>NC_091847.1:61843898-62468898 GCF_037783145.1 Equus przewalskii
CTTGTAACTCCAAATTCTCCTAGTCTTGTACAGCAAGCAGAATCTCTGGTTAACAACAAGCAGTTCTCTCTGCCTGGCCTTGCAGATTCTCCCCTCCACATGCACAGTTTAGTGTTTGGTCAAATGTCCTGCTTGACTTCTTGCACATTTCCAAGGTTTCTTCTCCACCTGGCAACTTGCTTTCTGTTGACCTGTCACACAACCTAAACTCATTTCAGCAGCTCTTACCTCCTTTCCCCTAACCAGCAAGACCACTTCTTTATGTTTGGGCTCAAATACTCTGTGCTGTAGTTTGGGAAATGCCTTTATAAAGAAAGTGTGGGTGAATATGGAACTTACTTCAGATGCTTCTCTTTCTTCAGGGATCATAACTCTACATTGCCAGTCATGTAATTTCAGAAAACTATTGCCTTATATATTTTGTCAAACTTTCAGTTGTTGGTAACAGAGGATAATTCTAATATCTAACACTTTGTCATGACCAGAAGGAGAAATAAAATTTATAAATATAAGATAAAATATTTCAGTATGCAATTGAGGAACTATAATTTTAAAATCACTCAAAGCTAAAGTAAAATTTCTCATTTCCAAGTTTTTTTTGGTAAATGCATCTATAACTATACATTTAGTATTGTAAAGTGGGTATATTTTTAGATCCTAAGCTTTTTAACTATAAAGAAGAAAAATTTATAATTATGAATTATGAAAAGTTTGATAGTTAAATCTCTCTCTAGCTTTACTATATCTTACATTTGATTAATTTACACATACATGAATCATTTCAATCATTAAATAAATATTTATTGGACTACCGTGTGCATAAATTGTTTAGTGTGCCGTGGGTTTCATAATAAACCAGATCAACACTTTTTTCCTTTTGTAGCTTATATTTGATCAAACAATACAAAAATTGAACAGATATTTATGATGAGAATTATGAAAGTACATGATATTAGTACTTATTACTATATAATTTTAAATGTCATTTTTAAATTAAAATATGGTCAATCCTTTATTTTCCCTCATGCCTAATGTACATAATAGAGTAGTATTTTTATATTTATTTGCCTAGACTAGATTGAATTCATGTCGGCACAATTGTTTTTTTGCAGTAAAGGGCTTGAGTACATTTATGGACACCTAACTTGAAAGCACATATGAGAATTTCAATTTCTTGAATGATTTGTTTTTAACTCATAATTGATTCACTTAACAATAAATATTAATAGTTGTTTTCACCTATAGCATCAGTAGAGATTTTTGTAAAAGCAGATGAAAACTTGAGGAAATATATTATACTATGCTTCAAAATTTTTTCATAACAATAATCATAGAAAAGAAGATAAGATGGAGTTCCATTGACCCTGCTAAACCTCTCCCTACCTTCCTTTTGCTACCCTGCTCTGTTTTGAGCTTAATCTTGTCCAATCTCATCTAATTTGATAGAAAGTAGGCTATGAATGATAGATAAATAGAATAAGAAATTAAGTGCTTCCACTAATCATCATCATCATTGGCTTTATCATCAGACTATGTCATCTAGTTTGCATTCAGACTTTACCCATTTTTCTTTTCCTCTGCAACTCCACCATGATGGGATAGTAAAGACCGTTAATTGTACAATATACATTAGCTTACATTTATAATGGATTATTGTATTCTAGGATAAATATTTTAAGAAGTTTCTTCATATGTATTCTATAATTTCATCTTCCAAGCATTCACATGTGTTTGCAGGAGCTGAGGTAAAAAGACGTTAAATAATCTGCCAAGGGCACAGAGGTAATGAAAGAGGAAAGTAGGATGTGAAACCAGGCAACACGATCCAGGAGACACTTTTATCCACTTTCCTTTATTGCATTGATTTTTGGACCCATGGACACTCTTGGACACACAAAAACGCTTTGATGTTGGTTTACTGTCGTCATGGCACATCACAGGCCTATTCTTGGGAAAGCAAGTAGTTAACTGTGGAATTATAATGGTGATACTGTGCTTAATATCAGATTATGGTTTATTTCTCATTTATGTAGAAGATGAAAAAAATGAATCTATAGAACACTTTTTTTTTAAATCATTGTATGCTTCATAAATGACTGTTGACTTTCCTTAAAAAGTAAAAGTTCAATACCAAAACATCTACTTAAGTTCTTGGATTTGTACCATTCCTTCAAATAAAGTAATTTGGTACCTCCCCCCCCCAAAAAGTAAAAGTTCGCTACATTTTCTAACCAGACGTCTGATTCTTTATTAGGAGAAAGGGATTCATAGAAGCAGAAATATAATGAAATCACTGATATCTAGAAATAAAAGGCCTTTATGATGAAAATTCTTGCAAAACTAAAGCTGAATAAACAAGCACAACTGGGTATCTTTCTCTCCCACCCTCAATTTTATAAACATCAACAACCACAAAAATAAACTATTGGCGACTTTAATTGCTCATATATCAGTCACACCCTATTTCTGCTTTCCCTAAATATTTAAATTTTACATTGTAAAGCATAATTCCCTCTCCCTGTGCATTCTATACTATACTCTTTTTCAGTAGTAAACTGAAGTATTTTGTCTTTTCCAATAATCAGGTAAATGATCACTGTATTTATTTTCACTATTTTCCAAAATTTTTCTCAAATCATTGGATGGAAGCTTCCTCACATTTTAAAAACCTTTACAAATAATTAGTTATATTGTATATGTTTTAATTTTGTGTTTATTTGCAAAAATGTATTGATAGAGTTTTCAAAATTCAATCCATGAAAAGGGCATGAATATGTAAGTTAAACATTTGATAGTAAAATAAATAAAGATATAGACCTTATTTACATTGTAACATTGGACCATTCCAGTGAAAGCTGATTGTCACGTGAACACTCTTCATTTTTCACTGTTACCTGGATTTCCCATCCCTACCAGCTAAAAAGTTGAAATCACACTTATCCTTTGAAGTTATAGGAATGATACAAAATTTAACAATCTCTTTTCAAAACTTTCAGTTAAAAGACACTTTTTTCTTCTGTGATGCCATGCCACTATTTAATGAAAACTGATTATATCCTTCTGTCTATTATGGTTATCTACGCACTTAGCCACCTCTCCTAAGTGGCTAAGACTAGAAACTGGTTGATATCATGAATGTATTTTGGGTACATTAGTATCTGAAACTAGGGCTCTTAGCAATTCTGAATGAAATGCACTGAATATCATTGAGCACCAGGGCAAATTATATACGACAGCTCTGCATTACATATAGACATATTTTCTTTGGAAACTAGGCCAGAAAGAGTTTAAGGAGCTTTTCCACAAAGCCGGTATTCAAAAGAAATCACTAACTACAAAGTAGATAAGTAAAAAACACAATTTTAATACACGAAAAGGTAAAGCAAGTAAGACTTTCAGGACATATATGTAATTCATGTTTTGGGAAAAAACGTGATAATAGAAATACTTTTTAAATTTTTTGTTTCTTATGTAATAGTGTGGTTTTTTTTTTTCAGTCTTAGGTTTTCAATACTGAATAGAAAAGGTTAAAATGAACAACAGAAATAGACGTGCTGTTTTCCTTCACTCATTTTTGTTGTTGGTGATTTTTTGATTGGTTTTTAATAATGAAATGATACTGTTAAACATTTGTAACTTTAGCAAGATGACAACACACTCTATGTGCTTTTCTTTTTGAGGAAGATTAGTCCTGAGCTAACATCTGCTGCTAATCCTTCTCTTTTTTGCTGAGGAAGACTGGCACTGAGCTAACATCCGTGCCCATCTTCCTCTATTTTATGTGGGATGCCTCTCACAGCACGACTTGACAAGTGGTGCATAGGTCCACACTCGGGATCTGAACCAGTGAACCCCAGGTCGCCAAAGCAGAATGTGTGAACTTAACCACTGCACCACCAGGCCAGCCCCTCTATGCATTTTTGTACATGTAAATCAACATGAAATTCCTCCAAACGATTAATGGTAATATGCTGAGGAAAACATTTTATGTGTATATCTAACAAATTTGGCATTTTTGCTTATTTAATTTGCATTAATAAGAAAATGTTATAAACTTATGGAAAATAACTTTAAAAATAGTTGTAAAAATTGTACAAAATCTGAGAATATTCCCAATGAAATTTAACATCTATCTATCTTTTCTCCTACAGTACCAGAAAAAGAATCAGGAAGCTGGGTACAAATTATTATCTGTATTTCCTTGAAGGAGTGACATTTCCAGCCTGTCCCTCAGCTCTTAATCTATAAAATAGGAAGAATAAAAATATAAAAATTCCCTCATTTCTTCACTTCCTAATACAGATTTGAATGAAATAGTGTATCTGAAGGTGATGCTTAATCTGCAAACAAAATGCACACATAAATTTTAACTTTTAATTTTTACTTCATTAAATGATTATATATATATTTTTTCTAGTTGCCTCTGTTTTTTGTTCCAATTACTCTTCCATGTTTCTTCTGTCTTTTGTTTTATTAAGCATTTTATAGATGCTATTTTCCCTCCTTTCTTAGCTTATCAATTATACTTATTATTTTACTTTTTGTGTCCTTAAAGATTGGCACCTGAGTTAACGTTTGCTGCCAATCTTCTTTTTTCCTTCTTCTTCTCCTCCCCAAAGCCGCCCAGTAAATGGTTGTATATTCTAGTTGTAGGTCATTCTGCCTGTGCTATGTGGCACAGTGCCCCAGCGTGGCTTGATGAGGTTCCACGTCTGCACCCAGGATTCCAAGTCTGGAAACCCTGGGCCACCGAAGTGGAGTATGCCAACTTACACTCGGCCACGGGGCCGACCCCTTATTTTTTTTACTTTTTTAGCGATGGCCTTAGAGTTTGTAATATACATTCACAACCAATCCAAGTCCACTTTCAAATAACACTGTACCACTTCATGAGTAGTGAAAGTACCATATGATGACAAAGTATTCCAAATTCTTTCCTCCCATCCCTTGGACCACTGCTATTATTCCTTTTACTTGTGTATCAGCATACATACATAAATTTGAATACACTGTTCTTATTATTATCTTAAACAAATTGTTATTAGTTAGATCATTTAAAACTAAGAAAAATAACTTTTCCTTTCAACTTAGCTTATTCCTTCCCCAGTGCTTTTTCTTTCTTTATGCAGATGCGAGTTTCTAAACTATGTCATTTGTTTTCTCTCTAAAGAATTTCTTTTAACGTTTTTTGCAAGGCAGATCTACTGGCAACGAATTCCTTCAATTTTTGTTTGCTCTGAGAAAGTCTTTATTTTTCCTTCATTTTTGAAGGATAAATTCACAGGGTACTGAATTCTAGCTTGGTGGGGTTGTTTTTCTCTCCATACTTTAAATACTGCACTCTCTTCTTGCTTGCATGGTTTCTAAGGAGAAGTCAGACATAATTCTCATTTTTGCTTGTTTATGGGTAAAGAGTTTTTTCCTCTGGCTTCTTTAAAGATTTTTTTCATCTTTAATTTTCTGAAGTTTGAATATATGTGTAGGTGTATTTTTTTTTTTTTGCATTTGTCCAGCCTAGTGTTCTCTGAATTTCCTTCATCTATAGTTTGGTGTCTCACATTAATTTGGGGAAATTCTCCATCACCACCGCTTCAAATATGGCTTTTGTTCCTTGCTCTCTTTCTTCTCCTTCTGGTGTCCCCATTACACACATGTTGCACTTTTTATTGTTGTTCCACAATTCTTGGATATTCAGTTCTGTTCTTTTGTCTTTTTTCTTTTCAGCTTTGGAAGTTTCTATGCTCATATCCTCAAGCTCAGACATTCTTTCCTCAGCCAGGTCCAGTCTACTAATGAGCCCATCAAAAGCATTCTTCATTTCTGCTTTAGTGTTTTTTATCTCCAGTATTTCTTTTTAATCCTTCTTAGAATGTCTCTCTCTCTGCTTGTATTATCCATCTGTTCTTGCATGTTGTATACTTTTTTCCATTAAATCCATTAACGTATTATTCATAGCTTTTTTTTTTTACTTCTTGGTCTGATAATTCCAACATCCCTGCCATATCCAACTCTGGTTCTGATACTTGTTCCGTCTCTTCATACTATGTTTTTTGCTTTTCAGTAAGCCTTGTAATTTCTTGTTGAAAAGTGGACATGGTGTGCTGAGTAAGATGAACTGGGATAAACAGGCCTTTAGTGAAAGGTAGCGGTGATGTGTCAGGGGAAAATAAGAGGTTAGAAAAATATTACCATATTCCAAATCATTATAGGCATATCAATAAGCATCTTTTCCCAAATCTTCAAATGTAGATACTATATTAATCACATGTTGTGGATTAAACTATGTTTTTGGTGGTAGACTCATTAAGTCCTTTAATGTCTAATTCTACTCTGAAATTATAAATTCTACTCAGCCTCCTGCCACAGTTACAGGTGTCTTTGTCTGCTCAGGCTGCCATAACAAAATATCACAGATTGGCTGACTTAGACAACAGATGTTTATTTAATTGTGATCCTGGAGGCTAGAGGCCCATGTTCAACGTGCCAGCAGCTTGAGTTTCCGGTGAGGGTTCTCTTCCCGGCTTGTAGGTGGCCACCTTTATTCTGTACCCTCACATAGCCCTTGTGTGCTTGTGGAGGGAGAGCCCTCTGCTGTCTCTCTTTTTCTAAGGATACTAATCCTATTGGATCAGGGCCCCCCCCTCATTTGACCTTAATTACTTCTTTAGATGCTCCATCTCCAAATACAGCCACACTGGGGGTTAGGCCTTCAACTGTAAATTTTGGGGGGACATCAACATTCAGTCCATAACTCTAGATATCCAGGGAATCTAATGGGACACCCATAACACTGAAGACTTACAAGTGGAATGGCCTCTTCAGCTTCCAGACACTTTACTCTCTGTTCCTCTCGCAAATTACTAAACTATGTTCCCGTGATTCTACTTCCTGCCAAGGAAGAGTCAGCTAGCTTCTTAAAAAGACTTCTGGTCAAAATTAATGGCATATTTGTACCCCAACTTAAAGTCACTTAGATAAATCCCAGGAATTTCAGGAAAAATATTATTCTGAAGGAGAAATAACTTTTGGCAAGATTTGTCTTTAAACCATACCAGGCAAGGAGCAGCTTATTCCCCCTCTATGTGGAACTGGGCTAGAAAAAGATACGTACAATTTATTCAGGCTGTTATTTTGGCCCTGCCTTGGTTTTTATGTACACAGCAGCTAAGTCCTACAGAAAGATAGATAAAATTCTAACGTAATAATATTGCAATCACAAGAGAGAAAAAGTGAGTCAGAATCAAATTGAAAATACTGTAGCTCTAATGAAATTTGAAATATGTTCTTTGAGGTCAGTTTTATTTTGTTTTTTATTTGTATTTAGATTTTAAATGTGTAGAAATAGTTACACACATCAAATTTTATAGGTGTTGCTTTACATGATTTCACTATGGTGTAATTACCAACAGAAGAGTAAGGACTGTTAACTATAGAAGTGTAAGAAAGAGAAGGCGTTCACAAGGTAACAAATTACTTCCAGGACCGTGTAAATTAATCATGATTTTTCATGTGCCATCTAGTTTTCATTTTTTGTGCAAGGCTAATAAAATATTTTATATTTCTGTAAATAAATGTGTTCTTTCCCTCTAGGTTTCTGCTGATCCATGCCAGTGACAAATTATAAATGCTACCATGACCTAGTCAAATTTCATTGCATTTGCATTTTGATTTACATAGGCCCACGTAAGTCCCACTTTGAGTAGACAATTCAAAATTACTTAAATATAACATTGCACAATATGTTTTTTACTACCTGAAATTGAAAAAAATGTTAGGGGCTGGCCCCATGGCTGAGTGATTAAGTTTGTGAGCTCTGCTTTGGCAGCCCAGGGTTTCACCAGTTCCGATCCTGGGCGCAGACGTGGCATCACTCATCAAGCCACAATGAGGCAGCATCCCACATGCCACAACTAGAAGGACCCACAACTAAAATACACAATTACATACTGAGGGGCTTTGGGAGAAAAAGGAAAAGTTTAAAAATCTTTAAAAAAGAAAAAAATAATTTTTTCTAGGCAAAGTGAGTAGTAATCTATTTAAAGCATATGACTCATGTCTGCTATATTCTCAGTCTGATTCTCAGATTGATCACACTTTAGTTATCCTTAACACCCAGCAGTTTCAGGTAATAACTGAAGAAGAAATTTTGTTTTTGCATCTCTATATTGAGTTGATGAGTCAAACAGACACAATTCCCTGGACCTCAAGTAGATTCAGCAAACTTATAACATTTGACTATTTTTCATTTAGCAAAGTCCCTATATGATTCCAATGCACCTAAGTGTTGCAATCATTGGCATTTGGGCTCAATTGTGGTTATCAAAGAATGTGAAGTGAATGAATTCTGGTAACTGATCATAATAAATTTAGCTTTTAAAAGATTAAAATTTACTGGTTAAAATCTTGATGTAGAAACTGTTTTCATGGTGGTTTTTCTTTTCTTTTATGTTTTTTAAAAATTTTATTTATACTAGAGCAAAACTAATACATTATTGTGAACCATATTATCAAAGAATAACTTGGCCATCTGGTTTTCTAGCAGGTGGCAAATATTTAATAAGCGAATGCCCCATACGGTCTCTAGTTATTAAATATAAGCCATTATATTTTTTCAGTATCCTCCCTGCTTATTCTCAGTGTTAGTGTCTAGGCAGTATTCTGTGATGCAGACGAAAACTTTTAATTCTGTTATTTGCATGTAAATATCAGAAAGATGTATTCCAGAGTAAGGTAATTTCATCAGCTAAACAAGATGTTAAATGCACAGTGACTTGACTTGGGAATTGGATTATTTTTCTTTGCATGTCAAAGACTTGTTCAAAAATGATCCATTAGTTGAAATGAACATGGCTAAATTCCAAACTATTTTTTTCTCTTCTGTCAGCTAATGTGGAACATGTTGATAATGGAGTGACCCATTCTAAGAATGCTCTATCCTTCTGAATAAGAAAAACTTAAATTATGGTACGATGTTCCTTAAGAAAAAAAGATGTATTTTAGCATTTAAATCTCCAGTGTAATTAAGACATCATGATTTATCTTTTAAATTCCATTCTAATAATGAAATGCTAAATGCTGATGAAACAAGACTTGACCACACTCCCAACTGTGCTGTATCACCAGAAGTAAGATCTTCCCAAGCATGAATGTTCATAGAGGAAGAAGTCTTTCGTTTCATCTCAAAAAAGATTTAGTATGTATGCAAATTGGATGTTTTTTATAATGTATTCAACATTATTAAAATATTCTTAACTACCAGGAACACTACAGGTGATAAACAATGGCTAATAAAAAAAGGGATAGGGTGACAAATTGGTTATCTCAGGCATACTGGGAAAGTATTAGAGAAAGCAGGTGGAGATCATTAGAACCAGGCCTTACCAAGACCAACCTTGGCTTCTTAGTGAGTGATTCATTGCATGTGAATGTTTCCGTCGGTCAAAAATGATGAAGACAAGTGACATTTTATGGTTTATTTCATTTATTCGACAGGTAGTTTTTATTTATTTATATTTTTATTGAAATATATTTGAAATATAACATGTAAATTTAAGGTGTAGAATATGTTGATTTGATACTGTAATATGATTGTCACTGTAGTGAGAGTAAGCACCCCTGTCATGTCACCTAGTTATCACTTCTTCGCTTAAGTATTTTTTAATTGGTTGTGTCTATCGGGAAGAACTTATGAGTTTCTAGCACAAAATTTTCTGGGAAAATGCTATAAAATTTTTTCATCTTGGCCAAAAAATAAGGTATTATTTTGTTTGAGAAACAATAATACACCTTAGGCTAATGTATCTTATAATACTTTTTACCTCAGAAAAATGTGTATCTTTTACATTTTTTACAATGCTCGGATTCAGAGTTACATTCCATTGAAACTGTAGAGTTTTTCAGCACAACACCTGCAGATTCTAATTTTCTTGAATAGACTTGTGTCTATTCTCATCTCTCTGTGTCTCATCTTATCTCTGTCTCATCTCATCTTGTCCATTCTCATCGCATAACCTGGCACTTCTGGGAGTGTATGCACTATACTAATTTCACTCCTTAAGCTAATAAATAATGTTCAAGAAAACATACATCCAGAGAAAGTTTTTACTTTTCATATAATTATAGTGTATTCTAAGTAATTCTATTTAATAATATAAAAATAATGTTTTATGACTTTCGTTAGTATTTTAGAAGTTCCATTTCCGATGAATTAAACTTCCCTTTGAAAATAATGGCATATTCATTTAAACTCTTATAATGAGGGATTGTTTGCATATAATAAACTGACCAATCAAACCAACTCTTTTAGGCTTTAGGAATTGACACGTACAATTTAGATTTATCATGTTTTCTTAAGTTTTATTTACACATTTATTTATCTGCTAATGAAATTTATGGTCAAACACTTTTGATGTGGTGGGAATTCTATAAGAATAACCCTTTAGAGAATATTCTTCTTCAAGATTTCTTTAATGAGTTTTGCATATCTCTCCATTAAAAAAAATCTCCAATATCTTAAGTTTTCCACAAACCATAACAGGTTAATTCATAATTCTTTTCTTTTACTTTTCCTTTTTTATGATATGTAAATGGTAATAGGCTGCCAAGTAATATGTGAATAATAAATATAATATAACCTGTAGGTAACAATTCAGCCAGTTTGTCATGAACTCTCAAATCCTAGTTCTTCATTACATCAACAAATTGAACTTTAAAACTTTCTCATTTTGCTGAATTTTATTAAAAAACAACAAATTGAATTGGTAGTTTCAATATTTACAATATAATGTGAAAGAGATATCTTGCAAAGAAAAGTCACATAAAGCTGGCCTAACAATTATGATATTATCCCTATGTCACTGGGATAGAATATGACCTGGCATTGGTTCTGGCAAAAGCAAAGAACATCTCTTCTTGCCTGATATTGGATTTTTTCCCCAGGATCATCCCTTTTTTGTAAAATAGAAACAAACAAAAAGCCCCAGTCTGTCACATGATTGGTTACTTAGGTATGTAGTGTCCACAGCTCTTTTTTCATATCCATTTTCATTATATTCTGAAGGAAAACTTCATCAATTTTAATGTTATTTGAGGGACCCTATGTTTGCATCTCTCTCTAACATTTATTTATTTAAATTATATAAGAACAATGTTTTGGCAATTTATTTAAAAATATTATCTTTCTCTAAATGAGTTGTAATAAGAAAAAAGTGTTTAAGTTTAAAACATGTCCAAATACCAAACATCTTGAATTTATGTCAAAATTGGTAACATTGACCTCAGAGACAGTTTATTTGGACCTAATAGATTTAACTTCTCCAAAAGGATAATCTAACAGGTTGGTACTTTATATGCTCAAAGTCAAGGCATAGTTGTTATTTTTCTAAGATCTGTAAATAAAGAACAAACAAGACATCTTGCCAGAATATCATGTAAAGTAGCAGTAAGTTTCAGCTTGCTGTAACTCTCTCTCTTGAGGTGGCAGTGGGCCTTATTGCAGTACATTCAAAGGTGAATGCAGGAAATGACAAATGAGCAGAAGTAGTATAGGAAATAAGCAGACTGTGGGGGAATTTATCATTTTTTTATCTTTTGAGACAATATAATCAGGTGATATTCACATATTCGTATATATTTTGTTGATTGTATTGAGATAAGAAAGAGGAATGAAAATATACTAACAAAAACAAACTGAAGTTGTGTCTTTTGATCTCTATTTGCTTTAAGATTGGGGTGTAAAAAAACAGGTTGTCACCTAAGTGAGTATCAGAAAAATGACAAATCAGCATATTTCTCACCAATATTTTGGAAGAAGACCAGAGAATTCATTCGTTTTCACATAATTTTAGTGTTAATCTAGATGTGTATTTCACTGTAGAGTGCATAAGGCATTATATAAAACAGCTGGGAGCTGTAAGTGAATACAGAGGAGCTGAGTGGAAGGCTATTAAAAGGGAATGTCTTGAATCATAAGTGAAGAGAAGAGAAGGGAGAAAATGAGAAATGGGAAAACTAAAAATAAACAGCCATGAGAAAAAAATCCATTTTACAAAATTTCACAAATTCAAAAGGGAAAGGATTGGAAATTTGATGAGGACTATAAAGAAGTTTTAGAGAGAAAAGAGCCCTTACAGAAGAATGCTGTTGAATGGTATGCTGGCAGAGTGGTGTGACGCAAAATTAATAGATCAGACCACTGATTTTAGTACAGACTTCATTAAATGTTTTGCATAGAATCGTTCTAGACAAGCTAGGAAATTAGTATTGGCATAAAAAGCTAATACCACAGACAAAAAGGAGGGAGGTAATCTTTTCATCTATGAACAAATAAAAAAAATAATGCCATAGAATGATGTATTTGTAATTTCCTTACAAATTATTTTAAAATAGATTATAATTTGTTAGAAAAAAAGTGCTTTTGAGTTTATCTCCTAAAAGGATCCCAACAAGATTGCGAAAGGTGACTCAACTACTTTAATATCAGAATCTGAAACACGATCACAGTGGCTGCAGACTGATTTTCAAAGTGGCTGTCCACTTTCTAGTTCACAGGTGTATGGGGCTTTCTTTAATCCACTCATCATGGCAGGTATATGGGAGCTTTTAAAAAACTGTCTTGGATCTGACCCGTGAGCAGATCATGAGCTTAATATGAAATAACTCGAGATTCTTGGTTTTCTCAAATCAGAAAATGTGCTCAAACAAGGAAGAATAATTCCTAAGCCAACTGATCAGAAAACCAGGAAGACAGGGCTGTCCATTAACTTCACATAAACTGGTTATTTGATGCCAGTTAGAAGGTTGGAAAGCATTCAATTATGACTCGAAATACATGGTTATATTGAAGTTGTTGAATAAATGAAGCAAGATTATATGCAAATAATGATAAGTATTTTCATAGATGGATGAAAAGCAAATGCTTTTAAGATGGGAAAAATTAATATTTTTACTGTTCCTTATAGTCTAAGCATGAGGAAGATCCTTTGGCCCACGGCAATGATCAAATTCACTCACTGACTGGGAAATATCAAACAAACATACCAGGATAAATTATTATTTTTGACACATAAAATGGATTTCTTTAATTCCAAGCACAAGCATCATAGCCAATAACTATGTATAAATATATCAAGCTTAATAAACAGTCTGGCACAGTTTAATTCTGCAAGAGGCATCAAATTAAGAAGATTTCAATTACTGTACTTATCATTAAAAAAATTTATTTGCTGCTCTTTCAAGTGTGTTTTGTTTTCAAATCTGTTAGGTTACATTTTATTTTGTCAATACCTGAAAACATCTTAAAGTTGATCTTTTAAATTTTTTTAATAATTCCGATTGTTTTATCATATATACCTAAAATAATTCCAAATCTGAAATCTTTGTGGATTTCTTTCTATTTTATTGTATTTATTTCTTATGGGCTTCTGCTTATTTTTATGTATACTCCACATTTTTTTTACACCTTGTATTTTTTTTACCCATTGTCCACTAAGGTGCTTGTCATCTACACACCACTCATTATGGTTGGAAATTCTTAGCCTAGGATGAAAGCTTTTGTTTTTTCTTTTTTTTCTTTCCCCATTACAAGATATTTCCTTTTGCCTTTACTACATGCCATTAAATCCACAGATTTAGGTTCTTGCAGCCCCAGCTGACCTGAGTCTCAGATATGCTTTAACCCTGCTCTTTTGCTCCGTGGTCTGCTCACTGTCAAGACAGTCTTCTTTAAAATCCCCCGGAAGATGTTCTTTCACAATAATACCAGGGCTGTGCCCTTTGGTGCCCCAGATCAAAGTAAGCGCATCTCCCCTTCCTTTCCCCACCTTATGCAAACCCTGCTGGCCCTTGATTTCTACCCCTGCACAGTGTAAATCCACCAAAGCCAAAATCAAATATATTTGGATCAGCAGACTTCTTCAGGACAAATGTGGCTTCCGTGGCCTAGTAGCCAGTGTAGCAATCAGAGTTCACTCTTTCTCTTAAAGTATCCTGTCAGCTTTATACTATAACGTCTGTTCTTGGATAATTTGAAGGAGAATCTGTAAAAAATATTTTGCCCAGTATTTTCGGTAATTTTTATCTATTGCTGAAAATGGAAGTACAATATATAGACCTGCTTCAATGTTGTTTATCTGATAAGCTATTTTTCCTTCTCAATGCAGAAACTATAAACATTTTTATATAGCATAATGAATAACTGAGTACTGATTTTTTTACTAAAAGCCTCAATTTAGAAAGTAACTGTCTGATTCTACTTTCCATGATTCTACTATCTAAACAGTATAGATATGCCTTATTAGATCCTACTTCTATGTATTTATGTCTTGATATTTCTCTCTCAAAATCTTCTATTGAAATATTCACCTATTGTTAGTGTCCAAATTAAATGTCACCTTCTACACGCAACTTTTGCTGACTGTTTCAGCTCTGAGTGATGTGACAGTCCTCTAAACTCATTCTTTTATTGAGATATTTTAATATTTAATATATTTTCTTCCAAGTATTCTTTTCTTTCTCAGTGTTGTGTAAGCTAACAAGCAAGGAACATTGTCTTATCGTTTTCCTCATAGTAGCTAAAACATTTTTTTTCACATATATTAGCATGTGCATGCAAACATACACACATATACATACAAATTGATTAGAATAGTGATTTTGTTTCAGACATGTTTATTTTATTTATTTATTTTTTTAAAGATTTTATTTTTTCCTTTTTCTCCCCAAAGCCCCCTGGTACATAGTTGTATGTTCTTAGTTGTGGGTCCTTCTAGTTGTGGCATGTGGGACGCCGCCTCAGCGTGGCTCGTCGCAGTGCCATGTCAGTGCCCAGGATTCGAACCAACGAAACACTGGGCCGCCTGCAGCGGAGAGGGCGAACTTAACCACTCGGCCACGGGGCTGGCCCCGGACATGTTTATTTTTTTTAATTACCAATATCCACTTCTTTTTTAAGAGTGACCAACCTTGTACTCTAGTATAATAACTCTGTTTGATACACATAGTACATGAGGGAGTGCCTCTGTGATCCCAAACAGACCAAACCAATGACATTATTCCATTTTTAAGATCGTAACAGACATATTCAATGCAATATATGTCCATCCAGTAATAAAGAATTCTAATGTAATTTCTAAGTATAGCTAATTTATGTGAAGATTAATTAATCACTAGTAAAAATATTTCCTAAATTATGCTCTAGGGATATTTTTAAATAATAATGTATTTTTGGTGAAGACAATAGTTAGAATATTGTGTGGAATTTCCTCTACTCTCAGGGACAGCTTGATCAAATTTTCCTTGAACATCAGTGTAGAATTTCTAGGAGGTATATAGAATTAGACATAAATGAAAACCAGCTGAAGACAATGTACATACCAAGCACCTGTATATCATTGTTGAAATTGTTTATCAAGTTCTGACTAACTGGTAGTGATAAGATACAACTTGAGAAATGGAAACTAATTGCTTATCCTTGATCTGAAGTAACTACAGAGCTGACATCTTGCCTGAATTGAAGTTGTCTTCTCACACTCAACTTCTCTTCAACTTCATCTTCACGGTCTTTTGGGGTCATCACCTCCCAGGTGCAGAGTGACCTGAGGATATTTGGCTTCGGCCATATGCATTGTTTTTTTGCCCATCCTGTCCCCTTTGAAAGGCTAAATAAATCTAGTATTGAGGAAAGCCTGTCATGTCTCATGAACTTTGATTGGTCATCTGAACCCTAGCTCACTGTTAGAGCAGTGTAATCACGGTGTTTCATCAGATACATGTAAGAAATACTGGGTTAAAAGATGTTAAAGACTTACTTACTGTAGACCTCAAAGCTTGAACGAAGCTGTCGAGAGGGAAAATATAGTATGCCGTATTACTCAATGTTACGTGACACAGAATGCATTTCATACAACACTTTGTAGGGATCGCACCTTCAGAAATCTTTCCCGAGGCTATATAAGACCTGGGTATTATCACTTTTGTTGTTAATTTAATTATTTGTAAGTTAATATTTGGCAGTTACCTAAATTATAGGAGAAAAAATGTAATCTGCTGATTTTCTAAAATAGTTTTCTAAAATAAATGGCTGTAAATTTAAAGAAATAAACAGAAGAAATGTCTAATATGTCATATTAATTAGAGAATTTTCTAAAGGAAAGGAGTGGTCTATTGATACTATGTTGTTTGATTATAAATAATCCAAAAGTTGGTTGAAATTAATTAACAATCAAATTATAACTAGTTAATGGAAGTTTCATTCTAATTAACCATCTGGACTGAATCTGAACAATTTCATTGTTAATTCGATTTGTTGCTGGAGAAATAGCTTAGGTGAGCCCATTAAGCTGGAACAATCAATCCTGTTTCCTTTCTTATTTAAGAATGTTATCACTGAAGCCACTCCTGCCTATCATATTTGCTTGTAAAGGTTAAGATTCAGTGTCTTCAGTAAGAGCTTTCAGATGACTCACATGCAGCTGTTGTTGGGTTGCGGCTAGAGTTCCTCTTTGTAAGGCCTGGTGTCTTTCTGTCTTGTCATTTCACCCTACAGTTTCTTTGACATATTGGTTTAAGAAGAGCCCTTTATTGTGGCTTCCTAGCTTGGCTCATCAGACTGGTCTGTTAAATGTTTTCCAAATCTATTGCATCTTTACGTTTCTTAAATTTGTGCTTCTTGTGTGTGTGTGTGTGTGTGTTTTATTTCCTTGTACTTAATGAACCAGGCCACTTCATGGACTCTTTCCTGAAAAAATTCAAAGCTGAAATTAATTAGTTCCATTTTTTTTTTCCGAAGCATGGAAAGGAATTCATAAACTGCCTTGAATTATTTTCATTTCTACTCATGTATGGATTCATTTATTCATATTATTACAATCTTTAAAACCCAATAGTCCACAAAATTGCAAAATGTGGTTATATAACTTTTTATACTATAGAACATTCTACTTAAGTAAAGATTTAGTAGAGCCCACTGTGCTCATGATATAGCAGATAAAACTTTAAAGAAAGAGGACTAAAATGTGGCATTTGTCATCAAAACTAAGCAGTGTAGTAGGAAAGAAAAGAAATGAATAAAACACAAAATATAACTTAAGGTGTGGTAAGAAATGTAATACTTGATGTAAGAACTAAATCTAATAGGAAGGCGCAATTCTAGTCACTCATTAAACCTTTATTATTGAGCACTCGTTAAGTGTGGAAGTCCTAACAAAGGATATGGTATTTGAGCTAGAAGTTGAAGATGATCAAAACTGTTTAGGTAAACCTGTAGATATGCAGCACCTGGTTAAACACCACAAGGCACAAAATTTTCTCCAAGTTTGAGAAGTTAGCTCACTGTGGCTGGAGCACAGGCGTGTAGCCATTTAGGAGATGGGAATGCAATTGTTTTTTAAATATCAATGAAGTACATTTGGTTATAGTGTTATTCGTAATATTATACTTCATGCATTTCTGTCTGGTCGTTTTATTACTTATTGTGAGATGAGTGTTAAAATATCAAAAGTATGATTTGTCTATTTCTATCTTTAGGTCTTTCAGTTTTTGATTTATGTATTTTGAAGCTACATGGTTAATTGAATGCTCATATAGGATTCTCACATTTTTTTGGTGAATTGGTGCATTTACCATTACAAAATTTTCTTCCTTATCTCTCCTAATATTCTATGAATTTAAATTTATTATTTTTGATATTAAAAAGCCACATCAATTTACTTATAGTTAGTGTGTTTATGGTAAATATCTTCTACATTCGTTCTCTCAACTCATCTGTGTCTTTATTTAATTGTGTTTCTTAGAACATAATTGAGTGTTTTTATCCATTTAAGTCTGCCACCTTGTTTTGCTTTTCATTCATTCACTTGTTCTTTTTCTGCAAACTTTTAGTATTGCATTTTATCTTTTTTGTTGTCTTTTTAGATATATATCATGGTATATTTTTAGTATTTGTTTCTAGATTTTACAATGTGTATTCTTTAAATTATCAGAGACTGATCTTCTTAATATTGTACTCCTTTATGAATGGTGTAAGAACCATATAGCAGTTCCATTTACCCCACTCTCACAATTTGTGCTACGTTTTGTTTAGTTTAATTCTATAAATGTTGTAATTCTCAAAATGCTTTATTAACTTACTTTACTCTGTCAGTAGTCAATAATCTTTGAAATAAATAAATGTGCATTGTAAAATTGTCTTTTATATATGCTGATATTTGTAATCTTTTTTGGGGGCTCTCCAGCCCATTCTCTAGATCCAAGTTTCTTTGGTATTATTTATCTTCAGCATAAAGAACATCCTTAAATATTTCCTGTAGCGCAAGTATGCTGCCAACATATTCTGTCAGTTTTATTCTATCTGGAATATTCTTTATATTTTTTCCTTTTGAAGAATATACTTAATGGATATAGAATTCTAAGTTTGCAGTTTTTCTTTTCTTTAAACATTCTAAAGATTGTATTGCATTGTTGTCTGACATTTGTAATTTCTGCTAGGAAGCCATCTTTCTTTTGTATCATTGTTTTCTGTGTGTAATATTTCTATTTTTCCTCTAGTCACTTTTTACATCTACTATTAATGTTTATTTTTTCATTTTCACTGTGATATACCTGGGTTTGACATTTTTCCTTTGTGTATTTATCTTCCTTGGGGTTTGCAGACTTTGGATGTGGGTAGGTATTTTTGCCATTCAGGAGAGCTCTCAGCTCTAGGCTATTACCTTTTCAAATATTCTGCTCTATTCGCTCTCATTTCTCTGCCAGAGACTCCCATTGCACATATGTGAGGCGGTTTGATGCTATCCCACAAATTTCAGATGCTCTGTTCTTATTTTTTAAACTATTTTTTTCACTTTGACCATCAGTTTGGGAATTTTTTTAAATTGTTTTGTCTCCAATGTCACTGATATCTTTTCCTTGCTGTTAAACCTGCGTATCAAATTATTTATTTCTGATATTATATTTTTCATTTCTAGTCTTTCCATTTTTCCCTCTTTTATAGTTTCCATATCCCTACTAAAATGTCTCATTTGCCAAAACGAGCTGCCCACCATTTGCACTAGGCATTTTATCACAGTTATGTTAAGATTCCTGTCTGATAAATCCAACATCTTCACCACTTCAGCACCTTCTTTTTCTTCTCTGGACTGCACTTCTCATTTTCTTGCTTTTTCGTGTGTCTTTTAATATATAATTCCATGCCAGATACTTTATATAAAGAACAATGAAAAATGAAGCAATACTCTTTTCCTACACATGAGGGGCACTTCCCTTTTGCTTGAGGCCATCAGAGTGGGAATGTGTCAGTCTGACCTTTGGTTGATCTGGGTCAGATCTTTGTTAAGACCTTCTTTGCTTCAGGTTACCACTGGCTGTAAATGTTTTCATGGCAAAATCGGGATTTTCCCATGGGCAGAACTTGGGTTCTAAGGACAGGAGAGGCTTGGTTCCCTGTATCATATCCCATCTGCTCTACTGATCGAATCTTTGGTGAGTTGTCTTTGTTTTTCGTTCCTACATTTGTTCTCTGTGAATGCCCAGATTGTCTTGAAAGGATTTCTCTTAGCTTTTTTACCTTAAAGGCATTTTGTAAGTGAAACATCAAACTTCCTGCCTCAGACTTTACTAAGTGGAGTCCAGAGCATCTTTCATAGCTCTGCTCCTCCCTATACTTGAAGGGCTTTGTAATTGTGAGAGACACTGCCTCCTCCCTTCTCTCTCTTTCTCTTTCTAGAGTTAACTCATTTAAATAACTTTGTGTCCTAAATTTCTGTGATGAGTTTACAAAAATAGCTATGATTTGAAGTTTACATGGGCTTTGGAATTATTCTCTCCTTTACGTAATGTGTTTTTTATTCTCTGACAGCTTTAGCATTTACCATTTATTTTCCTTTTCAGTAATTTGACTATGTTATGTCTAAGACGTACTTTCTTTCTTTTGCCCATGCTCTGAGTTTAGTGAGTTTTCTGGATCCTTAGAAAAACTCTTGTATCTTGTCTTTCAAATATTTTTAGTGCTTCATCCTCTCTCTCTTTTTCTTCTCAGGATAAAATTATATCCATGCTAGAATATTTGATACTGTCTTTCAGTTCATAAGTGTTCTTGCAAGGATTTTTTTTCTTTGTGTTACAACTTAGTTTATTTATGTTGATAATTGTGTCTTCAAGTTCACTGTTTCGTTTTTAACTGTGTTTGATTTTCTGCTAATCCATAGATGAATTCATTTTGGCTGTTACATTTTTTCAGTTCTACTGTTCAAACTTAGTACTTTTTATACTTTCTATTTCTCTGCTGAAATTCCCTTATGTTCTTAAATTTTGTTCGTAATTTCCTCTAGAACTCTTAACATTTATCATAGCTATTTTAAAGAACTTGTATGTTATTTCCAAGCCTTCTGTAGGGCGGATCCCTCTGTTGATTTATTTCTGTTGACTGGCATATTCTCTTGATTCTGGGTTATTTGTGTTTTTGCTTTCTTATGTGCCTTCTAATTTTTTAAAAATTGTATTTCTAAAAGTGTGTGTTATGGGGGAACAGAAGGATAAAGATAGTAACATTTGCTGGCAGAGAAAGTTACATCCACCCCTTACATTATTTTTCTGGTTGTTGGAAAGAGTGCTGAGTTAGTCTCTTTGCAGTTGAGCTGGACGGAGGCTTGGTAGAAGTCGGGTATAGGAAGTTTCTTTACAGTTATTTCACTACTAGATCCAAATATGTTGAGGAGAATTAAGATTTTCTATTCAATTGACTAGACACTCAAAAACTTGCTATGCATTTATAGCCCATTTCTTAGGATTTTTAACCATTCTATACTTTAGAACTCAATGGTCAGGTTTTCAAGACACTTGGACGTTTTTTTGCTCTCCAGCCCACCATCACCACCAAGTTTTCCATGCCACACTGCTGACCTGACCCAGACTTTGGTTGGTCACTGCTTTGTATTCAGTAGAATATGGTAGTGGTATAAGGAGGTTAAATTTTAATTGTCACATGAGGAAATTAATAGATAACATCTAAAGTTGAGAAAATATTGTTTAGCAAAAAATCTTTAAATGGTGGAGGAACTCATTGCAGAAAGAACTTCAAAGGATATAAGTGGGGTTGCCTCATGTTAGGAGTATGGGACTGAAGATCAGGACTGGGGGCAAGTAGTAGTGAGTACTCTTGTTTTTCACTTATGTCATCAGTATTATTTACCTGTATGTATGTATTAATAGCACAAGAATATGCATATGTGTGTGTGTTTAAAAGAGATGTATTTATGGAGAATATTAAAGAAAGAAAATGAGCTACTGATTAATGAAGCAGGGCTGTTAGAGGAAAACTCATCCTTGAGAACAATTTTCTAAACTATGCTGACATAGATGAGTTTTACAGAGTACAACTCATGTTCCCAAGCTTTGTAATTGCAAAAAGTAGACTTTCTTTTTTTTTGTTTTGTGAGGAAGATTGGCCCTGAGCTAACATCTTTTGCCAGTCTTCCTCTTTTTGCTTGAGGAAGATTGTTGCTGAGACAACATCTGTGCCAATCTTCCTCTGTTTTATGTGAGATGCCACCACAGCATGGGTTGACGAGCAGTGCCAGGTCCACTCTCAGGATTTGAACCTGCAAACCCTGGGCTGCTGAAGCAGAGTGCGTGAATTTAACCACTATATCACTGGGCCAGCCCCAAAGTAGACTTGCTTATATACTCATATTTGATCTGACTGCAGAGAAATGTTTCTGGCTACTGAGTTCATAAAACACAGTATTATATAGAGCTGAATGTCACATTTTCTTATTGAAATGTTAAGAAGATAATCATTCACTGTATTGGCACAAGCAAAAACACATATCGACATTCAATACTTAGTTTTGAAATAATTTTATATACACAAAGTTAAAAAATGCAACCAACAGTCATATTTGAGGAAGACACCACAGGGAATACTCTGCAGAAATAAGAGACCTAAACATTCAATTCTCAATGTTAGTCAACCAAGAAAGAAAGAGATGAATATAACATTAGTAAATTGTTGCCTCATCTTCCATCAATCCCATAACACATGGATGAATCTTTTCTACTGTACTAAAATTCAGTTTGCTGATTGGTACTTTGTCATTTTTTCATCATCCTAAACAATGCCAGTTTAAATTGTATGATAGTAGCAATGTAACTATCTCATGTGTCCAAATGATGAAACACCGATCCTTGACAAAAATGATAAAGCAGCACACGGTATCAGTTGTGAAAGCTACTGCAGTTCCTAGGTTACAAACAGTCTTTCCTTAGCTAAACAACAACGCCATTTGAGTACAAGATCATTTATAGGCTTAAAATCCCTTCATAATAATTGTAAAAATTATCTTGTACAGCCTGAAAATATAAACGGTGCAATTCTCATTATTGCCATTTAAAAATAGTAGTGTTTTTCTTTTATCTTAAGATTTTTTTTCTTGCATAATGTCATTCATCAATACTTGGAACCTCTAAAAGAGCTGACAATTGTACCATCTGCAAAAATACTACAATTTTTTTTCATGGAGAAACAAACAGGTGTTTTATCCCTGAATATTTGATAGATATCAAACCGCAAACCATCACCTGACAAAGCACGTATGTGTCAAGGTAGAGTACTTTGATTTAAGGCATAGCACTGATTGATGCTAGATTCATATGCTTTGTGACTACAATTAGCAGGCTTTGGTTTCAGCTGTTACACTTTAAAGTCATATTTTTAGGTTAGTTTCAATATTTCAAGCTAATATGGAATTATTAAATTTATTTTACTATGATATAAATATAAATTAATATATTGAAAAAGCAATAGGAGAAATGAATTACTATTTACCCCAAGTGCTATTGGGTAAATTAACATGCCCTGAAAATATAACAAAAATCCTATTTACGTAAATGTAGGTGGCTTTGTTCCTTTGGATATTTGTTATTTAGAGTAATCTCTAGTTTATATAAGCTATTTTCTATATGCATAAACCTTTAAAATCTTTATCTTAAAGACAAGAATAAAAGTATATCAGTATCTATTTATATTACACAAGTGCCAGTCTAAATATAATAAAAAATGTTTTAATGTAGATAGCATTAACATATGGGGAAAATTAATGCTGTATTTTCTGCCTAGATTTAATGTAAAAATCCAAAATCCTGTACGATTACTAAAATATGCCAATTTCACATATCTCTGAGCCTCCAACATTACTCTGTAGCGTGAGACTTATCTGGTTTTAAAAATGAAAGTTTTTTTGGGCCCATGTTTCCAGTTATAAAAATGATACATTTGTTATTTGAAAAGCAATATATGAAAAAATATATAACTGAGGAGTTTCCAGTTTTGAGTAAGATGAAGTAAGTGCACCCTTTTCTCTCCCACGGAACACAACTATAAAACCTTGACAGAATGCATGGCAGAGCTATTTGAAGAGGCTGAAATGTAAACAGCAACGGGCAGATTGAAATAGAACACCATAAATCAAAGTACCTCCAAACTGGTGGTGAGTTTATCATGTTTGTATCCTTTAGTATCTCCTGGCATGATCTTAACTCAGTTAGGAACGTCAGACTGGGCATTGTGGGGCAAAAATAACAACAACAATAACAAACAAAACAGCTTTAGGAAAAACTGTTCAGTTCTAGCTTGAGAAGTGGGAAAGATAATTATTAAAGTTCCCAGAGAGAGAGGAAATAACATTTTTTTTTTCTCTATTCTCCATACCATAGACTCAAGGTAATCCCGTGGAGATAGTGGTAGTGGTGGCAGCGGTGACAGCAACAACTGCAATGATGGCAGCCTGTAGGAGCCAACAGTGTAAGGGTTAGGAACTTTTCTCTCTATTCTCTGTGAAGCTACAGATTCAGAGGGTGGGGCCAAAGCCAGCTCTCTGCTCTCTCTTTCTGTATCCTCTTACCTCCTGGCCCCAGATATGGCTCAATAGCAGAAGTAGTGGCTTTCTGCCTTCAGGAAAAGGGGCCAAGGGGACAGAAAAGTGCTTGGGAGATTTTGGAGATGGCGCTTGGAAACTCAACCCCATAAAATAGTTTAGGATCTACTGAGTCCATCTGTGGCCTATGCAGGTAAGGATCTAATGCTAATCAGCATGTAAAAGGCTTTAAGAACTGGGATAACAGACCTCTGAGAAAGTCCTTCACTAAAGCCCGTGTGGTGTACAATGCACAGAATTGTACAGCACTGCAAAAAAAGGAACTGACATTAGAACCGCAGCCCAGAGAATGCAAGTTAGAAGCCTGCACATAATCAGTGAATTTAATACTAAAACATAAATTTTGACATTGTCTATAGGATTTAAAGAAGATCCAGTGTCTCAGTATGTAAACTTCAAAGTGTCCAAGATTATCCAAATTTACTCAAAATTATTCCAAAATTTCTCTGTAATAAAAATTACTGAAAATTAATCCAAAACTGCTCAGTGTACAATGAACCATGATAATATCAACTTTCCTGGAAAAAAAACTTCAAAAGATGACAGAGGTGTTGCAAGCAGCTGTTATAAAAATGTTCAAATACTTTTGAAACAAATGTTAAAATATAAAGTACCATATATACAATATAAAGAAGCAACAAATGGTAACTTTAGAATTGAAAAAACCACTGAACAAACTCAGTACCAGAATGGAGATGAAAGAGGAAAGAGTCACTGAACTTGAAGATAGATCAATAGCATTTATTCAATCTGGACACCTGAGAGAAAGAGGAAAAAAGAAAACATTGAAAGAACATAATGAATAGAGCTTCAGGGACCTGTGGGACAACAACACAAGGTCAAAACTTTGGAGTTCTATAAAGAAAAGAAAGATGGTGTGATTCTGAAAAAAACTTGCAGAGGCAATACATTTAAAGTTTCACATTTCATGAAAGAAGTAAACCTACAGATTAGGGAACTGAATGAATCCCAAACAGAATAAACACAAAGAAATCTGTGAGCAGATATCTCATAATCAACACTGCTGAAAACTAAAAACAAATAAAACTCTTGAAAGCAGCCAGAGAAAAATGGTTCATTATCTAGAGGCGAACAATGGTTTGAATGACTGCAGATTTCTCACTGTAAACCATGGAGGCCAGAAGAAAGGGACATGGCATTTTTTAAGGGGAGAAAGGAAAGAGCCATCAAGCCAGAATGCTATATTGAATAAAAATATTCTTCAGAATGTTGATGAAATAAACATATTCTCAGATGAGGGAAAACTAAAATAATTCATAACTTGCAAAATGCTCTAAAATAATTATTAAAAGAAATTCTTCAAACAGAAGAGAAATGATACTGGATGGAAACATGGAAAACCAGGAATAAAGTAGGAGAATATAAATTGTAAACAAACAGTAAATATAATAGATGCTACTTCTCCTCTTAAGTCCTTTAAAACATTGTTAAAAGTTACAAACAAAATTAGCAGTGCCTCATGGGAGTTTCAATGTATATAGATGCAAAATATAAGACTACTATAGCTAAAGGGAGGATAGTAAAGGGAAGCATAGGGTGAGAAGATTTCTATGCTACAGTTGAAGTTATAATATATTGATTCTAAACAAACTGCAAAGTTATGGATGTATTTTGCAATCCCTAAAGCAAAAGATCCAGCTCCTCAGTAGGTGAATGGATAAACAAAATGGACTATATCCATATAGTAGAATACTGGTAGTCAATACATGCAACTACTTAGATATATGTTGATGCATGCAAAGACTTGAATGGATCTCAAAGGTATTCTGCTGAGTGAAAGAAACCATTCTCAGAAGGTTACTAATATATGATTCTATATCAATCACATTCTTGAAAAAAAGAAAAAACTATAATGAAGAGAACAGATTAGTGGTTGCAAAAGTCACAGGAGGATGGGACTCAAAAGAAATAGTGTGAGGAAGTTTTTTGAGATGATGAAAATGTTCTCTATCAGTATTATCTTGGCGATTATGTGAAATTATATACATGTTAAAACTCATAGAATTACACACCAAAAGAAAGCAGAAGTCCATTTTACTGTATCATAATTTTAAAAATTGACAAAAACAAAACTTTATTAAAAGTATATTTGCGATGTGGGTAATTCTTGATTTTTAAAGTTTGCTTTCTCTTTACTTATAGTTATCAAAAATGCATTAGTATTTTCAATCAACCATGTGTTATTGATGCATTTTCAACATAAAAAATCAGTCATGTAAAAGGTCCTATTTTTGTAAATATTTTTTCCTTTTCCTTTTAACTACTAAAATAATTAAATATATAATTTCAACTCTTTTCACTGTTGACCACATGCATTTTCCCCCTTCTCACATTATCCCAAGAATAACTAGAACTATAATTAAAATGAAAACGTCGTTCCTAATATCTCTAATTCTACACTAAAAATTCTATGCCCATTGACCAAATTTGCTTATTTGCATGTACAAAATATTGCAATTTGGTCCAGTTTGTCCCTAAACAAATGGATCACATTAATCTATAATCTGATGTTATTACAGGAAACTTGAATTTTAATGAACTCTATTTGATTTGAATGAGTCAAGACAGGCATAACACAATTGAGTCAATTAGCAAGAATTTTGCAATCAATGTTGATTAGGAAAATGGGATGATGGTATGTGCATAATTTGGAGGCATTCCCTGGCTTGAACACTAATATAATGAGATAAACATTGGCATTTTAAAGATAGCACATTTCTCTGAAATGAAAAGATACACATTTTTGATATATGTAAATGTTAAACTGTATATCTTTTGTTATATATGACTGGAAGTCCACTTGAAACAGACCTAAGAAAGAAAAACAAATTGTTCAGCTTTCGTCTTCTAGTTGAAAATAACCATTGGATCTGCTGTTGTTTAACATGTAAAGAAATAAATCCAGGATATGGTACATAATTACCGTGATTAGATATTTGTCCTATACATCACTGATGGGTACATATGCTTGCTTTGGAGAGTTTTTTTTTTCATGTAATTTGCACATTATATACGGGTGCTGTTCTATCACTGTTACAGACATATTTTTCTTGTGGAGAAACCAATGCACTTAACTGCTTTAGGTTTACACACAAAACATTGTACACATTTTCTATCTATTAATTCTTTATATCATCAACTGTTTTTCTCTTTGAATATATTTACATTTACTTTACAGTATATATTGTATTGGATACATTGTATATACTGGGGATAATTGTATTTTGCCTCCTCTTAATTTTCTTTTAAATTATAATTTAGTTAGCCTATTATCGTATGTCATTTAATATTCTTTTATAAATGACTTTGTGACATTATATGATTTCATATGGCATACAGTTGAACATTGTATGTGCATTTTCTCTGAGAATAAAGTCTTCAAATAAATAAAATCATTGTGTTTAAAATTAAAACTCACGCCAGACAAGAGAGCCATGATTTATATTAATTCATATAAAATGAAGATTTAATAAATTGGAATATGTCAAGATTATAATACTGAGAGAATGACTTAAAAATTAAATATGTAAAACAAAAAATAATTTAGAATACTAAAGTATTTTAAGGGGAGAATGAAATCCTATTACATAAATTTTGTATCTGCCAAACATCAAACCTGTTCTTGAGTAATTGTTCTTGATCTGATTCCATTTTTACATGTAATTTAGTGTTCATCAACCAAAGTAACTGAAAATCCATTAGCATATTCTTTTTACTTATTTTTTGAAATCATATTTGCTTTCCCAAATATTATAAAATATCATGAACACAATTTTGAATATCATTGTGTGCATTCTCCACATTCTCCAGTTTCAGAGATGTACCAGTATTGTCCTTGTCATATAAAACTGAAATGTTACTATATTTTCTCAGATGCTTTTTCATATAGTGATAATTTTCCTTTTCACATTTTCGTCCATTAGGTGAAGAATTGTAGCGCATCCTATGTTACATTTAAAGAATTATTTTTGCAAAATAGATTAATCAAGGGATCTAAGTGCATATTTAGTATGCCTTTTTTTTCTTTTTTCTGGGAGCTATTCTCAGAAAATTCTCCCTGTATTGTCAATTTTTTTGCAAGACTTTTCTATAAAACTAGGACTTGTTTAACAACACTGAGAGCTTATAATAGGGCATTTGCTCACCATTATGATAGGCACTGAGATGATTTTAGGGAAAAGGCAAACACTCTTTCTGATGTCAAGTAGAGCAGAGTCTTTAAGTAATTTGCAACATGCTGAGTACTACAAAAAGTGAAGCACAGTGCTATTATAGAAATTCACAAGGAAATTTGACATGAGGCTTCACTGAAAACTCTCCCTGAAGAATACCTGTCTTATAGATAGCTTATATACCTACGCGTTGTTTTCTTATCCTGACAATAAATCTGACAATCTCTAACTTTTAACTGATGTAGCATACTCATATTTAAGGTGATTACTGATATGCCTGGATTAAAATATGTCTTTATCTTATTGTTTTCAGTTTGTTTTATTTGTTCCTTCCTTCTTTTACCCTGTTTTTCTACCTTCCTTGTTTTAAGAGAGCATATTCCTCATTGGGTTTAACAAAGCATTTCATTTACACAATTATTCATATCTTTTTTTTAAAAAAAATATAGTGATTAGCCTAGTTTTATTATATATATGTTTAAATAATCTGAATTTGCCTTCAAATATTATTATACTTCATATATCATGTAAAGATCTTACAACAGTAATTTTCAATTCCTCCCTCCCATACCTTGTCATGTATCTCACTTTTACATATACTTTAAAGACACAATAATTATTACCATTTTTGCTTTAAACACTCAATTATCTTTTGGAGAAACTAAACACCATGAAAACCTTCATTTGTCCCATTTCAAATGCTCTTTAGCTCTTGGCTTTGATCCTTTTTTCTATGATCTGTATCATATTCCTTCTACCTGAAGAAGCTACTTTAACATTTCTAACAGAGTACGTCCACTGACAATTAATTCCTTTAGTTTTTATTCATTTGGGTAAGTTTTCATTTCAGTTGGATTTTTAAAGTATATTTTTATAGGATATTCTTTAAAACTGTGGTTGACTTTCTTCTTTTTCAACATTTTAACAATTTTACTCCATTGTCTTATTGCTTACTTGGTTTTTAAAGAGAAGTCTGCTAAATTCTCATCCTTGATCTTTTGTATATAAAGAGTGTTTTTCTCTGGTTACTCTGAAGATTTTCTCTGTATCTCTGGTTTTCAGCAATTTGAATGCGATAGACACGTTTTTCTGTATAGTATTTATCCTGCTTTTTATTCTCCAGACTTTTCAGATATACAGTTTGATATCTGTCATTAATTTTGTAATTATTATGTAGGATTGTCTCCTTTCTAATCTACATATACATCTATTCAACCCAATTTCCAATTTGTTGTCCTCAATAGGTATTGTGCACAAGTTGCAGTTCTCCATTTATCAGAAAAAAATAATATGCATTAGTAATTATAATGAATAAGGTAACATTTCAGCTACCTGCATTTACTCTTGTTTCATGTATTCTGTCTTAGAAAAATGTATTGCGTATAGGGAAATTATAGCTACTGTAAATTAAATTATATTGATGTATCTTGAAACCCTTTAATCAATGTACATTTCATTTTGAAAAAGTCAACAAATTAACCATAATCTACTGCTTAATTGTTTTTACTAAAATCTGTGTAATTTATTATTGTAGCAAAGATCAGACTGACATTTTTAGAAGTATAATGGAGAGATAGCAAATTACTTAAAACTCTCATTAGATTGAGTGTGTTACCTTACAAGAATACGTTATAAACTAAGGTTATTTATTTTTAATTATATTTAATGTTTCTAAATTTAAAATAAATTGCTAGGATTTAAAACTCCATTTCAAAATTTTAAGTATTCCTAAAGAATTAAATATACCCCTAAAATCATAGGAGAGGTTTGTTTTATACTGAGATATTTATTTATAATTGTTGTATTTAATGCTGAGATGAAAAGGAATTTAGTATCAATGCAGCTATGAGAAACGTATTTAATTAAATGTTTAATAATTATTACTAGTGAAACTAGTCGTCATCTTGCTAGTGTCCCTTCCTTGGAAAAGTAGCCTTAAAAGTAAAGACTTGAGGGAATAACATAACGGTTAATTGTGCAGATTCTAAAGCCTTAAGTAGATGAGTTCAAATATTCTATTTAACATTCTATAGCTGCCCGAACTTGGGCAAGTTTCTTAAATAACCTGCATCTCAGTTTGTTTATCTGTCAAATGAGGATAGTGATAGTATTTATTTCATAGGTTTGTGAGAAGGATTAAATCATTTAATTCATATCAAGGACTTACAAGAGTCTTCATTAGACAACTATTGCGTTGTTGTATTAGTCACACTTTCTCAATTCCTTAGTATATTTGATGCTTTATGTGAAATTGGTCAGCATCAAGAACGAAGACTAGGGACCAGCCCAGTGGCACAACAGTTAAGTTCACATGTTCCGCTTTGGTGGCCCGGGGTTAGTTGGTTTGGATCCCGGGTGCGGACCCATGCACCACTTATCAAGCCCTGCTGTGGCAAGCGTCCCACATATAAAGCAGAGGGAGATGGATACAGATGTTAGCTCAGGACAAAGAAGAGGATTGGCAACAAATGTTAACTCAAGGCTAATCTTCCTCAAAAGCAAAGAAAAATGATCAAAGACTAGAAAATACTGTGTTCAGAACTGAGGTCAGAATTTAGTGATAGTGATTGGATTCAAACCCAGGTTCTTAGGAATCCAAAGACAGTCTTTCAACATACGAGCTGGCCATGGGTGAAAGGATTGGTGCTGAACATCACTTTCTTTTATCCTTTGCTTTCCTAAGTCACTGCCGCTGGGATTCTATCAGTCTGGATGTCCTACTGCAGGGTTTTGACTATTCTGTATGGCTTTTTTGCTTTCCAAGATTCAATGACTATGATCTTCCTCTTATCTCTCCTACAAGACAAATTAAGTAGGAAGTTTTGAGTGAATGACAAAATGGCTTCTTTGCAGTATGAATTCTTTCTTTAGGAATTACCTAAGTATGCATCCTCAGGAAATATGCAAGTAATTATTTTGGCCCTGACACTTTGCTTATATAGCATCAGATCACTCCTCTAAGCAGTCATTTAAGGCATATTTGTTCATTTATCAAAAATTTATTGAGCAATCGCAATGTGTCAAGAACTATGGTACACATTATTGATTATGGAAGAAACAGATGAAAGAGAAAAGAAATGGTGCATGAAGATATGAATTTTAATTCTGAAGCGTTGAATAAGAGGAGACTTTTCTTTATTTTAAAATAGAGAAAAGTACACAGAAAATAGTCAACCTCACACACAAAAATACATAATGGTAAATATTCCATCCTATTTTCAGTTCCAATATTTTTAAATATAACAAATTAATTACCAACATATTTGAAGATTCCTAGACACAAGAAATAGTTATACTTTTCTATATTGTTTTCAACCTTAAATTTTTTATATATAACAAATTATATACAACTAAAGCTTGTTTTACCTTTATGTTTTCGAGACCATTCTTGATTGATAAACTGCTTTTGTTGATCTGTGGGCTTTGATATCTAAACCAATTTTTAAAGCGTCTATCCTGGCTCCTTGAGATCTTTACCCAGCGTCCACCATCTCTCCTTTCCCCAACTTAGGCTCAATCTGTGTAGTATAGATTATACTTATTTATTTGTTTTTTGTTTGTTTGTTTATTCAGTCATCTTAGCTATGGGTTTTAAACTTAAACATAGAGTATTTATTAGTTCCATATATTTGAATTGATTTGAATGTAGGATGAGAGATTCTACCTGTAATCATTCCACCTTACCGCTTGGAAATGGGCATCATTTCAAAATATTTATTGTGGCACTATCAGGGATATTGAATACAAAATACATGGTTTCTTTAACACAGATGTGAAAATGGTATATTTGAAAATATTATTGTCTACATATATTTTCTTTTCCAAAGAAATTAATTTCATATGTCTGAAAAAACAATGTTGTATTACAAGGAAAATTTCTATGAGGGAAATTAGAGGTGTTCTTAGGAGAAAGTGTTAACTCAAACTCTGGAAATGAAAGTAAAATGGTTTCCTTATATGTCTACATATTATAGATCAAAACAGAACTTCACCTTACTGTGTAATTTACACATAGTAGAAAATATTGACCACTCAATATGGCATATTCGTAAATAAAAAGCATGTGGGCTTCAACTAATAAGCTTAACATTAGATTTAATGATAAAAGTTTTAGCTTTTTGTCGAAATATATTAAAAACAAATTCAAAAACATTGAGACAGTGATATTCACATCTTAGAAATTATTGACTGTATATGATAAAACAATGCTAACTTTGTAATTTCGGAAATATTCTCCGCATTATGTGATTTATTCATAATGTAGAAAGGCGACAGCTTCTATTTTACACTGGAAATGAGAAAAGTTGATATCTGGGCTTCCATATTTTTAAGTTGGGCAATATGTAAACGTATTAAGTTGTTATACATGCATAATTTAGTTATAAAATTAACGTATGCATTAACCTGAAATATCTGTTAATAATTATAAGAAGGGGAAAGTGTCCTATCTATTGTTCTTGGCATTGAGTAATATTTTATCTTCATAATATTAAGACATTTTTATTTGTAATACATGAAAATATTTTTATGGTAACCTAGCTGTGGAATAAATTGTATAGCTATAAAATTTAAATATCAGTCAAGGGTACTAAATAAACATCAAATTCTCATATTTTCAAACAGTTCTCATATGTATCAAGCAGGAATTTATTTTAGTAGATATTAACCACAAATCCTACCCTCTATCATTGGGAAGATATCAAAATATTGTGCAATTTGTACAAATATAAATATATATACAATTGAAATAAAAGCTAATTTTATAGCTAGTTACTTTTTCTTTATTGTAGCTTTTAATTTTTATTTCTATGTGGTTATATCACTAGTGTGTTCCTTATCTATTTTAAAGTAAAAATTATACATATTTAAGGTGTACAACATGATGAGTTGATATACATGTACATAGTGAAATGATATCTACAGTCAAGGTAATTGACATATTCACGTAAGTACCATTTTTTGTGTGTGTGATGAGTGCACCTAAAATGAAATCTACTCTCTTAACACATTTCTAGTGTTCAATACAGTATTGTTATCATTAGTTTGCTCTATAGTCTCTTATTATCAATCATGTTTTAAAATAATAACCAGACAACTCTAATTTTGATAATGAGAAAGGCAAAAATAAAACAAAAATGTGTACCAGTACAAACTGTGTTATTTGCCATTCTGTAAACTTTCTGGCAATCTGTTTTCTAAGAATTGCTACTAGGTGTTTACTAATTATTAGCATAAAAAATGGCTATAATTTTTCAAATTGTAATTAGTTATGGTGACTGATTCAGATCAAGCACTGGGCCGTCAGCTGTCTTAGATTATGAATGCAAGACATTACTTGCTCTCTTCCAGTCAAGACAATTCATTAGTTATGCCGTTTGAGAGCAGCTGTACCCTTTGAGATGTGATTTATTCAGATTCCCTCAATATTACTGCAGAAGCATGGGGAGATAAGTGATTTGATGAGGCTCTGTATTTACTGTCAAATGCCATTATGTTTTGAATGTGCAGTTGCAGTGATAGGAAGTTTGTGTTTTAAAGGCAAAGGATTAAGTCAAATGAAGAAAAGCACATAAAATCTGAATGTAGAAAATCATACCTCCTATAGTTAGGCATGCATTTTTTGAAGGATGTTATAGAAATCATTGAATTTTCACTTTGCCGTTTCTGTTTATTTATTAACTTTGAAGAGTAGATACACTATTTAAAATATAAGCATAGGAAACACAGTTGTTACAAATATGAATCATCAAAACTTTATCAGTCAAAAATCATTTTAACTGTCCTGTTTTCGTTGCCATGATTTAACTTATGCATACACATTTCTCAAAAATAATACACAAAAGAGGAATCTGACTTGAAGTGAGCTATATATACAGACAATTTGATTTTAAAATACTTTTCTGAAGTTGTGCGATAAAGGATAAATAAATCAAATGTTTACTTACAGTGTTTCCCTAATATCCATCTATAAGGTCATTAAAGAAAAATACTACCTGAAAATTTATACATATTCTAAGTATTTCAGTGATTTCAAAATGTTTCATCATTGCAAACTTTTTATATCAATCTAGATTTTTAATTATATATATGTATATGTATTTATAAATATATGTATATTTATATAAATATATATACAAGTGGATACAAGGAGAAGTTATCTAGTTTAAAAGAGCTTCTGATGTCCCCTTCTGCTTTCCTTCATTCAGGCTCTCCCACTTATGAGGCCTGCTGAATCTATTGCTTAAGTCTGTATTGACCATGCATTTTAAACTATTAATCTAGCCCAGTCTATATATGACAGAAGTGGGAAGCTAGCTGCAGAGATTGCAAAGTCGCATGGCACACAAAGCAGCCAGGGCTTGAACCCAAGTCTTCTGACTCTGTGCCCAGTGCAAATGGCATTCTACCAGGCTCCTTCATAGAGAAAAAAATGTTTCAATGATCATATTTCCCAAATCTCTTAATGCATGAAATCTAAGGATTCAGCCATCTCTGTAATTATACAATAGAGCAGATCTATAGAGAATATTTACAAAATCATATTTTCCCTATAGTTATTACATTTATGCACAAATGGTTTCCTCAGCACAGTTTAGATTTTTTTTTCTTTTACCAAGAAAATAGCCATCTGTCAATTTCAGATGATCTGGAGAAATAAGCAAATGATAGTGATTGAAGGGCAGAGGAAGCAGGAAGGGAGAGAGATAAAAAGAAAGGCTTAGGCTAGGATTTGGAATTTGGTAAACCAACAATAACTACCACAAAGCTGAAATCTAAAGCAAATTCCTACAAACATTAACTATAGATTCTTCTAAGTTCAAAGTCCTGAGCCAACAAATCCAAGGGCAGCATATCCTCATTGTATAGTATCTGGAGGAGGAAACTTACACAAATATTTACAATACAGTAAGTTAAGAAGATGTAAGTTGATAAGAGATACAGAAAATGATAATTAAATTTAGTCTAAGGTTAGAAAGTAGGGGTATTTGAACTAGGCCTTGAAGAAGGATTATACATTCAACAAAGAGAAGTAGGGATGAGTGGGCAGTGAAATAGTTCAAGTACAAGGACATGTTTTTTGCCTTTAAAAATCTATCATTTTAGGGTCTGGCCCATTGGCTCAGTGGTTAAGTGCACATGTTCTGCTTCTGTGGCCCCGGGGTTCACCAGTTCAGATTCTGGGTGCGGACATGACACAGCTTGGCAGCCCATGCTGTGGTAGGCATCCCACATATAAAGTAGAGGAAGATGGGCACAGATGTCAGCTCAGGGCCAGTTTTCCTCAGCAAAAAAAGGAGGATTGGTAGCAGATGTTAGCTCAGGGCTAAGCTTCCTCAAAAAAAAAATTAAAAATCTATCTTTTTAGAAGTAATATTCATCTTAGCTAACATTTGAACCATTGCTCTGTACCAGGCACATATGTAACTTACATTTATAATCATTTTTGAAAGACTGTTAAAATATTATGTATTGACTAATTCATACAAATTTTATTAACTCATTTAACCTCTCAACAACCTATGAGCTTGTTGTGATTATTACACCATGTTATAGGTGAGGAAACTGATCCAAAGGGTAGTTAAGTGATTTTCCCAGGATCCACTCAGTTAAGCAAATAGTAAAGCCTGTTCTCACATCTTGTCAGTCTTACTTCAGAGCTAACATTTCTGCTTTTTTTGGTTTTTTTGTTTGCTGAGGAAAATTCACCCTCAGGAATGTCTGTACCCATCTTCCTCTATTTTGTATGTGGGTGACTGCCACATCACAGCTGCCAAGTGGTGTAGGCCCATGCCCAAGAACTGAACCCAGGCCACTGAAGCAGAGTGCACTGAACTTAACCACTAGGCCACAGGTCCAGACCCCAAGGCTAACCTTTTGTGAGTGTGGTGAGGAAGATTGCCCCTGAGCTAATATCTGTTGCCAATCTTTCTCTTTTTGCTTGAGGAAGATTGTGGCTGAGCTAACATTTATGCCAGTCTTCCTCTATTTTGTCTGTGGGATGCCACCATAGCATGGCTTTGATGAGTGGTGTGTAGGTCTGTGCCTGGGATCCAAACCAGCAAACCCTGGGCCACCAAAGCAAAGCATGTGGATTTAATCACTAACATCACCCGGCTGGCCTCCAGAGCTAACATTTTAAGAGCATAGTACTCTGCTTCCTCTAGAGGAATATGTAAAATCGTGACTGTTATTGAATACCTATCATCTATGCTTCTCATCATTAAACAGAGAAAAATTTAAAACACAGGATGAGGGTTCTTAAGTCATAATCAACATGCAGCAATTTACAATTAGAAGGTTAAGAATTTCAAATAAATCTTATGAAAAGAATGGAGTAAAATATATTATAATTAAATTTTACTCAGTTGTTACCAGTTTAACATAGACTGCCATAAATATAAGATGTATTATAAAAGCCTCATGGTAATCACAACACAAAAACCTATAATAGATGCAAAAATCATAAAAAGAAAAGAATCAAAGCATACCAGTATGAAAAATCATCAATTCTCAAAAGAAAACAGCAAGGGAAAAACAAAGGAACTACAAAACAACCAGGAAGCAATCAATAAGATGGCTTTAGTAAGCCCCACATATCAATAATTACCTTAAAAGGAAATGATTTAAATTCTCCCATTAGAAAACTTAGAGTAGCTGAATGCACAAAAATAAATAAATAAAAAACAAGACCCAACTATATACTGCTTATAAGAGGTTCACTTATGCTTTAATGACATTCATAGGCTGAAAGTGAAGGAATGGAAAGAGATATTCCAAGCAAATAGAAACCAAAAGAGAGCAGGGGTGGCTATACTTACATCAGACAAAATAGACCTTAAATCAAAAGCTATAACAAGGGATGAAGAAAGTCATTGTATAATGATAAAGGGGTCAACCCCTCAAGAAGATATAACAGTTGTGCATTTAAATGCACCCATTGTTGGAGGATCTAAAAATGTTAAACAATTATTAACAGACCTGGAGCCAGAAATAGATAGAAATTCAATAATAGTAGGAGACTTCTTCAATATCCTACTTTCAACAATGAATAGATCATCTAGACAGAAAATCAATAAGGTAATAATGGGCTTGAATTACACTTTAAATCAAATGGACCTAACAGACGTATAGAGAACATTCTGCCCAACAGCAGCAGAACACATTCCTCTCAAGCACATGAGGAATACTCTCCAGTGTAGATCATATGTTAAATCACGAAACGAATCTTAAAAGATTTAAAAAAATTGAAATCATATCAAGTATTTCATCCAACCATTATTGTCTGAAAGTAGAAACCAAAAGAGAAGTACAATGGGAAAATACACAACTATATGAAAATCAAATACACTCCTGAATAACCAATGGGTCAAAGAAGATATCAAAAGGGAAATCAAAAACTATCTTGAAACAGATGAAAATAGAAATACAACACACCAAAACATATAGGATGCAGCAAAAGCAGTTCTAAGAAGGACATTTATAGTGACAAATGCTTACATTATGCAAAAATGAAGATCTCAAAGAAAACAACCTAACCTTACATCTCAAGGAACTATAAAAAAACAAAGTACAAAGTTAGCAGGAGGGAGGAAGTAATAAAGATTGGAGCAAAAATAAATGAAATAGAGACTAGAAAAACAATAGAAAAGTCAACAAAAATAAGACAGTTTTTTGAAAAGATAATAAATAAAATTATAAATGAAAAAGAAGACATTACAACTGATGCCACAGAAATACAAAGGATCATAAGAGATTACTATAAAGAATTATATGCTAATACATTCGATAACTTAGAAGAAATGGATAAATTCCAAGAAACATACAATTTACCAAGACTGAATCATGAAGGAATGGAAAATCTGAACAGACCAATAATGAACAAGGAGTCAGTAATCATAAATCTCCCAACAAAGAAAAGCTGAGGACCAGATGACTTTACTGATTAATTCTACAAAATATTTAAAGAATACCAATCCTTCTCAAACTCTTTCAAAGAATTGAAGAGGAGGGGACACTCTCAAACTCATTTTGCAAGGGTAGCATTATCCTGATACCAAAGCTAGTCAAGCATGCTACAAGAACAGAAAATTACAAGCCAACATTTGTGATGAACAGAGATATAAAAATCCTCAACAAAATATTAGCAAACCAAATTCAACAACATTAAAGGGTTCATAAAAAACAATTAAGTGGGATTAATCTCTAGAATGCAAAGATAGTTCAACATATGTAAATCAATAAATGTGATACACCACATTAACAGAATGAAAGGTAAAAATCATATGATCATTTTAATAAATGTAGAAAAAGCACTTGACAAAATGCAACAATCTTTCATGATAAAACCTCTCAACAAATTGGATATAGAAGAAACATACTTCAACATAATAAAAGCCCGTAGCTTTTGTATGATACGTCTATGTGGACTTAACGTATGATAAGCCCACAGCTAACACCATACTTTAATTGTGAAAATTGAAAACTTTTCCTCTAAGATCAGGAACAAGACAAGGATCTCAAAGAGATATCTGCATGCATGTTCATTGCAGCATTATTCACAATAACCTTCAAAAGAGAAGGAGAAGATTAAAATGTGAACCCCTGAGAGCTTAGGAGTGGATAACAACAAGTAGAAAGCTTAAAATGGTTATTTATTACTGGGATCTTGAAAGGATTTGTGGTTTGTAAAGTTCTTGCTCTCCCAAGCCTCACTGACTGCCACTAAAAATATCCTTGTGGTACAGCTTTATGGAAACAACCTAAATATCCTTCGAGGGAGGAAAGGATAAAGAAAATGTGATGTATATATATATATATATATGCAATGGAATGTTATTCAGCCATAAAAAGAAAGAAATCCTGTCTTTTGTGACAATATGGATGAAACCGGAGGGCATTATGCTAAGTGAAATAAGTCAGACAGAAAAAAGACAAAACTGCGTGGTATCACTTATAAGTTGAATCTAAAAAAAACCAAGGACCAATTTCACAGAAGCAGAGTTAATAGAATGTAAGTCAAAGATAAAAGTTTCAAGTTATAAGATGAGTAAGTTCTGAAGATCTAATACACAGCATAATGATATAGTTAGTAACAAAGTAGTATATACTTGAAAGTTGCTGAGAGTGTATCTTAAGCATTCTCACACAAAAAATATGTATTCATAAAAAAGAGTTAACTGTGTGAGGTGATAGGTGTGTTAGTTATCTTGATCTGGGTAATCACTTCACAATGTATATGTGTATCAAATCATCATATGATATACTTTAAATTTATACAATTATATTTGTCAATTAGTCCTCAAAAAAGTTGATGTGAAAAATAAATTACCCTCACATCCAAAACACAGGGGTTTGCAATTCTCTTCATGCAAAAGTAGAGGGTCTTTAGTAGTTACTAAGATAAAATTAATACATTTTTTCGAAGTTTTCAAGGAAACTAGTAGAAAATGCAACCTTGTTATGTTACACAATTTTCTTTGAGCATATAGCTTAGGGAAAAGCTTCCTTTTTATTGAGAGATCTTACAAATATACACAAATAAACTAAACTTGAAAATTAGTAGTAACAATTCATGAAAAATAACTCAGTGTCTTTTGTGACAAGTGATCAAATTTCTGCCATCCATAGACTGGATATTAACACTATGCAAGAATATTGATTATATTCTATTCAAATTTAGAATGCTGGTAGATGATTGCTTACATTGGCGATTCTAATTCTTTCATGACATATCTAAATTCTAGAAGAGAAAAAGAGCATAAAACAACATGCGAGGAAAGTTTTTTCTCACAATACGTCCACTTAACTATTGGAAGAACATAGGGACAATTCTTGTATTAGTACAAAAGTCATAAAAGAGTCTTTCTTGGGTAAATACATAGAAGATATTTTTTCCCAAACTGTACTCAGCATGCTTTTCCCTTTCATGGCATGTTTTAACAAGCAAGTTCTTAATTTCAGTTAAATTTAGGTTTATTATATTTTTCTCTTTGACTTGTCCTCTTTGTGTCCTACTTCAAAATCTTTGCATATTAAGATCACGAGGGAATTTTCCTAGACTATATTCTAGGCGCTATATGATTTTATATTGATATTTAGATTTATGACCTATTTGGAATAAATTTTTGTACAGAGAGTGAGTTAAAGGGGAGAATGCTTGTACTTTTTCCAAAAGAGATATCCAACCTCTGCAGTATGTTATTTAAAAAAGAAATTGTTTTTCTCATAGTAATTGCAGTAGGATCTTTGTGACAAATCAAGTGACTGAATATGTGTGATCTGTTATGGACAATCTGTTTTGTTCCTTATATCTATTTTTCTCTTCTTGTGATAATATCACTCTTTTAAAATTTCTGTAAATTTAAAACAAATTTTGGTTGCTCCTAATATTCTCTTCTCCAAAGTTTGTAATTTTCTGTGTTGAGATTGCATAACTTTTGTAAATTTATTTCTAAGTATTAGGATTTTATGTTATTGTAAATGAAGTAAAAATGTACTACATTTATTGCTATTATATATAAGTACAATTGAATTCATTTAATAATGATACTGGATCCAACAAATATGCTGAATTAACTTGCAGATTCTAATCGTTTATATTAGGCTTTTGTTACGTATATAATTTTGTCATCTGCAAACAATGACAATTTTATTTCTTGCTTTGCGTTGATTTTTTTGCCTGTCTTATTGTACTGAAGAGGGCTTATGGAAAACTGTTTAAAGTATTTGGTGATAATGGAAATCCTTGTCTTGCTCCAGAACTCAGGGGATGATTTTTCATTATTTCACAAATGATTGTGATGTTTTCATATTTTTTAAACATATTCTGCATCTATGTGCTTGTTTGTTGTTGTTGTTGTTTTTGTCTTCTACTTATAAGTGAAATCATATGGGATTTGACTTTCTCCATCTGACTTATGTCACTTAACATAATACCGTCAAGGTCCATCCACATTGTAGCAAACGGTAAGATTTCATCTTTTGTTATATAGCTGAGTAGTATTCCATTGTGTATGTATGCCACATTTTCTTTATCCATTCACTCATTGATGAGTACTTAGGTTGCTTCCAAGTCTGGGCTATCATGAATAATGCTGCAACGAACATAGAGGTGCATATATTTTTATGCATTCATGTTTTTGTGTTGTTTGCATAAACACCCAGAAGTGAAATAGCTGGATCATGTGATATTTCCATTCTTAATTTTTTTGAGGAATTTTCATGCTGTTTTCCATAGGGGCTGTACCAGTTTACATTCCTACCAGCAGTGTATGAGAGTTCCCTTTTCTCCACACCCTCTCCAACACTTATTGCTTCTTTTGTTAATTGTTGCCATTCTAACGAATATCTCATTGTAGTTTTAATTTGCATCTACCTAGTAATTAGTGATGTTGAACATCTTTTCAAGTGCATGATGGCCAACTGTATATCTACTTTGGAAAAATGTCTGTTCAGATCTTTTGCCCATTTTTTAATTGGGTTGTTTGTTTCTTTGTTGTTTTTTATATATTTTGGGTATTAGCTTCTTATCAGATATATCATTTGCAAATATCTTCTCGCACTTGTTAGATTGTCTTTTCATTTTGTTGATAGTGCCCTTTGCTGTGCAGAAGCTTTTTAGTTAGACTAAGAAATCTTAGTCCTTCTATTCCTAGATTGCTCAGAATGTTATTTTGTTTCATTTTATCATATGTGTTTATTACACCAAATATATTTATGCATTAATTGCAATGATCATGTATGTTTTTTAAAAAGAAATGTTTACTGTGTAGAATTAGATTGGTTTTTGCATTGCTAAACAAATTTGTGCTATTGGAATAAAGCTCACTTGGTAAATATGTATGATACTTTTAATATATTGCTCTATTAATTTTTCTTGTGTTTTATTTGGGATATCTTTTTGTCTATTTGTTAGAGAAATTGGCCTGGAATGTTCCTTTCTCATAATGTCCTTTTCAGGTTTGCTATCAAGTTTATTCTAGTGATATACGATAAATTTAAAAGAGTTTTCCTTATTTTCTATTTTCTGCTAACTTCTGTAAGAATTGTAATTGATATGCAGAAAAACCAATCACTGAAGACTTCTGGGTCCAGAGTTTACGCTATGGATAGGTTTTAAACACAGATTCCATTTTTAAATAGGTACAGCATTACTTATTACTAGTACTTTCACTGTGTCTCATACTGTCTTTGCTGTATTTCCCTTTTTCTTTCTCTCTTTATTTCTGTCTGGGTGTTTTATACCAACTGGGTGTTTTATACCAACTTATATTCCAGTTCAGTAAGAACTATTCAGCAAGTAGATTTTATAGTTCCAGAGTTTCTAGTTGATTCTTCTGCATACTTTCTAGTTCTCTTGTGAAATTCTCTTTCATGTTTTTCTCCTGAATATATTTATTTCAGTCACTTTAAAGACTTTATAAGTCACTTCCAGCAATTGGAGCATTGCTGACTTGTTCCCATTTTCCCTTCGTTTTAGGTCATGTGTTATCATTGATTGGTGGACATTGTGGGAAAGTATGGAGGCTCTGAACGAGGTTGTAATCCTCCTAAAGGATTTAATTTCTTTATGCCTAGCAGTTAAAAAGCAGGGATGACTCCCTTGCTCTAATCAGAGATTGAGATTGATCAATTCCAGGGTTTTTCCAGGTCTCGTGAAATCCAGTCTATATCTGACTGGCAATGTTTCTGGACCGCTGGGCACATCTTAGGAAGCAGCTGATTACCAGAGTAGAAAAAGCAACTGGGAAAGTCCAGTGCACCTCACTTTGGTCCCCTACTCTGTGATCTTGGATTCATAGGGTTGGGCTGCCTTTTTCACTCCCTGATGGCTTTAAACAGCCTGTTTGTTTGGTTTTTAACCCAACTTTTATAGACTTTCCTGGTGAAACTTGGCTTTATTAGTGACAGGTGGTACATTTTTTTCTCTATGAACTCCAAATATTTAAAACAAACGTTTATGAAAAATTTTCATATATCTCTCAAACAGAAAGTTCATATTTCACTTGGGAAATATGATAAAAATAGGAAACATATTTAAAAGTTAAAAACAGAAATCTTAACCTTTGAAACAGTAGCACTTAGGGTTAAAAGCACACCACTGGAGTCAGAGGATGGAGAAGACCAGTGGCTCTAACTTTTATGTTACCAAAGCACCATAATCCTTAATGTTTTCATTTATAAGACAGGAACAAAAGTGGTAGCCACTTTGGGTAATTAAACATCATACGTTTTATGTCACTTCACATAAATTGTTTAGCATAGTTTTTGGCAGCTATTAATCATTGGATAAAACATAACTATTATTAAAATAAACATATAATGAATAAAAAAGTTTCAAAGCAAAATCAACTAAGAAAGGACCATCTTATTATTTAAAATATATTTATGGTTCAATTTAATTAAACACATAAAAATATATAAGTGGATCTTTTTGTTAATTAATTTTTTTTGGCTTTTTCTCCCCAAATACCCCCAGTACATAGCTTTCTATTCTAGTTGTGGGTCCTTCTAGCTGTGGCATGTGGGACACCACTGCAGTGTGGCCTGATAAGCGGTGCCATGTCTGCGCCCAGGATCTGAACCAGTGAAACTCTGGGCCGCTGAAGCAGAGCGCGAGAACCCAACCACTTGGCCACGGGGCTGGCCCCTAAGTGGATCTTTTAATACAAGAAAATATGAATAATTTTTTAAAGAAATTACGCCTCTATGTTATATCCCATTTAAATCAAAATTTTCAGCTTGTCTCTGTCAGGTCTAAAAGATAAAAATTGCATGCATTTTCTACCATATGTAGATTAGACTAGTTCTCCAAAAGTTATACATAAATCTAATTTTTTTCTATCCAGCCCATTGATACTATTCATTTTCATGTTATTTATATATGTTTGTGAATGTATTTTCAGTAATGAGATTAAATTTTATCTTTAAGTAATTTTATTTTAAATGTTCAACATACCAAATAAATTTTAAGCCATTCACATAAAACTGTAAAACTGTGAGCTCATTTGTCAGTATTTCTGTCAGAAAGCCTTTAGAAATCAATTATGTAAAGCAAAGAGTTTAGATGTAAAACCATCTGAAATATTTTATGCTAAAAGGATTGTCTACACATACAAAGTCTCAAAGTAGAGGGCATAGTGTAAATTCGTTACAATGAGTAATGTATAGAATTACTGCTGTGTGCCGCTTCTGCATTACTGGAATAAGGCCATTATAAGGTAATCATATTACTTTTCAAAAACGTATATTCTTTCCTTCCTAATTAAAGTTGAGAGACAGCGTGAAGATATTCAGGGGCACTAAGACAAAGTCCTCTTGATCCTCGATAATTGATAGCATTTTCTGAGAGTTTTCTATGTTCTAGGTATTGTTTCTAGAGCTTATGTGGATTTATTCATTTATCCTTACAACAAATCTATGGGTTAGGTGATACAATTATTACATCGATTTTCCAGGTAGTGTAATATAGATACACAGAGCTTAAACAGCCTAGCTGAGACCCATGAGTAGTAAGCTAAAAAGCCAGAATTTTAACCCTGACTCTGCCATGAAACAGTCACTTAACCATCCTTTAATATCGCCTTTATCAAGGAGATAAAAGAGACATGTGAGAGTGGAATAAGGAGTCATTAGGTAGATATCAGCAGTGACTAAGGAAGAAAGAAGGAGAGAATCACCAAGCTAAAGTCATAAATTAAGTCACAAATTGTGTCTAAGAACCAACAGGAAACTCCAGAGTGAGAGTAGTTAATGAATGTGAATGCTGTATCATTATGAGCAAATTTAACTTGTACTTGAATTACTTTATAACTTGCTTATGTTATATCTTGTTCTAGTTTGTATAATTAAGATGCTAATTATTTTACAGTTAGTTCAATATGAAGATAAAATGTATAAAATGCAATTATGAGTACCTGGTACATAGTAAGTGTTTAATGGATGTTAGCTAGAATGATTATTATAATTTCCTAAGTTATCTTAACAGTTTGCAACAAGGTAATAACAACAACGCTAGCAAAACTGCCTGTCTCTGGCATCCTATGACAGCGATGGGATTTGAGAAGCCTTTTTCCTCCCACATACCTTCTGGGCAGTTCCATATAGAGCTCAGCAATGGTCAGGGCTGAGCTTTTCCTTGCTATAGCCACATTCTCCATGGATCAAGGACCAGTGACTTTCATTTCCTGTCACCACCATTAGGGCTTACTTTCTCTCTATGAAGTTCTATTGTCCATTCCATCAAAGATGTTGTAGACACTGTACTGAATCCTTTTGTTCTGAGCTGTGAGCCTAACTGTCCCCATAGAGTCCTCCCTTCTAAATGTGGTCATCATTGTCACACTTGTCACCTGTAGATTAGTGGAGGCATTCATATAAACAACAAAGACTGTAGCTGGCTTACTTATTTAAAACATGGGAATAACAAAACTGAACTTATTACAAGTGTTTTGGAACTGTTACAGACTCCAAAGAAGACTGGAGAAGCAGCCTCTGTAACACAGGCAGCAGAAAATATAACCATCATGGAGCACAGGAATTGTCTGTGAGGATGGCCTGCTGCCGCTTCTGTGCACTCATTATATTGTTGCTAGTTGGTGAAGTTCACCCCTGCTCTGAGTTATAGCTGGCTGTCCTGGTTTCTTTTGGTCCATTGCTCTAAATTCAACGACCAAGTCTCAACCGGGCAAGACTATTAAAAACCTCCATGCCTCAACTTTTAGAAAGAAAAGACAAGGAATACTGTAGTACACTTCACTCCCAGAGTTGGAAAACGGGTCCTACCTTTCACAAAAACTTAATCAATGAGGGATGGGGGATTACCAAAATAACATATATGTGCTGTATGCCTTCTCAGTAAAAGCAGACACATACTGCATCTGAGGCCAGATTATGACAACTCCATGTCTTCTGATTGGACCATGCATTTTCTCTGTCAAAATTTTAGACAAATGTTGAAGCCTTAACAATTATATCAGTAGAAAGGCTGACTACCAGCTGTTATTACACGTCCCCTTCACATTGAAGAAGATATCAAAATACCAATTAAAAAAAGGCTTATCTAAAGGGCTAAACACGTCTTCAAGGGCTTAGTAAATGACAGCAAACATAATGCAGAAAATCATGGGTACTATCTCATATCTAACTGTATCTGCTCTAATATACACAAGATACTTATTCTAAAAAGCCTTTCTTTTTTAAAAAAATTAACTCCTTTCATTATGATTTTTCCAATAGAATCTTCAACTTAAAATGTTAGTGCTGGGATATTTATTGAATACTCAATATACGCTGGACTCTTCTAGATGCTTTACATATATTGTCTCAAAATATTTGATAGATTGCTATTATTATCTTTGTTTTACAAATTAGGAACTGAGTCATAGAGAACATCATTAATTTAGCCAAGACCGCGTAGTTGATAAGAGGTACAGCTAGATTTGATTCCGTAGACCCTGCTGTGAATCATTAATTACACACACAGATACGCGTGTAGATATATAGAGAGAGACAGAGAGACGAAGAAAAATTGAGAGACAGCAAAACACAACTACGTTCGTAATATAGTCAGGTTTAAAGTGTTTTTGAACTAAAATTACAGTTCAGTATGGTCAAAGTCAAATTTGCTTTACAAAATACCAAAACCAACTCCTTTAAGGAACCACCATGGAAACGTAGACTGGGATCACTGGATGGCCCAGCACCTCAGTGTTCAAGTGTCTCACCTGAAACATTCTTAATAAACAAAATAAAACCCAAAACTGACAGCTTGACGTCTTTTGAATTTTATAGCACTGAGGTACTTCTGCACAGAATGAATTAGGTTGGGGAAACTGTTGGTACAGGAAATCATCGATGAATGGATTTTATACTAAGATGATTGGTTTGTCTGGTTTTTCCCTTAAGGTGATTCACTGGTTGGCTGCTCACATCAGGTATCTCAGAGTGTTCCCTCATCAGAGAACATTCTTTATGTGAAAGCAGAAATGATGGACCCTTGGCAAACAGTTTAAATTTGCTTCTGTTCTTGCTGCTGAAATTGTCTTTGGTAGCAAGCTTTTAAAAAATGGATGCAGCTGTTCCATTAGGGTATTTGCCATTTCTTTGGACCACACACTTAATGTGTTGTGAGGTCTCTGAATAAAGTAACTGACTGATGTTCAGGTTACATGATGATAAGAATCTCATATCTAATTTGTGATGTCTGTCATTCGAACAACTATAAAAAACAAGTTTGCTTAAATCAGGTTGTCTTACTGTTTCAAAGAACAAGTAATCAACTTGCTAAATATTATTTTTAAGTATGAAAACCACGGGGGCAGCCTGGTGGCACAGCAGTTAAGTGCGCAGCTTCCACATCGGTGGCCCGGGGCTCGCCAGTTAGGATCCTGGGTGTGGACATGGCACTGCATGGCAAGCCATGCTGTGGCAGGTGTCCCACATATAAAGTAGAGGAAGATGGGCACGGATGTTAGCTCAGGGCCAGTCTTCCTCAGCAAAAAGAGGAGGACTGCCAGCAGTTAGCTCAGGGCTAATCTTCCTCAAAAAAAAAAAAAAAATGAAAAACATACAGCCAAGTGGATAGATGATACGAATCTAAACTACTATGATGTATATTTTATAAAATACCATTTAGTAGAAATACATTAAACTATTGTATATTTTTAAATAAAAATAATTAATTATATCTAATTTTCACTAGAGATAATAAGGATTATTATAAATTTATGTAAAAGAGACCATAAATTTCTTCATTAAGAAAATCTTTGCAGGGGCTGGCCCTGTGGCCGAGTGGTTAAGTTCATGTGCTCTACTTCGGTGGCCCAGGGTTTCGCCAGTTTGGATCCTGGGAGCGGAGATGGCACCACTCATCAGGCCAAGTTGAGGTGGCATCCCAGATGCCACAACTAGAAGGACCTGCAACTAACATATACAACTATGTACAGGGGGGGTTTGGGGAGATAAAGCAGAAAAAAAAAAAGAAGAAGAAGATTGGCAACAGTTGTTAGTTCAGGTGCCAATCAAAAAAAGAAAAAAGAAAATCTTTGTAAATTCCTATATGTTAATTGATTGATTAATTAATTAATCGATCTATTTAAAGATTTTATTATAAGCCAGCAGATGGTAATATTGTTATTACATAACTTGGAAGATACTACTACATGATGGTACCTTTGAATCTTATGAGCCGTCCACGCCAATTACGTGATTTTGCTTATATATTGAATCTAAACTCTAGCCTTTTTAAGACAAAATATTGCATAGCTAATGTTTAGACAAATAATTTATTTCATGCTAGATATTCAAAACTTTTTTGTAGATATTAGACAGATTCTAAATATATCATTGAGGCATTTGTTGTCATAAGAGGTTTGGTTATAGCAGTATTAAATATTATGTATGCTGAGAAGTTACATGTACTAACTCAATATTTTATGTCAGTCACTAATTGAATGGTGATGCTCATTACTGTATTAAAGCTTGTTTACTGCAGATATGAATAACAAATGAATGTCTATTATCCAGGTAACTATGCTTTATTCTTTCTCTAAAGGCTATCATACTTGAAATAGAAATGGAAATGCTTAAATAAAACTTTGCAATTATTTAACATTGTAATAGAAGGAATCAAATAAATGTATAAACAATTATCCTGAGTAGCTGATTTCTAGCTTTGAATCATGGCATACAATTTCCTTATTAATATTTTATAAATACAGTATCAAAAATATCTATTTATTGTCATAATCTTGAATATGTACAGAAACGTTCCAAAAACTATTAACAAATGGACTCCACTGGAACAAAAATAATAAGTAACGTTAAGTCTAGATATTCAAGTACTGAAAGTTGTTCAGTGGTAGAAAACTTATTAATATAATTTATCACAACTACGGTTTAAACAATACAAAAAAATACCACCTCAGAAGCAACGCAAAAAATCCATTCCACATCAATTCTTCATTAACTTTTTTTTCAGACACTTAAGTGTGTCAGTTAGGGCATAAAATCTATTTTAACAAATAGTCCCCAAATATTAGTTGCTTAAGAAAAACAGTATTATTCCTTTTTCAATGTGCTCAGTGAGATTAGGGTTGGAGGTCTGGTAGGACCAATCTGGGTCCAGCCTCAGCGCCACAAGATCATTTGAGGAATCATTGTTCTATTTAGCCTATATAAATCTTCTACTTAGTGGATTCTCTTCAGCCCTCAACTTGATCCTCTGCATCCAGATAACATTTGAAAGAAAGAGAAAATAGTGAAGACACATCTAGTTTTAATCACCTTAGCTCTAGGCCATGTATACAATTGCAGTTACGTGACAGGCACTTACGCAGCCCGATCTAATACAAAGGGCCTGGGACATGTAGTCCAGCAGGTCAGCAAGGTAAAAAGAATGTGGCTATTGGAAAACAGGTTAGCCAGTTTCTACCACACAATGATAACAGGACTATTACTTTAATATAGTTAGAAGTATGCCTATCATTAGCATATATTTCATACTAGAGGCATTCCCAGTAAAGCAGGAAAAAAAATGTTTATCATCACGGTTGCTATGCAACTTTCTTCAAAATTTCTAAAAGTATTGTCAGCAATTAGAGGAAAATTAGAGCAATAAGTACATTTATAAATTATCGTCATTTATACATGATAAGATTATTCTGAAATCTCCAGAAAAACCCAAGAAACTGATCAATTAAAAATACACATTTAAACAGCAGTAGCTGTCTGATAAATTTGGTCCTTCAAAAATCCAACTCAAATGAGTTACAAATAGAACATTTACTCCTTAGATTTAATGAAATACATTAAATAAGTGGAAGAAAACGTTTGTTTCTAGATTGGAAATCTCTATAATGTGATAAATTCAACAATTTTCTGTAAACTTTATAAATACATAAAATACAACCCAAGAACAATAAAAACAAATTAGGTGGCATGGTGAGAATTAAACAGTATAAGGTCAAAAGTCATCTGGAAAAAACAATGTGAGATAGAATAGTCATGATGAAACATTTACCCTGCAAATATAAAACTAGTGGAAGAAAATATAATTATACCAAAATACATACGCCATCCTATAGAAAGAAGTTCTCAAAGTGTTAAAGGAAGTAGAAACTATAAAAAAAAAAAGAAGGGATAGTTTTGACTATTTTTTGTTATTTTGCTATTATATATAATATATACACACATATAACGCTACATTTAAAAGAAACTAGAATAATAAAACATTCAAAATCTTATTGACAACATATTTGCATCTGTAAATATACATATCCATATTTGTTTTACAAATGAATAAAAAAATGAAGACAAAATTAGGTAGCAAATTATGTGTTTTTGCTCTTCATACATTTGTCACAGGAGAATAATTTTCATTTCTGAGGTAACAATTTTTCTATTGACCATTTAAGTTCTCATGTTGTCTCTATTCTTAGAGCAATGACAATTTCCACAGCTAAGAATGGCGTTTTTATAGAAGGCATCAGAACATATCGATCATGTCATGCTGTAATCCTAATTTGTAGTTTTAGTGATTCAGAACACAAGAATTTTTGCTGTTTAATATTTTTAAAAGTATTCAAAAGATACCCTTTATAGGTCAAGTAATTTTTCAAAACCTTTCATGTTGGCTACGGTTCCAGCAGGGTTATTTTGAGTTGCTTGCGCTCAGCATTTTCATATTCTCTGTCTCTCTTTTAGACAACACACATAATATGGGTTTTAAATACCGCAGGGAAAAAAATTATGAAAACTAGAACGAACTAATATATACAGAAATGCATTGTTAATTTTATCTGCAAACAGGCCACTCCATCTGTTCAAACATAATGCTCCAAACCAAGGAATATGTTCCAAACCAAAGAGCATGATATTTGACAGATGGAGAGGTCTGTGAGCTTGTCTGGAGCATGGAATACGATAGAGTTTGTAGCAGGGCCCAATTTTCCACACTAAATGAAATCTAATCGAAATTTCTCCCCGATAAACATCAAAATCAGCACCAATTTTACCAAGTGCTACGCACCATAGGTCAACTCATTTCATCTATTTTCTCTCTCATACACAAGAAACCCAGGTCTCCTTTCTGAGTGAATTTTCTATTTTTATCGGTGTTCTCCTACATAAAGAAGTACAAATGCCAAACATATTTCATATAAAATAAAAATCACTAATGAGTCAAACACAAGACACCTTACTCTGTAGCATAAAAATATCATGTGAATGCTATTTTTAGGAAAATTAATCATTTAAGGATTGTGTCAGAGTATATAAGATTTGGATAAAATCTATGATAGGATTTTGATGTCTCTTCAATTTATTTTTTTAAAAAGACAAAACAAGATGCACAGGATATTTAATTGTCTCCACTAAAAGCATGCAGCCAGGGAGAGACTGAATGAGATTTCTCTGCTCTTGTCCAGGGTTCCATTCTAAAATCCAGCACTCTAAGGTATACTGAAAAACATGAGAGATTTCTTCATCATTATTAGAATTTCAGTGCAATTAAACCAGACAAAAAATTTGCTGAAAATGTCAATTGATATATGGGTTGCTAGGAACTGAGAATACCATTCAACTTTTATAAATTAATCATAGGCTTATCAAATAGAGCATGAAGGCATCCAGTGAGAAATGTGTAATTAGAATATATTGATATATGTTGATAAGTGTCACATGGGATCTTAGTACTTGAAACGGGAACACAGTTCAATATCGAATTTCAACGTTTAAAATTCAGAGCCACTTATGACTTTGCATCTCAGGAAACTTGGCTTCCTTTAAACTCTGCTGCTAGCTCTGCTCAGTTCCAAACCTGGGTAGTTGTGACTATGTCCTATCACCTATGATGGTTCTTGGGGCAAGCAAGAACATTTTATAACAATCTCATAAGACATTCGGGTTTAGCAGGAATTTCTACTGGGAAACCCTAAAGGGAGCTAACTTTAATCTTCTTCAGAAGTACTATAATTACATAGGAACTGCTGCTCTGAGGATATTGCCTTTCACTCCATCACCGAGAAATTGAATATGCCAGTAACTTGACCATAAATTTCAAGCCTGAAGTACTTGGTCTTCATTTGTTGGGTATAAAGGCCTTCATAACATATGCAATATTTCATAGCCAGGTTTGAGCTAGCCTGGTCTACTGTTATTCTCCAGTCATGAAATAAATTATTCTAGATTTTTAAATCAGATATTCCACTCTCGAGTGGTTATACTATTATTTTGATAGTCATTTATTTGGCCATGTCATTTCCATATAAAATGCTCTGAGTACTCTCGTTCTCTCAAATTTACAGGATTTTATTAGACGTAATTTTCTGTTAACATGAACTGCCTAATGACATACCTCAAATTTTGATTCTGAGCTTAATTCCCAATTATATGAAGTTTTACTGGACCTGTACCTGTCTACACCAATAAAAATTAATTGAGAGGGTGTTTGCAGTGCCCAAGTAGCTCTTCAGTTACTTCTTTGGATATCGGTGTAAATTCAACTTGTCTTTTTAGCTCTTGTATGTTACTATGTCCCCATGTCCTTTATTCCCATACTGTTTTATTTTTCTTATGACTTCTAACCTGGCACATGTCTTGTAACACTAGTAACTGCTGTTGCCGGATTGTGTACGTGTGGGCTGAACTTCAACTTTACCCATGAGTTTGAGAAAATAAAGCAATTCAGAAAGAGAAGATAAACTTCCTTGACCAGGAAAAAAGTCTTATTTTCATCCACACCACCAGATTGCCCCATGTAGATCTCTCCTCAGAATTCCAGACTCATATATACAGGTTCCTACTTAACATATCCACTTACAAATCTACTAGACATTTCAATCTTAAGTTTCGGTATAGGTGGTGTAATATATAAGATGTTTGAGAAATATGAGAGAAATAATAACTTCAAGAACAATGAAATGGAGTGGCTATTACTAAGATCAACAGATGCTCTAATAAAAGATAAGGAAAAGCTGAGATCAATTAACAGGCAATTCAAAGTTAAGTGTGAAAGGCAGAGGTATCTGTAGTAGCAAAATAAGAGGCTCTCATCTCCTGATTTGTGAGGCATTGGGAAGACTAAATTGAGAAAACTCAGTGAAATAACATCAATTACAACCACCATGCCAGATGTTTTAGTCTTGCTACAATAAGTCCTTTCCACATAAAAGAGCTAGAAATAAATTTCTTATAAGAATAGGCATATATTGCAGGTATGGGCTTTATTTTCCTGTCTGCAAGGCAGCACTAGCACCACCACATGGCTTATGAAATCTCACAGGATCCAACATATTATGTGAGATCATGGGATCGCCTTTAGAAAAGAGGAAGTACTAGAGTGTGCTCGTGAATAATATATCCACTGACTATACTTATGATCACTCCCAATGACCTTCTTGGGGGAGTTGTGCTTTCCACCCCTACGAGTCTGGGTCCCATAGCCTTAGGAGCCTCAGTCACCAAAGGCAGAACACTTCTTTCAGGGGAACACAGTAAGAATCCTAATGAGCTCCAACCTATGTCTGTTGCTGGGGCACTTTGAGCTCCTTGTATCTGCGGACCACAAGATTTAAAAAAAGAATAATCACTATCTTGGTAGGAGTAATTGAGCCCATCAGAAGGAGAAAGGGCTACTTTCACAAGGGAGGCAAAGAGCAATATGTTTTGAACCCAGATGACCTGCTTGCTTATCTCTTGGTACTTACTCCTTTGAGCAATTGTGACTATAAATGAACTGATATAGGACCCCTGGCCTGAGAAGGGTGAAGTGACCAAGACTCAGGTCACTCAGGGATGAGGTTCTAGATAAGGCCAGTAGAGGTAGTAGCAGAGGGTTAATGGAACCTAGAACAAATAGTAGAAGAGAAAGGTGGTGAGTATTTGTTATGTCCCCAAGACCAATGCAATGGTGGGAGCTATGGTTCTTTCCAATAATCTTCCTCTTCCAAGTACCCCCACAGAAAGAGAGGTCCACCAGAATTCCAGAAGAATGTCAAAAGAGCTTCTCTACAAATGTATATAAAGAAGTTGAATCCAAGAGGCACAAGGGATGGCAGTGATGAACACGGAGCTTTGACACTCAGATTCTCCCTCTAGGAAGTAATTGTCTCTCCATCTGCTGGGCATAATGTTAGCAGAAAGACTTCAGCTCTCAGTCCCTGAGATTGCCTCAGCTTCAGAGACAGGCCTTGCCCAAGGACACACTTGTCCTAGGGTAGCTCAAATCCAATGGCCAAAGAAGGTAGGGATATAAAAGTCTGGCCATTTTAGCAACAGGAAAATTCTAGGCCATATTTAGCTCCAGACTTCTCTATCTGTTGAGCCAACTTTTCCTACTGCCTGCCCTTCCATACTTGTTGATCCCCAAAGAACTCTCCAATAAATATCCTGCACGCTAAATTCTGTCTCAGAATCTACTTCTAAGATAACCCAATTGGCACCTCCTGTATTATTCTTAGCGTTAACCTGGATTTGCTGTTGTCTATGTTCCAGAGGATCAATAATTATATTCTACTCTAGCAGAAATACAATGTTGTTTTCAGATTTCCTTGTTTCTTGATACACTGTTTTTGCATGCCTAACATCAGAATTGATTCATCACACTTGTGTGAGCTATGTCTGTTTTGAGGTCTTAACCTGCTCTGTTTTCAATATTTAACTTGGCTTGGAATTCTGACTGCTTAATTCAGCTCTTTCTAGCCTAATATAGTGCTTGTTTCTTTTTGTCGATACTAAGCCTAAGAGAGACAGATAGAAATAGGATAACATTGTCTACAGGGAATGCTCAACTCCAAGAACAGTTTGGGTACCTCTGTAATCTGATTGGGTGCTCCCAAAATAATTCTGACACTGATTCAAGTAAAGCCATTCTCCAGTAAGCACTGAATTTCTACTATAACTATTTTTATATATCTGAAAATAAGATGTGGATACTTCTTGGTGAGAAGGGAAATATAATAAGATATTTTTAATGTTGCAATTTCTAATTCAGTTGGGAATGGGTAAAAATCAGGCATCTGTGCATCCTCTGCTTGAAATTAAGACCTCTGTTTACATCTGCTGAAAACCTAGGAGTACAATTATTTTACTGGGAATTCTATTGCACGTATCCTGAATGTCCCGATATTGCTGTCTTTACTCTATATATTTTGGATTTTTGAACAGTATGTGCCTAGTTAGTAATCCAGTATCAGCCTATTTTACTGTGTTTTAACTATCTAATTTAGGATTTGCTTAACTGGATTATACTGCATAATGGAGTTCTTGATTCTCACCTGAAAGTTTTTACTTAAAAACTTTATATTTTATATTTATTTTAAATATGTGCCTGAAATCTTTATCAATAATGCCTTCTATATCTATTTCAAAAGCTTGTAAATGTAAAACAAGAAGGAATAAAATATTTCTGAAAATGCTTTGAAAGTATCTGTTATTTTATACAGGGTGTTAATAATATTTGAATGTTACCAAATGATTATTAATTAGTCAATATTGAGAGCTTTATATTAAATAGTTTACTGGTTCTGTGCTCATTTATACTGGGATCTTTTGAAATAGATTTGATTTTGTGCAAACACAGATGTATTTATTAGTCAGGGTTCTCCAGAGAAACAGAGTCAATCGCATGTATATATTAATAAATAAAAATACACACACATCCTGTTGGTTCTGTGTGTCTATATTATATGATACAGATACACAGAATGTGTGTATATATATATATATATATATATATATACACACACATAAGAGAGAGAGAGAGAGGTTTATTTTAAGGAATTGGCTCATGGGATTGTGGAGGCTGTGAGCCCAAAATCTGCAAAGTAGGCAGGCAAGCTGGAGACCCAGGAGAGAGTTTATATTGAAGCTTGAGTCCAAAGGCAATCTGCTGGTAGAATTTCCTCTTCCCCAGGGAAAGTCTGTCTGTTCCTTAAGACCTTCAACTGATTGGATGAGGCCCCCGTACATTACGGAGAGTAATAGCTTTGCTGAAAACTACTGATTTAAAGGCTAACCTTGTCTAAAAATACCTTCACAGCTACATCCAGACATGTTTGACCTAATATCTGGACAACGTGGCCTAGCTAAATGGTCACATAAAATTAACCATCATTACATACAGACACATACATGGTGTCAGAAAAAAAATGTGTCTAGGCTTCATTTTAAATCAGATAGGAAGCAGCATTTCATTTCTAAAGTGTCAGTCTCAATAGCACTAGGCATATTACTCACGTTAACTTTAGGAATATGAAGGAAAACTGATCTAAAATGGATGTATTCATATATTATACATGTTTCAGCCTGGATGTACATGCATGTCTACTTGTAATCTGATCTGACATTTTTTGGTCTCAGTGATGCAATTAACCAGAACCAAAATAATTTGAATAGTAATCTAAATTCCAACCTTAGTACTATGCAATAACTGTTAGTATCAATTATGTTGTTTGGAACAAAACTGCTCACTTACAATATTACAAATAGAAATGAATATTAGAATTACTTACGGACGTGTAAACATATACTTTCCAGAGATCTTACTCATATATTCTGATTTTGTAGTTTTGGAGAAGAGTGCTGCATCTGCATGAATACGCAACTCAACAGATTATACTACTGTGCACTGGTGAATGAGCATCACGGACACAGAGCATGCTGTGGAAACAAAAAAAAACACAAGCAACTTGCTTTTAGAATTAATAATAATCTAGAAAATAAAAGCACTCAGGGCTCATTTGGCAGGCTGAAGAACCAGAATTTAAAAGGACACGCATCCTAGGTAGTACCACTAAAGTAAGGCTTTAAGGAATGAAAAGTTGTCCAGCCAGAAATAAAGAGCAAGATACCTAGAAAATATGATCAGCGAGGCACCAGGTTGGTGGATAAAACAGAAGAGCCATGTTCAACGAAATTAGCAATTGGTATTTATGAAAGTATCTGACAAGAATAAATTCTAGGCATACCTTAGTTATCAAGATGATTTCAAAAGAAAGAGCAAGGCCGGAGCAAAGGGCTTCTGAACTTGAGAGGTCAGGTAGAGACAGTGAAATTTGGGACAAATGTGGGGCAATAAGCAGTTTGCCTAGTTGAAGACTTATATGAAAGATGAGAAGGCTCAAATACTGAATTATTTTTCCTGATGTCCCATGCTCTATTTCTTTGTTGGCATTGTTATTTGAGTATTGGTTTCTTTAGGTATGATTAACATAAGGTAAAATTCACCTTTAGAGGAGTACTGTTTTATGAATTTTGACAAATTGAAAGGGTGGGTGTCACTATGACCAGGATTAATATATTGAATCTTTTCCTCACTCCCAAAAGTTCCCTCATAACTTTGTAGTCAATTCTCTTACACCATCCCCAGCTCTTGGCAATTGTTGATCTGATTTCTGTCCCTGCAATTTCTATCATTATAGTTTCAAAGTGTCAAGTAAATGGAATCCTTCAGTATATGGCCTTTCAAGACTGACTTGCTTCACTCAGCATAATGCTTCTGAGATTCATCCCTACCATTATACGCATTTGCAGATCACCTTTTCTCTTAGTTATATGCCATTATATGTATAAATGACAATTTTTTAAACCATTCACCAGTTGGTGAGCATTTGGGTTGTTTCTAGCTCTCAGTGATTATGAATAAATCTGCCATAAATATTCACATACAGGTGTTGTTTGGACATGTCTTCACAGCTCTTTGGTAAATATCTAAGAGGAGGAATGTTGGGCCGCATGGTAAGTCTGTCACCCTAATGTGAAATTGCCTTATTCTTTTCTAAAATGGATTTATCATTTTGCATCCACACCAGGAATATATGAAATTTTTAATTGTTCCACATTCCTGCTAACATTTAGTATTGTCAAGCCCTTTATTTGAAGCAATCCAATAGATAGATAGAAGTATGTTATTCTGGTTTTAATTTTCCAGTTTGTGGTATTTTTTTTCGTTTTCTTCACAGTAGGTTTAAAAGAGTAGAAAATTTTAATTTTAATTGAATGCAATTTATCAACATTTTACTTTTTGTTTTTATTTTTTGTGTCCTACATAATAAATCTCTGCCCAACCCAACGTCCCAAAGATGTATTTTCTTATGTTTTTTCTAGAAGTTTTATAATTTTATGTCTTTTTTGAGCTAATTTTTGTACGTGATGCAATTAAGGGTAGAGATGCACTTCTTTTGCATATGGAGCTTCTATTTTTCCAGCTTCATTTTCTGAAAAGACTACCTAGTCTTAATATCATTTCCATGATAACTGTGTCAAGCATCACATGGCCATATCTGCATTGGTCTATTTCTGCATTTTCTATTCTGTTCGATTGATCTATGGGTTTACGTTTTTGGCAATACTATGCTGTCTTGATTACTGTCGATTTACAGTCGTTTTTAGGGTCAGATAGTGTAAATTTGCTCTTCTTTGTCAAAATTACCTTTGCTACTCTAGATCCCTTATTTTCTACATAAATTTTAGAATAAGGTTTTTAATTTCCACAGAAAAATGTCTGCTGAAGTTTGACTGAGATTACCTTTCATCTGTAGATTTGGAGGAGAATTGATATTTTGGCAATTTTTTATTGTCCAACCCAGGAAAACACATATCTCTTGATCAATTTTGGTCTTATTTGATTTCTCTCACCCAAGTTCTATGGTTTTCCTTGTAAAAATCTTCCACATATTTTGGTGTAATAATCAATAAATATTTTAAATTTATTGGTATTAATGTGGGTAGTTCTACTTGAAATTCCAATTTCCAATTGTTGATTGCTGCTACATAGAAATACAATTGATTTTCGTATATTGATCTTGTGTCCTGTAACCTCACTAAACCTATTTACTCAATCTGGCTGATCATTTTAGTTTCTTTGAGATTTTCTACATAGACAATTAGGCCATCTGCAAATAAACATAGTTTACTTCTTCCTTTCAAAAAATGAATCCCTTTTATTTCATTTTCCTTCTTAATTTTACTGGCAAGAATGTCCAGTGCATCTTTGAAAAGGAGTGTTGAGAGCTGACATCCTTCCCTTGTTTCTCATCTTAGGGGAAATGCATTCAATCTTTAAGCATTTACTATGATGTTAGCTGTAGGTTTTTATGAAATATTTTTTATCAAATTGAGGAAGTTATCTTTTTATTAGTTTGTGCAGATATTTTTTTATAACATATGGATCCTGAACTTTCCAAATGCATGTATTCATTTCGTATAAATACTTTAAAGGAATATATCCATCTCATATAACAGATCGAGTTGATTGGCATAAAGTGGTTCATAATGGCCCCCTGTTATCCTGTTAATGTCAAATTGTGTCTTCTTTTTTTTCCTGATCCATCTTACTAGAAGTTTATACATTTTAATGCTTTTTCCAAGAACAAGCTTTTGATTTCTTAGGTTTTTCTCTGTTGTTTTTCTGTTTGCAATTTCATTTACTCCTGCTTGTAATTATTCCTGTCCATATCATTCTCTTTCATTTTCTTAAACTGAGTTTAATTTGCACTTATATTTCCAGTTTTTTAAAGTGTGATTTTCTAAATTTTTATTTTTTATTGTACTAAAATTGTATAATAACATTATATAGCTTTCAGATGTACATCATAATACATTTCGAATTCTGTGTAGATTACCTCATGTTCACCACTCAAAAATGATTTGTTTTTTAAATTTTAGAAATTAAGCAGAATTTCAGGTGGCAAAACTTGGATATAGGTTCTGATAAGAATATATGAATTCTCCTCATGCCAATTACATGGGCTAGTTTGATTGTTTTTCTCTAAATTTTCCCGGACCAATTACTCCGAACTCTACAGAAGGCGTGCCAGGGAAGACGAAATATCTTCATCTATACATAGAGGATGGAAAGCCAAACAATGTACTTTGTACAAATAAACAAACACATAGTTTATTGACAATGATTTCTCTCAAATAAAGTAACGAGTTTAAGAGTATTTTATGCTATCATACTGTGTTATCTTCTATATGTGAAACTAAAATATTTCCTTTCCGGAAGTAGAAGTAATCATTTCTTTCTCTAGGAAGAAAAAACAGTTAAGACTTAAAAAGAACCTTGGTCAATAAAAATTTTAATAGAATTAAATGGCCTGAGAACCCAAGCCTTCAGAAGCCCGGTGCTGCATCCTTCTTCATTCATAGGTGTGTGCCTTCACCGCGTGATGAATCACTGAGCTGATCTCAGTGAATAGATGGTACACTGTCAGGTACTCAGAGATAGTATTAGAGCCATGAACGTTGAACTTAATGGCATATGATTTTTTCAGTAAGTCAATAGAAATACAGTTTTATTTTGAGGCAAGAAATAGGTGTTTCTCTATGTGAAGTTAATTATCTCAAATGGGACAGAACTGATGATTTGGTATGATTTGTATTAAGGAAGCCAGGAACCAATCTGCCTGTATCATATTTCTAATAGCAAGTGAAAGGCAGAGTAAAAGATAGTGTCTTGCTTTGCAATTGCTGATTGAGAAGAACGTGGAAAAGAAGGCTTATAAATTTTTTCACTGGTTCGCGTCCTGGGCGCAGACATGGCACCCCTCATCAGGCCATGCTGAGGTGGCGTCCCACACGGCACAACCAGAGGCACTACAACTACAATACACAACTATGTAGTGGGGGACTTTGGGGAGAATAAAGAGGGGGGAAAAAGATGATTGGCAACAGTTGTTAGCTCAGGTGCTAATCTGGAAGAAATGATCGGGTTGGGGGGTTATAGATAAAGGATACAAATTTCTTTTTGGAGTGACGAATATGTTCTAAACTCTATCGTGGTGATGGTCACACAATTCTGTAAATGTGGTAATTGAATTGTATACTTTAATACATCATTGAATTGTACACTTTAAATGAGTGAATTGTATGGCATATAAATTAGATCTCAACAGAACTTGCAGAAAGGTTTTTTAAAGAATCTGGCACAATGCTTGGCACAGAGTAAGTACTAATTAAGAATTAGCTCTTGTTGATTGTTAATTTAACTATTCCTATTATTATCATTTTTAAGACTCTACCCTCTGAATTTAGACTCCATGAATTCACAGCCTGGCATTATCACTTATGCCAACTAAAATGCATAGCATGATGTTGGGAAAGTTATGTATTCTGTCTAATTTTTGACATTTGAATCTATAGGTAGAGAACAGTACTTCATAAAAAAACACTTTATTATTATCATTTCTCTGATTATAGTGTTTTGACCTTTTCTGAAGGAGTACACTTCTTTTTGCATGCCATCCCCTTAAATGCAGAGAACCATGTGCCTTTATAATTTGCCAGAATTTTCTGGTATTTTCGATCTCTAACTGACCTGGATTTGTAAGGTTGGCAGAGAAGACAAATGGCGAGGGAATTCATCATGCTACTGTGGAACAAAGCAGCACGTGAGAGGTGTCGTGGGACAGTTGCTCAGTGTCTGTTTATGGCAAGTCCTGATCCGTTGAGTCAGATGGCATTCTAGAAAGGTGCAAAGAAATCAACTATCTTTTTTCAAGCTTTCTTTTTCATGATGTGAAACCACAATCTGTTAACTCTGGTTAAGCTTTTCTAAGTCCAGCTTCGATTGTTTTGAAATTACTGTCAATTCTGGCATAATGCTTCCTGTCAGTGTTGATTTTCAGTGTTGTGGTCTTTCGTTTGTGTTTCATTTTGTTTTCCTGTGTTTTCATTTAGGAAGAAGTTGGAAGAGCAAACATTAGGGATTGCCATCCAAACTCCATTTCAAAACAAACCACTTGAATGCTTTTTAAAGTCTTCATTAGGGAATGTAAAATAGACCAATATTAATGATTATTAAAATTTTACAACTCTACTTAAAGAAGACTTAGTTAACACATTTTGAATATATTTTAAATTTAGCTGGGTTTGTATTTCTATCATCAAACACATAGCCCAAAATGCCTTATGGAAAGATTTGTTTCAATGATAACATTTAAAGGAAAAATAATCATCAATGCTTACTGAAAATAATGACTGTAATGGTTATTTGGGAAAAATGTGGTTTTCATTCATATTAAATAAAAAGATTTTAAAAAATCACTATGGTACCTGGCCTAGGCTTATTTTTATTCACAGAAAATTCCACAAATGCCTAGTAATTTTGTTGTTGTAAGTATATATTAGATGAAGTGGGTCAAAGGTGCTGAGGAAGACTAAGTGAGCCTCGCAGGAAAAAACTATTATCTGATCTGTACACATGTCATATTCAGCAACATTCTGCACGGCTGCTGCTGAGCTCCCATCTGCCAGATCTCAACAGAAGGAACAAAGACTAGGGATTCTAGCAACTTAAGGAACATCTTTTTACTAGCTGGCAAGAGAAATAAAATTAGGAGGAGCCACTGTCTTCCCGTTATATGTTATTGATGCACGTTCTACTCGGCCATATCACATTTTATACAAAATTATTTCAACCACTTCACTGTTATTTCCTTAAATTATCTTATGTCTATAAACGTCTTCATAACAACTAGTATATATATTTCAAGTATATACTATGATCTGCAATTATTTGGCAATGTGCATTTTTCTGGCTTAACGTCTATGAGTCTTCAGTGAAATTGTATTCAGTCACTAGGGTAGAAGCATTATTTGGTAGAGATGTTGGGAGGTGCAGTATTGGTCTTCTGTAGAGCTTCAAGTAAAAGAAGAATAGGCTTTTCTTAGGTTATGAGTTAAATTTAACATTTGCATATCCATCACACACAAAAAAACCGAAACTTTTCATTCTGAAAATGCTATTAGAAAAAATTCAGCACAATAGATACCTGGAAAATTAAGCTGAAAGAGTTTTCTTCAATTCCAAGAAAATTAATGATAACATGCCACAGGTCTTAAAATTCTACATTTTATCTTCTCGTGTCACTTCATCTAACAGTAGGCCAATAAGTAATGTAGAAATCTTCTGTCTTTAATACATTGTTGTTTTTAGTGACAGCTAAAGTAACATTGATTTACTCCTGTATCTTAGGCGAACACTTGAAATGTTTATACAATGCATACTTTATTTTAAGATTGAATATAGAAGAGACGTTTTGACTTAAATGGAGCTAAAACCATAAAAAATTTTCACACAGAAAATTAATATACCTTTGAGTTATAGCCCATTGTGCTCTACAAAGTGACTTGCTCAGATTGAATTACTCCTCTACGTATGAGACACCAAGAAGTTAATGTTTTATTCAGTAAGTATGAACAATTTGCTATGTCAGACACCTAGCCATATACTAGGGCTGCAAAAAAATTAATGAATAAGATAGATACAGGCTTTTTTTCCTCAAGGAGCTCAAAGTTGAGTAGAAATAAAAGAAAAAAGCACAGATAAATTTACTATATTGGACATGTGCGGAAGAAACGTATTATATGACTGCAGTAATGGTATTGGAGGACAAAGTAAGTACCTTTCTGAGCTTGGGGGCATCCAGTTTGGCATCCTGGAAGAGGCAATTCTTTACCTGATCATGCACAGTGATTATTAATCAGGTAACAGTTGGGGATGAGTTTAGGACAACACAGAAGTATGTGTTTAATCTCTATAAGCAACTTGGTTGTGCTAAAATAAAATATGTAAGGTAGGGAGTGATAAGAATTGACTTGCTGCATCTTAGAGAAATTTGTAGAAGTCCTTGTATAGCCTAGCAAGAGGTTCAGAATTCATCTTATACGTAACAACAAGACACTAAAGAGTTTGAAATAGAAAGGTAATGTGGGTATTGCAGCAGACTCTGCCACAGCCTCATTCCCATGCTCTTAGCTCAAACTGAAGGTCACCTGTAGCTTCAGTTACAGTTCCTAAACACTAATGGTTTCCTCCCTCAAGAACCTGCCTCTCCCTGTTAGCTTTCCTTGGCTATAGGATTGCGTTCAGCCTTCACAATGGAGAGATGGAAGTGCCAGGAAGTTAACTCACCACAGGAGTAATCCTCAACCAGTGAGAAATGGGAATTGGTGAATGAACTTTCCAGTCTACTGATCTCTCAGTAGAGTAATGCTGAGATATGATATACACTTCTTTTAGAAGGTCCCCAACAAGCTTGAGCCCCAGTTTCCCAGGGTGATAACTTGCTTATTAGTACATCATTTAGGGACTTTCCGCCTTCTCCTATCTCACTTCACTTCATAATGGTGCTTCCTGAGATCATCTCCCATCTAAACTAAATGAATTCGAATCCTTGTCCCTGGTCTACATTTGGCAAAAGTCAAACAAAGACAGTTAGGTTTATGTTTTAGATAAATCTTTCAAGCAAAGACATAGAAAAAGCAGTTTAGCATGATGGAACTGGAAACTTAGAAAAGAGGTATTGAATATTGTAGTAATTTATGTAAAAACTGGTGAAGGCTTGAATGAAGATAGTTGCAGTAGAAATGGTAAGTTAGGATAGGCTTGAGAAATGCACAAGAGAGAAACCCAACAGGACTTGATGATTAATTGAATGTAGCTACAGAAACTGAGGGTGTGTAATGGAATTAGAAAGAGGAGTTAAGGATGACCTCTTGGTTACTAAGATAGATAATTAGATAGATTATAATTTCAGTTTTGCATAATTTTGTGTTAGTTATGAGCATAAAGTAGATGTGTACAAGAGGAAGTTGGATATGTGAACCTGAAACCTACAAGTCTGAAATACAGATATCAGTGGTGTTTAAGACCTTCAGAATAAACGCAATTCCCAGGAGAGAATTTGTAGTATCTCTTGGGCAGGGAAAGAGAAGGCATGAAAAATACACTGTCTAAATAGCTGGAGGAAAGTCAAAGAAAATGCAGTGCCATATTTGAAGAAGGAGTACCTATAACTGTGTACAGGTAGGTGTCTAGGAGGAGGTGCACAACTGTGAGAATGGTCAGGAGATATCCAGAAAGACAGTCACTGAAGTATATTCTTTGTTTGGCTAATAAGAAATCCATGGTAGCTTCAGGATCTGAAAAAGAAATAACTCAGACTACCACAGATTGAGGAGTGAAGTACCCCAAAGTGGATATAATGACTATCTAGGACTCTCCTTGACAAGTTTTAATACAAACATATATAGAAGTGTTAGACAGCCACTAGAATGCCTGCAGGGTCAAGGATTTTTTTCTTAATAAAAAGACATATTCATAAATTTAGGCTAAGAAAAAGGAAAAGAGAGGTAGAGACTGTATGACTAATGGGTAAAAATAGAGTCGATACATGTAAAGGGGTTAAGCCTGAGCTGGAGGAACACCTCACTATCTGAGACAAGAGGAAAGGTAGTGAGTAAAGTTATAGACAGAAATAATATTTGAACTTGGACCCAGAAAGTTGAGACCATCCATGGTCACCTCACTTTTTTAAGTTGTCCATTGGGAACCATGGAGACAGGACTTAAGGTAATGATTGTGGATTTGGTGTGTTTATTACATGACTGTTGACCAAGAACAGTCACAGTGAAGGCCCAGGTGAGTTTTGAGACCATTAAGTTGTAATGACATCTCTCTGCACAGTTCAGTGATTTTTCTCCAACCTGCTTAGCTAAATGGATTAGAAAACTTATTAGAACTTGTGTTGATGAGCTGCTGAGCAGATGTTAAGGAAGAACAGGGTTATAAAATGTGCAGACACTGTCAGTGCTCCACTCTGATCTCTCTCAGATCCATTTTACTCTTTCTGTGCACCCCTCCTTGGCTTCTGTGCACATTTGCTTTCAATAGCCAGTACTTGTGACTCATTTGGAGGGCTGCAATCAGGCTACTAGCACCGTGTGCTCCACACATGCGCAGAACCAGAACTGCATGGAAGTATAATTGAGCCCCGCCCCCCAAGGATCTTGTCTCTGTTGTTCTAATGCTTCTCCCTCAGGTTATACCTATGACTTCATATGTGGTGTCTGATGGATAACCAACAGATTGAGGGAAAAAAACCTTAGGCTTATTTCATTAATTGGTTTATTCAGTACATTTTGTGAGCCAAAATATATTACTGCTTCACCATATTCTTTCTCAGGCTACCTTGGAAGGACAGTGGTAAGAGAATACTCCTGAGGCAGAGGTTTTGGTTATGCATCTGGCCATCCACCTGTGTGAGAGAGAGTCACCTAAAGTGAGAACATACATAGACCCCTGGGTAGTAATGAAGGTTTTGGTCAGGGTCTTGGAGTGAGAGAGAGATTAGAAGTCCACAGACAAGGAGGTCTGAAAATGAAGTATGTGAATGTACCTAGAAGAGTGGGCACAAAATATGAGAATCTTCGTAGCATCCATTAATGCAACTTAAACATTCACTGAAGAAATAGAACTCATTAACCGGGTGGTAAGGACCACGTGCTGTAAATATCAACTAGCCTCTTCCCTCTGCTACTCCAGTGGTTGCACACAAATGGAGTAGCCATGGTGGCAGAGACAGAGACTGTGCACAGACCAAACCACAAGGTCTCTTAAACTCACTAACGCTGATCTAGCCACTAGAGGAGGTAAACATCCAACCCATCAGCAGTGGACGCTAATGACTCTGAGGCTCCTATATGCCATGATCTGTCATGGACATCACCCAGCCACCTGATGTTGAGTTGATTCCTTAAAGTCCATTTTATCCTGGAAAGGACAATAATTCATCCTTATGAAGATTAACGTGTATTCTGAGCATGGATTTGCCTTTCCTACTGACGGGACTTCTGCTGGCATCACTATTTGAGGGCTCGCAATGTATTTGATTTATTAATGCAGTATTCCATATAGTGTTGCCTCAGACTTTTAAGGAACTCATTTCATAACAAAGGAAGTGTGGCGTTTAGTGATGGGATCCATTGTTGCTACCACGTTATTTGAGAATGAGAAATAAAAGTGGCTTCCACCTTGTTCTCAGAACACACACACACACTTGACTTTCCTTATTCAAAACACATATTTCACTCATAATATGCTTTATATGCCATCTATTAGGGTTGTAATATAGAATGCAAAACATCCAGTTAAATTTGAGTTTCAAATAAACAACAAATAATTGTTTTAGTATAAGTATATCCCCAATATTGCATGCGGGATACTTATACTTAAAAAAATTGCTCTTTATCTGACACCCACATTTAACTGGGTGTTGTGTATTTTATTGTATAATTCTGGCAACCCATGTATTCTACCTACTATGGACACGGTATCATATGATAGCATTCCAATGATTTATATGACCTGCAGCAAATGGAGTAGTGAAGAAGATTTAACCAAGTGTTAAAACCAGTACAGAATGTCTCCGTGTCTGGAAAGGCAATATATGACATATGAGGGATGCAATAAAGTGCAGTAGTTAGAATGTTTTTTTAAAAAAAATAGTCTGAGAAGTAATCTGAGACTACATTTTTTGGAGAACAAGAAGAAAGCCAACTTTATCTGGCAATCTCAGAGAATATGGTAGCTGTGGAATTTAGCAGCCTCCACTCCTCTTCTGGAGGAAATTCCAGATTCATTTATGCTGAGTTTTCTTTGAATAGTTTGATATCTTAGATGACTATTAAACCAAGAAATACAGAGACTTCAGTGGAAAAATTTTTGAGGAAGTTAGTCAGGAACTTGGAGTAGGTAAATAGATAGTCTCTGAATAGCACGTGCATGAGAATAGAAATCAAAGGGGCTTTTATTGTGGATTTTGACCAAAAATGACAGGAATATTAGACAAATGAAATAAATGGACTTCAAAATTCTAAACAGAAACAAAATTCTGATACAGTAGCACCATAGACAATAATGTAAACTAAAGTCAGAAGATCTGGAAAACTAGAATGTTTTGTTCTGGTCTCTTGATGCTACAGATGAGCTTAGTTAGCGCATCGTGTAATTGCAGGCTTTGTCTGAAGGGGCTGAGGTTGGTGAACGGCTAATTCCCAAGTTAGCAGAGGCCCTATCTGTAAATGCTGTAATCCAGCACCAGACCAGACTCCAGCTTCATTAATTTGATGGAGAAATCAGTGTAACGTATGCTGAAGTGCTTACTGAATTATTTCCAGTACTCACATTGATTAATGAGCAATTAAAAAACATTGTTTTGTTTGTGTAACCTCCTTTAACATTCTCCATCTCTTGTCCTTTCAATAGGCAAATCTGTATCTTTTGGATACTTGCTATATAAGCCATTCCCTGATTCTATAGTGCTCTGACATTCCAGAATTAAAAAATGAAAGAAATGAGAGAATCTTAGAGAACAATTCATCATAGCCTGTAAATTTCCAGATGAAGAAGCAAAAACACAAAAACTAAATAACTTGTCCAGAGTTGAACAAAGCTCCTGGACACTCTGATCTCTCAAATGTTAATTCACTGAATGCCCCAAATCTGCTTCCTTCTCCACTTGTTGAGTTCTGTTCCTCAGTCTCTACTTTGTACTGGACAGCAGATAGCTAGTTTAAGAATTGACAAGTGCTGGGGCCAGCCCGGTAGCACTGTGGTTAAGTTTGCGTGTTCTGCTTTGGCAGCCCAGGGTTCACCTGTTCGGATCCCAGGTGCAGACCTACACACCACTTATGACGCCATGCTGTGGCAGATGTCCCACATATAAAGTAGAGGAAGATGGGCACGGATGTTAGCTCAGGGCCAGTCTTCCTCAGCAAAAAGTGGAGGATTGGCAGCAGATGTTAGCTCAGGGCTAATCTTCCTCAAAAAAAAAAAAAAAGATGAAAAACAAAAATTAAAAAAAGAATTGACATCTGCTCTTGTGACTAATAACACATTCTCTGCTGCAAGACTCTTGGGTTCAAATCTCAACCACACTTAATGCACGTAGAACCTTAAATAAGTTACTTCAGTCTTCTGGAGAAAAAATGTCACACAAATGAAACTCGATAAACTCTTATAGGTGTATGTGAATCTAAAGAAAGTGCAGAAGGAATACTAAATCTGTTGAGTAAGTTAGAGCAAGTTTTACGTTACAAGTGGCAATTTAACTGATACTTAAAGGATGGTTTAGAACAGGAGTTAGCAAGCTACTTATTTTTGTATGGCTTATAAGCTAAACATGATTTTTACATGTTTAAATGATTGGAAAAAACAAAAGTATAATATTTTGTGATATGTAGAAACTTATAATATTCAAATGTCATTGTCTATAAAGTTTTATTAGAACACAGGCAAACATTTCACTTACATATTATCTACAGCTACTTTTATCCTACACAGCAAAGTTGAATATTTGCAGCAGAAACTATATCGTTTACAGAGTCTATAATGTTTACTATCTGGCCTTTTACAGAAAGAGTTTGCTGAACCCTGGTTTAGAGAAATGTTATTCAAAGCACCAGTCTGCAACAAGTTCCGGAGCTTGTGCCAGTATGTGAATTCATGCACTACATCCTATATGGAAAATGTCTTGCTATAAAAAAGGGAGGGCCAACTAAACCATGTGTTTAGTCACATGGCAGATTATCTTTCTGACTCAAGTCCCTTATCTTGTCACGGATCCAGAGCAAAGCGTTCAAAGACCTCTTAGCGGTCCATGGACATTTTGATTGTCACCATTTCAAAGCTTGCTAGATGTAAGAACAGTGGACATGCATTCCAGACAGAGGAGATTGTGCATCTTAATATTACTTGAGGAATAATTAAAATTATACTACTCATGTTTACATATAAATGGTTTTGATTGTGTTTAAAATATAGGAATAAGCTGCATAATATTGAAAACTTTAGCATATGTAAATGTTGAAAGCTCATAAGAAGTAGGTGCAAATAGAGGAAAATTTAATAACAATCACTAATTTGTCTGGATGCAGTTCCTACAGGGTGTCACAATCAAATAAAGAGTTAACTCTGAAGATAAATTGTTTCAAGGGTGAAAAGGCAAACATACTACCAATTTCAAAACAAGCATAGAGGGCTTTGTATAATCAATTATCTTCAGAGCTTTGGAAATTATGATCAGTAGCTTCAGCTTGTTCTAACATGTCTTTTTAAATCATCTTTATGAGTTTTAAAGACTCAAAGATTAGCCCAGCTTGAAATAGGATACTCAACTTTTAATATTTTGAATCTTATAGCCTCAAAATTTATAGCAGCATTAATATTATGAAGGCAATAATCCCTCTTTTGTTTGTTAATAGTACTTCTATTGTTTTCATATTTACTGGCAGAAGAAATAGAGAGTCAGAAAACATTTAATTTTAACTGGATATATTGGTAAGAATGATTTAAGGAAATTGAAAAGCAATTGCTGCAAAAATTACTATCACTCTCTTTAGAGACCTCTGATTCTGAACCACAAAGACAGCCACATTAAATATCAATTCTTATTATAATTCTTTCAGGTTCTCAAATATTACTTTTATAAAAAACAATCTTTATCAGTTTTAGTAAACTCTCAAGTTAAATTATCATTTTCCCCCTCAAATTTCTTAAAGCAATTTCGGTACTGTTACTTTATCCTCTTCCTCTTGTAGATGAAAATTACAAAATTAATTCATTTTCCTTGTTTTTAGTTGTCTGTCTTTTGGGATATTACTCATATTATTACATCCTTAAAAGTAGAGTAATGCCTGAAATGCTTATTTAGCAATAATATTGGGTACATTTTCTTATATTACTGCGTGCTACTTCACTAGATCTATATTATTAGTTTTTAAAGAAAATATTTTAATCCTCTGTAGCTATAGGGTGTCCTTAGAATTCCAAATTCTTGTCATTAGCAAGACAGATAGTCCGAGGACCGATTAACAAATCTATGTGCAAAATATAGAAGAGATATCAACGACGTTAAGCAGCCAATCTGAATGCAAACCTTGCAGACGTGGTTCAAAGGTGAAAGAGGGAAGGGGAACCAGCAGAAGCGCTGTCTGCCTCAGAGAGACTTTTACAATGTAACTCCTTGAAGATAGAAAGAAAATGTGGCCATCCGCCGATTTCTTCCTGCACGTTTTGTGAATAGTGCAAACTTTGAAATAGCATGTTAAATGATACGTCTGTTGAACATGATGTTGGGTGGCAGAATGCAGACCCAGAGGAGTCATACCATATGATTGCATTTATCTGTGGTTCTAGAACAGAAAAAAACTAATCATGAGAAATAATTTTTTTAAAGAAATGATTGCTTCTTAGGGGAATTGACTAGAGAACATGAGGGAATTTTCTGAGGATATGAAAATATATACTAATGGGTGTGTGGTTAAATGAATGTCTGCCTTTGTCAAAACACAACAAATTGTATTCTTAAGATCTGTACATTTCACTGTATGTAAATTTTACCTAAGAAAAATCAAACTGTAAATCCATATTGAACTCTAGCTAAAAGCTTTGGTTTTTTTAGTGATATAGGGTAGCAATGATTAAACTAATATCTGTTCAAAAATTCTAGGTTTGAACAAATGAGGATAGTAAAAGTCAGGTTTCTCACTGTTGTAGAAGGCAGTTATGAATATGCAAAGCAAAAAGTCTACACTGCAGCATATGGTGTTGGATCAAAACTGAAGTAAAAGCAAGGACAGACTACAGGCAGTGAGCACATCTAAGTACCATTCTCCACTAAATGCATCAGCATTTTGGGGGGGGAGATTGATTCCAGAGCTGAGGAAGGGAGAAGATTCTTAAACTGAGTACCAAAGTAGACCTCAATTAGAAGATGGTGTTTAATGTGAGAAATTACAGATGGACAGGATTAATGATCTAAATATCTGCTAAGAATAATGTTTGTCAAGGCCACAGACATTGGCACTCCAGGAACTCTGTTGTCTCGCTATAACGTGAAGACCTTTGCTTTGGGATCCAGCTGTACTGAGCTAGATGAGGTGGGAACCAATTCCTAATGAAAAATACAACTTGTGTCTCAGTCTGAACCTAGGATGTCGTGAGCACACCATTTTAGTAGGGCTGTTTGAAAAAAAGTGTTAGCTATTTGGAGGTGTGTAGTCTAATGGAACAAAAAAATAATAATAATACATTGATGTTTATATAATACACCATGCCAAGCACCGTTCCTAGCACATTTTATCTGTTAACCAATATACGATTTTTAGAAGTCCCATAATCAGATACTATTGTTATCCTCAATTTATGAATGGAAATCTGGAGCAAAGATAAGTTAATTACCCTGTTTGTAGTCACACAGTAAATGGTTGATCTAGGATTTGAATCCAGACAGTTTAGTATAGATTCTGTATTCTTGACCAGTTTACTGTACTGCCCCCTGTCGTATGAATTTACTTCACGGAGTTACTTTTGTTGCTGTTGATTTGCAATTACAAAAAGAGGCTGCTAGACAATTGGTCCTTATTTCTACTCTCGTCGGCTTTTGCTTACAATCGTGTACCTTCCAATTAATTGGGACACCCAACCAGGACCGGCATGAAACAGCACTGCTGTTATAAGGCCTGCCGCGAGGAAAAATTTGTTAAGAAGTGTGAGATTACATGACACCGTTTCTTTTCTTGGCACGTGACTCCATTTCTGTACTACTCTGAGCATCTAATCATTTTCTGGAAAATCAATAACCAAGCAACTCCAATATGCAAACACATGTGAAACCTTTTCTCTTGTAAAAATAGAACCACTTCCTAGATTCTTTCTTGCCCTCAGTACCTATTAGAATAACGAGTAGGAATCTGTATATTCTCTTGGTTTATCTTGCTAGCATTGGTTTCACAATTTGTTTTAAAAATACAATTTTAAAAATATGTTTATTCTAAAAATATTTTTTATTTTTCCTTTAAAGTTTTAATATATATTTATTATATATCCCGTTTATTTTGAGGAGAATGTTCTTTAGATCTTTCCATGAATGTAATGTTTCAGCAACATGTCAGTGTTAAGAAACTAATTTTTCAGTCTATTTCCCATATGCAGTTTTTTGGGGGTGGTGAACTGATCGCTTCTCAGCTGTAATTTTGAGCTCCACTGAACTGTTATGGATGTTCCATTTTAAAACAGAACATATGTGAACAGAACTGTTCCTGTTATGCTTGACTGATGCCCCTGATTGTGTTCTAAATTCACAACTATGCCTCTAGTTATGAACTAATAACTTTGATTGTTTAGGTAAAGTTAGATCTTCAAATCCAATCCTGTCTGTTTAATTGAAAAGCAACTAAAAATGCATCTGCCACTATGCAATGTAGTTTTTTCCCCTTCAGTTTAGAGATGTCTCATGGTTTAGCCTGTATGAAATTTTTGACATTAACCTAAATTGCATTATACCCAGTCCACCTTTAAGCTTATAAACAATTGTTTATTGATATGAGAAAACATGAGGTTGCTCTTACAAAATGCCGATATGGTTTGAATAAACTTGATGATGGTTAGGAAGGGTTTTAGTGTGATTAAAGGATATCTTTAAAACATAATCCAAAGCCAGATTTATTCTCTATCCAATTCCAGTTTTGCTTCTGAAAAACACAAACTTTATATGGAAAAGCATGGTAATGTGAAAAACAACCTAAAAGCTGGTTTCTCAGGACCTGAATTCTAGCTTCAGCTCGATTACCTATTTGCCAGATATATTTCGGTAGCTCATTTAACCTTTATCCTTGGTTCCCACATTTGTAAAAAGGGGATAATATAATAACTGAAACCTAATACCTACATCACAGATGGCGTAAGGTTAAATAAAATGATATGTGAGAAATATTCTATAATGTGATAATCAATATAAATGTTACTTATTGCTTCTTAATCCTGACAGAAGACTCTTTGCTAAGATAAATTTAGGATATTAGCAGATATCAGCCCTTAGCAATTCCCTGAGATTGTCAGCTCATGGACTATCGCAAAAGTACCTGCATTTTGGTCACACTCCTAATCTTCTACCTTAAACTCCCTCGCCAGCAGCTTCAGCTTTTTGTAATCACTTGAGGATTTTCTTTGTTACCTAGTCATTGACTGTTACTCAAAGAGTAACCATTTACCTGCAGTTATAGTTGCATCATCTTTTCTTAAATTTTATTATCAGCCTAATTATTCATATATTTCTACCAAGAGATGAGAATTTGAAATAATGACCATGAGCTTTTCAAATTTGTTCCTATCTTTTTTTATGGATATACATTAAAGCATAAATCTATCTAATTTCAACAACTCTTATGTAATCTCTTTATTTGTTTTCTTCTTCTTCTTCTTCTTGTTATTATTGCTAAGGAAGAGTCCCCCTGAGTTAACATCAGTTACTGATCTTCCTCTTTTTGTATGTGAGCTGCTGTCACAGCATGGCCACTGAGGGACGAGTGGTGTGGGTCTGCACCAAGGAACTGAACCTGGGCTGCCAAAGCGGAGTGCCCCGACCTTAACCACTAGACCACCAGGGCTGGGCCTCTTTATTTGTTTTTAACATTGTGTAAAAAATCAATTTCACCCAAATATATGCATTACAGGTGAATTAACAGTTTACATTATTCTTACTTTACATGTATACAATTTATTCTTCCCTCCTCTGATTGTGATATGCCGTGAGTACCACACTCTGCTTTGTCTTTTCCTTACAGAGTAAGCTCTTCCCCTCACAAAAGTCCATTTCTAAATTCTCTGTCCCTATGTTTACTATCATTCTTCTTTCTCTTTCTTAGCAAATCTCCCTGGTTAGACTTTCCTCTGTCATTTCTATAGCATATCTCAAAAGAAATATGTCCTATTTTGTTGGACACTGTGGCCTTTGGGGAACATTTTAAAATATCAGGTCTTTATGGAGTATTTAAATTATTGTCTCTAATTTCATAAATATATTTTTAAAACTAGCTTATCAATGCAATAACTTAATATTGTGTTTTAAAGTAGGCCACTATTTCAACCTATGTTCCATCTGAAAATCTATGGAACACTCAAATTCTGAAACTGAAAGGAGGGTTTCTTTACAAAGAGTGTTTTGGAAAGGTATGGAAGGGACAGATGGTTTGATAGAGTAACCCAGGGCTAAGAGAAGCTGAGCCCTTTTCAGCCCAGGCGTGAAGGTGTAAGTGGAGGGAGTGATTATCAGATTCAGAAAGAGTGAGTTCTGATTAGAACTCCTTGAGAGAATCAATGAATTTACGCCAAAGAAGGAGGCAAGTCCATGCCGATCTCACAGGAAAGGAACCAGGGGAATAGATTCCCTGATCTCACCCCCCTCCCTTCCTTTTATTTCGTACAGATTTCCCATTGGCCCAACTCAACTGGAAGCCAGAAGACACAGGTGAAATTTTTGTAACCCACACAAGCCAACCTCTTAAAGTAGAGAGCAGGGGTAAGAAGGATAAATAGAAGATATTTGTCACAGTTCATTGATGTTGCCCTTCACCCACTTGTTCCCCCCTGCCAAATTCCATTTTCCATCATATAATTGTGGGGTAAGGTCAACCCACTAATACCTACCTAAATCCAAAATATTAGCCATCCCTGATATTCTTCATATAATTAATAGGGGAAAAGAAGAGGGGAAAAACTCGTTCAAAAAAGACAAAGACAGTTAACGACCTCAGTACTGGTCTTGAGCTTGAAAAGAGTTATCATGGCTGTCTTCTTTCACTGCCCATCCTCTGTTCCCTTTACTTTCTGTAGCCTGTCACCTGCACAGGTCTTTTTGTCCAAGTCTTAAATACTTCAGAATCTGAGTCCTTCGACCCAGTCTGGGTTACTGCAATTTTCTATTCACCAGTAGATTTGAGAAAGATATTACTAATAAAAGCACATCAATTAATCCTCTCAGCTCCAAATATAGTACTCTTTACCATCATTGTGCGGCAGCAACCCAAATTGCCACTTGTAATCGGCATTTATCTTTCAAAACAGTTTAATGACCACCTTTCCCCAAAGCCTGTTTGTTCAATGGCGTGAGGGACACAAAATAGCCTAGCGACAGTTTGTCTTGCCTAGTAGAGTCATCTCTGTCCTTTGGACAGAGGCAATGTTGTGTACAATGCCACACTGCTGAATGAGGCATTCTATAAATTCATTAAATGGAGCTGGCAGAGTACTCTGGTTAGGGAATGCAAATCCTTATCTGGAATATATGGCTAATTCTATGGGGACAAAAGTTTGCCTGCTCCATTCGAGGAGCAGTATTATTAAATTTATCTGCCACTGGATACCTATCTGACTCACCAGGAATAGTACCATATCAGCGTTTATTGACAGGAATAGCCAGATTAGCCATGATTTGAGGAAAAACAGGTGGTTGAACCCATGCTTAGCCACCATCACTTTCACCATGGTGACTTTATATATGTTCTCAGTGAGTAAACACAAAGATAGCTGAGAAAAAGACTGATCAACATTCCTAGGACAGACCATCTTATCCATCTAAACATTAAGAACGTTTTTCTCCATCGATGCTCTCTGGTGGGCATTTATAGAGGATGTGAAAATCTTCATACTCTGCACATTCTGGAAGTCTTGCCCACATAATCTTGTCACTGTTTATTCCAGTGTTGCTCTTCCCAGGTGCCTGAGTAGCATGCCAGCCCCTTAGCTACTACCCATAGTCATTTTAGTACAGAAGCCTTTCATCTTGACTGATTGTGGCCCATCCTGCAGACCATGGCTCAACCTGCACTTTTTCCTTTATTAAACAATCACAGCAAATCCACCAAAAAGTAATAGTTGAGGATTAAGGGAGAAGCAGAAAAAGTGTAAGATCACATTTTATAAAGATTCCGTGCAACTTGGCCTAGTCTCGAAAATACTGCTTCCCTTTTATAATGGAATGATTCTGTGCAAGTGCAATATTGTGGGTAAGTAGTCACATGGCCAAGGTTTCAATCTCTACCGGCGTCCAGCAGCAATCTCAGAACTACTTTTCAATCATTTTCACCAGAGAATGGCATAGATTTCTCCAAAATCTTAGTAGTCTAAGCTGAGATTCCCAAACACAGTGGGGCTTCCTTGATGATCTGTGCATCATCTCTGTCTGCCAGAGCCACTTTTGATTCTGTCGGTCTGCTAGGTCATAACATCAAAGTTACAGAGAAGATTGCACCAGAGCTAGTGATGCAAAGCCATTTCTTGCTCTAGACACGATTTGAAACTGGCAGCCCTAAGAGTTATCAGTAAAAAGGATAACGCAAATGTGATATATGTTACCTCTGAGATCCCAGCAGACCACCATGTACTTTTTGTTCTGTTTTCATGGTGAGCAGTGTAATGTGCAATATTTTGTCTCTCTCTTCAAAAGGAATATCTCTGCACACCCAAAACTGGCCTTCCAACATTCACAAGATTTATCTTACTTTCTCTGGCACATATATGTCTTATCAAGGAATACAGGATGCTTCTACTTTCTGCTCGGTAGTAAAAGTACAATGTCAGCAATAAAATACATCAACATTATAGACCTGTAGTATTTCAACATGATGAAGGTCCCTACAGACAATATTAAGACAAAGTACAGGAGAGTTCACATAGCTCTGGGCAAGAAAGTAAAGGTATTCTCTTTTTGCCATGTTAAAGCAAACTGCTTCTGAATTTCCATCCTGATTCCTACTGATTCTTGGCCCCTTGAGGTAGAAAGCTTCTCTGTGCTGGACTGAATAATTCCTGCAAGCAGGCTGGAGAGTCAGAGGGAAACTGACTGACTGCTGCAGGATAGCAGCAATACCTGTTTTCATTCCTGATGAACTTGGTTCCAACAACAGTGTGAAGATTTTGATGGAACTATTTTGTTGTCTTAGAGTCAAGGTTCTTTTTTTTAAAAACTAAAGGTTCAATTTTTTTTTTCCTTTAAGGTGAGAAAAATCAGTATCAGGAAGGACTAATGGAAGGCCATCTATGTTCTGTAGTACTTAAGGGAACTCCTATTAATATTGTGTCAATGAGATCATGTCGGGGAGGTGACCAATTCAGCAACTACCTGTAAGAGGAAAATGACATTCCCTTTGAGGCTGTAGACATGTTAGGGGAGGTTAGGTACAGATGACTAAAAATAAAGCTAGAACAAAACAGGTGGGGTAGTTCTCAGAGAAGTAATTCTTCTATTGTCTTGGGTGGAAGCTTTCTACATCTGATTGTCATCTGTTTAACTAAAAGGTCTTGGGTTAGAAGTCTGCCTCCTAAGATAGTCTGTCTTTGAAGGATTCTTATGGATTCTTTGTTCTAGTTTCCAAAATTGTAACATTTCTAATTTTTATTGCTGGGTACCAGGCATCATTGATACCGAACCTGAAGCGAGTTCGCGCACCCGTTGTGCAGCTAGCCAATCTCTGACACTGGGGGTAGTGGAAGAAAGTAGGAATTTATTATTGCACAGCGCTGAGCAAGGAGAGAGGGCAGTGAATGCTTAAATCCCAAGCTCCCCGAAAAGCTAAAAGGAAGGGTTTTTATTTGGGGTTTTAGGTAGTGGAGGGGGAGCATATGGCCTTGCTGATCAGAGCTTTCCCACCAGCCTGTGTTTGGCCTTGAGACTACTTGCAGAGAGGAGGGAGCCCGTGACCTTGCTGGTCAGCAGCTTTCCCACCAGCCTGTATCTCTTTGCAGGGAGGAGATAGCGAATCCAGGTGCTTGTCCTTGATGGTGGCTGTCTCCATGGAGGATAGTGGATTCTGGAGCCAGGAAGCCAGGGAGTAAGCTGGGAATGAGTGTTTTGGTTTTAACCCCATCTATGCTGGGTTTCATGCAGGGAAACTCATATCAGGGTCAGTAACATTATTGTTTTAGCATGAAATAAGCATTCAAAAATCAATCCCTTGAAGTTTTCCTTCTGTGAGATCAAGTGCAGTGCTTTTCTGAGGATGCTATCAAAATATGCCAGTCCACTAATTTAGGATCATATAGTGCTTCCCTGGCAAGGGAAGACAGTCTGCATTGGGGGATAACACTGGATAATTCTGGATTTTTTTTATAGTAACCACAATAGAAGATAGGAGAATCTTCCCTTGTGTTTGAACATACAATAAATATATTTTTTCATTAATTATTCTGCGAATAAGAATATAATATGAACAGTGAAGGGCATTAACAAATATCTAAGACTTTAATTCATAAGTATATTATGAATATCACAAATTTACAAAGTATGGAAATCTAGAGACAAAGTCTTAATTTCTTTCTAATTAATTTGTTGCCAATGCTTGTGTCCTTCTGGGAATGAATGTGGGTATGCTGAGAAGTACACTATTATTGAAGCATTTCTATATTAATACATATTTTTTAAATGATTAACCTAGATAGGCTGAATTTCTCCTTTGATTTGTCAGATGTTTTGTTTTGGACCCTAAAGTTTGGTAAACAAAAGAGCTCTCAAAATATTTTAAGTTCATTAAAATTTAGAGGTTTACAAACAAAATTATCCTTTATAGTCTTACTTATATAATGTGAAAGATCAAATCCTCATGTTACTCAATTGCTATTTAGGTAACCCAAATATAGTTTTGCTGCAAAAGTTATTCTAATAGATTTTTTATCTTGAATCTGATGCTTGAGTTAGGGAAAGACAAAAATCAATAAAAGTTTTCAGAGAAGAAAAGATAAGAACATAAGTCATAAGTTTATAAAGGAAAGTTAGAGATAACATTTTTTCAGCTCAGCAATAAATATCATATTTCAAATAATATTTTTCTTAAACAATGAATTTTATTTAAAATGCTTTAAGATTACATCAAAAGCACAACAAAACAACAGAACATTTTGGTGATAAAAGGACGGCTGGGCACAGAATATTTGATCATTTTAAAAAAAGAAAATTAAAAGCTTAGTTTTATTCTTCTCTTATATTATCTAAGTGAAAATTTGCAATAAAAGATCCTTATGTGTTTCTTTCTTATGAACACCAACACATTTAACCAATTGTGTCTTTTTAAAATATTTCTTTGCCTCCGTCAAGCTCATTACTTGTATATGTTATACAGAAGGATAATAAAATTTATTTAGTGTATATCTTCAAATTCATGTTATTTTTTATTCTGGCATGAATCGAAACTTTTACCTTTAAAGACAAAATATTTCCTTAATAAACAGAAATATGTCTATGATCTTGCATAAACATCTACTGTATTCTTACACATATCTTACATGTTTTAAAAACAAATAGAACAGTGACGTTACTGTAAGTCAAAGACACTTATGTGTCCTTCTTTAACCTTTTAACTGGTGGCTACTCTATGATGCATTTAAAACAGTACAGTATGCTAAAATTATGTTGTACAGAGATACAATATTATTATCTATTAATTATATTACTTTAAAATCTTAAAGCTAATAAAAGATCTGGAAATTGCAACACAAAGTTCACATTAAGTCTTTGTAATTTGTAAGATTGAAAGAATCTCAGAAGATTAAACTCCTGTAAAGGACTTTCAGTATTAAAATTTCTTTGAACAGACACAATTTTATGTTTTTGCCATCATAAATAATTTGTAGAATCAGTTATTTTATTCCTGATCCTTAAAACCAGTGTAAGAAATTTAGAAAGTTAATTCACAGGAAAATAAAATTTAATCTTGTGCAAACTAACATATTGTAGTGTTTTTTTTCTCTCTCCAGAGCCCCAGTACATAATTGTATATCCTAGTTGTAAGTCCTTCTCGTTCTTCTATGTGGGATGCCACCACAGCACAGCTTGGTGAGCCTTGTGTAGGTCTACACCCAGGATCTGAACTGGCGAACCCCTGGCCACCAAAGCATAGCACTTAAACTTAACCATTACGCCACTGGGATGCCTCTGTAGTCTTGTACTATATAAAAATAAAATATTTTTATGATTTGGTAAAATCAAGTAGGAGTCATAAATCTTTTCTTAAAACCATTTAAATCAGTTTAAATCAGGTAAACCAAACATTCATTCTGATAGAAATATTACATTAACTTTTTTCTAATATAATTTAGAAACCCCGATATTTAAAAATCAAATTTTCAAAAAATATTTAGATCATATTTTAAAATGGAGAGTGTCCTGCTTTCCCTTTTACTATGCAATGTAATTAACAAGGCCAACAATATAGCAGCTTAACTATTTTTCTTTTGTACAACTTCTTCTTTAGAAGAACCAACAAAATTAAGGAATAAAGAGGTGTTTCTCTTTTCTATTATTAAGTCTTAAATTCTCTAATTTCATACATATGTAAACCTTTAACATATCAAAATTGTTTGTAAAAGCCTATTATAAAATATCACATCACAATTAGATTGTAGAAAATGTTATCCTATAATTTAGCCCCTTTTGTATTAGATGTATTTGTCTACAGCAGATATTCTTAGAATGTGTACATTTTTATGATGAATTAATTTCCTAAGTGACGGGGGAAAAAGAGAGAGAAGAAGAAAAAAAAGGAAATTAGAGTGAGCCGACTATAGACAGACACGAAGAGAGTTAAAGTTCAGTATGAGAGGCTAATTGTGTTCCCTTTGCAAGATGAGAAGAAGGCATCTATGAAGCAAATTAATTTTGCTGAGAGAGAGATTGTCACTGTAGCTGGTTTAAACAATAATTTGGGTCCTTCACAATTCCATCAAGATTTCAAGATTAAAAGTTGATACTTATTAATTTTCACAGTACAGAAAAAGAAAGAGGAAGGTCTTCTCTATAAAAAAAAAGTCATCTCTCTTTTACATTAAATAAGACTTTTTTTTTACAGTAAATAAGACATCATTTCTTTGTGATTTTTTTTGTCTTTTGTTTTTTCACATTTTGTTCCAAAGTGCATCTCAAATACACAATTTCGGTTGTATCAAAAGTTCTCCAAAGTGAGTACTGCAATTTTAAATTGTCCTTGGCACAGTCATGCCCTTTAGAAAGATGAATACAAGAAGGATAATAGAAAAGCAAGTGCCAGGAGGTAACAAATTTACCAGCAGACAATCCATTCAAGGCAGGCCGACAATCAGTCAAAAGCAAAAGTATCTCTTGGGCATATCTTTGATCCTCAACCTAAGGTCAAGCTGCTCTGACTGTTGACCTGAGAAATCAGCAGTTCCCCTGGCAGGTGGAATTTGTGCAGAGAAAATATCTCTAAAAGCCCACCTTGTACATATAAACAAGACTGAGCAAAGTGTTGATAACGTGTTGATTAATGACTCAAGGCAAAGCTTGTCTTAAAAAAAAGTCTAAGGAGAGCTTTTATTCTTCCAGTTTAGTTGGAAAGACATTTATCAGACCTATAGTGGTCTTGAACTTCCTCTAATAAACATGGCAATACCAAAGATAAATAAATAAATAAAGAGAGGATGGTTAATAGCTAATCAATGATTTGTCAGTCCTTTGTCAAGAAAAATGAGTACAAACAGATCAGATAAGCACAGAGTCCTGTGTCCTTCCTTCTTAGGGAGGAAACAAAAAAGAATGTTGAACAGCTCAATGAAATATTTGGAGCACAGATTCAGAATTAACTTCCCTTAGTTAGTATCATGAGCAAGTTCACCTCTAGGAAGTTTAGACACAAGGTGAGTGCACTACTTCTAAGTTAAGGGTATTAGTCTGTGGCAACAAGGGTCTCAACAAAATCTCAGTGGAAGCTGCAAGATTGTCAAAGCTCACCAATAAAGACAACCAAAAAACACACTTTTATCTAAATAAAGTAAAAAATTAGGTTTATTTGGCATGCTGAAATAGAGGAGAAAGTACCCAGGGGAACTTTAGGAGCAATGCCATTAGGGGAACAGGGGTCTTCTTAGAAGATGTTGGTTCCTATGGATGATTCTCAGGGGGAACTGAAAGAGTAGGGCCAGTTCTAGATTGACTGCCATCAAGAAGTGGGGGAAGTTTGGTGGACTGGCTATCTCAGTGGTCAAACACGTTTCCCTATGACTCAGATATATCCTCATGCTTACCCCATGTTTCATTATATCAGTACATACCCATGTTTCATTACAACAAACCTCCATAATATAAAGAAACATCATTTTGTTTTTCTTTATTTACATAATAAACAAGCCTAACACTGAAATATAATCAATATAATTTTCTACTAGATTTTAAAATAAATGGCTTAAAATAGAAATAAAATTTCATTATATTGTTACTTTCTTTACACGTTGTGTTTAATATGGATGCTATGATATCCTTGGGGTAATCCTTGAGGTAGCAAGCCAGTGATGGCCTCGATTTATGAAGTTTTTCCCCTCCAAGGACTGGGCTGGCTGCTGGAGAGTGCTGCACTCCATCTATTTCCAGCTGAAGCCAAAGACTCACCTGGAGCAGTCATAAAAGGGTAAAGAAAAGCCAAGAATACGATATAGTGGAGAAAACATTTACAGGAGAGTCATTGCAAATTGTAAGGAAAGGAAACAATTGTGATTTTTTTCTGCCAATACAAACGTGAGTCTCTCAGAAAACATGGCTGTAAATAATCACATATATATGGCTTCTATAACACTGTAGAAGAAAGTACATCTACATATAAACACAATATATTCTGCTTTTTAAAAATCATGTTATATATGATATAGGGATGTGTTTGATTTTTAACACATAGGATTTATGCTGTTGGACTAAGTCTTTTTGAAAAACGCACTTAATATATCCCCATGTCCATATATTTAAATACATTATTTGAGGTTAGTATATTTAGGAATAGTCAAAATATGTAATAGAGAAAATAATCTGGTTAATTATGCCATTACAAGACTCTAATATGCTGCCGATGCTGATCTGAGAGAAAAAAATAAAATTACCCACTGCATATGCTCAGCAATAAATTTTGATGTTTAAAAGTATGAACAGATTTCACAGGCACTTTTACTTCAATATACTAACATTAAAAGCTAAATACTTACAAAATTGCATTTTCCACAAATGAGGCCCTATCTAGAGAATATTAAAAATCAACGAAAATCGTGAGGTTTCACTTTATTGATCTCTAAATCAAAGTCAGACATATGAATTTAAATAATTTGTAAATAAAATATGCATAAAAACTTAAACCCATGAGCCAATTTTTAATCTGAAGCAACCTGAAAAAAACAAGATTACATCCTGAAAGTTTCCTGTAAATAAAATGGGGATAAATACATTACTCACAACCCAAGATAGCAATATTTCACTACTGATTCTTCATAAAGATTTTCAAGTTGTTTAACATTAGAAGTTCATGAAATATAAGCACAATAAGAAATATTTACTAACAGAAATATGATAGCATTGAAGTGATTATTTTCCCTTTATCTGCTATCTAAATTCAAACATTTTAAATGCATCTTATCTACATTAAAATAGTTATTTTTCATCATTTAGCTATGTGATGTTAAATATATCATAAAAATCTATACATTGGCATGTATAATGATCCATATGTAATCTCTCCCACAAAGATAATGTCACCTCCATATTACAAGGGTGTATAAGGTCATCCCAAATATGCGATGCATTTATTGTTAATGGAAAAGCCGGCCTGTAAGTCTATGATGCAGCATGTGTCTAAATCAGAGCATTTGTAGTTACTGGATGTATAAAAACATGTAAATCTTTTTTGTTTTGTCATGGAAAAATAAATATATGCATACATTTGCATGCATATATCAATAAACATTTAAGTACCTATTTGGAGACAAAAATATTTTATACACTTCAAAATACATGATAGAGGAGTTTCCCAAAGCATCTGTGATCAAGTAGAAACCACAGACAAGAAAGTGAGAAGTAGAAGCACACAGGATATTGAGAGGGCCCGTGACTGGATCTCAGCGAAGGCAACAGGAGTTCAAAAACAATACAATTATTTTTTATTTGCAACAATGGGATCAGGAATTGAGCTTAGAAGGGTTGACAGTTATAGGTTCCCTGGATCTTGCCTGGTTCAAAAAAGAAGATGAGATATATTTGCATGACGAGGAATATTTATGCCAATAGAGAAAAAGAGAAGGTTTAGGTTGTGCAAATTACCTTGTCTGAAAAGGTATGCTGCTACTTACCTGTAGCCACTTGTGTCAGAAATTTCTTGTAAATATCATGTCCTGAAAAAAATAGTTCATTTAAAGGTGAATAAAAAGGAAATTAAAAAACTGGAATGGAATAATAAATAGATTTTACAAATAAGAGAGGAAGTAAAGAGCAGAAACCCATTGAAGAAGAGGAAAAATTTACAAGAAAAATATTGGCACCGAGTAGGAAAGAGAGGGTTGAAGCATTTCATCAAGAATTGAAATATTTAAAAAAATAATTGAAATTATGTAAGAAAAACACACACAAATTAAAAGATTCAGGAAAGACATGTGAACGTTAAATATGAGAAGATATGCTATAAGAAACACAAGAATAAAACAAAACATAAAATTAAACATAAAAACATGGAAATTTCAATGAAGAATTGATTCTGAGGCAAATGTAATAAGAAATATAGATGGATGGACATAGAAATGATAAAAGCTAAGAAAATTAAACATAAATTAAAATTAGTTCCAAAAAAAGAATTTAGAAAGGAACTTGCAGTTTTAGATTGGAGACTTAGAAAGCTGGAAAGAATGTTCCTACACATTAAAACAAGAAAAAAATCTGAGCAAACTGTAAATTAATGATTGTCTGTTAGAGAAAAAAGGTATCGGGTCAAACAACTAACCTGAAATATGGAGAAAGAGGTTCTTGAAGGGAAAAAAAAAGACCCAAAATTTGATTTGCTTGGGTGGAAGGTGGATGGGAAGATGGGAGGGGTAAAGGGATAGGGACGTGGTGAGGGGTAGGGGAGGTTGACTCATCCATATAAACCAATAAGAATATTCACTATGCATTTTTAATAAATTGCACCGTCTAGCATGAGAATGTCAAGCCCCTGGAGCTGCAGACATAATGGGATTCACAACTGCATGCAGGATTTTCCTTCATGACCCCCCAGACGTCCTGAGAGAGGAAAGTTACTGTCCTGGTTCTTGGTGGGGAAAATTGGCAACCACCCCTGAACTCCATCAAGAACCATTTCTCTCATCTCTTCTAGTGAACAAAACCCTTCGTTTCCGGGAAGCAGAAACTGTAGACTGAATGAACTTGTGGAAAATTATTGCAGGCTGAGAGAAAGGAATGGCAGCCACTGTAGAAAATCCACTCAAGCCCATTTCCCTGATCTCTCTCACCTAAAAAGGTCTTAATCTGCAGGTGGAGAAGCAATAAAATCTCTATCCTGAGGGAACCAGTACAGACCCAGAACCATTAGAGATAAGAAATAGAAAAAAAAAATGTTTACCAGTGTAGGAGGGCCAAGAATACTGTTAGGCCCAGAGCTACTTCTGGAAGACACTAGAAATACTTATGGAGTACAGACCCCAGAGACCCAGGGATATGGTCCTTGCCTAACATTGAGCCTTAATCACAGTATCAGGGAATGCTGCTTTCCCCTACCCCACATCACCACGGTAACAAGCATAAAGTAAAACTAACAGTGGGAAAGATGCATCAGGGAATGCTCCAAGGCACAGATATTTTGTTGGAAAAAGTGCAAAGAAAAGATGCAGAGATAATTAGGGAGACCCAAAGGCAAGTGAGGAGGAGACATTGAGAAAACCTCTGTGGCAAACTAGCCCACACCATAAACACAAACAGTCACCAGAGGAATTAGAAGCCTTGGTAGTAAAGTAACCCTAGTAACAACAAGCTTCAAACTCCCTAACAAGATTTACCAATCGCCTCCCAGAGGGCTGGGAGAAGGAAAAGTGTGCTAGACCTCAAGCATAAAAGTACTTAGATTAGTATTCACTGTTCTAAAAACATATTTAGCTTTCAACAGCAAAAACAAAAAATAAGATATACAAAAAGGCAAGACACAAACAGTCTTTGAAGAGACAAAAGCAACTATCAGAACCACACCCCTTCCATATGTGAAAAAGATGCTGTAACTGTCAGACTCAGAATTCAAAATAACTCTAATAGGCCAAAGGCTCTATAGAAAAGATAAACAACATGAAGGATCAGAAAGGTAATTTTAGCTGAGATGAAAATCATGAGAACAAATGAAACAAAAATTCTAGAAATGAAAAATATAGTAACAGGGATCAAGCATGTCTTTGAAGGGCTCATTTGTAGAATCTTAATAACCAAGTGAAGAATCAGTGAATTTGAATATAGATCTACAGACATTATCCAAACTGTAATCCAGAAAGAAAAATAATGAAGATAACACAACTGAGCATACAAGAGCTGTACAATTTCAATGGGCTTAATATAAACATAGATGTCGTTGAAATTTCAAGTCGAAAAGAAAGCTAAAATAGGACAATAAATATTTTAAGAAATACTTGTTGAGAATTTCCAAAAATTAGTGATAAGCACCAAATCCCAGATATACACCAAGAAGCATAAATGCCTCTGCTACTCCCTTCCTCTTCCACCAAAAAAAGAAAAAAAAATCTAGGCACATAATATTAAAATTGTTGAAAACAAAGAAAAAGGCAATATCTTGGAGGCAGCCAGAGAACAAAGACAGTTCACTTACAGAAAAACAAGGACAATAATTATAGCACACATTTCATAAGAAAACATAGAGATAAAAAGATGATCTTTAAAGTGTTGAAAGAAGGAAAAAAATCTTTTCAAACCAGAATTCTATGCCAAGTAAAAGCATTTTTCAAAGTGAAGAAGAAATTAAGAATTTCTAAGACAAACAAAAAGTAAGGGGATACATGTCCAGCAAAGCTAGGCTATAGCAAAATTTAAAGGATGTTCTTCAGACAGAGGAATAAGATATGTCAGAAATTAAGATCTACAAAGGAATAAAAGTGTTAAAAATGAAATAAATAAGATAAAATAAAGTATTTTTCTCATTTTAATGTTCTAAAAGATAACTGAGTGTTTAGTAAATTTATTGCATGTTTATAGCATATGAAAAATGAAATGTATGATTCAAGAAGTGAGAGTGAGGAATTGGTAATTTGCTGTTATATAATCCTTATACCCTATTTGAAACTTTGTAACATTACATTAAATGGACTTAGATATTTAAAAATGTGTATTGCAATCACTATTTTTTATCCATTTTAAGTCAATAGAGAAGATAAAATAGAATTTTTTAAATATCCAATTAAACTCAGAGAAGGCAAAAACAGTAAAAGAATAAGAAAATAATGTATCTATGGACAAAATATAAAACAGTTAGTATGGTGATAGATTTTTTAATCCAACAATATTAATAATCACATTAAATGTGAAGGATTTAAAACTACAAGTTAAGAGACAGATTGTCAGGTGCAACAAGAAAGAAAACCCCAAAATTTGTGATCTATAAGAACCTATTTTAAATATGACAGATAATTTAAAAGTAAAAGGAATGAGAACAGTATATTGTGCAAACTCTAAGCAAAAGGGAGTCGGAGAAGCTGTAATAATTGCTGACAAAATGGGTCTCAGAACAGTAAATATTACCATGGATAAAGAGAAGCATTGTATAGTGATAAAAGGGGTCAATTCTCCAGACACCACAACCATAACAACCACAAATATTTATGTGCCTAAAAGCAGAGCTCCAACATTCATGAGACAAAAACTGATAAATCTGAAAGTAGAAATGGACAAATCCACAATTATCTTTTGAAAAGTGACACTCTTTTCTCAATAACTAATTGAGTAAAAAGGCAGAAAATCAATAAATATAAATAACATGAACTGCACTGTCAACTAACTTGACCTAATTGATACAAGAAAACATTCCACTCAACAGCAGAACACACATTATTCTTATTTGAACATGGAACAATCACCAAGATAGAGCACACACTGGCCATAAAACAAATATTAACATATTGAAAATAATCAAAAATAAAATTATGCAAAAATAAAATAAATTAGAAATCAACTTCAGGAAGACACGTTGAAACAAACTCATAATAACTAGGAAATTAAACACCATGTTTCTAAGGAAACCATAGGTCACAGAGGAAGTGTCAAAGGAAATGGTGTATATTCTGAACTAACTCAAAATGAAAATACATCAAAATTGTGCAGTGTAGCTAAAGCAATACTTAGAGGGAAATTTACAGCAAGAAATGCTTATATTAGGAAACAGGAAATATCGACAAAAGTACCCTGTGCTTTTCCCTTAAGAAACTAGAGAAAGAAGAGTAAATTAAACCCAAAGCAAGCAGAAGTAAGAAAATAATAAAGAGTAGAGTAGGAGTCAATGATATTGAGAACAGAAAAACAACACAGAAAATCAAATCTGGTTTCAGAGAAAAGGGTATTACCAGTGATAAAGAATGTCATTTCATAATAGGAAAGGAATCAATTCCTCAAGAGAACATAAGAATCCTAAATGCCTTTCCATCTAATAACATAAATTCAAAATAAAGAAAGCAAAAACTGATCAAAACTGAACATGAAAATAGACAAATCCACAATTATATTCAGTGATTTTTATGTTCCTTTCTTAGTAATTGATAAAAATAGGTAGAAAAAAATCAGTAATGGTATGGAACATCTGAAATACACTAACTTGATCTAATTCAGACATAAGGACAGAGCAATAAATAGCAGAACACACATTCACTTCAAATGCACACAAAATATTTCCCATGATAGACCATGTTCTTGTCCATAAAAATAGTGTCAGTAATTTTTAAAAGAATCAAGTCATACAAATTTTATTCTCTGATCACATTAAAATTAAAGTAAAATTGATAACAACATGATATCTGGGAAAAAAGTCTCAAAACTTAGCTAACTAAATAACAAATTTCTAATAACCTGTAGATCAAGGAAGAAATGAAAAAATAATTTAGCAAACATTTTATACTGATTAAAAATAAAATCTCACCATGTTGGAATATGTGAGATGCCATTATATCACTTTGGGAGGAATTTACTGGATAAATAAATCATGTGATTCAATCAGTGGCCACAGCTTCTACTTTAAGACACTGGAAAACACAGAGCAAATGAAACACCAAGCAAGTAGAAATAAGGGAATAATAAAGACCGGGATGGAAATCAGTGTAATATAAAAGATAAAACCTACAGAGAAAATCAGTGAAACCAAAGGTTGATTGTTTGAGAAGACAATAAAATTGATAAACGATTAACCAGCATAATCAAAAAAAAGAGCAACAGAATACAAATTTGTACAATTCACAAACGTACAAAATTACAAATTACAAAGTAAAAACATATAATCACCACAATAGACAAAAAGCTTTCAACAAACTTCAATGTATCTGCCTAGAAAAACTCTCAGCAAACAAGGAAAAAGAAATTTCCTCAACTTAATTATGATCAATTAAGGAAAAACTACAGCTAATGTTATACTTAATTGTGAAAGATGGAGTATTCCCCCCTAAAATCACGAGTAAGCAAAATTTCCACTCTCACCAATTCAATATTATACTGGAGGTTCTAACAAGCTCACTGAGACAAAACAAAAAAGGTATTGTATTTAGAAAAGGAAAAGTAGGGGCTGGCTCACTTGCCTGGTGTTTAAGTTCAGTGCACTCATTTTGGTGGCCAGGGTTCTTGGGTTTGGACTCTGTGCGCAGACCTACATCACTCATCAAGCCATGCTGTGGTGGTGACCCACATAAAAAGTAGAGGAAAGATTGGCACAGATGTTAGCTCAGGGCCAATCTTTCTCAAGCAAAAAGAGGAAGATTGGTAACAGATCTTAGCTCAAGGCCAATCTTCCTCACAAAAATAGAAAAGAAAAGTATTCACAGATGATGTTATTGTCTCTGAAGAAAATCTGACACAATCTAGTAAAAAACTCCTAGGATGAATAAAACGGTTCAGCAAAAATACAAGATCCCAGATAAACATTCAAAAAAGCAATTGTATTACTACTTATATGTAATTTTAAATTAAAATAAATATTACATTAGGATCAACAATTATTGAAAAATTTAAGGGTAAACCTGACAAAACATGCAAAAGACTTACACATTAAAAACTACAAAACATTTCTAATTGCACTTAAAGAACATCTAACTAAATGATGAGCTACAGAATGCTCATTGATTGATACACTCAGTGTTGTTAAGATGTCAATTCTTCCAGATAGATCTGTAGTTTCAACACAATCTCCATCAAAATCCCAGCAGCTTTCATTGTGGAAACTGAAAAACAAAATTGACAAAACCTTAGCTAGATTCACTAAGAAAAAGTAAGAGAAGACTCAAATAAAATCAGAAATGAAAGAGGAGAAATTACAACACATACCACAGAAATATAGGAGACTATAAGAGATTACTATGAAAAGCTATACACCAACAAATTGGATAGCCTAGAAGAAATGGATAAATTCTTACAACTTTCCAAAACTGGATCAAGAAGAAATAGAAAATCTGAACAGACTGATCACTAGTAAGAAGATTGAAACAATAATGAAAAAATCTCCCAAAAAACAAAATTCTAGGACCAGACACCTTCTCTGGTGAATTCTACCAAACGTTCTGAGAAAACTTAATGCCTATCTTTCTCAAACTCTTCCAAAAGTCACAAGAAGAGGAGATACTTCCTAAGTCATTTTATGAGGCCAACATTATCCTGATACCAAAACCAGACAAGGATAACTCAAAAAAAAAGAAAACTACACGCCAATATTACTGATAAACATAGATGCAAAAATCCTGAACAAAATATTGACAAATCAAATACAACAATACCTTAAAAGGATCATGCACCATGATCACATGGGATTTATTCCAGGGACACAAGGATGCTTCAACACCTGGAAATCAATCAATGTGAAACACCACATTAAGAAAATGAAGACTAAAAATCACATGATCATCTCAATAGATGCAGGGAAAGCGTTCGACAAGATTCAGTATCCATTATGGTAAAAACTCTAAAATTCATATGGAAAACTTAGACTAGCCAAAACAACTTTGAGAAAGGATAGAAATGGAAGAGAACACTATTTTCTAAAGTCACTATAAAGCTACAATAATCTAGATAAAGAGGTATTGGCATAATGACAGACAATCTGATCAATCAACACAAGGGAGAATCCAGAAATAGGCCAACACTAAGTGGAAAATTCATGTCCAACAACAGTGGAAAGGCAATTCTGAGGAGAAATGATAGTTTTTTCAATAAAGGGTACTAAGCAATTGGATATCCCTATGTGGAAAAAATTTTAATCCAAATCTCACAACATTGAAGAAAAATTAACTGAAATTGGGACATAGACCTAATTGTAAAACACAATGCTAAAATTTCTGGGAGAAAACCTCTGTGACCTTGGTTAGGCGTGTATTTTAAATATTTTTCAGAGATAGCATCAAAAGTATAATCCATAAAAGACTAAATTGATAAATGAGACCTCAGCAGAATTAAAATCTTTTGCTCTTTAAAAATCTTAAGGGAGTGAAAACATAAGCCACAGATAAAGGGAAAATATTTGAAAATTATATCTAATAAATGTCTTTTATCCAGAATATATTAAAAATTTCTAAAACTCAATAATAAACAAAAACTTTTAACTAGCAAAGCTTTTGAACACACACTTTACCAAAGAAGATATAAAGGTGACGAACACAATGAAATGTCATTAGGTAAATAGGAATTACAACCACATTGTAATACCACAACACGTCTCCTGGAATGAGTGAAATAAAGAAAAGACTGACTGTACCAAATGTTATAAGAATGTGGAGGAAATGTATTCTTCTAATATCGCTGGTTCACAATATTTCCACATTAGAAAACTGTTTAGCAGTTTCTTATCAAGTTAAACATACACTTTTCATATGGCTCAACAGTCCCATTCCCAGTGCAGTGTTAATTTATGTTCACACAAAAGCCTTGACATGAGTGCTGATAGCAGTTTTATTGATAATCACAAAAATATATAAACAAGCAAGATGGACAAAACTGTGAAATACACATTTAATGGAACACTAGTCCTCAATAAAAAGTAATGAACCTTTGATACATATTACATGGATGAGTCACTAAATAATTACGAGTGGTGAAAGATGACAGACATAAATAAATATCCACCTTATGGTTTCATTTATATAAAGCTGTATATATTTTACACTAATCTATCATGACAAAGCGGATCAGTGATTGTGTGGAATAAGAAGTGATGGGACAGGAGAGGAAGAATTTACAAAAGGGCATGAGTTAACGTTTGAGGATGATTGACATGGTTATTACATTGATTGCAGTGTTGGTTTCACAGGTGTCTACATATATCAAAACGAATCATATTTTACACTTTCAATATATGTGGTTTACTGCATGTGAATTACACCTCACTGAAGCTTTTTAAATTAACAAAAAAATTCACCAACTGCTATTGCTCAGGCAGCGCCATTGAACTGGTTTAATTGAATTGCTCGAATGATTCAAGAAGTGTCTACAGCTAGGACACAGGCAGAGATTATTGGACAAAACTGCCTGATGCACTTCCTCAACAGATCCCTTTTAAAAGACAATTATTAAATTGCTCCAAGATGTTAGCTGAGACTACACTGTAGACATACCTCAGGTAATCCTCAGCCTGGAAATGGCTGTTCATGTCTTTGGTAATGCTAGGGAAACCCACAGATATAAAAGGAGCCATTCAACAGATCTGACCCAATAAGCAAAAATGATGTAATCAGAAGGATGCAATGTGAGGAATTCAGATGAGTTCAGGGAGTTCAACCCATACGTATGCAGTACGCTTCTCTGCCTGTATGTTTAATGATAAATCTCTTGAAGGATCTTCCCACAGCCATTACTATATGATTTTAATTCTATGATGCCTTCCAAGCCAAAGGAAAACAAGATACACACTTTTTGTTTTCTTTTGTTTTACTTGAGGGTAGTATTGCTGTTTGAAAATTGGATGCAAAATATCCTGCACACTATAAAAGTCTGTGGGAAGCAGGTAAGATGCCTACCGGAGGAGCATAAGGGCAAATCCATGCCATCGCTAGAGCTGAGAGCCACTATTTAGTAGTACAGAAATAATCAGGCTTGTGTCCTCAGAGGGGATTTGGATATTTACAGATCCTAGTGCCATAAATACGCTGGCAGTATGGTCATATAAATGGGCCTTAGATGATTATGCAATAAAAGCATTTTCATAAGCATACACTCAATTCTGGCAATATCTATGGAAGCTTAGGGGAAATATTGAGAAGAATCATGAAAACTCTCACCAACAAAACCTAGTAGCCAGATGAAAAGTAGATTGGAATAAACAACTAAGTCAGATCCCTGGAAAAGGGTTCCTGTGTGGGAAATAAGAGGATTTAAGCAATGCAAAGATGGTCAAATGATTATATGTTTGCTTCCATATGTTGAAGGAACCAATGTGGAGTAACTGAGTGTACTTGCTTATCAGCAGGAAAGAAACTGTCTAAAGCCGTCATTAGGTGTAATTCCCGAGAAAAAGCGTTTGTTAATACTTGGCAAATAGACTACATTGGATCCTCCTAGTAGCCCTGGGGGAGCTACAAATGGATGTTGACTTGAATTAACAGCTATTCTGTTCTAGGCTTTCCTTATTCTGTAACAGACCAACCATAGTGAGCATAATTAAAAGACTGAAGCTGCAAATAGTCTATCAGTTTGCTCACATGCACGTGTTTCCTGCAAAGTATGCACTTTATTATTACTAGTGTACAAAGGTAAGTCATGTAAATAGGCAAGATAGCATAATATCACATAAAAAATCACAGTCTTCATCACCCTCAGAACATTGGTCCTATTGATCTCATTGAAAATGAAATGGACAATAAAACATTTGCAATTTAAAATAAATGGTATATAAGGCTTGAATGGCTGCCTAAATTGACTTAATACTTCACAACCAAAAGGCAGTATAGGAGAGATTCCACTGGAAATGTTTTTAGAATTTGGGAATGAGAGGGTGGAGAATGCTGCAATCACACAACACAACTTTATAACTTTTCCACCTCCCGAAACTTTTCTTTCATCTCACTTGATCCATGTACCATTAGAAAGAGAGAGATATCAATCCACAAGACGTGGTATTCACACTACTGAATTTTACTGTATGCATGCATTTCTAGGAGATTATCAGGGTAGATTATAACTTCTCCATGCAGTTAAATTAGAATTAAATTTGAATAAGGCCATGTTACTAAGTGCCAGGATCAGATCTCCAATTACTTTCTTATCACATCCTGCAACATCTTCCTAAGATTAGGCTGAAGAGGAAACCCTGATGAAACTGATGCATCTGTCTATTCTGTAAGCCAGTAAGTTCCACCAAGAGAGGAAGGGTATGAGTTGAAACAGGCAATAAGTGGACGTAGGAAGAGATTGTAGTGAGTGGGGAGAAGGCACAAAAAGTAGGTCATAACCATTTGGGAAATGGAAGGAATGCAGTAACTTTATTCAATGAGTGTGTCCCAGAGGAAGAAAATAATACTCTTGGCTATTTCGCCCATTCTGTTGCTGATGGACAGCTGATGCTGACAGAAGGGAAATAGGGCTCCTGAAGATTTATGGGCTCAGCCTAAAGACTGAATCTAGATAATGTGGAGAAAAGATTTGACACTGACTCCCCATGAACACTCAACTGATAGTTAGCAAGGTTCAAAATTTGGTTCACAATTTGCTATTTGTTTCACAATTTCTGGGCTATATGTAGCAGTAATTATTTTTCCTGGTAACCTGAGACAGAGTACCTTTGATTTGCACAGGGTGGAGATTGCTGAACAGCCAGTCACCTATTGCTTTTGTTACTTTGAATGGAGATGACACATTGTTACGACAAACGTCTAAGTGTGATGGTAGCAGATTGCTACCACAAACCTGAAATAGAATTTGATTTGCTTTTTCATGTACACTAAATATAAATTGGGTGGAATTCCTTTAAGGAAAGTGGCAATAGAACCTGGTTAGTTTGAGGGGAGTGGACACAGCGATGATATGGTTGCCTCATTCCACCAATGACTGTCCTTTGACATTTCAGAGGAGACATTTGTCAGAAAATTTGTGGCACACCCAGACTGAACTTTGGAATAGAATATGACCACATGATGGCTTCATGAAGCACACAATATTTTGCTTGAAATTGTACAGCTACCCTGTATGTGTGCCATGAATGCCAAATGACAATAATATATGAGGTAGCTCGAAGAGCACTAGCCCTACCAAATCAGATGTAACTTGGGAATTTTATGAGCTAGCCTAGAGTTATTTGGATAAGTAATTCATTATCATTTTGAAAAATACTTGCTAACACTTTTTTATGAGACCATCTGTGAGACAATGCTCTGAAAGCTTGGTGCACTGTTCCACACAGTATGCCCTAAATGTTGAAGCAGTGACTGCTGTATACGGTTCTCATTTTCCTATAGTCAGAATACGTAGGCCTGGGAATCAAGGTGTGGGAGTGGCCTTTCTCACTAATAGACCTAAAGACCCACTGAAATAATTTTTCATTTCTCTGTCTGAAACTTTGGGTCTGGCTGAGAAAAGTATTTCCACAGAAGAATGTAATATTCACGTTGGATTGAAAGCTAAAATTTACTACTTGGCCATTTTGGCATCTCATGCCACTGAAACAAGTTAAAGAAAGAGGTTGCTATAATGGTTGCAGCGATTGATTCCAAGTGCCAGGCAGAAATTGGCTTTCAGCTTGCCACACAATGGGAACAGGAAGTAGTATGCCCAGAACCCAGATGATTTACTGGATGTCTACAGATATCCAGTAGCCAGTTGTCTCCAGTTTTGTTAGGGGTTATGAAGGGAGGCTGGGAATCTTGCAGTGCTAGATATAGGCAGAGGGGAAAAAAAGAAACACTTTTTACTCATATTTCTATCCCAAAGATAATGAGGTTAAATGGGAGAATAAATGGATTTCCCATATGTAACTTTAAATTTTGAAGCACAATTTGTCCATAGAACAGAAGTGATCAATTCAGTATAGGATAATGTTAAAGGGCCTGGTCTTGGCATCAAACACAGGTTTTCCAGATCTTATTTTCTACATGTTCTTGGATGTGTTTCTTAACGTTTTTTTCCTGAACTATCTAATCTGTGTAATAGTTAAATGGTTGTTATAAAGAATAAATATGATAATACAGGGTTCTTATCCCAGTGTCTGACATTCAAGTACATACTAAATAATAGCTTTTATGAGTATTACTATAACATGTTATCAGATGGCCATTAATTTGAATATGGAATCTAGGACACCAGAGATGGAGGGAGACTTGATGACAGTTCATTTCTACTTTTTAATTTTACAGAAGGGGAAATTGAGCCGAGAGAGAGAAAGAACTTTGGCTAAGGTCAGAGTACTAGAAAGAGGTGCAAAAGTATTGAAATCAATTATTAAGGAATAAATAGCACTTTTCTGAAATTTGTAGGCAGAAAATAAATATGCTAAGACCCCAGTAGTAACTTTAATTTCCAACTACAAATTTCAAAAGTTTGATAAATCTATATACTTATCAAAAACCAGTTTGGCATGAAAAAATTAAAAATGAGATTCTCTCTTGAACTTGGGAAATCATGAGTCTGGAAAATAATCATTGGCTTCCTAGTTGACATTATTACTTTAAGTTAAAGGGATTCTTAGGCAAGTGTTATGTGTACAGTAGTCATAGATACAGTATCTATCAATGATTACTTACTTTTAAATTAGCTTCTTGTAAGCTTGGAAAAATTTGTAACTGAGTATGTGTATGTGTGGGGGTGGGGGGCAGGGCATGTATGTGTGCTTGCATTCTTCCTGGGAATAAGATGGAAAGCTGCTTAAAAATGTATTGTTAAAAAATACAATTATACAATCCCAAAATGTAAATTAGAAAAGAGGATCTTATGTCTTTGTTGAAACAGCTTGGATCACTAACATTTATATTGAACCTCTATATCCTACATAATCCTACGATAATCCCTAGCTGATTAGAATGTTTTATCATATTTGGAAACTAATGTAAGAATTTAGAGGAGAAATATAATTAGAAGTGAACAGGAGCAACAGTCTGTGGCTTAAAATCCAAAACAGGAATTCTAGACTCAGGAAAATAATGACACAACTTAATGCTCTATTAGATTAATATGAGAATAAAACAGTTAAAATTAATTTAAAAATAAAGTGGCACTTATAGGCACAAGATACATTGCTTGTAGGTAAAATAACTCTAAATACAGTGCAAACTTCACAAAACCTTGTTCAAGCTTAAGAAATAAAACTTTAAAAGATCAAAATTCATCAAAGCTCAAGACAGATTTTTGTTTGATTCTTCTTGCCTCAAGGGCTGTTTTATCCAGGAAGATAGTCAAACCTTTTGGCATAGGAGTATTTGCCTGTGTCATGCCTTGAAAAGAAAAATTGACTGGCTCTCCCTCTCTCCCTGGAAACCCCTTCAAAATAAGCTGTGAAACCTAGATCTTAATTTAGTCTTTGTAATAGGACCGTTATTGGTGGTGGAGAAAGTCACAGGGTGATTTATTAAAGATCGTTGACTCTCTCTTGTTCTCTTATGAATTCTTTAGCCCTTGTGTTTGAGTTTGGAAGTTTAAATCTAATAGAACTCCTAATCTTTGATTTTTGGTATTGGATTTCTTGAAATAGACTCTGCTTCTCATTACCAGTTGAGGTCTTGATCCCTTACAGGGCATGTCTACATGCCCTCCCCACTAGATTTCAAAAGCCCAGTCCTGTTGCTCCTCTTTTGAAGTCAGACAAATCTTTGCTAAGGAGGAGTCAACAAGAAACCTCAGACTTGCTATGTCTTGAAGAAAATTACCTCTGCATTTATGCTGATAACACTTCACTGCAGAACAATAGAATACACCATTTGCTTTTGAAATGTTGTTTTCTCCAACTTCCAAATGTAGCTTTTTGTTGCCTCCATTACATATCAATGATATCCAGCTTTGTCTCCACGTAGAAGTAATTTCATGTGATAAAATAAATAGAATACCTCTTTGAAGCTTAATTTTTAAAATCTTAATCTTAATCTAATCTTTTCTACTAACTCTTAATGAGAAGAAATCCCCATACACTACCATTTCTTGTAGATGGAGGCAGAAAGCAAACAATTCTGAGTACCAAATTTACTCAAACCAAAAAAAAATTCGAGCAGTTAAAAATAGCAGCAAAAAATCAAATGTCACTGCAGAGTGACCCAGTGACAAGAATCCATGGCTAGTCATTGTAAAGATTTCACATTAAAATATATATTTCTGGAGGCCACTGCACTAAGGGAAGAAATGAATAAATCTTAATCAAATGTCAAAGTCATGGAAAAGAGAATAGAGTTGAGAAATATATAGAAGGTGATAAAAACAGAGGACTTGATAAGTCTGAATGAATATTTTGTATAAAAAAGGGGGAAGAATAAACGATGATGGTGAGGCTTCTAAGGCATAGCCATTAAAGTGATATTGTGCATAGAGGTCACAGACAAATAGTCATAGCACCAAGAAATGCAGATATAAAATAGAGGTTATTGGGAAAAACTTGCAATCAGATAATAGTAGAATACATGCAAGCTTGCAAATACTCGTTATCCTCCAGCTTAAATAGGCAGGCAGTTTGCATGCACCATAACCTAATTTTGCCTCTATTTCTGGAATTTTTAATATTTAGTATTGGACACCTGAAGTATTTCTCAAATTTAATTATCCTCTCTCTCTTATTTCCTATATGTTTTTATTTCTTTTTAAGGGAGGGTTTTCAACTTTACCTTCCGAAAAATTTATGAATTTTTAAAAGTTTTTTCCTATGAGATGTTTAATTCAAACAACTTCTGTTTTGTTCTCTGAGTACTCCATTTCATGGTAGTATATGTTTCTCATCTCTGAAGAAATTGTCTTTGGTCATCCAAGCTGTCCTTGCCTGCAGCTTTGTCTCGGTATCTGATTTTCTATGGCTTCTGCAGTGGAAATCATGTTACTTTTGGGCTTCCTATGCTGTAGCTCAGGTATTAGGATTCTCAAATTTGCTAAATCAGTTTCTATTAATCCATGCAATTTTCAACTTCTAAAACTGTGATCCTATAGCTTCTTCTTTTATTATTTTTTAAAAGATGTATTATTTCCGTATACAAACATTTTACTATCATTTTAGTAAAATTTTAGGAGAAAATTGGGGCAAATACATGTGCTTAATTTTCCATCTTTAACAGGAAGTCAATCCAGTTGTTTATTGGATTTTAAACCTCAATATTTAAAAATGATCTTTAGTTGTGCTGTCTGTTCTTTACCTCGTAAAATCCAGTAGTCTATCTGCCAGGAGCTGTCATGATAAATTTTGAACATTGCATGTTTAAAGTTAGGCAGAATTGAATTCAAAAATGCATTAATAGTATATAATAGCTGTATGACATTGGGGGGAATGGTTTCATATCTGACAGTATTGTTTTCCCTATCGGTAAAATGGGTTTATTCTTAACAACCTTGAGTATGTTCAGTGGGCTTACATAAGCTATTTTTGAACTATAAAGACAGTTTCTTGGTATCAGATGAGATAAGTACAATTCATTTATGTAAATCAAATATTTAAAGCCATCAGTCGATAATAGCATGGTGCAGTCATACATCTCTTAATGAGATGTTCTCACCAGTCAACAAAATACCTGGAAGCCTGTTGAAAGTAATTCTCTGAATATATGTCTACAGTTAAGGATTCTTCATCAGACGACAGGCAGGAAATATTTGAAACACCTTGACTAAGGCTTTCTCTCTCTTCAAGAATATTTAAAGAAAATCGTTAGTTTATTTTTCATATGCATCCAGGACAGATTAAAAGTTGCACTGCTAATATTTGACATACAATTTGAACACAAATATTTCTAAATCTAAGTCCGATGTTCTTTCCCACATGAAATGTTTTCTCTTATTTCTGAGCTTGTTTTTAAAAATGCAGAATTATCCTTTCCTTTTTCTTTTGGAAATAATCCATGAGTATCCCTATTGCCAGGTCGTTTTGTTCTATGTAGTGGAGACTATATTAATTTATATATTCAAATAAACTTCATCTACACTACTGTACTACCAAATCATGGTTTAGCATAAGCATACTAACTAGGATACATTTGTGTAATGATGTATAGAAAAGATAGCACTCCTCACGTCTCGCAATAATATCAGACGGATAAGTCATTCACTTGGCATATACCAGGCCATTTTCAATCCCAAGTAAGTGAAAATGGGCTAAAAGAAAACCATTATACCTAGCCCATTGCACTTAGGGAACTATTATTTATTTGCAAAGATCTCCTTTTAATCTTTTTGATTCTAGCAATCTAATTTTAAATATGTAATCAGTGTAGATTCCAAAATACATGTTAGAAAATACACGTACACAAGAAAAATAAAACTAAAAAGTGATACACAAGAAATTTAAAAATGATTGTCTCCATTAATCATTATTGAAACTCCCTGCTCAAATGGCTGCTGTGTAACTACGCTCTCCTAATCCTCCTCGTACTTCCCTGAAATGCTTTCTCGTTTTCTTTTCTGACATCTCTTTCTTACATCTACCTCTTAAATATAGATAATTGGCCAAAGTTACTTATTTAAAGAAAACAATATTCAGTGGTTCCTAAGTCCCATAGCATAAAACTTGTACCATTTAAGAGAGCATAAAATGCCCTCTGTGATCCTACCATTGCTTACCACTGTAGGCTTATCTTTTTTTTTATTTACATTAATATCCAGCATTTAAACCATTTGTTGGGTTCCCTACACAGAGTTGGGTTTTTCACTTTTCTGGCATTGTTCAATTTGTTCCCTTTCCCCAAAATGTTGGTTTTGTTGTTTTCCTCTAGTTTATCTTACTAACTCAGCTCTGAGGTAACTTTAACATAAAATTCTCTTTCTTCTCAAAAATCAGGCTTTACTACCATCTTCAGCACATTTATATTGCCATACCCTTACATATTAAATCATTGTGTGTATTTTATCTTTACCCATTTTGTGTACCTATGTACTATTAGACCAAATTTGTTGTATCCATTAGTATTATCATCTACCGAAAGTAGCAGAATACTCAACTAAAACGCCCGAGTGCAAAGAGATGTTTAACTGTCCAGTGTAATATTTCTGGAAGCAGAAGATTCAATATTGATTTCAGAGAATTATTCCAATCGACAAAGAAAGAGCCTTATTATATCTCCCCACTCTACCATCCTTGACATGTGGGTATTAAATATGTTACCTCAGGATTCCAATATTCACTGAATAAATGTAGAACATATTATATGAACAACAATTTAGTTTAATTTTATAGATGTACTTCATTGTATCACAAAATTATGTTGTATTTAATTGATCATAATTACAGTTAAATTAGTATATTGAGATCCAAAATAAAATAATATTTTTGAATTTAAGGTAGTAATGCCTGAAAATGAGAAAGATTGCCTGTTTTTTTTAATCACATTTTTTTATGGTGGTTTTACATAGTCACAGATAATTTAGGTCATTTTTGTCAATATTTGTTGCTCCATATATTATCTTTTGAAGCTAGCAGAGCTTTCACAGAGCCAGATAATTAAGGATAAACTAAAAAATAAAGACAGAAAAAGCACTATGTATTTAATACCTTGCCCAAAATATGATTTTTTTTTTTTTTTTTGAGGAAGATTAGCCCTGAGCTAACATCTGCTGCCAATCCTCCTCTTTTTGCTGAGGAAGACTGGCCCTGAGCCAACATCCATGCCCATCTTCCTCTACTTTTTATATGTGGGACACCTACCACAGCATGGCTTGCCAAGTAATTCCATGTCCTCACTGGGGATCCAGACCAGTGAACCCTGGGCCACTGAAACCACCAGTGCAAACTTAACTGCTGTGCCAAACGGGCCAGCCCCCCAAAATATGAATTTTTGATCTAACTTGTGGTGCTTAAGTGTAGAAAGTACCCAACTTGTTAATGGCTTATGATAAAAAATGTATGTACAAATAGGTTGTTTGATAAACAGAAGTTACTATCTAACAGAAACATTTTTTCATGTTTATTTTATTGTAGACAATGAAATATATAGTACTTAATGTACAATATTTTACTGACCATGCTTTAGAATATGACCAACATATTCAATATTAAAATAAACCTAGACTAATTTAAACTTGCAATCTACTTATGCCACAATGACTAACTCTCTCAATAAGTCTAACCCTGTCAGGTCTCCTCTTCCATTCTCCACACTTCTCTGACTTGCCTTGTGCTCTGGAAGGCTGATCTTTATAGCCTGCATTTCTTGTTCAGTTTCTCTGTGGCTTCATGTTGAGGCTGGCTATTGTGTGGCACTCTAGGAGATTTGAAAATAGAAGAAAGAGGTAAGAATATTTATTCCTGTGGCTCCTTCCACACTAAGCCCTAGTTTGGAAGTGATGAATTAATGTTGCTGTTTCTGTAGGGCAACCATATTCCCAAGGGTACAGCGCCCACCACATACTGCTTTATGATTCTCTTCCCTTGCCATTTCAGGTCTGGATGTGGTAAAGGCTTTCCGGTATTACTAGCCCAGACATGCTTCCATTACCGTCTTAACTCTTTTGTAGTAGTCCATGTGTTAATTTCTTTTTAATCACATTTCTGAACGCATCATTTTTTTTTTTCTGCTGGCACTCTTAGTAATAAATTCTTCTCTACTTTTTAATTGTTATTGCAATTATTACCTTCTTAAGTACTACACAGTTTACATATTTGCATATATTTGTTGTTTATAGTATTTATTGACTGTTTCTCTCTACTACAGTATAAGTGGTACGTGAGCAGGAGAGGACCCCTATGTCCAAGAACAGGGTCTAACATACAAATAGGCAGTAAAAAATACTTGTTGAATAAATAATTGGGAAATCCCATTCAGAATTCCAAATTAATATGCTAAGAACACATTTCCTTTTATTGCTAACTTGACAAAGAGATCACCGTCTCCTGTCCCCCTTAACTGTTAGACTGTTGCAGCAGATATCTCTTGTAGCTGAAGCAACATCATCTATTTTTTTGGTGAATAGACGCACCCAGCAGAGCAGATTGAGTTCACTAAGATATGAAAGGATCTGTTGGAGTTGTGTTGAAAGGGACAATACAGCTTTGGGGCTCTCAGCTGGGGTAAATCCCTAGGTTGTCTTCAGTGATACTTTGAAAAGGAAAAGAATTTTCTTCTCTTTTAACTGCAACACTTTCAGTTTCAACTGGTTCTTCATGTTTTATGTTACAAATACACTTCTAATTTCTATCTCCACTACCAGCTACTCCAGTCCACTTTAATAACTAGTGAAAAACTGAGTTAATATACCAGTAGAACCAGAATTCCACTTAGAAAAAAATACCATTTCTTCGGAAAAATACTTTGATTAATTTCTTGGCTTAGTAATGGGGTCACTGTGTAATATACTGAAGGTGAAAGAGGGCAAAATTATAAACCAGAACTACATTGGGCAAGGCAAGACATATGTTTGTGCTAGTTAGAAGGGACTGAGTTGCCAAATGCCAGTTGATGCCCAAAGTTTAAAGGAGTAGAGAAGTGCCTATTCAAAATTCAATATGTATGGTCATAATATGCGACAGAGAAGAGAAGAAACACACATTTGAAGGGAAGAGAGAGAGAAACAAAAAAGGTGGTCTAATACTATGAGTTTTTGTTTATGATCTTGATCTGGCACATTTTTATAAGTTTATTGCTAAAACCCGCTAGCAATGAAACTTTATCTTCACTGATATGATGCTATTTATTTCATTTAGTTTTCATGCCTGGACTTTGTTTGGAATGTAATAAAGTATGCAGTATATACAGTTTATTATCTCTCTAAATCACCAGCCCCTCAATTTGAATTCCTAAACATATACGACCCAAGGATTCAGATTTGAGATTGCAGACCTATATTATCATGTGATAGCCCCTGCTTTCCATGACTAATTGTGATGTTAATTTTATGTGTCAACTTGGCCAGACTATGGTGCCCAGGTGTTTGGTCAAATATCAATCTAGACATTGTTGTACAGGTGTTTGTTAGATGTAATTAACAGTTAAATCAGTGGACTTTGAGTAAAGAGATTACCCTCCATAATGTTGGTGGGTCTCATCCAATCAGTTGAAGGCCTTAGAGAAAAAGAATGAGATCCTCTGGAGGAAGAAGGAATTCTGCCTCCAGACTGCCTCAGACTCAAGACTGAAACATCAGCTCTTCTTTGAGTCCAGCCTACTGGCTTGCCCTGCAGAATTTCGACTTATCAGCACACACGATTGTATTGAGCCAATTCCTTAAAATCCCTATTTATATCTATCAATATATCAATATCAGTATAGACACAGATCTAAATATATAGATATATCCATATCTATAATTGATTCTGTTTTCTCTGGAGAATGAACAAATATACTGACTTTTTGTTTTTTTGAGGAAGATTAGCCCTGAGCTAACATCTGTGCCCATCTTCCTTCATTTTATATGTGGGACGCCTGTCACAGCATGGCTTGATAAGTGGCTCATAGTTCTGCGCCCGGGATCCAAACTAGCAAACTGCAGGCCTCCAAGGCAGAGCACAAGAACTTAACCGCTATGCCACAGGGCCAGCCCCCTAACACAATAACTTTTAAAATATAACTTACAAGGCCCCCTCAAACCTGGTGTCTCTGTATATCTCTTGATTGCCTCTATTATTCTTGTTTTACATGCTATGGCCAGGTGGTTGTTGTTGTTATTTTATTTCCATTTCCTAAATGCTTTGTACTTAGTCCTACCAACAGGCTTTCTTACAGGATCCTGTTTCTCCGAGGAGCATACTGCATCTTCCTGAATCCTGTTTATGCTTTATCTAGCATATATATTTTAGCCTAATAAAAATGTTCCTAGTGAGTTCTCCTGATTCTCCATAATTTAGACTGGTTGCTCTGTTGGAGACTCCTATGAATTCTTTTTTTTTTAAAATAGAATTTACTTTTTAGAGCCATTTTAGGTTCATGGCAAAATTGAGCATAAGGTATAGAGATTTCCCAAGTGCTTTCTGTCCCCACGTATGTGTACGATCTTCTATTATCAACATCTCCCATCAGAGTGGTGCATTTGTTACAACTGATGAACCTGCATTTGCACATCATAATCACCCAAACTCCACAGTTTACATTATGGCTCACTCTTGGTATTGTACTGTGGGGCACTGGAATTGGCCACCCCAAGATATGCCTCTTTGTCATAAGGATTATTTTGGGCTGATTACTTTTTAAAAAGCTTCAGACAGGAAAGAAACTCTGAAAAGCAGAGTTTACTTATCTTTCATTAAGAGACATTTACGTTTGTAAGGGAAGTATCCATCTGTAAAGGTGTCTCCCTCTCTGTACCAAGAAGAAGGGGGGATGACCTTATCTCCAGAAACTCTTAATCAATGTGGAAGGCAAGGACTCAAATCTGCATAATAACCTGACTCTTGTTTACTGTACTTGTCTGGTAACCTCCTGTAACTGACTCCCCCCCAGCCCCAACATCCTCCTTTGTCGTTTGCTAAAGATGATATTTAAGGTGGTGGCTTCAGCCATTTTGGTGAGTTGTTCAGTTTGCCTGACCCTCTCCCATGTGTACATGTTATAAAGTTTTGTTTGGTTTTCTCCTGTATTCTGTCTCATGTGAATTTAATTCATTCTCCAGCCAGAAGAACCCAGAGCAGGTAGAGGAAATGTCTTCCTCCCCTACAGTACATTCTGTGGGTTTGGACAAATTTATGACATGTACTCACCATTACAGAGTAGTTTCACTGCCCTAAAAGTCCTCCTCATGAATTCTTAATATTTCCTTTATCTTATTTATTGCAGCTTGTCATTTGAGGAGTTTCTTACCAATTAGGGAAAATTGCTACTTCAAAAAGTCCACTTAAAGTAAATTCTTTGACATGGGGTCAAAATTTTATAGTAAATAATAAAGCAAACAAACAGAATGAAATTAAATGTGATGAAAATCATTTAGGTGAATGTATGGACAATGTAATGTTTCTTAAAATTGTGATTACATATTGAATAAATGAATGAATAAATGAATGAATAAAAATGAATTGAGTTGATTTTTGTGGATGATTTTTCAGACAAAATTGCATAATTGCAAAATAAATCATCTTCACTTTACAGGAAGCTCTCACAACAAGATCACTAAAAGGGTCATTTATGTCCCTCTATGAAGCTTTATCACTTTTTCTAAGGACTACTTTTAATCCATTGATATGATAATCATTTTCTTTTGAGGTATATCACCTGTCATCAGGTCTGTCCATTTTCTCTTTTCAATTGATAACTAGTTTATCTCTGTCAGATACCTCAGTGCCAAAGGCTTTATACGGTTTTATGCAAAATATTTACAATTCATATGACATGGAAATGCAATATCTGAGCAGATCTTGAACCAGTATATATCCACTCTGGGTTTTCATAAGAGTGTATTTTCATAACACTATAACTGACTCTATGAACTGCTTCATCTGCTGAAAAATAAACTATTTCAGTTTTGTAGTTGATTTACATTGCATTTTTTTCTATTGACAAGATACTGACTTTTTAAAATTTCCTAGAGAGATGAAAAAGGACACTAATGTTAAACAAGTGGTGGTTTGACTAGAAACTAGTTTTTGTTGTAGTCAGTTTATTGATGAACGCTTTTTGGGTCATGGTGAATTTTTCCTCCCTACATGAACTTATAATTGGAAATCTGATCATGAAAACTTGGATTATGGGTACCTACCACGTTAACATCCTCTTTGACGTGTTAAAAAGTGCTTCCACTCTAAAGTAAGAAACACAAACATAAACAATGTATATTAGTCATCCAAAATAGGCATCAGAGATACTAGTTTATGAAAGTTGAATTAAAGAAATCTTTTTTGGCAAATAATGTAAACAGTGTGTTAGAAGACTAGTACCTTGGAACAATACATATGAAAGCGTTCTGATTTTCAACATATTTATTTGGAAGCTAATTTTATAATTTGATTACTGGAGAACTTTATGTAGAAAACTTATTTGTAAACATGGTGATTAACAGTAAAACATTTCTTAACGTTTGGGTTATTTGTTTCAACTGCTCAATATAATAATGTTTAACGAATAAAATAATTTTAATAGAAGAACTAAAAGGAAGACATAAATTATGTTATTCTGAAGAAAGATCTGATTAGTCATTGCAATTCCTTAGTGATGAGAATAAATGAATTAGAAGCTAATACTATTTACCTTTTAATCTTTGTATTAGGGGTTCATGTTATTTCAAGTGAGAGTAGTTAACACTTGTGAAAGTATTGTTCTGTTTCATCCAAATATCAAAGAGAAGAAAAGGAAAGAATACTAGTATTAAAAAAAAGAAGAGATAAAGTGAAAAATATATCCTTCAGTATTTCATTTAAGAAACATATGTACACACATATTGGCAAATATTCTCAGAAGAATATAACTGTAATTTCACAAAAATTTTGTGCAAAGTTTTTTTAATATTAATAACCCAGTGTGACCTTTAAGCCTGCGTCCGTTCTTACATTCAAACATCTTGGCATTCTCTACTTATTCTTTAAGGGCAGGTTGTGACACTAGAAGAGGAAAATAAGAGCTTCTTTCAACATTTGAGTGTTGAATGACTATCCTTGAAATGGCAGTTGGAGCTGTGATTCAGAGCCTGAGTATAGGATATAAGCAAATAAACACCCGAGGAATGAAAGCAACGCTTCTTTTGGTGCCTGTCCTAACCCCAAACTTAAGCAATATGAGTTTATTGGTAGGTTGGAGTGGGGAGAAGGTTTATGAGAGCTAAAGTGTGAATAATTTCAAAGATATTTTTAGAAAAGAGCTAGTACCCTTTCCACTGCAGACTAAGCTCTAAGGTGGAAAGAGGTAATAAAGAATAGGAATTCTAAATGCACAGAGAATGTGTATCTTCTACCCAGGTGGAGTCAAGCAAGGTGGTATGACTGCAGTGTGGAAAGAACAACACTGGGACCGGCCAGTGGCCAAGTGGTTACATTCACACACTCTGCTTCGGCGGCCTAGGGTTTTGTTGGTTGGGATCCTGGGCATGGACCTAGCACCATTTGTCAAGCCATGTTGAGGTGGCATCCCACATGCCACAACTAGGAGGACACACAACTAAAATATACAACTGTGTACTGGGGGACTTTGGGGAGAAGAAGGAAAAATTAAAAAATAAAAGTGTTTGTCTTTATTAAAAAGAAAAAAAAGAAATGAAGACACTATTTCTAGGCAGATTTGCCAGTCTTAAAGACTTTGACATGCCATCCTGTCTTGATCTCAAAACCCCTCTCACTCTCTTCCTTCCCTGCTGTGAGTTGTCTATGAGGTAGTGATGAAGGTCGAAAGTATGTGCAGTGTTGCATTCCCCAAGAATCTCATGCCCTGATGGGAAATATGAAAACTTTCGGCAGCAGTCAGGTCCTGGGTATTGCTAGTTGGAAATGTGACTTCCTTCTCCAGTCCCCCACAGGAGAGTCCTAACCTGGCATTCTCTCCTTAGTTTAATGCAGTCTTAATACCTTCCACAAAAACTCTCACCTACTATACAGTGCATTCTTAACTTTTTATTTCAATTATTTTATTGAAATGATAAAAGTTTATGACATTGTATAATTTGGGGTGCACATTATTATTTTTCAGTTTCTGTATAGATGGCATCATGCTCACCACTAATAGTCTAATTTTTATCCGTCACCATACATAGGTGCCCCTTTACCCCTTTTGCACATCCACCAGCCCCCTTCCCCTCTGGTAACCACAAATCTGTTCTATTTATCTGTGTATTTGTTTGTCTTCCACAAGTGAGTGAAATAATGCATTATTTGTCTTCCTCTATCTGGCTTATTTTCCTTAATATCATACCCTCAAGGGTCCATCCATGTTGTTGCAAAGGAGACCATTTTGTCTTTTTTATTGCTGAATAGTATTCCATTGTGTATATATACCACATCTTTTTTCTCCATTCACCCATAGAAGGGCACTTGAGCTGCTTCCACATCTTAGCTATTGTGAATAATGCTGCAATGAACATAGGGTGCATACATCTCTTTGGGTTGTTGATTTCAAGATCTTTGGATAAATACCTGGTAGTGGGATAGCTGGATCATATGATATTTCTATTTTTAATATTTTGAGAAATCTCCATACTGTTTTCCATAGTGGGTGAATCAGTTTTCATTCCCACAAGCAGTGTATGAGGCTTCTATTTTCTCCGCATCCTCTCCAACATTTGTTATTTTTTGTCTTGGTAATTACAACCATTTTGACAGGTGTAAGGTGACATCTCATAATTTTGATTTGCAGTTCCCTAATAATTAGTGATGTTGAACATTGTTTCATGTTCTGTTGGCCATCTGTATATCTTCTTTGGAAAAATGTCTGTTCATATCCTCTACTCATTTTTTTTTTTTCAATAAGAGGGAGGATTTTCTTTTTTGTTTTTGTTTTCTTTTTGGTGAGGAGATTGGCCCTGAGCTAACATCTGTTGCCAATCTCCCTCCATTTTTTCTTTTTTTTTTCTCCCCAAATCCACAATACGTAGTTGTATATCTTAGCTATACATCATTCTAGTTCTTCTATGTGGGACTCCGCCACACCAAGGCTTGATGAGAGGTGCATAGGTCTGTACCCAGGATCCAAACTGGTGAACTCCGCCACCGAAGTGGAGCACACCAACTTAACTGCTTGTCCACAGGGCTAGTCCCTACCCATTTTTTGACTCAGTTGTTTGTTTTTTGTTGTTGAGTTCTATGAGTTCTTTATATATTTCGGAAATTAACTCCTTGTTGGATATATGATTTGAAAATATTTTCTCCCAGTTAGTGAGTTGTCTTTTCATTTTGTTCATGTTTTCCTTTGACTTGCAGAAGCTTTTTAGTCTGATGTAGCCCATTTGTTAATTTTTTCTTTGTTTTCCTTGCCTGGTTTAGACGTGCTATTGAAAAAGATGCTCCTAAGACCAACATCAAAGAGAGTACTGCCTATATATTCTTGTAGGAGTTTTATGTCTTAGGTCTTCAATCCATTTTAAGTTAATTTTTGTGTATGGTGCAAGATAATGGTCTACCCCAACAGCATTTATTGAAGAGAATTTCCTTTATCCATTTTGCGTTCTTGGCTCCTTTGTCAAAGATTAACTGGCCATAGATGTGTGGTTTTATTTCTGGTCTTTCAATTCTGTTCCATTGATCTATGTGTCTGTTATAATGCTGTTTTGATTACTGTAACTTTGTAGTATATTTTGAAGTCTGGGATTGTGATGCCTTCAGCTTTGTTCTTTTTTCTCAGGATTGCTTTGGCTACTCAAGATATTTTGTTGTTCCATATAAATTTTAAGATTCTTTGTTCTATTTCCGTGAAGAATGTCCTTGTGATTCTGATTGGGATTGCATTGAATCTGTATATTGTTTTAGGTAGTATGGACATTTTAACTATTTTGACCCAAGAGCATGAAATATTTTTCCATTTCTTTATGTCTTCTTCAATTTCTTTCACAAATGTCTCAGTTGTCAGTGTATAGGTCTTTTACCTCTTTGGTTAAATTTATTCCTAGATATTTTACTCTTTTTGTTGCAATTGTAAATGGGATTGTATTCTTAACTTCTCTTTCTGCTAGTTTGTTATTAGACTATAGAAATGCAACTGATTTTTGTAAATTGATTTGTACCCTGCAATTTTGCTGTAGTTGTTGATTATTTGTAATAGTTTTCTGATGGATTCTTTAGGTTTTCTATGTATAGAATCATGTCATCTACAACACTAAGAGTTTCATTTCTTCCTTTCCAATTTGGATTCCTTTTCTTTCTTTCTCCTTCTTCTTTTTTTTGGGGGGAGGGGGGTCTAACTCCTCTGGCGAAAAGCTCCAGTACTACAATGAATATGAGTGGTGAGAGTGGGCAATCTTGTCTTGTTCCTGTTCTCAGAGGGATGGTTTTTAGTTTTCCCCATTAAGTAGTATTAGCTGCTGGTTTGTCATATATGGCTTTTATTATTTTGAGAGACTATCCTTCTATAATGATTTTATTGAGTTTTTATCATGATGGGTGATGGATCTTGTCAAATGCTTTCTCTGCATCTTTGCATCTATGATCATATGATTTTTATTCCTCATTTTGTTAATGTGGTGTATCACATTTATTGATTTGTGGATGTTGAACCATTCTTGCATCCCTAGTATAAATCCCACTTAATCATGCTATATGCCCATTTTAATATACAGCTGTATTTGGTTTGACAATATTTTGTTGAGGATTTTTGCATTTATGTTCATCAGTGATATTGGCCTCTAATTTTCCTTCTTTGTGCTGTCTTTGCCTGGTTTTGGTATTAGGGTAACGTTGGCCTCATAGAATGAGTTAGGAAGCATTCCATCTTCTTCACTTTTCTGAAATAGTTTGAGAAGGATAGGTATTAAGTCTTCTTTGAATGTTTGGTAGAATTCTCCAGAGAAGACTCCTGGTCCTGGCCTTTTGTTTTTTGGGAAGTTTTTGATTACTGTTTCAATCTCTTTACTTGTGATTAGTCTATTCAGATTCTCTATTTCTTCTTGATTCAGTTTTGGGAGATTGTATGAGTCTAAGAATTTATCCATTTCTTCTAGGTTTTCCAACTTGTGGGTATATAGTTTTTCATAGTATTATCTTATAATCCTTTGTATTTCTGCAGTATCTGTTGTAATTTCACCTCTTTCATTTCTAACTTTATTTATTTGAGCCTTCTCTCTGTTTTTCTTAGTGAGTCTGCCTAGGGGTTTGTCAATTTTGTCTATCTTCTCAAATAACCAGCTCTTAGTTTCATTGATCCTTTCCACTGTTTTTTAGTCTGTATTTCATTAATTTCTGCTCTAACTTTTATTATTTCCCACCTTCTGCTGACTTTGAGCCTTGTTTGTTCTTCTTTTTCTAGTTCTGCTAGGTGTAGCTTAAGATTATTTATTTGATATCTTTTTGTTTATTGAGGTGGGCTTGTTTTGCTATGAACCTCCCTCTTGTAAACACTTTTGCTGCATCCCACAAGAGTTGTTATGTTGTATTTTCATTTTCATTTGTTGCCAGGTATTTTTCGATTTCTTCTTGATTTCTTCATTGATCCAGTGGTTGTTCAGTAGCATGCTGTTTAGTCTCCATGTATTTGTGACTTTCCTAGTTATTTTTTTTCTTGTTGTTGATTTCTAGTTTCATGGCATCGTGGTCAGAAAAGATGCTTGAAATACTTTCAATCTTCTTCCATTTATTGAGGCTTGCCTTGATTCCCAACATAGGTCTATTTTTCAGAATGTTCCACATGCACTTGAGAAGAATGTGTACTCTGCAGTTTTTGGACGGAATGTTCTATGTATATCTATAAGTCCACCAGCTCTAGTGTTTCATTTAAGTCCAAAGTTTCCTTGTTGACATTCTATCTGGATGATCTATCCATTGATGTAAGTGGGGTCTTGAGGTCCCCTAATATTATTGTGTGGTTGTCAATTTCTCCCTTTAGGTCTATTAATAGTTGTTTAATATATTGTGGTGTTCCTGTGTTAGGTGCACATATATTTTAAGTGTTATGTCCTCTTGCTGGAAAGAGCCTTTTATCATTATTTACTGCCCCTCCTTGTCTCTCATTGTCTAGAAGTCTGTTTTGTCTAATATAACTCTAGGAACACCCGTTTTCTTTTGTTTGCCATTTGCTTGGAGTATCTTCTTCCATCCCTTCACTCCTAGCCTGTATTTGTTTTTAGAGCTGAGATGTGTTTCCTGGAGGCAGTATATTGTTGGGTCTTGCTTTCTTACTCATCCAGCTATTCTTTTGATTGAACGATTCAACCCATTTCCATTTAGAGTGATTATTGATACATGATTTCTTAACACTGCCATTTAATCTCTAGTTTTCTGGTTGTCCTATATTTTCATTGTTTCCCTTCCTGTGTATTTCTACCATTTCATTTTGGTGGTTTTCTGTGGAGGTTTTCTCAGTTTTCTTTTTTTTATGAGTTGCAGCTATGCTTTAATTTTTTGTTTAGTGGTTACTGTGAGGTTTGTATAAAAGATTTCATAGGTGAAACAGTCCATTTTATATTAGCATTCTATCTCCATTAGCTTAAGCATGTTCCATTACTTTCCTTTTTGCCTTCTGAGTTATTATTGTCATAAATTATTCTGTTAAGTGTTGTGAGTTTGTGACAAAGTTGAAGTCTTTATAGTTACTTTTGATGCTTTCCTTCCCTTTATCTTTTAAATTATAATTTAGTATTCCCTACCCTATTCTGAAAGAGAGCTACAGTTTTCTGATTTTGTCTGTCTATTTATCTCCTTGATGAAAGCTTTGTAGACCTTTGCCTTTTGTTTTTTTCAGGTATGAGGGCATCTTTAATCACTTCTTGTAGGGGAGGTCTATTGGATGAACTCTCTCAGCTTCAGTTTATCTGGGAAAGTTTTATTTCTCCATCATATCTGAAGGAAAGTTTTGATGGATACAGTATTCTTGGCTGAAAGTTTTTGTCTTTCAGTATTTTCAACACATCATTCCATTCTCTCCTAGCCTGTAGGGTTTCTGCTGAGAAATCCACTAAAAGACTGATGGGATGTCCTTTGAAAGTTATCTTCTTCTGCCTTGATGCCTTTATTATTTTTTCTTTATCATTGATTTTTGCCAGTTGTTACTAATATATGCCATGGAGAAGGCCTTTTAACATTGATGTAGTTAAGAGTTCTATTAAATTCATATATTTATAAGTCTGGTTCCTTCCCGAGGTTTGGGAAATTTCAGTTATTATTTCTTCGAACACGCTCCTGCTCCTTTCTCCAACTCTTCTCCCTCTGGAATACCTATAATCCTTATGCTGCTTTTCCTAATTGAGTCAGATATTTCTCAAAGAATTTCTTCATTTTCAAAAACATCTTAGTTCTCTCTCCTCCTCCACCTGCAGAATTTCCATATTTGTATCCTCTAACTCACTAATTCTTTCCTCCACAATGTCAGCTCTATTTTCTAAGGATTCTAGATTTTTTTTTTTTTATCTTATTGTGTTCTCACATCCAGAATTTCTGCTTGGTGTTTTTTACATTTTCAATCTTTTCAGTGAAGCATTCGTTCTTCTCATTATTTTTATTCCTGAGCTCATTGAACCGTCTTTCTGAGTTTTCTTGTAATTCTTTGAATTTCTTTATGACAGCTATTTTGAATTCTCTTTCATTTGGATTATAAATTTCTGTGACTTCACAGTTGGTTCCTGGATATTTGTCATTCTTATGCTCTTAATTGTTGCTGTAGTTTTCATGATGTATCATGAACTAATCTTTTGTGGGGTGTTCGTGGTAGTATCAGGTTGCAGATTTCACCCGCAACAACTGCAGAGAAGTAAGAATTGTCTTTCTGATCCCACCCTGTTTGCTGGAAGTTATGTGGGTATAGTGGATGGTCCAACTAGCCAGGAAAGCATTTGCACATGGGCTCAGTTTTGACCCTGTGCCAAAGTGCGCTCCCATGTATGGGGCCTAAGTGGTTCTATGGGTGCTTGCACAAGCCAGGAAAATGTCAACACATGGATATATCTTCCACCATCTCTTCTTACAGTCATGCCAGCCACTATGTTTGGTGGGCAGGGCTTCTTCATGGAGTCTGAACCTGGGCCTCTTGTTGGGACAGCAGTCACAGGGTGGCCTCTCCCACCAGCTGGGAAAGTGTTCACTTGTAAGCCCTGGAATGCTGTCGCCCCCTTCCTACAGTCATGCAGGTTCAAACTCCTACTTTTGGGGCAGCAGCAGTACTATGGGTGTTTGTGCTGGGTCAGAAGGTATTCAGGCATGCACGCGAGGCTACCTGGGAAGGGTAAGGGAGTGCTCACCTATCTCCACCACTTCCTGGGGCGCAAGCCCATCCCCCTTCTGACGTATAGCTGTGTGGGTCTCTTAGGTGTCCTGTTGTGCTGCATGCATATCCTCCATTGGTTAATAAATGTTCACTTAGTTGTAGTTCAAAGGGGGAAAGATAAAGGGAACAGCCCACTCTGCCTTGCTGCTGATGTCACCCTGCATTCTTAACTTTTTGAAAAAAGTTCTAAAGAGGAGATGCCATACTACATTGAACTCTTATCATTCCACGTCCTTTTCTTCTCTCCTTTGTTCATATCCTATATGTGTTAAATTTGTCTGTTTGTGTTCCCTGGCTGAAGTCACTGCAACTGATGTGCAACATTTTTCCTCATAAACCAGAGGGAATATATACAGTGGAAGCAATTTATTTTGATTATAACTGGACAAACACTGAGTATTCATCTCTGCACTTTTATCAATTCCTTTCCTCACAACTGTTGGTATTATTCTTTAATAAATTCTAGAACAGAATTTCAGTGCTTTAAATATTCTTATTAATTTGCAAATAAATTATTTAACAAAAATGTCAATTTTTGCTATTCTAGAGTTGATAAAACTTGCATAAATTGGAAAATTAAATAGCAATTGAATGTGCTATTGTTCTCCTTTTATATGCTATTTTTAGCTCTTCAAAGGACATATCAAATTCTATAAAACTGATAAGTGAATTTTCATTGATGGATAAACATGCTTAAAGTATGAATACTACTTTAAATAACACTGAAGAGTACATGTTCCTTAAAGTTTAATAAGAGAAAACTATATTTTGATATTGAGTATTAAGTGAGCTAATAAAAGTTAAACTATAAAATAAAATAAACCTTTAATTGTATAAACTTTTGGTCAGTAAACTCACTATGGTATAGTGTGTTTAATTTTAGTCTTTAATTATTTATAGTTATTTAATTTATAGTCTTTAATTTTAATGTCTTATTTCAGAAGAACTTATTACAAAAATTTTTATGCCAATGGATTCTCAGTATGGATACCATTTTATTAATGGGTCATTTATTTATACATTTTGTTCTAAAAGATTTATTTAGTTTTAATCTTTAGGTTTATAAAATATCTTACATTCATTTTTCAGTGTGTTATGTGAAGAGTCAAAGTTAATTTTTCCATATGTTTAATCAGTTATTCCAGAAAAAAATTTTTGAAGGGTTTTTCCTTACTGTATGGAATTGTTGTGAAGAGCTCTTGTCAAAAATCAATTTATGATTATGGTTAGACCTATTTCTAGATTCTCTCTTCAGTTTCATTGGTTGATTTATCTCTCCTCATGACAATTTTATGATAAATTTTGAAGTTATTTATTGTGATTCTCCATTCTTTTCCTTCTTTAACAAGATTGTTTGTCTCTTCTAGGTCCTTTGTGTTGCTCTGTAAAATTTAGAATAGGAGTTTTTAAAAAATTCTACAAAAAAAAATCTATTAGAATTTTGATTAAGATACTTTTGAAACAAATCTGGGGAAATATTGAATCTCACTTTTGTTTGATATGTTCTTCTGCAATAAGCCCTTATAAATTGATATATTTCTTCATAGTTGTAGCCCATTGTTCATATAAACACTCCCTTGTATGCAATGGTTCATTTTTCTTTGGCTGATATAATATTTTCTGTTAATGTTGTTTTTTGCAGTGTCTGATTATGAAAGTTCTTTGTATTTATCCCGCTTGAGACTTGCTAGACTTCTGTAAATTGATGTTTTAATGGTTTTTATAAATTTGGAAAATTATCAACCATTACTTCTTCACATATTTTTCTTCCCCATTATCTCTCTCCTCCTCTCCTGTAGAGCTCTAATTTGATGATTGCAGGACAACTTGCTATTGTCCCACAGTCACTAAGTTTGTGTTTATATCTTCCTCCCCGCTCCCCCAGTTCTTCAGGCAGGATTATTTTTGTTGCTCTATCTTCAAGCCCCTGACTTTTTCTTCTGACGTCTCCTATTCTCTCCTAAGCCAATCAATGGAAAGGTTTTGTTTATTTGTCTTTGCTTTACAACTTGCTTGAGATATAGTCAATGTACAATAAATTGTAGATATTTTAAAACTACAATTTAACGAGTGTTTACATAAGTATAAAATTGCATGACCATCACCACAATTGAGATAAACATTTCCATCTTCCCTCAAAGTTTGTTCCTGCCACTTTGTAACCCATCTTTCTCTCCACTGTCACTCCTTGAAGCCACTGATCTGCCTTATGCCACTATAAATTAGTTTGCATTTTCTGAACTATTGAATAAATGGAATCATGCAGAATGCATTCCATTTCTCTTGTTTCTTTTACTCAATATAATAATTTTGGGAATTATATAAACTGTTGTGTGTATCAATAGTTAATTTCTGTTTTATTGCCAAAAATTATTGCATTTTATTGATTTGTTTATTTATTCACCTGTTAATTGACATTAGGATTGTTTCCAGTCTACGACTACTTCAGATAAAGCATCTATGAACATTTGTATGCAAATCTCTGTGTATAAATGCATTTTCATTACTCTTGGGTAAATATCTAGGAGTGGAATTGCTGGGTAACATGTAGGTATGTGGCTAACTTTTCAAAAAAACTGCTAAACCATTTTCCAAAGTGGTGCACCAATTAACTTCTTATCTATAGTGCATGAGAGTTTGAGTTGTTTCAAAACCTTACCAACACTGGAAGGATTAAATTTTTTAATTTTTATTTCAGCTGTTATAGTTTTTGTTCTTGCATTTCTATTTGGTCTCTTTTTTATAATTTCCATTTTTCTGCTGAGATTTGTATTCACTCATTATATCGATATTTTTCTTTAAGGGCTTGAACATATTTATAATAGTTGTTCTAAAGTATTTACTATTTACAAGATGTGGTTCTTATTAACTTTTATTGTATGATTGACATTAGGAATGATTACAAGAGATTTGGCATTAAGTTCTTTTCTGACAAGCAGTTACATTGCTGGCTTATCCTCTAGACTCCATCAGGCTTGGATTCTTTGTTAAGGCTGAAATACTTATCTTTTGTCCTTTATTGTAGACCAGGACACAGTTTAGGAAGTACCTGATAAGATGTGAGCTTCTGAGATATCAGCTGAATGACTAAATTGCCAGTTAGGTCTCTCAAATCTGACTGGACTGCAACTCCGACATCTTCCATCCTTGCCCAACCTATGGCATCTCTGTTCGAGCTTGTAGTTTCAAAGGAACCAGTCTCTTTTGGGCCCCTTTGAAGTTTTGCCCTATGAATTCTCTTCCCAGTCTTTGGCCCAGGACATGCAGGACTCAGTATGTAGGCTTTTGAAGCCATGTTGCTTCACAGTTGTCTCCTCTCCAGTGTCCTGACCAATCACTTCAACACCCCCAAGTTCTGGTTTGTGCCTCTCATCTCAATGAATCCGCCAAGCACTGTTGGGACACCACCTTCCTCCTCTTTTGTCTGAAAAGTGTCCAGGAGTTGAACAAGGTGAATTTAGAGTTCGTTTCCTCTTCTTCTTTCTCAAGAGTCACCTTCTTGAGCTGCCTGCATATAAAACCTGAAAAGAGTTCCTTCATATATTTTGTCCTGTGTTGAACTTGTTTGTGCTAGGAGAGTAAGTTCAATCCCAGTTATTTCATTATGACAGGTAACAGAAATCCCTCTGCCATTATCTTTCAAAGATTTCTCTACCAAATTATTTCTATTTTCTCTCTGTGGAATGCTTACTACATATTTGATAGATGTTTATACTCTACTTCTAAGTCATATATATATCTATACAAATGTATATATATTGCAGATAAAAATATGTATCTATTATATATTACATATACTTATATTACATATATTACAAACATATATTTACAAATACATATGTGGGGATCTGGAATTGGCCACCCCAGGATATGCCTCTTTGGCATCAGGATTATTTGAGGCTGATTGCTTTTGATAAACTGGGACAGGGAAGGAGGCTCTGAGGAGTGGAACTTGCCCTTTGTTAGGACACGTTTACATTTGTAAGGTAGATCTCTATCTGTAAAGGTGCTTCCCTCTCTGTACCAGGAAGAAGAAAGGAGATGACCTTCTCTCTAAAAACTCTTAATCAATGCCAAAGGCAAGGACTTAAATCTGCATTTTATTGTGCTAGTCTGTCTCTCTAAAAACTCTTAATCAATGCCAAAGGCAAGGACTTAAATCTGCATTTTATTGTGCTAGTCTGGTAACCTCCTGTAACTGACTTCCCTCTCCCTCCCAATTTTGGCATTTCTTTAAGGATTAAGCATCTTCCCTTAGGCTAGGAACTGATTGCTGAGCTCACCTGTGACCGCCCAGCTCCAGACAATCCACTTGCCTCCTGCTACACCCACCGAGATAGCAGACCATTACCTGCTGTGTCCATCAAGCACTGTGCCGACAGGGTAATCTTGTGACTATTGTGGGAGGGACATTTCAATCACATGTGAAACACCCTGTTTGGGGGTATATAACCACTATGTGCACCCCACTTCTTCGGTGCCCTTTCTTCCTTTGGAAGAAAGGCCCCCGGCCATGGTTCCTCATAAAGCTTTGTTTAATTTTCTCGTGCTATTCTGTCTCATGTGAATTTAATTCGTTCTCCAGCCAGACGAACACCCATTTGGGGAGAGGAAATGTCCTCCTCCCCTACCCTACACATATATATACTTATAAATAAATATACACACACATATACATACACACATATGTATTCACATATATATTCAATATTTTTTACCTCTATCTTGCATTCTGAGTGAGTTCATCAAATATAGTTTTGAATCTTTGATTCTATCTTCATCTGTGTGGAATCTACCACTTAACTCATTTATTAAAGGTAGTTTTCTTTTTATATTCCAGTAGCTATACATTTCATTCCTAAAATTTCCATTTAACACATTCAAATAGATCATAATTTTCTCTTCTCACTCTAAGATTCTAATTTTCCTTTCATGTTTTTGATCATTTAAAACTATTTCTTAGGGCCCACCCGGTGGCACAGGGGTCAAGTTTGTGCACTCTGCTTCTGCAACCTTGGGTTTGCCAGTTCATATCCTGGGTGTGGACTTACACACCACTTATGGAGCCATGCTGTGGCAGGCATCCCACATATAAAATAGAGGAAGATGGGCACAAATGTCAGCTCAGGCCAATCTTCCTCAGCAAAAAGAGAAGGATTGGCAGCAAATGTTAGCTCAAGGCTGATCTTCCTCAAAAAAGAAAAAAAAAATCTTATTTCTTGTTCACACCATTCAACTATCTCAATTATCTCTAGTTCCCGGTTTGAAAGAATGAATTCAATGTTTACATTTTCTGTTTGATGATGCCATACAACTTCCAGTTAGAAATTTCCAGCAGATAAAGATAATGAATCTTACCCTCAGAAACACCTGAACTGTAGATATGTGCTTGGTAATCATCACACCATAAGTAATAATTGACATTATGAAGTTAGATAAGATTGTCAAGGGGGTACATTTTATTTTCACTTTTAGGTTTTTTTTTTTAATATGAAGCAAGAATGGAGCTAAAGTCAGACTCTAAAGGATACCATCATTTAAGATAAGCTGAAGATATGGCAGCTTACAAAGAAATTGAACAAAATAATTTAGAAGAAAAGAATAGATTTCAGTGAGTTGAGATGTAAAGGATAATAAATTTAGACAATTCATTCAAGAAGTTTGGCTATGAAATGAGAACGATAGAGCAGCAATATCTTATTAACTTATCTTATCTTATCAACATCCTGAAAAATAATCCTCTAAACTTAAGTTTATAAATTCTTTGATACACTTATTTAGTTAGATCCTCACAAAAGTTATATGAAGTACATATTTTTATATTCCCTTTCAGCAAAGAAGTAGAGTTATTAAGATATTAAGTGACTTGCTTGAGTTGACAATGTTGATTTTCTGAAAAAGCCATTTATAGAATCTGTATTCATTTATTTTACAAATATATATTAATTGTCTTATAAGTTCCATGCTGTGTCTATGTGCCTTTACAATTGCACACTCCAATACATATAAAATTGAATTGAAGTACTGACTGAAAAAGTTAAACAGTTTTAGACAGTGTTATATTTATTTAAATAAACCCAGGATAAATGATGGTGGTAGGAAAGTGACATTTATGCAACTAAATCAGTGAGGAGTAAAATGTTACATTGCTCTTTTATTTGGAAACATTCCAAGTTCTTTTGACATGAGATAGATAGTTCTTTATTATTTAGTCTCAAGCAGAAGCTCTGTGACTGTCTTTCAAGTATCCTGTTGACTATATTTTTAATCCCAGAAAGTAGAAAAAATACATTATTTGAAGGATTCCTTCCTATTGACTTATTTGAATATAATTTCTTTCTTCCTCTCCTTCCATCTGAAAAATTTTTGAGCAATTAGGAACTGTATTATGTACCGTGTATATAAAAATAGTCACTAGTGGATAATGTGAGGGGCCGGCCTCATGGCTTCAAGGCTAAGTTCACGTGCTCTCCTTTGGCAGCCTGGGGTTTCACTGGTTCGGATACTGGGCATGGACATGGCACTGATCATCAAGCCATGCTGAGGTGGCATCCCACATGCCACAGCTAGAAGGACCCACAACTAAAAATACACAACTACGTACCAGGGGGCTTTGGGAAGAAAAAGGAAAAATAAAATAATCTTTAAAAAAAATGGATAATGTTCATTAATTCTTGAGACTGGCAAATATCACCTAATTTATATAAAGATAAATTTTCAAAGTTATGGAGTAGTAACCCTTACAGTTTCTCCCACAATATTCTAGAATTTGATGATTATTTCTATAGGTCCTTAGAAAAGAAAATAATGAAAGGTTAGCATAAATTCACTAGGAAGAAAACATAAGTAATAATTTATATTTAAAATACATGTCTCTTCAATTGTAGACTAAGTAAAATCCAAGGATTTTCAAAAGTGTTTTTTGACAGCTTTTTTCTGATATATTAATGGAAAAATCTTTCAACTAATAGTGCTAACAAATAAAAACGGCAAGCAATAGGATATATTGGAGTATACGAGGAAGCCATTTGGTATAAACCTAATTCAGCCTGACTTTGTTTTTTGCAAAAGGGCCTGACTGTGGCTGTTGAGCACGCACTGTATATCTGCTTAGACATTTCCTATGGCCAGAACAAAGGCCATTGAGATATAGGTGCAACTTCCCCCAACATTGGCATTTCCTTGGGGGTGGGCTTCTTTCCTTAGGCCAGGAATGGATTGCTGCACTCACCTTTGACCACCCAGCTCACCTGTGACCACTCAGCCGGAACAGACTGCCACCCTGCTGCGTTCACTGAGACAGAAGACCTACCTGCTATTTCCATCAATCTCTGTGCCTACAGAGCAGTCTCGCGACAATTGTAAAAGGGACATTTCAATCCTATGCGAAACATCCTCTCTGGGGGTACATAACCACTCTGTGCACCCCACTTCTTTGGTGCCCTTTCTTCCTTAGGGAAGAAAGGCCCCAGGTTATAATCCTCAGATTTCAGCTCAGAATAAACTCACCCAAATTTTCATTTATAGATTGGTTACGGATTATTTTCATGGACAGTACAATCCAAATTGGTGAATTTTTATTGCATGAGAAACACAGAAAGTGTGATATTTTATGAGAATTCTCTTCTACTACTTTCAAAAATATGAATACTGAGATGTTAAAATGAATAACTAAATTTCAGTGAATTTATTAGAGATAAATGGAAAGTCATGTGCTTAAATTTAAAAACATACACACAACAGTATATGTACAGATTACTGAATATAAGTCTTTTAGCATTTGTTAATATGAAAAGAGATTATTTGGTTTCAGTGATAATAAGCTTCAGATATAATTTTGCATCATTATGACAATACAATCATGCACAAATGTGACACTTAGCCCTCTGTAATGTTCAACTGTCACATCTTATCAGGAGGGGTCAGGGAGGGGGCCTCATTTAAAATTGGATTTTATTTCATGGGAATGTATCAGAATTTAAATTAGGAAGTAGGAAAACAGACAATTACATCATATGTTGAAATATCAGAGGTGGTAAAAGAAGGGGACTATGGAGTAGATATGAGTGATATCTTTATTTGTAGGAATGGACAACATATAGTACCTGGATTGTCCACATAGTTGTTAGTAATTTGGGAAATTTATTTATGAATTTTATTTTTATTCCTCCATGACTTTTCTCTTAAATTTCCACAAATTCAATGTTTCTCATTACCTCAGAGAAAGTATATGGCAGGGCTGAGAGCACAAATAGATTTCATTAATTTTCTGGCTTTTTCATTCCAAAATCCTAAGTCTTTGGGTGACATTAGAAGGTTTGTGAAAAAGAGAAAGAGGAGAGAAAAAGGTCTTGGAAAATCATGAGGTCTACCAACACTTCCTCATTCAATAGTTTGAGGGAATCATAAGTGAGAGAGAGAGAGAGAGGTTTGTGAACCCCAGAGCAATGAGGACCTGTGCCCCACTGGTTAACATCATTTCTGGGAACTGGGGAGATTCTAGAGATCATCTAGTGAGTAAGACACTTAGTGTGGGATGACCCACCTCGGCAGTTCACATTTCCCAAGCATGCTAGAGAAACAATATACAGTTGATCAATGATGGTGACAGGTTCAAGGCAGATTGCCCCAGGATGCACCACTCTGGTATGCAGATTATTTCGAGCTGAAGACAATAAAGGCTCAGAAGACGCAGGAAGATCATTTGACCTTTCCCCAAACTGCCTAAAAGAGTTTAACGTAGAAGGCCTGTTCCAGGAAGGAGCTAAGGCCATAAGATAGGTATAGTATAATGTAAAATAGGTGTGATAGAAAGGCACCAACAAGCCCATTTTTGGCCCAGCAAAACTTATTTAACAAACATTTGCATTTCCGTCCCCGTGTAAATTGTCTTCCTCCCCTCTAGAATCCCAAACCATTATCCCAAGCATCCCCCTTTGCCTTTAGGTGAAGATAATATTTAAGCTGGCAGCTCAGCCATTCTGTTAAGTTACCCAGTTTTCCTAGGTTTCCTAGGAATTACCACTTGTTAGGAATGTTGCAAAAAATATTCTATCAAATGAGAGAATGAAATATGACATCTGGGGTTCCCCTTCTTTCCTAGTTTCTATGATGTTGATTTTACTGTAACTTAATTCATATTGTATCCTCCCCTTCCAGTTGTTTCTAAAATTTATAAAAGCCAACCCATCAAACCAACAACAAAAACAGTGTTATCATTGTTTCCTAATATGTGCAAAACCAACTGGAAAAGCCTGTGACTTTGCTGAAATACGACTGGACTAACATCCTATGAGTAAATATTATTGTGTCCTATGAGAAAATGAGTATTTAAAAACTAAAGGCATTGACTACTCAGGATAGTGTACTGAATATGACTTCAAAGGACAGCAAATAGTCCGTCTCTCTCACCTGTTTGGATAAACATTTTTAAGTTGGAAAATCAGGGATTTATCAAATATTCTACACGATCTTTTTAACTTGGTTATAACATTTTTAAACAACTCAACTAAGGCAAATACTGCAAATAAAGTATAAGAAATACTTTTTGAAATGGTTATATGAGTACATTCACTACTCTAGAGAATAAAGAAAACTATGTTATGCTATTTCTGTACATATATTTGCCATAAAATTCAACTATTTTGCATAAAGTAAGAAGGAAATGTAATAAACCAAATGTGCATAATTTGCATTGTGTCTCACTTTTCAAAATCAACTTTTCCAGACTCCCTATTTCAACCATTTATAGGCTGAGTTAAGATTTCCTGCTTTTATTATTTTAATAAATTACTTTAAATAGACTATTCTCTCAAAGTTGTATAGAATATTACTTGACAAGAAAAGTTAATGATAGCTTAAATTACTAAATGGTCTTTTAAAAATAATACTTGCTATTTTTAAACTAAATTATAAAAACATAACAATAAAAATGTATGCATATACCAGTTAGAAGTAACAAATAACATTTTGTCAAAATCATATCCTATCTCTTGTTATAAAAAATGCGACAGTTACATCCTAATCCTCAATCACATTTCCCTCCCGTCTTATACAGAGGCAACCATTTTATGATTCATATGTACTTTTTATTTTTTGACTATTTTTTATTCTTTGAATTCTGTTTCTTTCTGTTCTTTTTAAACATAAATCACACTGTAAAATACCCTGTTTTGGTTTGTTTTTCCTGACCTGAGTTTGTATTAAAACAAAACAAAAGAAAAAACAAAAAACCAAGAACTATTTCTTAAATGGGTAACAAGTAAGTTTATTGTCTTAGGAAACTAGAGAAACATAAAAGTGAGATGTTTGAAACAACCTTACCGTTTCATATCCATGTCCCAGAATTTAAAAAGAATACACCATGCAACAGGCATGACTGAATGCACAGCCAGATCAAATTAACACATTGGATTAAAAATCTAATAAACAGTGTTTCTGTGTAGTCTGATTCTGCTGATTCCAGCAAGATATTGATTTTTTTTTTCTTTTTCTTTATTTTGGTGAGGAAGATTGGCACTGAGTGAACATCTGTTCCCAATCTTCCCCTTTTTGCTTGAGGAAGATTCTCCCTGAGCTAACATCTGCGCTCATCTTTTTCTATTTTGTAAGTGGGATGCCACCACAGCGTGGCTTCATGAGCAGTGTGCACGTCTGTATCTGGGATCCAAACCCACGAACCCCAGGATGCCAAAGCACAGTGCACAAACCTAACCTAACTGTACCACCAGGTCAGCCCCAAGATGTTGATTTCTTATTTATTGTTCTTGTTTATAGTTCACTTGAGGCTGTTTACTGAGGCAGTTTACAAAGAAAAAACTGAGAAAAGTTTAGAAAATCTTTTATTTGAAAGCTAGCCTGTTCCCAGGAAGGAGGTGGCACACCATGGAATGGAGGAGAAAGTGACAAGAAAAAAGTAGTAAATCAGGACAATGAAGACAATAACCTGGAATGACTGGAGCAGCCAGAAAGTGGGGAGACGAGTCAAAAAAGAAGAAGAAAAGAAGGAAGGAAGGAAAGAAGGAGAAAAGAATAGAAAAGAAAAGAGGAGATGGGAAGAGAAGAGAAGAGAAGAGAAAAGTGAAGAGAAGATAGCAAGCTGTGGCTAGACCAAAAGCTTGATCATCTATTGAATAATCTCTCTCTCTTTTTTTAAAAAAATTATACCTTCTTTTAACCATCTTTATTTTGGATTTGCCATATTGTGAGGGAGTAAAACTGAATTTAACTCTATCAAGTTTCTCTGCAATTTGGTACCCAGGGAAATCATAACAGCATTCCCCAAATATTCCATTTTCTGCTCCTGATTTCCCGCATCCCCACTTGGTGAGTCAGAGCCATGTGACTAGATCTGACTAGTAATCCTGGAGTCTAAAACCTTCTAAAGGGATACAGGAAAAGTCCACATTTGGTTCTTCAGCTCCCTTCTCCTGCTACACATATTAAAGAGACTATATGTTCCAATGTTCCAATGTAAAACTGTAAGCACATTATAGCTACAAAACGGGTACAGCCTATGTCAGCGGGATCCCTGAGTGACTGTGCAGCAGAATGCCTGCCAACCTCAAGAAGAAATGCAGCCTTTGATGTAAGAAATCAGAGAGAGTTTTTAAAGTTTTTGTTTTATCAAGCCTATCATGATTAATATCACACCTGTCCTAATCATACCTTCTCTTAATCATAATTTCATAGCTATTCATCATTTCATTTATTCTATTTTAATTTCATATTCCACCATTTAACTTAACCTTTCTATCAAAGGTCATTGATTACTTCCAAATCGTCTTCTCTGTTCTTTGAATCGTTGACTAGCCTTCCAGAAATTATTTCTTTTCTATATCCATGATGTTGTAATTCTTAGCTCACCCTCACACTTCAGAGATGTATTGAGTCCTGCAAACACTTTAAAGGCTGTTCAGGACTTTACACATAGTAGGAGAAATAGATAGGTATGAAGATACAGTTGGTTTTCAGCATGAAACATCATCTCTTTTGGGTTATTACTGTGAAAGAGAAAAATATCAGCTTTGACTTCAATATGATGATCATAAACCTGATAAATTTACATGTATGTTTCTCCCTTCAACCTTACACAAGCAAGTCAAAAAGACTACGTTTTAAATTTAGGTTTGTTCTTTATTCTGTACACTTTACAAGTCATTGTGTTTTTTATCAAGATGTTCACGGCTTGATTTGGAAAATGACAATTTCCTTCACTATGCCAATTTGTGCTGAAGCATTAATAACATAAGCCTTTTTTTTCAAATTAATAGAGAATTTTCTTTGTTTTGTAAGCATGGAAATTCTAAGCACTTCATAATGCAAAAGATTAGGTAATTACACGTACCATACGTATCTATACATAGAGATCAGCATTCCACAGCGAGAACAGGCTGAGGAAGGGGCTTGGCGCTCAGGACGGTTTTAAGCATGTTGAGTCTATAGTGCCAAGTGACTTACATGTGGGGTTCAATACAGGTATGCTCCAGGCTTCCACCTTTGCTCAGTGTAATTGCATTGTTGGGAACTTGAGTTTTCAAAAGTGCAAAATCCTTGGGAAAATAGGAATATAACCTGTGATTAATTAACACACAGGTGATAATACTACTTTTATTTTTAAGCAAAGTAGTTCTTACTCTGTATAAGGCATTTTTCTAAGTGCTTTATGAGTGTTAACTCATTTAAACAAAGGGTTTTCAGTAAAATTATCCAGGTGGAGTTCTTGGGTAAGAAATGAGATACAACCTTTGCAGAATTCAGGGAACACTAACACTTAAGGAAAAGGAAGAAAAACCAATAAAATACTGACTGAAAAAGATAACCCAGAGAGGTTGGCATAATGCCTAGGAAAGGGAGCATTGTGGGAGAAAGTGGTTAACATAATCACTTCATTCCAAGAGGCCAAGCAGAATAAGCACTGAAGTTTGTCCATTGTAGTCTCTACAAGGAGCCGTTGACCTTATAAAGCTGATTGAGTAGAGCAGTGGGAGCTAAAGCCATATTGCATGAGTTGAAAAAAACAAAGGAATATAAGGGAATGGAGACAGTGAGTACACAATCTTTCAAGAAACGTGGCTATGCAACAATGGGTAGAGGTAGGCTTATGTATGTGCTCTGGGGAGAGAGATGGGACATTATTTCTTTTGTATTTAAGACAGCAGATTCTTAATAATCTTTAAGCAGTGTTGGAAACAAACCAAAATAGAAAAGGCAATTGAATACGTAAGAGACAAGGAGAGAAAAGAGAAAGTCCCCTCAAGTCTCTTTACAGCTTTCCTTTCTTTCACCCCTTACATAGGCTTGTTGCAAATTTTGGTCTTCAGTCCTAACCTTCCCCAGAGAGTTTATAGAGGCTGGTGATTAACAATCACCTCTCTGAGACTGATCCTAAAATCCACATCTCCAGCTCTAATCTTGCCACTTTAAATCTCAATCCTGGATCTCTTAATTGTCCACTGGGCATTTCACTTCAGTGTCAACACATCTAAAAGCTAGCTCTTCATTCTTCTGAAAATCATCTTTGCCTCCTGTCTTTTCTGTCTGTAATTTGTAGCCTGACATCTCTTCTTTGACTATTCCCTCTTACTCATGCCCTTATATCAAATATTGCATCTACCTTTAAATATCCATGCAGTCTTCCATTAATCATTAAACTTCACAGAATTGATTCCTTATCTGTTTGGAGTACATGACCTTTAAATCTCTCCCAAAATTAATTTTGCCCCATTCTAGAATCTGACATAAATATAAAGCTGACTTGAAACATTGCAACAAAGAATGTCTAATTTCGTGGATCTACTTTATGAATGTAAAAAAAAAAAAAAGGTAATTAAATTGGCAACTGCTCTCTCCCTCAGGGAACTGAAAAGGGAATTTTCATTTCCTTTTTCTTTACTCTTATGAATTAGTCATGTATGGTACATATGGATTATTTTTGCTATTTAACATAACTAAAATACAAATGTAAGGATTTTTTGACCAAAAAAACACTGATAAAAAACTGTCCATGTTAGGTCAGAGAATATTTAGTGAATCATGAGCAATGAGATCCCTCAAGGACGCATTTCCTACTGAATTAATTCGTTTTATAAAGTATCCTAAAGCAATTAAATAGCAATATATTGAAATTATGAAGTCAGTTGAGATTATGACTAAAAATTCCTCAAAGCAATTTTCATTTAATTAAGGAAAGACAGTGTGTCTCATTGTGTTGTTAATGGGGTAAAGATGTGACCTAGAGTTTTCAATTCAGTCCAAAGACCTGTTGGTCACCTGTTGGCAGCCTAATACGTAGGGCTAAAGATTCAATGGCCAACTTTGTCATAAGATATTATAAAACAAAATGGTCATCATATTTTGTGTTAAGAGTGGGCATCTTTAACATGTAAATATGAGCATTTGTGCATACACTAATCTAAAATCAACAAACTGGAGGAAAGGTCTCAATGATCATAAATAATAAAATATGACCAGTTCTGCCATTGTGTCATTTAGCAATCTTTACTGTAAGCCAGTTTCAACAGTAATAAATGACTCTTAACAGGACTTGAGTCAACTGTATGATTTACTTTACCATTTAGGTCATTTTACATGAAATCACATTTGCTCACCATATCTTTGAGCAGAACGTTGATAGCAGGGCAGAGTCTTGTTAATTTTTATACCCTCTATAATATCTTTTATCTAAATCAGATTGAACTGTGAATTGCCAATATTCAGTCATTTTTTAAATTTAGAGAAACAGTAAATTCATACAGTTTGATCTAATAGCAGATGGATTACAAGTATCCATTGGTAGTGTGGTTGGTAGTAATATAACGTGAGCAGCGTGCAGTAGTTACTATCAGATGACAGCGCAGCTTTGTAAGGTCATACTCTTACTTTAGAAGAGGGTTAAAACATAATCAAGGTTATGTAACCAAAGAGAGGTAAACTGAGAGTCCCTGATTTGGTTGTTGCGGCCCAGGGCAGGCCACCCCCAAATATCCCACAGCAGCATATTGATTATTTTGAATAAAGTTACTTGAGAAGCAAAAAGAGCATTCTGACCCTTCTGTCTCTGTTCCCCCTAAGAGCATGAAGTAAACCTCCCATGTGGAAGGCGCTCTCCCTGCATCCTCATCATCAGAGCTAGGGCATTCAAAGTCCAGAAGCCTGCATAAACAAACCCTGCTAATTTACTACCTCAGCCCTAAACTCTGCTTCAATTCTTCATAAGTATGTACCTCAAATCTAAGTTTCTTTGTCCTGTCATTCTTCACAAATATATTGTTGCTTTGTGTAAAAGATATATACATAGTCAGCTTTGTCCACTGTTCAAGCACCATTTCTCTGTGATCTCCAATATGTACATATTAAACCGGGTTTTTCTCCTGTTAATCTGGTCTTGTGTCAGTTTCAATATTAGCGTACCCATAAGAACACAGGAAGGAAAGGAAGGGGATTTCCCTCACCCTGACACAATCCAGGGCACTTTGGATTATATGCCACATTGATACTCCCCCACTGCTTGTTATCTTGTCAATTCTTGCAAGTTAAAAGCAAATGATATTTGGAAATAAAATATAGTATACATGCTTCTTATAAACTCAGAATTAATCTTTTATAGGAGCTGCAGTCAAAATTACTGGTTCCTATTCACTCTTACATTTATCCATTCATCTATTTACTTACCTAACCATACAGCAGATATTCCGTTATTCATAAAAAATATTTAAGAAGCATATTTGATATAATAATTTGTTAATATATTTTCTAAGTTTTCTTTGAGGAGCAAAAAAATATTTCTGTTACCTTGAAAGCTCTAAAAATACTATATCATTTGCATTGTTTTGTGCATGTATTTTATTTTGTAATTAATTTAATTAATTAAGAAGGTTTTATTGAATTACTACTATGCAATAGATATTTGTCTAGGCATTAGGGACAAACTGGTGAAAATCTAATTCCTTGCCCTCATTGAGTTTATATTCTGATGAGAAGAGAAAAAAACTGTACATGTATAAAATCAATAAATAATATAATATTTTATAATATGTGAAGTGTTTTTTACTTATGAACATATTATATATAATAATTACACATATTTTCTATGTACGTACATAATAATATTTTTTACATTACAGAGAGCAATACAAAGACATAAAGAGGTAGAAAATATGGTGCCTTTCCTCCAAAAACCATCATCTATTTGGAAATATTGGGATATCCAGGTAAAACAACACATATGAAAGTTTGTTTGTCTCACATAAAAAGGACCATGCTTAGATTGCTGCTCCCTTTATTTCAGAGGCTCAGTCAAGTCAAGCCCAGGATTTTGAGAGTCTCTAGGTTAGTTGAGCTATAAAAAAGGTTGGGAAATTGAGTATTCAGCTTTTACAAATGACAGGAAATTGGGATTGGGTATTGTTCTAAATTGAGCTGGAATAAGACCTGGAAGCTTTGTATGAAAGTGATTTATTTATAGGAGAATGTAACAGAGATGAGAGATGAGACAAAGAAAGGAAGGAAGCCAAGCACAGGTACAACATCAAGTCTTGTACTCCAGCGGATAATTTTGACTCAGTCCCAGAAGGGAGCTTTAGAGTCACTGGTAGGGTCGCATTGTTGTCTTGCTTGGGGCTGGAGAGCAGAAATATTTATATTCCCACACCCACAAGTCATTGGCTCAGGGCAGCTTCCCGGAGAGAGCAGTTGCTCAAGCAATTCCGATACTCCATGTCTGAGCTCTGCCAACCTGGGGAAGCCTCCAGAAAAACAAATACAAGTGCTGGCTTTTGAGATTGAGAGCACACCAGGAGCCTGTGTACATGAAAATGGTAAAGACACCCGAGAGTGTACTGGCAGAACACTGACGTCACCTGCTACAGGTGCTGAGGGGCTAACCTACATTCTGCTACAGGGGGTCACAGTATGCAAACATGACAAGTTAAATAGCGGTGAAAGTAACAACACTAGAGATAACATTACTATAACTAAGAGCCATAAGTCACACACATAGTGAAAAATTTCTGAGGATCAGGTTCCTAGGCTAATTTTTATCATATTCATTCCTATTTATACCCTGTCAATTTTGTTAAAGACATGAAGTGGAAGGTGGAAAAAATTGAATACAATCATTCTGAGACATGGTTTTCTACCCAGGGCCCTGAGATGGGTTTTTATGAGTGGAATGAAAAGAAGATCTTCTCCTGGTGAACAACTAGGACCAATGTTTGGACTTAAAATGTGCATTGATTATTTCTAAATGTGCCCAAATCTTTATGTCTTTGATTTTACTCACGTTTTAGTGACTTTATAAAATCCACTTAAGAAAATATGACTTGAGGCATTAGAGAGTATATTTGGACTAAAGGTATCCCCCTAAGTTACATATCCTTCTGCTCATTAGTTAAACTATAAGGAAAGTAAACTTGAAAACAAATCAATAAGGAAATTATTAATAATAATGTATTTCCCCCATAAAAAGTTTAAATTTGATAAACTATTTCTTCTAATCTACTTTTAAAGATAATGCCCAAATATGTGCCTGATAAATGAATAGATCCCACTTAAGAGGAGTGATTGTTGTGATGGCAGAAATTAGCTACTTTATATAATCAGCTAATTTTTTTCTCACTATTGACTTTTGAAGCCCTTTCAACAATTTGTAGTGCTGTCTTTCATCTCGTTAATCACGTTCACTTGAGATGAAGAAAGTAGGCTAAAATAATCTATTTAAGTAGAAACTTGCTGTAGCTGACCTCTGACCTGTGCTTCAGTGTAACCTAGTAGATACCTGCTACCATTTTACTCCAAAGGAATGTTCGTCTGTGAAGGTCTCTATTTGGGGGAAAAATCCTACCTGTAATTGAGCTTTACCTTTTGCATACCTGTCTTTTATTCTGAATGTAATGGTATCAAATCACAAAATAATTGAATTATAAAATTATTAAAAGACCTCTATTTTTTTAAGTGAAAAAGATGTATTATGGGTCTTTTGCATCATTACAAAATTAGTACTGATTTTTTTTTTTGAGGAAGATTAGCCCTGAGCTAACATCTGCTTCCAATCCTGCTCTTTTTTTGCTGAGGAAGACTGGCCCTGAGCTAACATCCAGGCCCATCTTCCTCTACTTTATATGTGGCGCGCTTGCCACAGCATGGCTTGACAAGAGGTGAGTAGGTCTGCACCTGGGACCTGAACCAGTGAACTCCAGGCTGCCAAAGTAGAATGTGTGAGCTTAACCATGACGCCACTGGGCTGGGCCAGTACTGATTATTAAATGAAGTAAATATCACCCAGTCCAAAGCCTCATATAAGGACACTAATACTTAATAGATTCTTTGCTTCACTTTTTAAAAACATCACTCCCATTATTTTCCAAGAAGCAGTAAGCAACTTTATGAATCAAAGGATATTTCCATGTGTGTTGAAGTAAAATTTTATTCAGGAAGTTTCACTAGAGAGCAGGGCTGTTTTCTCTTTTTCCTGCTCACCATTCAACACGTAAGATAGTTCCTCCCTAAGTTCACATAAACAACCTAAATCCATTTTTTTCCGTTATTTCTTTAATAACTATAATTATGATGATGTTCACGGAACAGAATTACTCAAAAAAGAATATCTCACATAACAAGAAGTTTGGAAATAGTTTATAAACAAATGTGAAAATGCAATTAAATTTCTATGATGCTTGTTTCCCCAACCTTATTTATGTATATGCATTTGCAGTATTTCACCACGTTACTTGAATCAATTGTTGGATATTTTCAGAAATCATGACAAAATGATTGGTGATTATGAGTTCCAATTTGAGCCCTGTTTGTTTGAAATAATTTATACTCGACAATCCAGCCGTAACTCATGAAGACTGAATGCTTTATTTTAGCCCCTGTAGGTATAATCAAAAACCATTTAAATAACTTTTGAGTATTTTTTCTTTGAGTTACCAGTTATCAGTGAGGTAAATATTAAAGAATCTGCTTAATTGCACTTTGAAAAATCTGTGTTAGAAAGTGGAGACACCTAGCGTCTTTCTGAAACATGGCAATAACATTTACCGGGGGCTTGTTGTGTTCCTATTTTATGTGTTCTGTACTTATTAGGTCAAATAATCTTCACATCAACTTTATAAGTAGTCCTGGAAGTTAGCTTTCATTTTCACTTGAGGAAACAGATGTGAAGCGAGATAGTAAGTTGGTAAGGTCATAGCTAGAGACTGAATATCTGCACAGACCCCCAACACTTAAATTATTTTAAATACATACTTTTTCCTAGACCATTCAAACATTATGTCCTTGAGGAGAAATAGAAATATATAATAAAAAGCATGAACATGCCATAATTGCTTTGGTGGCAGAAAATAAGGACTGTTCAACTGTGGCTCGTAGACTGGAACACTTCATGGGGGAGTGATACTTGCATTAGCCTCGAATGATCCACCAGTGTTCAACAGTTGCAAGTGGGTTGGGGTCATTCCAAGCAGGTGTAATGATAGGACAAATTTCACAGAACGAAAGAATTTGACATTTTCAGAGAATTATGAATAGTTCAGTATAAAAAGAGTGTGCTGTACAGTTGGAAATTAAGAATATAAATAAGGCTGTAATATCTTGAGGAAACTGACACAATCAGGGCCATTGATTATTTAGCTCAAATAAATCTCCAGTTAGATTTCTCCTGAACGTAAACAGTATCTAAAATATTGTTACTATGGTCAAAGCTGCTCTGATCTCTGGAGGATTTCTTTCAGAGTATACAAGAACCAATAATTTTCAACTCCAACAGATTACTTCCACAGACCTTACACAATATGGCGGTCAGCAAATGTTCTGTAAGCCAAAAAAATTCAGCGGAACTTTTAACATTCAAAGAAATAGTACTAACTTAATTAAGCTCAAGGTCATAATTTTCAGAACATTAACAAGTATAACATGTTTATTACTTTTTACTGTTTTCAAAATCATCAGAAATGAATTACCACAGGTTTAACTCACGCAGTTGCTAAGAAACCTGGAAGCAATATCTATAGTACTGATAGCATTATAATATAGTGTTGAATGATGATGCCAAAAAGTGCTTACTCTAGGAAAAGTTAACTCACTTAGTCATGCCACTTTTATTACTTAAAAAGTTTTCCAGAATGAACACATCTGAGTATCATTCTATTGGAAATAACAATTGAACAATATTTACAAAATGTAACGGTCCTTCAGTGGCTAATAATCAAATATTATGACTGTCCAATATCAAGAATTATAGAACAAAAAGCAATTATATTGTTGAGATAGGCAACACAAGTACTTTACAAAACATTGCTCCAGTATTATTACTAAGCCAAGCATAGTGTTCTGAGTACTAGACTGTTCATTCACAGAAACTAAATATGAATCCACTAAAAGAAGTATAATATTTGCTGTCAGTAAGGGAAAATTTAGGCATTTGACTGCAACAATATATCTCTCATCAGCCTAAACTCTTTTGTAAAATTACAAAACTAGATAAATTATAGGAAGAAAGTTTTTTCACATGTTGGAAAGCAAGCAGTGATTTTGGTGCCTGAGAGAACACAATGGGACAGTATCCTTCAAGTACTGAAAGAAAAATCTGTCAAATTATAATTCATCATTACATGAAAATATTTGTTAACAATAAAGACAAGATAGGGGCCAACCCCGTGGCATAGTGGTTAAGTTTGGAACACTCTGCTTTGGTGGCCCAGTCTCACAGATTCAGATCCTGGGTGTGGACCTACACCACTCGTCAGCCATGCTATGGTGGCAACCCAGGTACAAAATAGAAGATCGGCACAGATGTTAGCTCAGGGCAAATCTTCCTCAGGAAAAAAAAAAAAAGACAAAATAAAGTTATTTGAAGATAAATAAAAACTCAGAGTATTTGACACCAATAGTTCTGTACTACAGAAAACACTAAAAGATATCCTTCAATCAATCAGGTTTCCAAGGTAAGATGACACCAAATGCAAACTCAAAACCACTAGAAAGAACAAAATATTCTGGAAATAGTAAATATATGAATATGTGGAGAAATGTAAAAGACAACATTTCATTCTTTTTTGAATTCTTTAAAAGATAATTGAAAGTTTAAAGCAAAAATAGTCACAATATATTTAAGGGTTTGTAACATAAGGAGAGGTATAGGCAGCAAAAGCACAAAGAAGATGACAAAAATAAATGGATTTATACTGTGGTATTATTCTTATATTATAAACTAAATTGTGTAATTAATTCAAGGGACATTGTGTGAAATTACGAATATAAATTGCAATCCCTAGAGAAATCACTAAAGAAAAAAAGTGTACCTAAAAAGTAAATAGATATTTAAAAACTACTCAGTTAATCACAGTGTAGGAAGGGAAGGAGGGAAAAAAGGAACAAAAATCAGAGGAGGTAAACAGAAAGTAGCTACTAAAATAGTAGACTTGAATCTGACTGCAACTGGATTACATGCAAATGGAAGAACACAGTAACGAAAAGACAGATATAGTCAAATTGAATAAAAGAGCAAGACAGAGCTATTTATTATTTACAAAGGATGCCTATAAATATAAAAAGAGAGGCAAATATTTCATAATAGAATAAAGAGATAACTCCAAAATTTTATCAAATTATATCTGCTCAAGAAAAAGAGACAATATTAAGAAAATGAATAGGGAAGGCATCAAGTGTATAGTAAATATATACAGTACATATATTTGATAAGAACTTGTATCTTTCATATATAAAGAACTCCTACAACTCAATAATAAATTTAAAAGAGTAATCCAATTAAAAATGGGCAGATCCTCAAAGAGACACTTTGTAAAGGAAGAGATGGCCAGTAAGCACATGGAAACATACTCAACATTACTAGTCATGAGAGAAATGCAAATTAACAGATCAGTGAGATACCATTACACGAGGAGTCCCGCACGTGGTTAAAAAACCATGCCTGACTTTCCAGGCCTGTCTGTAGGCAATTACAAAGGCTTCGTCTGGCAGGCCTCACAGGGAAAGCTGCCCTTCCGACAGCAGACTTCGTGCACAGACAAAGCATTGCTGTCTTTGAAGAGAGTTGCGGTCAAGGACTCAGGCCCCTCTGGCACGTCATGCTCTTCATATGTTTGCAGTCCTAGCCCTGTGCCTTCATTTCTAGGTCTTTTTATCTGAGATTTGGGCAGAGGGCTTCTCTAGGTGCATCTGCTGAGACTTGCTTATTGGGGGGCATGGGAATAGTGGAGATCATGAAAACACTTTTTCCTGCTTTGATACCGTACCCAGCAATATTCTACTCCTATCCTTTCCCTCTGGTCCTCCCCACCTCAGGGCCGGTAAAGCTACCAGAGCCTTTTGTTCCAGCTCCCTCAACAGTGAGAAAATCCTCACATCTGTGCTGAGCTATGTGACCGTCAGCTGGTAAGCGGCTCCATATCGGGAAACGTAACAGGGAGAGTTGGCGCTTTGTCCAGTTTTAGTCTCTTGCTTACACCATCACGGTAAGTGATTAAAGTCTTAACTCTTTTCAATTTCGGCTTGCTTTAATTGGCTACTCCAACACCTGAGAGCTCAGCTTGCTCTCTCTCGGCACAGCTGAGCTCCTGACACTACATACATCACAGTGAGGTGAAAAATAAATATATCAATAATGTCAAAACCTGGTGAGGATTTGTAGCAACAAGAACTCTTATATGTTGCTGGTGGATTGCAAAATGGTATCACCAATTTAGAAAATGGTTTGGAAGTCTTTTATAATGTTAGACATTTACCTATACTCTGATCTAACAATTATATATCCAGGTATTTGCACAAGAGAAACGAAAACACAAGCTAATGAAAGGTCTAGTCAAAAAGGTACATAGAAGCCTAAAACTGGGGGGAAAAACTTTCAGATTTACATTAATTAGAAAAAGTATAAACAAATTGTGGTATATATGTAATGAAATACTGTTCAGCAATAAAAAAGGAAATGACTTCTAATACATAGAACATGAAATAATCTTTTTAAAAATTATCCTGAGAGAAAAAATCCAGGCACCAAAGAATACATGATATAATATTTCATTGATGTGCAGTTCTAGATCTGGCAAACAGAACCTTTCGTGAATGAAATTAGAACATTATTTGCCTATGATGAGTGAGGTTCAGATTGACAAGAAAGGCACAGAAAGAATCTCTTGGGTGGTGGAAATATGCTTTTTGATAGGTTCCTGTGAATACGTAAGGTCTGTGCAATTTATGATATGTAAATTGAACCTCAAGAAAAAATAAGTAGTTGTGTCTGTCGGTAACATCCCTTCACCTATGACATTTTATAGACTCTGCATCTAAGAGATTCAAAGTAATACCTGAGTATTTTATTTCCATTATGAAGAAGAAAAACAGTCTCCAAGATTAATATTCATGCACGGTGAACATCAAAGCTACTTGTCAGTTCATTTTAACTTAACATATCAAATACGGTCTTAACATAACATAAATTTACCTTAAAGATAAGTTTCTTTTTTTTCTTTTTTAAGATTGGCACCTGAGCTAACAACTGTGCTAATCTTCTTTTTTTTCCCTGCTTTTTCTCCCCGAATCCGCCCAGCACATAGTTGTATATTTCAGTTGTGGATACCTCTAGTTGTGGCATGTGGGACGCCGCCTCAACGTGGCCTGATGAGCAGTGCCACGTCCATGCCCAGGATCTGAACCAGTGAAACCCTGGGCCGCCGAAGCAGAGTGCTCGAACTTAGCCATGGGGCTGGCCCCAAAGATAAATTTCTCCATAGAAATAATTTGGGAAATGAAATGTTGATGTAACTCTCAATTGTAAAGGAAAACTACAATATAAGGATTTTTGAGGTGACTTTGAAGATTTTAGATTTCCTGTTTGCATCTGCTATCTTATAATACTTGGTGTATATGTATAAGAAATACAAATTTTGTATTTCTTCATTGGTAAAATCTTTAACATTGGCTTTGACTAGTCAAGTTCCCGTCAAAATCAACTGTTATTTAAGCCTGAAGCATCAATGTTAGAAATACAGTCAATTAAGAACAGGGATTAAAACTAACTAAAAAGCTGTAGTGATGGACATTTCCCAATGACTGATTCATATTTCATTCAACAAAACAGAATAAAAATTTAAAGATAGGAAGAAAGTGGTTGTTCAGCTGCCAGATCACATCAGCATTTTGATTACTCTGGGAGAACTTGTACTTGACTGCAAATTGGTTTTCTTTACTTCGGAAGGATAAACAATCATTATCACATACAACATCTACATGTTTAATCCTTGACATCTGCATTTGAGATGTGTGTGTGTGTTTGTATGTGTGTGTGTGTGTGTGTGTGTAGGGTGAGATTTGGCACATTACTTTAGCTAACTGAAAACTGTATTCACTCCTATTTCTATTGTACTAACAGACAAATTGGCTGCAGCTGGTAGCAATTGCGTTTGAAAAGGATTCAAGAACATACTGTTTCAAATACAAGTGTATACAATTGAGCAATGATTAAATAACTATACCACTCCGCTCATTGAAAACGGTATTTATTGTGACCATGAAGCAAAGGAAAATATGGAGATACTAAAATTCTGTCTCACCACCACTATTTATTACATATGTAGTTAATTTGTGTAGCATCTGTAAATAAATGAAAGTTAATACTCATCTAAAATTTCATGCTGATGATGAGTATATAACTTCAGTAAATGTGCATCCCTGTGTTCATTGCAGCACTGTTTATAATAGCCAAGATATGGAAACAACCTAAGTGTCCATCTATGCATGAATCAATAAAGAAATTGTGGTGTATATATATATATATATATATATATATATATATAACATGGAATATTATTCAGCCATAAAAAAGAATGAAATCTTGCCATTTGTCACAACATGGATGGACCTCAAGGGCAGTATGCTAAGTGAAATAAGTCAGACAGAGAAAGACAAGTACTGTATTATCTCTCTTATATGTGGAATCTGAGAAAAACAAAAAAAAGAAAAACCACACTCATAGATACAGAGAATGGATTGGTATTTGTCAGAGTGGGGGTGGGGATGAGAGAAATGGGTGAAGGGGATCAAAAGGTAAAAAAATTTAAATAAACATAACTTTTCTTTCATTACATCTAAAACTCACAAAAATCCCACTGCTTTATTTTGCAGAAATTGACAAGCTGAATCTATATTTTTTTCTCAAAAGCTAAAAATACTAGAATAGCCAGAACATTTCTGAAAAAGAAGAAAGTTTACAGAACTCACACTTGTTTGTTTCAAGTTTATTATATAGAAACTAATCAAGAAAGGTTAATATTACTGGAAGAGTAGATATATAAATCAGTGGAATAAAATATAAACTTCAGAAATACTCCAACAATAATCAATTGATTTTTTCTAATTAATATTTTACTTTTATAGCAGTTTTAGATTTACAGAAGAATTGACCAGATAGTACAGCGAATGCCAGTATATTCTCTACCCCTCTCCACACCGCATAGTTTCCCCTATCATTGACATCTTGCAATAGTACGGTAGATTTGTTACAAGTTGTGAACCAGTATTGATACATTCATACTAACTAAAGTTCATGGTTTACACAAAGGCTCACTCTAAAGTCTTGCTGTGAGGCCGGTGTTACTCTAATAACAAAAGCAGACAAAAAACATTAGAAGTAACAAAAACTACAACTACAGACCCATATCCCTTAGGAATATAGATGCAATTTTTTTTTTAATTCAACAAAATACCAAACCAGATTCAGCATTGTATACAACATATAAAAGAATTATACACGATGACCAAACAAGTTTCAAGTGAGGAATTCAAGATTGATTCAACCTAAGAAAATCAATGTAATACACCACATTGATAAACTGAAAGAAATAAAAAGATCATCTCAACTAATGCAACAAAAGCATTTGACAAAATCCAACATCATTTCATGATGAAACACTAAACAAACTAGGAATTGAAGGAAACTTTTCAGCCTGACAAATGTATCTATGAAAAACTCATAGCTAACATCATATTTGATGATGAAAGACTAAAAGATCTCCTCCTAAACTCAGGAACAAAACAAATATGTCCACTCTTGCTATTTCTACTCAACATTGTGCTGAAGGTTTTAGCCAGGGAAATTAAGCAGGAAAAATAAATAAAAGGCATCTGATTACACAGAAGAAACTAAAACTTTCTTTTCACAAATGATATGAACTTGCATATAATAAATCTTGGGTAATCCATGGAAAAAACTGTTTAATAGACAAATTCAACAAGTTTGCAGGATACAAGATCAATACACAAAAATCAATTTTATTTCTTACACTAGTGAAGAACAATCCAAAAATGAAAATAAGAAAACAATTCCATTTACAATAGCATCAAAAAACACAAAATCCTTAGAAGCAAATTTAATGAAAGAAATGCAAGATTTATACACTGAAAATTACAAAACATTGTTGGGAGAAATTAAAGACCTAAATAAATGGAAAGACATCCTGTATTCACTGACTGGAAGACTTAGTTTTGTTAAGATGTCAATATCCCCCCAATTTATCTACAGATTCAAAACAGTCCATATCAAAATTTGTTTCCTTTCCTTCTGAAATTGACAAACTGTTCCTGAAATTCCTGTAGAGTTTCTGGGGACACTGAAGAGCTGAAACAAGCTTGAAAAAAACCAAAATTGTAGTAATCACGTTTCTTGATTTTAAAACTTTACTACAACTATACAGTAATCAAGAGGATGTGTATTTTTACATGGATAGCCACATAGTTTAATGGAATGGAATTGAGATTTCAGAAATAGACTCTTACACTCATGGTCAGTTGATTTTTAACAGTGATATGAAGCCAATTCAAAGGAAAGCACAGACTTTTCAACAAATGCTGCTGTGCCAACTGGAATTCCAAATACAAAAACAACAAAATTAATTTGGGTCCATACCACAACATACGGAAAAATTACCTCAAAACAGATCAAAGACATAAATCTAAGATGTAAAACTATAAAATTAGTAGAAGAAAACACAAGTGTAAATTTCTATGCCCTTGAATTAGACAGTGATTTCATAGATCTGAAACCAAAGCAGAAAAGCAAAAGAAAAAATAGATAAAATGGATTTCACCAAAACTTTTTAAAAATTGTGCTTCAGGTTATACTATCAAGAAAGTGTAAAGTTAACCCACAGAATGAAAGAAATGAAAATGAAAGATTTGCCAATCGTATATCTGATAAGGGATTTGCATCAAGCATGTATAAAATACTCTGACAACACAATAATAAAAAGATAAATTCCCCAATAAGAATATACAAAGGATTTGAATAGACACATCTCTAAAGAAGATAGACAAATGGCCAATAAACACACGAAAAGTTGCTCAATATCATTAGTTGTAAGGGCAATGCAAATTAAAACTACAATGAGATACCGCTTTACAACTACTTCGGTGGGTCTAATCAAAATGTCAGAAATAACAAGTGTTTGCTAAGATAAGGAGAAATAAGAACCCTCATATGTACTGGTGGGAATTTAAAACGGAACTGCCACTTTTGAACAGTTTTATAATTGCTCAACATTTGTACATAGGGTTACTATATGACCTGACAATTCCAAGCCTAGGTATACATCCAACAGAACTGAAAACATATATCCACACAAAAACATGTACATGAATGTCCATAACATCATTACTTATAATAGTCAAAAGCTGGAAACTACCAAATATCCATCAATTGACGAATGTAAAAACACATCGTGGTATATCCAGGCAATGGAATACTATTCAGTCATAAAAAATGAATGGAGCACTGATATATACCACAATGTGGATGGACCTTGAAAAACATTATGGAAAGTGAAACAGTCAGACAAAAAGGATGACATATTGTATGATTCCATTTGTACAAAATGTCCAGAACGGGCAAATCCATAAAGACAGAAAGTATATTTGTGTTTGTCAGGGACTGGAGGGAGAAATGAGGAGTGACTGCTAATTGGAATGGGGTTTCATTTTAAGGTGATGAAAATATTCTGGAATTAAATATTGGCAATGGTTGCACAATTCTGTGAATATACAAAAACCACTGAGTTGTACACTTTAAAAGGGTGAATTTTATGGTATGTGAATTATTTCTCAATTAAAACACACACATGCACACTCATGTACTGACATTAAATACCACAATATACTTATTAGAATGACTAAAATGAAAAAGCAAAAGATACAAACTGGCAATATCACACGCCAGTGACGGTGCAGAGCAACTAGAATGCTCATGCATTACTGGTTGGAATATAACATAGTACAGACATATTTTTTTCTTTTGAGGAAGATTAGCACTGTGCTAACATCTGCTGCCAATCCTCCTCTTTTTGCTAAGGAAGATTGGCTCTGAGCTAACATCTGTGCCCATCTTCCTATATCTTATATGTGGGACTCCTGCCAAAGCATGGCTTGATAAGCAGTGCATAGGTCCGTGCCCAGGATCCAAACCAGAGAACCCCAGCCCCAAAGCAGAACATGAACTTAACTGCTGTGCCACTGGGCCAGCCCCAGGAGAGACATTTTTGATATGCAGAATGACATTTCTTATAAACGTAAGCATACACTTACTATATGACTCAGTAATCCCTCTCCTAGGTATTTTCCCAAAAGCAATGAAAATACAAAAACATGTATATCACCTTTATTCGTAATCACCCCAAAGTGGAAACAATCAAAATGCCCTTCAATTGGTGAGTGAATAACAAACAGTGATGCATCCATGCAATATTACTAAGCGATAAAAAAGGAATGTATTACTGACACACACAACGTGGATAAATCCCAAATGCAATATGCTAAGTGAAAGCAGCCAGACTCAAAAGACGACATACTCTGTGATACAATTCAAATGACATTCTGGAAACACATCAGTGGGGAAAGGGTTTAACTAAATGGACATAAGAAGATTTGGGGGGGATATTGGAACTATTCTGTATCTTGCCTGTGGTGATATTTGACAAGCGTATGTGTTTGTCAAAACTTATAGAACTATACACAAGAAGTCTATTTTATTGTATATAAAATGTCAACAAAAAATCAATGACATACATGCTACTTCTATTTTTTAATTAGAAGTTCAAAATGATGAAATAAAAGATTTTACTAAGGAAGTAAAATGCTTATTAGAACTAAAAATTATACAGTGTATTTTCAAATCAATAAGTTGAAAGTCACTATGTCTCTGATACATCAGAAACAATAAGAAAACACAAAATAAAAATTATGTTGATGTAAATCATAAAATACCTTTGAGTAAAATAAGCATTTTATCTGTTACGGAAAAATATACAAAGTTGTGATTAATATAAAAATAAAATTTTATAATATATTATTTAACAAGGTAAATTTATCTTCTCCCTCATAAGTTACACTGTTCTGGTTTTGATTGCATTTATTTGATTATAAGTCTACTCCGGTCAAAATCCCAAAGGGATATTTTTTGGAATTTGACTAAGTCATTCCAGGATTTATCAATAAGCAAATAAGAAAAATAAGGAATATGCTGAAAGTGAAGAATGTGGAAGGAGAAATATTGCTAGTAGTAAACCAAAACACAATCCTAAAATAATTAAATCAGCATGTTAGAGAATCAATAATAGATAAAGTAAACTGAAATCAAAGCCCAAAGACAATCAAATCATTTTAATATATTCATGAGAAATTAACCCTTAGGCAATAAGTAAAATAAATAAAAATAATGATCAGGTAAATTAAAATTTAAATTTCTACTTTTTGTCTTAAGAAGACCATCATAGAACAAAATGTATATTAATACCTTTCTGTTCTTGAGATTGGGAATTTTTTTCCTAGGTTTAAGGTGAAAAAGATCATACATGCATCTCTTGTGGATATGACTTTCATTTCTAAATATTTAGAAATTTGATAATATCCCAAGTAATACCGAAAGAAAAACGACAAACTAATAAAAAAGTTTGTTACATGCATAGCAAACTCATTATCAATGTATTTAATGTAATTAAATTATGATTCAATTACAGTCAGCCCTCCTTATACTCAGGTTTTGCATCAAAGGGTTCAACCAACTGCGGATCAAAAATATTAGAAAAAAATTCCAGAAAGTTCTAAAAAGTAAAACTTTAACTTGCCACTGTCGTTATTCCCTAAACAATGCAGTGTAACAACCATTTACATAGCATTTGTAGTGTATTAGGTGTTATAAGTAATCTAGAGATGATTTAAAGTATACAGGAGGATGTGGGTAGGTTAAATGCAAATACTACACCTTTTTATATAAGGGACTTGAACATCTGCAGATTTTGGTATCCACAGGAGTCCTGGAAAAAATCCTCTGAGGAAACTGAGGGATATTGTATATATCTATAGATATTTCTCTATATATGATTTTAGAAGTAATTATATAGGTATATCCTATAATAAGTTATATTATTAATCATAATAATGTATCTATTAACATTATCAAAATTGTTATAAACAAAATCACTTTTTGTTAGAGAGTGCTGATACTGTATTCTCAAACTGTTATCAAGATTATAAAAAAGAATTTTTATAATATCTATCATAGTCTTAAATATATCGTAATGTGACATTTTAATTCTGTTTCTAGTCATTGCTCTTAGGGAAAATGAATATAAATGCACAATTTTGATATAAAAAGATGTTTACTATAGAAATAATTATAATAGACAATAATTGGAAACATCTTTAATACCTAACAATTGGAATTTCAGGGAAAAAATGCATTAAAAACAGAATATAACAATCAATACAAATAGTTTTCCCCAAAATATGGGCAATGTTAATAATTTTCAGGTAAAAAAACGTTAATTTATAAAACAGTGCAGGGGGCCGGCCCCACGGCCGAGTGGTTACATGCACTCTGTTTCAGCAGCCCAGGGTTTCATGGGTTTGGATCCTGGGCACAGACCTAGCACTGCTCATCAAGCCGTGCTGAGGCGGTGTCCCACATAGCACAACCAGAAGGACCTACAACTAGAATATACAACTATGTACTGGGGGGCTCTGTGGAGAAAGAAAGAAAAAACCTGCAAACAGAACGATACTAGTCTGTCAAAAGTTTGTATATAATTTCATGTGTTTACCTTTCCATATCTATTTGCAATGTCATTATCTACATAAGCAGATATACTAATATCCTCTTTTTGTTGTTTAATATAAAATCATTGTTTGAAATATAAGTGTACACATCATATAAAGGAAATAATGCATAGTTGATTGCAGTCAGTGTTGCTAGGGAAGTGACCACCTAAGGGGATGGAAAGAGAGGCCAGGTTAAATCATGAATCACAATACTTCTTTAATATCATGCTGCAAAGCACAGCTTATTTATGGTAAGGCAGCATATTTCAAGCTGTACTTCACAACAAATTAGTGAGTTCTGAAGTCAATTTAGTAGATCATGACCAACTTTAAAAATACACAATTGTGTAGAGCAGAATAGAAATAACATAGCGTTTATGCTTAATAAGTTTAAAAATTGTTCAGTGAAATTCTAACACTAATATACATAGATACAGATAGATATAGATAAATAAATGTGTACTTGGTCATAAAATAAAATATCTAAAAACATTTGAAAGTCATTGTTATCTGCTCACTGGTGCAAAAAAATCCCCAAACAAAAAAAAAGAGAATAATATTTCACGGCATGTGACAATTATAGGAAATGGAAGTTTTTGGTTCCAGAAATAAAGTTTTCTTGGAACACAGTAAAGCTCCTTTATTTTCACAGTGTTCATGACTGCTTTTGCATTACAATGTTCGTGTTGCGTTATTGGAAAAGAGAACGCACAGACTATAGAGCCTAAATATTGACTATCTGTTCTTTTACAGATAACGTTTTTTTCAACCATGGATTAGACAGTAAGTATTTAGCAGAAAAATGAAGGAAAAGGTAGAATAATAGCTCGAAGAATTTTTTTAAATACACGTGGATTAAAAAAATAATCAGATAAATGTATTTGTGAGCCTGGAAACAACAGAAAAGAGCAATTTTAAAAAGGATTCACAGTTATAATACTATTATACAAGTTCTTGGAATATTAATGGCTAATTTAAAAATAATAAACACAAAAGACAAATTGTACAGTTTATGTAAATATACAGACAGCACGTATTTTTGAGTAACTGCTGTATTCCCAAAATTGTGCTGACAGAAGTGAATAGGATTCAAGTCTGAAGATGTTTTTAATATGGTTGAACAAATCAGCACTTTTCATTAATTTTTACTCATAATTTGTGGATTTTGATAATTCCCCAGGGACTTCAATCACATATACTGGTATCTGAGGTGTTGGTAGAACCAATAATTTCACCCACTTTCAGGTTCACTTTACTATGTTGTTTTATACAACCTACAAATTTCTACATACATGAAATAAAAATCATGGGGAGAAGTCTATGAGTGGGAGTTTCACACCCATATTCACAGTAAGACGCATCCCCTTGCCGAGTGGCCGAAGGAAGTTGAGTATTTTGAATAATATGGATTACGGCTCCCAACTTCTCAGTGACCCTTTCCTTCTCACGCTCTTAATTGCTAGTTCTTTGGTAAGTCAATAGTTGTGGTCCCAGCAGGAAACATTTATTCCAAATCTTCTCTGGTTCTGCCTTTCCAGGCTGGGTGCAGACAGACAGAGGAAGAGAGTCCAGGAATCTAGGCTTTCTACAGAGAAGACTGCATTCTGTGCAGATGCACAGGAGGTACACCAGTGGCAGGAGCCCTGGACTGGGAGATAGGAGAAGCTGCAGTCTACTCCCTGATCACCAACTGACCAGTTGTACAAGTTGTATAAGTTTCTGCACATCATTTAATCTCTCAGGCCTTTAGTTTCTGCTATAAAATGAGATTACAACAAATGGTCTAGCTTTTTTAGCTATAATTTTACTTTTGAATTGACTGTAAAAATATAACCTTTATACTTACACTTTTTAAACAGATTCAAAGAATGCAATTTATTAACACCATAGTATATGGCATATGTGATGATGTCACATAGAGAAATTGCTGCATTTTTATCTTATAATTTCCAAAATAATATTAAATGAGTTGTGAAGCATTGGTGGAAAGTTTTATAAATGTAAGTGAAACAGATTTTTTTTTATTACTATTATTTTTTTAATTTTATTTTTTTAGAGGAAAATTAGCCCTGAGCTAACTACTGCCAATCCTCCTCTTTTTTTTTTTGCTGAGGAAGACTGGCCGTGAGCTAACATCCATGCTCATCTTCCTCTATTTTATATGTGGGACGCCTACCACAGCATGGCTTTTGCCAAGTGGTGCCACGTCCACAACTGGGATCTGAACTGGCGAACCCCAGGCTACTGAGAAGCGGAACGTGTGAACTTAACCACTCCGCCACCGGGCCGGCCCCTGAAACAGATTTTATAAGCATTGTGACAGACGTGAAAGATAGATTAAAATACATCAAAACAACATCTGAAAGGGTTAGGTTTATTATTTATTATCTTTACACAAAAATCACATGAGATGGACTTAGGATTTTTTACTATATTCATTCACAAGCATATAAACTTTACTGTAATTTCCTGGGTCTAATTAAAATGCAGTCTAACCACCCAGAATCCAAAGTTACACAATAATCTGAGCCATTTTTAAGACAATCTTTCCACTATTTGTGACATTTAGAAGCCATATCTTAGAATTAAAATTTAGAATATTAGCCATACTGAAGGAATAATAGATTAGCAATAGACTTCTAAGTCATAAAATGCTGTTTAAAAATGCCATTCTTCTATTTTCCTTCAGATGTTTCCCTTTCAATATTGAGATCTTCAGTAATAAACTTCTTAAGATTAAAAGGAGAAATAGTAACTTCTATATTTTAGAAAATTTGCTGCTTATTAGGAAATAGGGAAATTACTGGTACACACACATTTTATGTCAATTGAACTGTAGCATTAGGTCATAAATGCATGTTTTATTAATAGTAATAATATTGATTAAAAAAGTCTATGTAATTAATTTTTTATTTACTTTTTATTTTTATTTTTGTATTGCAGTAACATTTGTTTATAACATTACATAAATTTCAGGTTACATCGTTATATATTTCAATCTATGTGTATATATTTCAATTTCTGTGTAGATTACACCATGTTCATCACCCAAAGACTAATTACCATCCATCACCACACACACGTGCCTAATCACTCCTTTCGTCCTCCTCCCTCTTCCCTTCCCCTCTGGTAACCACCAATCTAACCTCTGTTTCTATGTGTTTGTTTGTCATCGATTTTATCTTCTGCTCCTGAGTGAGATCATACAGTATTTGACTTTCTGCATCTGACTTATTTAACTTAGCATATCACCCTCAACTTCCATGCATGTTGTCACAAATGGCCACATTTCATCATGTCTTATGGCTGAGTAGTATTCCATTGTGTATATATACCACATCTTCTTCATCCATTTATCCCTTCATGGGCACCTAGATTGTTTCCAAGTCTTGGCTATTGTGAATAATGCTGCGATGAACATAGGGGTGCATGTGTCTTTATGCCTTTGTGTTTTCAAGTTCTTTTTATTTTGTTTTTAAAGATTTTATTTTTCCTTTTTCTCCCCAAAGCCCCCCGGTACATAGTTGTATATTCTTCGTTGTGGGTCCTTCTAGCTGTGGCATGTGGGACGCTGCCTCAGCGTGGTCTGATGAGCAGTGCCATGTCCGCGCCCAGGATTCGAACCAAAGAAACACTGGGCCGCCTGCAGCGGAGCGCACGAACTTAACCACTCGGCCACAGGGCCCACCCCAGTGTTTTCAAGTTCTTTGGAAAAATATCCAGCAGGGGAATAGCTGGGTTATGTGGTAGATCTATTCTTAATTTTTTGAGGAATGTCCACATTGGTTTCGATAGTGGATGCACCAGTGTGTACTCCCACCAGCAGTGTATGAGGGTTCCCTTATCTCCACATCCTCTCCGACACTTATTGCTTGCTTTCTTGTTAATTATAGGCTTTCTGATGGGAGTGAGGTGATATCTCATTATAGTTTTGATTTGCATTTCCCTGATAGTTAATCATGTTGAACATCTTTTCATGTGCCAGTTGGCCATCTATATATCTTCTTTGGAGAAATCTCTGTTCAGATCTTTTGACCGTTTTTTAACTGGGTTGTTAGTTTTTGATTGTGTATGAGTTCTTTGTATATTTTGGATATTAACCCCTTATCATATACATGGTTTGCAGATATCTTTAGTCAATAATTAGGTTGTCTTTTTGTCTTGTTGATGGTTTCCTTTGCTTTGCAGAAGCTTTTTATTCTGATGTAGTCCAATCTGTTTATTTTCTCTATTGTTTTGCTTGCCCAGTCAGACATGGTACTTGAAAATATGCTGTTAAGACTAATGTCAAAGAGAATACTGCCTATGTTTTCTTCTAGAAGTTTCACGGTTTGAGGTCTTACATTCAAGTCTTTAATCCATTTTGAGTTAATTTTTGTTTATGGTGTAAGATAACTGTCTACTTTCATTCTTTTGCACATGGCTGTCCAGTGTTCCCAACACCATTTATTGAAGAGGCCCTCCTTTCTCCATTGTATGCTCTTGGCTCCCTTGTTGAAAATTGGCTGTCTGTACTTCTGTGGCTTTATTGCTGGGCTCTCGATTCTTTTCCATTGATCTGTGTGTCTGTTTTTGTGCCAGTACCATACTGTTTTAGTTACTATAGCTTTGTAGTATATTTTGAAATCAGGGATTGTGATGTCTCCAGCTTTGTTCTTTGATCTCAGGATTGCTTTGGCTATTTGGGGCCTTTTGTTGCTCTATGTAATTAATCTCTGTGTTTAGCTAGTCTCTCCCATTGTCTTCAAATTTTAAATTTCTTCTACCTTAGGTAATCCTATGAAATCTTCATTAATCATCATGATCTTATTTTCTATAATCTTTGCTTAAGAACTATACTGTTATATCTGAGATTTATCCACATATTCTACCACACTTTCTACCTATTGTTTTGTACTTTGTTTTTAATTCCTTCTAGTGCTTGCTGCATGTTTGACCTAGAACAAGGACTTAAATAAATGCCAAACTTTCAAACTATGGAAACTTTTATTTTTATTTGAAAATGTGTAAGAAATTTCTCTTTTCAAAACAGCAGCTTCACTCAAATTTAAAACCAAAGAAAATGTTAAATTTACACAAGTCTACTAGAGATGCAATGTTGTAAGTTCTATGGAAAATATGAATCTGATATTGTAATGTCACTATCTAAGGAAATAATATCACAAAAATAGCATCAGGTGTAATCAGAAGGTCATTACTCTAAAAAAATAGTATGTCAGAACATTTTTAATAGTTTCACTGTCTAAAGAAAGAGGAAACATTTAGTGATATTATGCCAGTAATAGAATTGTTCAATTACTCAACTAGAATATCTGTATATATGCATATGTGTGTACTCTGCATCTGTGCATTTTATTTCATACCAATTATAACTCAATAAAGCTGGTAAGAGAAACCAAGAAAAAAAAATCATTATATGAAGTTACTGGAGAACTAACTGAAATTTAAAAAAAGATAGACTAAATTAAAAAAAAAATTACCATGTGGTGTAAACTTAGGAAGACTAATCAGGTAGAGATAATTAGAAAAGGAGTTTTAAGGAGAGGAGCCTTGAACAAGACCTTAAAGCAAATAAAAAAATACAATTATATCTATGTGTGGGTGGGGAATACACAATTTACAGAGGATAATAGAAATGTTTACTTTTACACTACCTAAAAGGAGAAGTGAGCCCACATGCCTACTAGATACTCACTATCAGCAGAGGACACAATAGAATAAAAACACTCATAGTTTCCAAAGAAACTTGTTCGACTCAGTGTAATATGATGTTTAAGAGCAAGGTGAAGTTAAAGTCTACTGAAGTCTAGTAACTTGGCTTTAAATCTTTGCCTCAGATTCCCTAGCTCTGTAATTTTGGACAAGTTGTTTAATCTCTCTAAGCCTCAGGATTTTTATTTATAATGTGGGATAAACAGTATTGTGTACTTTAGAGATTTGCGGTGAAGATTCAACAACATAAAATACATAAACCACTTAGCACTGAGTTTGTTGAGAATAAAGGCTCACATATTTTTAATGGAAATCATACACAATGGTAGATTGGGAAAATGTTTACTAGTGTATTTTGTGTAGTAATAAGACGAAGCTGTATTTTTAAACATATTGCTTCACAACACTTCGCTATGCTAGGAAGTGATAAACGCAGCAGTAGGGAAAAGAAGGTAGATAATTTCCCCATTAAGTAAAGTTCACATCAATGAAGAAGTAATTTCATAGAAGCTATGATAATGTCTCTTGTGACATCTCCAAACTGCATAAGTGTTCAGTAGCATGATAGACGCTTCCTTATGAATGATATCTAGGCCAAGTTCATCAAAGTCCCTCTGTGCATCAGCCCAGTCTGAGAGCAATGAAAAAAAGAATTTAAAACTGTTATGAAAAAATAAGAATAGGGAAAATCTGAACATTAGATGCACCACATTTTGCTTCAAGGGCACATAGAAAATAATTCTCCCATCAACATTGATACTTGGGAAACTGTGTTAACACAAAGCACAAGACACAGAGCTGCTAGATTTAAACAATATTTTGCTTTTTTAAAAAATGGAGAATGTGTAAAATCTTTCAGAGGAGAAAATCCTAAGTAGAAACTGAGGATTTTGGGAAAAGGACTAAAATATTGCCAACAAAACCCACGGCAGACTCTGAGGCTTCCTATCTAGGAAAGCGATCAGCTGTGAAGAAGCATCAACATCTTTGAAATTAAGTAAGAAGGATAATCATTGCTTTCACTAAATACATCTCCAAAGGAAGTCTAGAGCCAAATAGAGCCCTTCCTTGTCATAAATTATAGGGACAAGGTTGTTCTCATAGAACTTGTGTTTCTTATGACCATTTTCTTGTTGCTTCTCAAAAACAGATTGTTGAATATATTTACTCATTAACAGAAATCTCAGTAGGCCAACTCCACACAATAACAAATACACAGAGAAAAAATAGAAGAGTAAATTGAGTTTGAATTTTAATGACAGGCCTATCAACCTTAGGAGATAGTAAACCATATGCCAAAAAGTCTGTGGTTTCTTGATTTCATTAGTAAAGTCAGAATCAACATTCTCTTATTGAAATTATCATTTAAACTGTCTTCTCTTTGCTTGATTATACTTCAGTGCCTGCCAGAAATCACCTGAATGCCCTCACCATCAGCCATGTTTTACGGGCATAGTGAACAGATTATACGGCAGCGGACGACCGTATACCGGCCTTCCTCTCCCCGTCTTATTAATAGATCGGAGAATAGGCTAGTTCTGACACATTAGCCTGCTCTCAGAACATGTCTAGGTTACTATGCAGGTGAACATTAGACCTAGAGAGTGTTCTGATAACATAAAGCTTCTCTTTAAAGGCTTATTCATCCAAGTTCTCTCTCATAATCTATTTATGGGACTTAAAAGAGACTTTGATCAAAATATAGTGGTTGAGTCAGAACTTTGATTGTGTGAAAGATTTTCTTTTTTACATCTGCTAAACTGCTTTGTCATCTATACTCCCCCAGTGGCTTTCACAAGCTTCAGCAGTATGCATATATCAGAGGCTTCCTGCTACAAGCATTGCTCTTTCTGCCTGAGGCAGAGATTCTGCCACTAGGAGCCCTCCTCAGTCACTCAATAAGTGTGCCAGCAATGAGGAGGCCTAAGACCCTTGCCACTTAATTCCAGGCACTTCAGGCTCCAAATTATTTCTTGAGGATGTATATCTTTTAAATAATATGAGCAATATATATCTCATCTGGGTTAAATGAGCACCAGTTATATCCATTGACATCAGACATTTAGAGACAGGTGCATAAACAGGAAAGCTCTTTTTAGATGTTAGAGTAAAAACTGTCAAGTATTTCTGTAGTAGACCACTACCCTACAGTTTTCTGAAAACATCCTTATGCCTTAATTTTCTTTCTTAGCTCTGTTTTCTTCCTACGAGTAACCTTCTCTTATTTGAACTGACACAGTTTATACAATCTAGCTCTACACTCATTCTTGCTGTGCTGTCAAACGTTGTGTCCTCAGCCACTTGACCCCTACTTCACTACACCCAACTGTGACTATCTTATTTACTCGGACTAGCCATCCTGACACTATCAGTTCCATCCACCTTTACTTATCATCAAGATCCACTTTTTTGAATATGGTTGGTTTTATCCACATTTTACAATAAATGTAGTAGATTATAATTCATGGGGAAACTATATGTCTGAAAGACAATTCCCTACCCAGCCCACTCAGGAGTATGGTGTGGAGTCTGAAAAACCATAAAATATCATGAAACATACCCCCCAAAAATGAACGATTTTAGGTGTACGCTACCTCTATGAAGGGATACCGTGGGAACCACCAACATTAAGCTCACCTTAGGTGTTAAATACAAAAAGAAAGTCAGACCTCCATTGAGAACGTCAGTGATATTGTTCACAAAAAAGGGCAAAGCAGGCAGCACAAGCTGTCAATTTCCCCCTTTATCTCCTTGGCCTAGGCCTGAGGTAGCTTGCAGAGAGGCCACTACATGCCAACAACTTCCTGTGTCTCTTCTCTGGAGATTTCTCTGGCTAGGCAGTCACAAAGAGCAAGCTTGAAGTACAAGCATGTCAATGGGAGCTTCTAGAGCCACTGTAGTTGTAGCTAATTTCCCCCATTTTTAGTTGCAGGGCCAGGAGTTGTAGATAAATCCTTCAATTCGCTGACACTCAGTGGGAAAATTCTATGGCGTGCACTGGATTGTCTTTCAGTGGGTTCTGGTGATGTAAAGCCGAGTTGCCAACAGCAGTAACTTGCTGATGAACATATCTTCTGTAGGCTCTACTCCTTTCACTTTCTCATTTCCCTTCTCTCTCAAGTGGTTCCAGGGATCAGCTCATAAAGAGATTTCTTGTATCCAAATTCTTGTGTTGGTGTCTATTTATAGCAGAACCCACATTAAGACAAAACATAAGAACTTGTTTCCAGAATTGATCATATTTATGGTTCATGTACTCCAAATTTGTTACCTATGTACTTGATTGTTTTGACTTCTGCCTCAAGAGGTCAGAAAAGTAGTTTAAATTATACTTGTTTAAAATAATAAAGTACTACGTATTTCACATTTATTATTTATATACATTTTGTTGGAAGACATTTGGTATTTTGTCTTAGCAGTTAATGTGGGACCAGATTATTTTTCCCCTTTGGTTTATAATCGGATAACACAATGGATCAGATGTCAATCATTCTCACGCAAATTAGAGATCTTACCTAGTGTTATCAGTTGAATTATGTCCCCTTCAAAAAGGATATGTTGGTAACCCCTACTACCTCAGAATGTGAACTTATTTGGAAATAGGGTCATTCCAGATGTAATTAGTTAAGATCACACTGGAGTACAGTGAGTCCCTAATTCAACATGACAGGTGTCCTTATAAAAGATGGTCATGTGAAGTTAAACACACACAGGGAGAATCTCATGTGGTAATCAAGGCAGAGATTGGATTTATTCTGCTACAAGCCAAGGAAAACCAAAAATTACCAGAGGCTAGAAAGAGGTAAGGAACAATTGCTGTGTGGCCCTGCCAACACCTTGATTTCAGATTTCTAGCCTCCAGAACTGCGAGGCAATAAATTTCTGTTGTTTTAAACCACCCAATCTGGGGTACTTTTGCAACCCTAGGAGACTAATACACCTGGTATCACGCATTACTAAAAAATTCAAGGATGCAAGTAATCATAAGGCATAAGCAAACAGAGACAAATCTAGATCAGACACTGCAGCATCCCAGGTCCTTTCTTTCCACATCAGAGATACTTTGACCACGTTAATACAGAAGTATCTGAGAAATTTATGGAGCTACATTCATAATACAGAAAGGAACCATGCAGTCATCTCCATTTTATAATGAAATACTTAAATAGCCAATAGGATATTATCCAGGAATCTATGCCATGAAAGTCAATAGATCCCAGTGTGTGTACTTCAAGAGTCCTAGACAAACCAGGTATACCCTGCTAGAAGCATCCCATAGATAAAGACTCTCTCACCTCAATACCATTAAATAGTTTGCCTGGAGATCTACCGTTAGCATGTTTGTAAGATTCCATGGGGCCTTTCCCTCCAGTAAAGCGAGGGAACAGATTGCAGGCCTACTGCTGAACCATTTTCTTTCCACAGAATAAAAGTATATTTATAATATCTTAGTTTATGGTTTATCTCTCTATAGATTTTAGGGATCAATTATTGGTTAATAAAAGGAAATTTTGAACAAGATGCTATTGGTTGTGGTCAGATTCTTTTTGATATTATGGTTTTTGGACTACTTTGTGTTTAGTCTTAGAAAAACATACGATATGCTGGTCCAGACATGATTTTGCCACTCCTTCATTATGTAATCTTGAGCAAAATCTTTCTAAACTCAATTTACTCTTCTATAAAACTGAAGTGAGAATAACCAGCTCATGATTCAATTTTAACTATTGGGTGCTGTAAATCTCACTGTAGATACTCCACATGCTAATTTTTTGTTCTCATCTTGATATTTCTAGTGTCTTTACTCTGTTGTTTTCAGGTATGATTGTCAGACTGTACACAGTATTCTCCATGTAGATACTTCATATTTTAGTGAAAGGGTGTTGTTTTGTTTTTAGGAATAAAATTTCACAGTGTTTTAGATTTAAACTAAGAGTGAATTTCAATGGCTTCTTTGCATACTATGTAAAAAAATGGAAAATGAGTACTAGGTTGGCAAGCCTAGATTTAGAATGATGTTTGATCATGTTTAATTGCATATTAGAAAGATGAGAAGCAATGTAATTCTTCATCTTGAGTGGCGGCTAATACCCATATGCTAGGGTTTAATGCTGGGAATAAAAAAGGAGTGTTTTAATTGTTATGATAAATGATATTAAATGTAGCTAGGTTGACACATATTTATATTTAAAGTCTACAGTTTATAGTTCTATGACGGAAGAGGGACACCAATTTTTAACAAAAGTTAACTCTTGAGAAAGTGTCTAAATGGGAATAATGTATCTATTTCATGTGTTTAATGTAATTTTTAACTTTAAATTTCAGTCAGCATACCATAGTGTATGTATGAATATATAGTGTTCATGTGATAACTGTGTGACTTACAGAATTTTCACACACACATTATAGTTGGACAAGCAGCACCTAAATCAAAAACATTAACAGGTCCCCACAAGCCTCTCGTTTACCCTGACCGGTCTCTAATCACCCCCTAAGTCCCCTGGGGTAATCACTGCCCTGACTTCCAAAAGTAGAGATTAATTTCAGCCATTTCTGTACTTTTTAACAAAGAAGTGTTCATTAATGCTATTTCATACCCGGCCTCTTTAACTCAAGATTTTGTTTGTGAGGCCCCATCCATATTTTTACGTGTAGTCACTGTTCTCTCTGTGTGGAATTCTTTTTTTCCATGATACTTTCATGCTTGACCCATTTTTATTATTCAGGTCTATCATGAAAAAATGCCATCTTCTCAAAGGAGATTTTTTTTTTTTAAAAGATTTTATTTTTTCCTTTTTCTCCCCAAAGTCCCCCGGTACATAGTTGTGTATTCTTCGTTGTGGGTCCTTGTAGTTGTGGCATGTGGGACGCTGCCTCAGCGTGGTTTGATGAGCAGTGCCATGTCCGCGCCCAGGATTCGAACTAACGAAACACTGGGCCGCCTGCAGCGGAGCACGCGAACTTAACCACTCGGCCACGGGGCCAGCCCCTCAAAGGAGATGTTTTTTATGTTCCCCCTCCCTCTTCCATTTAACTACCATACAGCATTATCATTACTGGAAATAATATTGTGTGTGTACTTTTTATCAACAATTTCTTGAGATATAATTGACATAAAATAAAGTTCATATATTTAAAGTAGAACTTTTGACATAAGTATACACCTATGAAAAGACTGAAATGCCTCCATGAACACATCTTCTTTGAGAGGAGACAGTGATGAAAAGGGAACATGCAGGAAGCTTCCAAGATATGGGTAATATTCTATTTCTTCATCTGGGTATTGATTACGCAGTTGCCTTTAAAAGTTTCATTAAGCTGTTACTGATGATTTGTGAGCTATTTTCTAATGTATGCTATATTTCAATAATGTTTAAAAAATCAGCTCTGATTTGGATCTAATCCTCTGTGCTTTCCTTTACTTGAATCTTAATGTCTCTTTTGTGCAATCCTTTTGTGTGCAAAAATATTCTTCACAATTTGTGAGTAAAGATTCAAATCTCCTCGGCATTATAACAGTCTCATGGAAGTGTATATTCAAATAACTTGTGCACTAGATTTTAATACAAATGTTGATCTGCTGTTAACCTAATTCAAAACTGTGTAACTGTATGTGAGAGAACCAGGAGTTAAAGATTTTTGCCTGATTTACAATCTGAAGTTTTCATGTAATTAAAATTCACATGAAAATAATCTAAACCTTAGAGAGTTTTTCTTTAAAAGATGTACTAATTGGATCTCTAAAAAGGAACTGAAATACTACTTATATTTTCCTTGCAAAATTCCTTATGTCTCGTGAAGAAATAGCTTATGTTTCAGCATCCAGCGTGTTCATAAACACTCCTGAATGTTTTCACACTATGTTATTGTGTTATGTGAGAAAATCGCTCCCTTTTCACCCTTAATTGTCTTCTAATGTACGTTTACCATATGGCAAGCTGCTGACTATAACAAAACAGTGATACTAATGCTCTTTTATTTTGTAGAAATCTCATAGTAAGTCAATCAGTAATAATCTTAAAATATTTTTTTTTAAGTAGTGGGGAAGTATTCCACCACCTCTCCAGAAAGACTACCAAAGTAACCCATTAAGTAAAGACAGATTTATTTGGCATTCTTTAGAGCTTTTTGGAATAGGAAGGTCAACGACAGTATATTTCTAAGATTTTGGGAGTCCAATTAAAGGTGGCCCTTTCATTGAAAGGATATACTTGAAATTGGGTCAGATTTGTGGAATAACAACTTATGGGGGCGGGGGACTCAGTGAGGAGTGGTTGTTGAAGCTCTTTGATGCTCCCATTTGAGCAGTCTGTGGTTGGGAGAAGACAGCAGTATTTCAGGAGCGCTAGTCAAATATTCTGCTGTTTGGGTACCTGGATTTTCATGAAGTTCCTGGAACACACTTACTTGTAACTTTATCTTCCTGGGAAAGAATTTCCTGGAAGAGCAAACTAATGTTAATGCAGAGTACTGAATAATAGAATTATGTTAATACAGACACTCAGCTTTCAGTTCTCAAGGGTTGTAAGGAATTTTACCCTGAAAAACAGCTTGACCAATCATTATAAACGCTTAAACTTATCACTAATAATATGGCATACTTTCCTAGAAATACCACAAATTTGTGATGCTGAGAACTATATAAAATAGTAACTTCATCAATAATGGGAAAAAATTGAATAATTGAACAGCTAAAAGTGTAAAAGCAGTACAAGTGAATGTAATGAAAAACCACAGGATTACTTTACAAAATGTTTTCGTGTAATAATTTTCATCAGTTTCTCTTTCCAACATTTTAGAAATTTTGTAATATTTTTTATTTTTAAAAATAGATTTTATCATCAGAAGGTCATGTCCCAAATTTACTTTTGTCTATATATAACTCTAGTTTATCACTTTCAGAGGTACAATTCCCACATTTATTTAACTTAAAATGGCAATGCATCTTACAAGTGGTGATATTTTAAAATTACTCTCAATCTGACAGCACACATACAAACCTTCTATTTTCAGCATCAGAATCAGTGGTGTTAAATTTGTTGAAATATTGATATGCAAGTCTATTTTAATATTAAATATTCAGTAACTCAGCAAACTATTGTGGATAAAATTTGAGATTATCAATCAGTGTTTATGAGACTTGAGTAATTTCAAATGCAAATTAATAATTGTAGTTTGAGTAGCACAAAATTAATATTTAAAGTAATAACACCAGTAATTATATTCCAAATATGATATGGTTTCTGAATTGCAAGTTTGAGTTTACTAACTTGACCCGTGAATTCTAGAAAAAAAAATCCATTACTGGATCCTTATTAGACTGACCTTGGCCTTAAATTACGGGCTTAAAGAGGTTTTAACATTTAAATGCTCATTGTAAATTAGACTACTGAAGCAGAACACAGTGTCCTATTTTTGAGCAATTATTTCTAAGCTTTCTACAGGGAAATTATCATTAGGACATTGTATTTTCCAAATTATTTATACTTCTAATGCATTGGGTTTTAGTACTTTATTAGTTTATACACTTTGTTTAATCATTTCATTCATCCTGCTATGTAAGAGGAAGCTATTTTAAACCAAAGCATTTAACTATTTCTATTCGAGGAGGGATGAAGGCTGCCTCAATTCTCCTAGGTGTGTGCTTTGCATCCATCTGACTGATATGCTTTCTAGTATTCACAGGAAATGGCTTTTACAGATAAGCAAATACCAGTAAAACAATTCCAGGCATCCATTAGTTTGGTCTTCTTAAAATGAATACATTATTTCTTAGATGCTAAATGTTCATGCTCAAATATAAATATGAGTTTTTATCATCTCCCATTAGATGAAGCCACCCATTTCCATTTACTAACATAAGCAGTTGAGCTCTGACTGTAATTTGTCTACTTTAAAGATGTATACATAGTACATATTCTCAATATTTCTTTTTTTTTTTTTTTGAGGAAGATTAGCCCTGAGCTAATCTGCTGCCAATCCTCCTCTTTTTGCTGAGGAAGACTGGTCCTGAGCTAACATCCATGCCCATCCTCCTCTACTTTAAATGTGGGACGCCTACCACAGCATGACTTGACAAGCGCTACATAGGTGCACACCTGGGATCTGAACCAGCAAACCCCAGGTCACTGAAGAAGAATGTGCAAAATTAACCACTGCGCCATGGGCCAGCCCCATCAATATTTCTGTTCATATATTGTATATCTTGTCAAAAGTATCTAAATATTGTTATGATGACTTAAATAAAGATTTAAAATAAAATTGAATAATAATTTTATAAATATTACATTAAATAATTTGCAAAGCCTTAACTAATACAAGTTTAAAAAAAGAAAACTGAATCAAGATTTAAGCTTTAACTTGTGTAAATTCTGTTCATTTGGCTCCTCAGATTATGATTATAGAACATAAATTCAGTGGAGGGTTTGACAAGTGTATAACTTTCATAAAAGTTTTGAAAAAGTTATTTTAAAAAAACCCAGATAACAGAAATACAAAACTGCTGGACAAAGAGTATCGTACTAGTGAGAGAGAAATTGGCAGTTATCACAAAAATATTATGACTAGTGATATTTGAATTTTATGGCATTTTGTTCAAACCTATCTCCCTAAGGTTATTGAGAGGTGATTGCAGTAGTTTCCAAACGGCTTTTCCCACTTGATATACTCTCTTCTGAAACAGTGCTGATTATGCCACTGGCTGTTGTAGATGCTGTTTCCAGTTGGGAAAAAACATACAGTAACAATTTACTTTGCCATCACATATTTCTTCAATTTTCTTAAACTCAATTCCTCTTCTCTGCATCATTCAATGTCCACAACCTATGCTTCAATTCCCAGATTTGTCGCTTTTCTTCAGCATACAGCAATTTACATAAAATCCTACACTGGCCAACTGAAACCCATTTGGCCTTCACTTGCCGTCTTACATGGCTTCTTTTGTGTATACCTGCATTCATTCACCACACAAATGCTTACTGAGCGCCAACTATGTATCAGGCACCATTCTAAATGCTTGGGATTTAAATGCATCAGTAAGGAAAATTGCCCAACACACCTGCATTTGAACAGCTTATATTCACACTAGAGCAGTCAGAGAATTAACAATAGGCATGAAGTTGTTAAGAAGATGAAAAATGCTATGGAATTTTTTAAGGGAAAAGTATGGGGGAGGAGTGCTGAGGGAGGGAGGCTGCAGGCTGAAGTATTAAATCTGGATCTTCAGGGCAAGTCTCACTGAAAATGAGACATTTAAGTAAAATGCAGGAGAAAATGAGGATGTCAGCCCTGGGAGATCTGGGACTCAGCCAGGGCAAAGGGCATGAGAAGGGAGCGTGCCTGGAATGTACAAGAAATGGGATATAGGCCTGTGAATCTGGGGCAGGGTTAGTTCACTAGGGTGCTCAGAGAGGGAGCCAGAGAGGTGGGGTGCAAATCCTACAGGCCAATGAGCAAAATGAGGGCAATACACAGATTCATACAAAGAAGTAAAGTTATCTGAATTATATATTTAAAGGATCATGCAGGCTTCTGTGTGATTCTTTGGGGAAAAGGAGGCAGGAGAAGCAGGGAGCGTATGAGAAGTTAGGAAGTTACTGACATAATCAAGAAATGCCCACCCCCCCAAAGAACAAAGAGAGATATCTTGCATAGGATGGAGAAGGTGAATGACGAACAGTAGCGGTACTGTATATATTTTGAGAATAAAATCAAGAAGATATCGCTATGAAATCTCCCAAAACTCTGTAGACACAGTTATTATACTTGTTTCATATTATGTTATAAAATATAACCCATGTCTTATTGTTCAATATATTTTTGTCACAATATTTGACTGTGTCTGACAAGGGCCAAAAATATCTAACAACTTGTTGCATATCTCTAAATTGGCTGTTAATTTTTGAAGAAACTATTACTATAAAATATCTTTAAAAGCAGCTGAAATTAAAACTATGTGAACATTTCTGGAATACAATGTTTTGAAAAGTTTTCTTTAGTGTGTATGTGTATATATATGAACAAATACATACATATATATACAGTTGGGGACATACAGTTAAAAACAAAATTTCATCCCAACCCTGAAAACCTCTTCCACACAGGAGAGAAAGAAAATAATTTTATTATTGAATAAACATTAAACTAGAATGGGATGTGCATCACAGGCAATCCAATAAGAGATTGCAAAATCGGAGAGAATCTCACTATTTTCTATAGCCTTGTAGATTCAACCCATTACATACATATTATCAAGAGAGATAATAAATAGTCCTCCAGTAAGAGGATTTAACAGCTCCATTTGTCACACATAGTTCACCTTTGATTCACTTGACACTTGTAGTGACCTTCTGTGTTATATAATTGACTTTTATCCAAAGGAAAAGTAAACTACTTATATCTTATGATAAGAGATAGTTTTGCAACCTGGAGAGAGCCATCTGCCCATGTTAGGCTTTTTCCTTTCCACAGAAACTGGGAGATAGGGGCTCTATCTTCCTTGATGATTATGTCTCAAAGAGATGGCTCCCAGATCATGAGAAAGACATTCCTGGGTCTGAAAACTGGCGAGAAGTTTAATTAGCTTTCACAAGATTAACACACATTTCAGAGACAGAGAAGAATTTACAAATTTTCTAAAGTAAACGAGCTAATAAAAAGGGTAGGTGAAGTCTCTTCCCTTATTTAAAACAAGGAGAATTAAGTCTTTTATTTGTATTTGCCCTTACAGTACACACACACACATCCTCAACACGTAACACTGTGTTACACCAGCTCCTTCAAGAAACAGATACCAAGATGAGATTAAGTGTGAAAACATTTGTTAGAGAAAATGACTGTGAGGAAAAGAAGAGGGAGCTTGGAGAGCCGTCATTCTGAGATCCAAGTCTGATCTCAAGTGCAAGAGTGAGCGAAAGATGGACGGAAATCTGGGTGCAAGCATCGTAGACTTCTGTGAAGTTCTAAGGAAATTTCAGCAAGGCTCACATGGAATCCTGGAGTCAAAGTCCTTTCTGAGGGGACTCCCAGGTTTCCCGGGACAAGCCCACCCTAGTATTCCTATCATGCTCAGTCATTAGCTTGGAATAGCCCATAAGAGGTCAAGTCTAAGCACAAACATGGTAACAGATGCAGAACGCAGTAGTTTGGAATCTTGGTCAATGACATTTCCTGCAGTCAGAGGTCTGGGAGGCACATTCTCATGGCCACAGCATCCATATATTCATTTTCCATACCATTTTGGAAAATTCTTTTGAATATCTATACACTTTTTAGATTTGAGAATCTGTACTCTCTAACAGAGGTAATTCTCATTGCCAGATTTTTAAAAAATATATAATTAGACCAAAAGTGATGGTTCAAAGAATATTTGTGCCCTGAGGATCTGTAGCTTGTTGTTCATATATTTTATATGTCCTCTGAGGAGAGTTACTCAAACATCACTAGAGTCAAGGAGAGGATATGCTTTATTGGATGTTGTGACAGAGCAACAGTTTTCTTGATTATTAATTTTTATTTCCATCCTTTTTTGCTCAAAACCATGTCTTTAAATTTGTTCTACCTGGAAATATGAGGGAAGATATATAATCATAAAATCTGGACAATCATAAAATCTAGAAATCTTTAAAAACTGAATATGTTGCTGTCAGATTAACGCAAAATCTTTTGATGGCAAAACCTGATGTGTATTTAATGTGAGGCTATTTATAGTTTTTGTTTATGTCACTTGTAGGTATTCATATGTTTTGCTGCACAAATATTAACGTGTTTGTGCTGGCTTTGTGATTTGTCAACTTGGCTTGACTGATCTATGTTTCCCAGAATCCCCTTCCTTATATACTTCTGGATGAGCCACCGGAGGTATTTTTCCACAAGGTTTGAAGGGCAGAAGTGAAGCAGCAGCTGTTTTTACACTCACGAGGTCAGGACAGAGACTTTTGTTGTTCAGATGCCTCCTGGCTTATCTGTTGACTTTCCTCATTAGCAAGTGGCAGCTGCCTGGCCAGCAACTAAATCCACTTTTCCCTGAATCTTCCTTTAGCTTCCCTACTGCTGGGTCATGTATAAATTTAGCTACATGATGAAAAACATCAGCTCTCCTATCAGATACTCTCTCCATCAAGGATGAAGGCAGGGAGAGTTGACTTGGGTTTCTGTCCTCATGGGTTCTTCTATCGTTTGTGGGTTCCAGCTTACCCTTGCTCTCACCCGCATTATATCCATTGTTAATTCCTGCCTGCCTTCCCTGTGAACTTTAAGTCCATATAAAATAGGAAAGTATCAGACTGTTTAAACAGCTCTCGGAATTGCGTGAGGTTAAATGCCTGAAATAAATTCCTGTAAATATGTCTGTATGTAAGTAGCAACGCTGGTGGTTCTAGTTCTCTGTTTTAACCCTAACTGGTACAGAATTTCGTATCAAGAGTGGTTCCAAAGAAACATAATCATAAGGATGGCTTCTCTGAATTGATTCTATGCTATCTGTAACTGCTTTCTGATCTTATTAGGTTTAAAAGAATTAATACCCATGTTTTCAGTTTTAATTTTAAACAGGACATTGGGAGTCCACAGCAGGCAGAGACAAAACAGTTATGTAAATTTTATCATTTGTAGATATCTACAATCAAGTGTCTACAGAGGGCAAGGCCCTGGGTAATCAAGCATTTGCTGCCATAGAATTTTTTTGTGAAAATAAGGAGTACAAAAGGATTGGTTAGTTGTTTAGTGCTCTGAGAAGTTGGGGAATAAAATCATAAGCTTGGGGCTTTAAATTCCCACTTAAAGTTATGCCTAAGGAACATAAAAGCATAAATGACATCCCTAAAAGAAACTCTTATCTTCTCTTAGCCACAGGGGCTGGATTTCTGAAAACCAAACTCAAAGTTTAATCCTGTAAATGGCTGAATTACAATCTAAATTGAATTCTCAACTTCACAAAGTCTCTTTTATCAAAATTAGGATATTGATTGAAAAGAAATGAAATCCTGAAAAGAGGATTGGAGATAAGGCAGATTCTGATGAAGCTGGGGACTTTTAATCCCTAAATTCCTTCTTTGCCATTAGAAGTGGCTCTTTTGGCCCAAGGAGTTTAGTCTCCTCTTCACTAAAGACTTTAATGGCCTCTCTTGAGGTAGCTGGTTTGCAGAGGACTGCTGATCTCCCTCAGGACCTTTCTCTGCCTCCTCTCCCCGCTTCTTAACCAATAACTAGGCTCAAGACCCAGTAGGTTCCAAAGGGGGAGACACAAAGTGTTACCCTTGGGGAAATATGATATATGTCAAAAGAAATGTATGATTTTGCCAATTTGTACCAACATAAACCTGGAAAATATGCATAGGAATGGATCATAGGGTGTGAGATCAACGTGGAAGGAATACAAAATTGTATCAGGCTGAATTTCATAATATAACTCACCAAGAGAGATTCCAAATTTATTGTGTTAATTCAAGGGTCTGGGAATAGCCCAGGCTTTAAGGCTTTTTATCCATATTTGACTGAAATATAGACCCAATGGTGGCCCAGACTAAAGGAAAGAGAAAAAACAGAATCTTCTTGGTGTACTGTAGAGAAAGATATTCAAAGCCTTGGGGAGACTGGAAAGCTAGAGTGGATTTATCATATAAGACCTGCTCATCTACCCCTTTACTTTATCCTCTGATGGGTACAGAGAACATTCTCTTTCCAAATGCTAAGAGAAATACAGTACCTAAGTAGTCATATCGCACATAAAGTTCTTCTAAAGAAAATTACATTCTTCTCTATAATCTATCAAAGAAGTCAAACTGTGTTAGATATTCTCACTCACTGGCAAAGTATTTATTTTCATATATAACGGGAAAATTATACTTTTCTTGACCTTGGCTACTGAAATATTGTGTCTGTAGCTGATAATCTCTGTTGGCTAGCAAGTATAGTACCAATACAACCACAGAAGTGTTTTCATTCTCTGGTCTTCTAAATTTATTCTGAGCACTATTAGCAGTGCCATTAATGTCAATCAATTAACCAATAATGTGTCAAAAGCTAAAAACTTTGAAGGGGGCATGGGATATCTAGACGTAATTTTGATATGACCACAAGTTATCAATATGTCTATGTACTATAAAAAATGATGCAAATATGCAGTCCTTCAAGAATATCCTGGAATATTCTAGAAAACTTCTCTCCTTATATTGCCAATGGCACTGGATTAAAGGAAAGCATCAGGGGCTGAGCCTTCCATTCCACAGAAACAGCAGGATCATTGGTGAATTGATGAGAATAAAATTATAGGTTTTTTTAAGGTTTATTCTCATCAATTCACCAATGATCCTGCTGTTTCTGTGGAATGGAAAAACCTGTAATTTGGAGTGACAAGACTTAACAGTGTACAACATTGTCACCAATTTCATAGTGTTAAATTAACAACATACAAAGTAGTAAGCTATTAATAGTCCCTGTGGGTAACAAGCATGAAATCTTTGCATAGCTGGGGATTGTTACTGAGGAATGGGACAATGGCCCAAGAAGGAGTCTGGGAATGTTTATAGCTTGTGACTACCCTGAATGTTGTGAAAAAAATAAGATCAGTTTACTGAAAAGTAACCCAGGTAAAACATATCCCTCCTCTGAAGGTTCTGTACATGTAATTGGCACTGTACTCCTCAGGCTCTTGAGTGGTTCAACTGCTAATGTCCATAACATGACCAAGCCTCCCATTTATAATCTGAGAGGAGGATTCCAATAGAAATATGATTGACAATTATGGTCACATCAAACCATAAGAGTTCACACTTAATTGATTTTCTAATGTAAGAGTTTAAGTTTGAATATTATGTGTGAGTCATCAAATGTTCTTCTCAAGCCAGTTCTTTTGGCAGATTATTCAGAATGGAAGAGCATGCATTAACTTCTTTCCTGCACTTTTTGTGGTCTCCAAGTTGCAAATTTCCTGTGAACAGATGCTTGAAAAATAATACACATTCTTACCCACATACCTTACTCTTACACATACATACATACTCTTACACATAATATGTATTAACACACAAAAGTTTGGCTCCCAGACCAAAATATTTTCATGTGTGCTACTTTACAATTTAGATTATAGATTGTGCTTCAGTGTGTCAGGGAGGAAAAATTTCTCCTCTACCTTTCTAAGTTCTTTTGGCTGGTGTAAGAATTAAATTGAGATGAGACAGACTAACAGGAGAAAACCAGCAGAAGTTTAATAACGTGTGTACCTCTTGTATACATGGGAGAGACCAAGGAAAACTGACTAACTCACCAAAATGGCCAAATCCAGCACCTTAAATACTGTCTTAAGCTAAAGACAAAAGAAGATGTTGGGGGTGGGGAGTCAGTTATGGGAGGTTACCAGGAAAAGCAGAGTAAACACAGATAAGGTTGTTATGCAGATTTAAGTAGTTGCCTTCTCCATTGATGAGAGTTTCTAGAGATTGAGTCATCATTCTCTTCCTGGTACAGCCAGGGAGACACACTTAGAAATGGAGATTTCTCGTGGGAATGTAAATGTCTCTCACAAAGGGCAACTTTTACTTGGTTTTCAGAGCTGCTTCTTTATCTGCGTTTTCTTGAAAATAACCAGCCCTAAATAAACCTTATGCCAAAGAGGCATATTCTGGAGTAAGAAATTCTGTTCCCTTACAACTGATGATTTACTTTTTGAATTAATAGTCATAATATGAGGGAAAATTGGGACATCCCACCACAAACATTACTTTTTTTTTTTTAAAGATTGGCACCTGAGCTAACAACTGTTGCCAATCGCTTTTTTTCTTTCTGCTTTTTCTCCCCAAATCCCCCCAGTACATAGTTGTATATTTTAGTTATGGGTCCTTCTAGTTGTGGCATGTGGGATGCTGCCTCAATGTGGCCTGATGAGTGGTGCCATGTCCACGCCCAGGATCCCAACCAGCAAAATCCTGGGCTGCTGTAGCGGAACTTGAGAACTTCACCACTCAGCCATGGGGCTGGGCCCCACAAACATTACTTTTGATATCTAACATCAAGAGTATTTTTACAAGGAGAACCTGGACGCTTGTCACTCTACTTAGAGCATCCTTCATATTGCAAGATGTATGTAGTTGGATTGAAGAAAATTGACCTAAAATCCAATTATAGGGTTCTATTTTTAAGTCATTAATCTTGATTCAAAACACTAATTACAAAAATATCTGTCTTCCTTTTAAAGTTATTACAGTACTGTATTATAAAAGTAAATAATAAAAAGTCTGATGACCTTTCATGGTTGACAAAATATTTTACAACTTTGGAAACTCTTTTTAAATGCAGGAAAAACTACTCCTTCAAACTTGGCATATAGGAAAGGGGAGCTCTAAGCCAGAGAGAACTGAAGTAACTGGAACAGAATAAAACATTTACAATGTAATTTAAGCGAGAAGGCTTTGATGTTTCCCTCAGTTTGACTAAACTTTAGACAAGCTTCTTCTTGACTCCAGGTCCCTGACCTAGAGCATCTACTTGGAGAATTTGCTTTAGAAAATGTGTAATTATAAATTCTTTCTCTGTCTTTTTGAGATGTAAAGCTTTTTAAAAGCTTCTTGACAGTTTTACAACCCAGAAATGCCTTTCTCAATGACCTGGGGAACCATCCCTTTGAAATGTTATCATCAAGGAAGATACCACCCCATCCCCTAATTTCTGTAGGAGGATAGGCACTTAAGTTCCTCATCCTTTTGCTCTAAATTGTAAAACTATCTACTATCATGAGGATTTGAGAAAGTCTACTTTTTCTTTGAGCAAAGCCAATTAGCAGATACAGATGTTCTTCCACTCCCCACCCCCCCCCCCCCACCACCACCACCACTCCCACCCGATCCCAGCTCTTAAAAACTCTCCAGCCTTTTCTTTTAGGCTCAGATTGAGTTCTGGTTTTTCGTCTCTATTGCAATGGCCTTGAAGAAAGTCTCCTTAGTTTGTTTAACATTGTCCAATATAATTTTTGCTTTGACAAATTCAAGAATAGTTTCAAGAAATCAAATGAGATAAATTACATATGGAAACAGCAATAGTACTCCAGGGAAAGTTAACCCAAATAGTCCATATTTTAGTATAATTTTGGCTATTTGTTTTGTTTTGTTTTGTTTTGTTTGAGGAAGATTAGCCCTGAGCTAATATCCATGCCCATCTTCCTCTACTTTATATGTGGGACACCTGCCATGGCATGGCTTGACAGACCATGTGTAGGTCCACACCCAGGATCCGAATTAGCAAACCCCAGGCCACCTAAATAGACTGTGAGAATTTAACTGCTGTACCACCAGACTGACCCCTAATTTTGGTTTTTAAAGACAAAGAAATAATACTTTGGGTAGCCAAATATAAGATCAAGTTATTTCAGCAGGAAAATAAAATCAAACTGTAGTAGAACTCATTTATTGCATTGCAATAGATTTCAGTATTGTGGGGGGGACTGGAAAAGACCACCCCAAGATATGTCTGTTTGGAATGAGGATTATTTTGGGCTTGTTACTTTTAAAAACTGCAGACAGGAAAGAAACTCTGAAAAGTAAAATTATCTTACCCTTTGTTAAGAGACATTTACATTTGTAAAGGAAATCTCCGTCTGTAAAGGTGTCTCCCTCTCTGTACCAGGAAGAAGGAGGATGACCTTAGCTCTAGAAACTCTTATCAATGTGGAAGGCAAGGACTTAAATCTGCATAATAACCTTACCCTGGTTTACTGTCCTTTTCTGGTAATCTCCCATAACTGACTCTCCCTACCCACAACATCCTCTTTTGCCTTTAGCTGAAGATGATATTTAAGGTGGTGGCTTCAGTCATTTTAGTGAGTTGCTCAGTTTGCCTGAGCCTCTCCCATGTATACATGCTGTAAAGTTTGTTTAATTTTTTCCTGTTATTCGGCCTCATGTAAATTTACTTCATTTTCCCACCAGAAGGACCCAGAACAGATGGAGGAAATGTCTTCCTCCCCTACAATTGGTCTAATTCTTCATCCATCCCTGGATCCAGATTCTTTGTCATATGACTTTGCAATTTCTAAAAATAAAAAATAAAATAAAATAATGGGGTATATTTCCCTAACACTTGAATTTGGATAAGCCACATGTTTTACTTTTGCCAAATGAATGTTAGTGATGTGATGTGACTAGAAGCTTCAAAAGTCTTCCTCTGATTGCACTTACTTGCTTTTGCACTTAGACCATCACCATGAGGACAGGCCTGGGCTAGCAGCCTGATCTCTCCCAGGATGGATGGCTCCTTCTGAGAGGATAGAGACGTGGATTATCCCAACCCAAATCACCACAGCTGGCCAGTTGAGCTCAGGAAAGATCAGTGGACTCTCAGCTGATCAGCAGAGGCATGAAAAATGACTATTTAATGTTGTATGCCACTGAGATTTTGAGGCGATTTGTTATGAATCAAAAGCTAATGGATCTAGTAACATTTAATGACCAAAATTAGTGGAGTGACATCTACAACATTCTCACGGGAATAAAGAAATTTATATCCAGACAATTTGTCTTTTATGGGCAATAACTACAGGCAAATCTCTTGAACTTGCAATAACATAGGGAATATTGTTAACATGAGCCCTTTTAAAGAAAGGCACGAAAAATACCTCCAACTATTCAACTGAAATGAAATTTTTGCAAAAGAAATGCCACTAAGCATTTAATATGTTCAATTAAAGATCCTTGGTTCTAAAACCAAGATGGGATAAGGATAAAAGAATGGAATGTATACGTTACACACAGTGACAATGTAAAAATGACACATCTAAAAGAAAGGAGGAGAAAAACAGGAAAAATACATGGGAAAAATTAAATTACTTAATGCATGTCTCATCTATAATAACTGTGAGTCAAAGCTGACAAAACAAGTATTGGAAATCTAAGCTTAATCAAGAAGACAAAAGTAAACTCTAAGAAAAATAATGCTAGTGACAAAAATTAGGAGATGAAGCTAATTTTATTGTTCTTATGGCAAGGATCTGATAGCTACTCTACATAAAAAAGAAGGAAGTAGGGGCTGGCCCTGTCGCCGAGTGGTTAAGTTCACACACTCCGCTTTGGCAGCCCAGGGTTTGGCTGGTTCAGATCTTGGGCGCGGACATGGCACTGCTCGTCAGGCCGTGTTGAAGTGGTGTCCCACATGCCACAACTAGAAGGACACACAACTAAAATATACAACTACATACTGGGGGTTTTTTGGGAAGAAAAAGTAGAAAAAAAACTGATGGCAACAGTTGTCAGCTCAGATGCCAATCTTCTTTTTTAAAAAAAGAAGGAAGTATATGTATTATGTAAAATCTTTTTCTTTTTTCTGCTTTTTCTCCCCCAATCCCCCTCAGTACATAGTTGTATACTTTTTCAGTTGTGCATCCTTCTGGCTGTGCTGTGTGGGACACCACTTCAGCATGGCCTAATGGACCATGCCATGTCTGCGCCCAACATCTGAAGCAGCAAAACCCTGGGCAGCCAAATCGGAGTTCACGAACTTAACCACTCGGCCACAGGGCTGGCCCCTATTCTGTAAAATCTTAAGTCTAAAGTTATGTAAGACATCTCTCTTGCCCTGTCTCACACCTTCTGAGCCTGTATTTTACTCTAGCCATTGCTGTGACAGCTAGTTTCATACACTTGTAACTAGATAGGGCCTTTCCTCAGCTTCACAATTATTTATTTCTTTCTGTTCCAGCACTTTCTCTGAGAACTACAGTTATGTTGTGATTTTTGTTAAACTAACATTTGTTAAATAGAGCCCTGGGGTGTTAGATGGTGAGCCAAAGTTCAATAGAAGAATGAAAGGGAAAGTGAAATAAAGAAGTTTATTACTCAAATGTCCTGGAGGAGACGCACGGAGAGGTCAAGGCAGGGTACAGACAGAGAGCTAGCAGCAGGACCTGGGGCACATGCATTTATTAGGGTCCCTGGGTGGAGTGCTTTGGGGTTTCCCAGCTAAGGGCAGATGGGATGACTCAAACCAAAAAGAGTGGCGTTTTGGTAAGCTCAAAGACGTAAGGCATCTTATCGAAGGGGCACAGAAGAGGAAGGAGCTGAGGGGCGGGAGAGATTCTTTATCACCAGGTGAACTGGGGAAGTCACATCAGGAATTTGCATTTACTTGTGACTCTGCCAGCTTTTATTTGGGGCATGTGACAGAGGCTTGTGTTAGTTCGAGGCCACTTGCAGGCCTTTTAGCCACAGAAAGTGGATGTCAAGGCAGAGATATTATGGAGTAGTTTAGCTGAACTCTCAATAGCTTGGGACTCCTGAGCAAATCACAGGACCCTCACTCATGGAAAACCTGAAAGTGTTCCTGGGTTAGTGGTTAACATATCAGGAAGGAGCTGCTTGACCAACAGGTGTTGAGGGCTGCTAGATAAATCTTCAGAACGCAATGGTGGAAGTGAGCGTCATGGCCCACAGCTGAGTGTATTCTTCCCTTCGTTCCTTCTGTCACTCTCCCCAGTCCTCGCTCTTGTTCCCCAGGATCACCTCTTCAGGCAAGCCTGCACAGAAAGCCCTTGTCTCAGCTGCCACTTTCTGATGGGAACCTACGCTCAAAAAAATCAAAAGATAAACACTAAAACAAATATGTAAAACTTTCAAAATTTCAGAACTATGGTAAGAAATGTAAAAAGATCAGTTATTATATAAGAAAAAAGGCACAGTTACTGTTTATACTACTATGACTGTTACCTACTTTCATAACTGAAGGAAATGCTAAATTTAAGTTGAAGGTTAAGAAAAAGTAAAGATATGATTTTACCCCATCCAATTTCATGGACTTGCTGACTTCCATCAGAGGATCTCTAAATTAAAAAGTAGTATAATAATTGTTTGGTTTTCATAGCAAACTCACTCATGAGTTATATAATCTTTACTCCTACTAAAGAACAAACACTGTTCATTCCAAGGCAATTTTTCAAATGTAGGTAATTTTTAAAGGCCTCTGGTTGATCTTTTTAATGTCATTGATCATATGTACAAAGGGCATCTATGTGTTTTCTTAAGCGCACACAACTTTAAAACTTACACAGAACAGGTTTTGTTGTTCATTATTTATAAAGGAAGAAAAAGCAGCAAATATATTCAACACTTGCCTGAAGTGACTTGACTAACAAGTGCAGGAAGCTGGCAGAGACCCAGGTTAGCAGAAGGATTCCTTGACATAGGGGTCATGGTAGGCTATGGCGTAACATCCTAGATACTCCACTTAACTATATACACTTTTTGAACTTTATTCGTAAATTGAGGATGATATAACCCTTTTCCAAAATGTTGACGTGATTAGAGTGTTTTTATTTATGAAAGATTTTCTGTGCAGTAGCAGAAGAAAAAACATGGTCACTGTTTTAAAGAAATTATTTTGTTGGTGAGATGAGAAACCTCCTTTACATCAGGCAAATGTAGGACTAGGATTTGTACAGCTCCCAAATATGAGAGACGTGAAAATCTCAACAAATAGCTAGTCACAGTCAAATCCAGACAAGGGAAACTCTCCACACTGTTCCCAAAAGAACTGAAGTAACCTAGAGAATGTCCTTGCTGGAGAAAGGTGGATACCCCCTCCCTCCAAATAAAGAGAGGAAAAGGGAAAAGGGGCTTATCAATGCAGGCTGAGCTCTCCCACATTCATCAACCAGAAAAATTGTTCCCTCTCCGCTGATAAAGATGCCGTGACTGGAGCACTCTCCACATGGAAGGAAAATGCAGGAGTGTGGAATAAGTGAACCATCTATTAAATTTCCATGTCATTTCACTTCTGTAAGAATCAGTTCAGCTTTGCAAAATGATGTAAACATATTGATTCATATTAAACAACAGAGTGAAACAAAAGGTGAGACTGAAGGGAAAGGATTGGTAGAACATTAGCATCATAAACCAAGATCAAGGCAAAGTCCAAATTCTTTATGTCAATCCAGTCATAGGCAGAATAGGAAGAGAGGGAGGAATTAAACTAAAGAAAGAGGTAAATTCGACATACAGAGGACGTATGAACGATGAGTGTGATGATGAGTTCCTAAATGAAGACAAAACAAATGTCCTCCTGAAATAGTGATTTCAGTATAGTCCAAGTTGGTGGGTAATTTTAGAATGCAAGAATTAGAAAATAGAATCTGGGAAATGCAGTGAGTGGACTAGGAACTCAGACACAGGACTACAAATATCACAAATTCAGCCTTTAAGAATTTAAAACACCAGAGCCAGATGAGATGAACAGCAAAGCTGAGTTGATTCAGAGTCGGAGAAATATCAAAAAGGCTCCTTTCTAAGAGCTAGACTTTGAGTGGGATTTTTGTGGAGCTGGGTTTTGTGTAAGGGTTAAATTGGTATCTTTTGTAAGATAGGGTGAGTAGAAGAAAACAAGCAGCTCTGACACTGAATAATACTACATTTATATTTTAAAATCAAAGAACTCCAGGTTTGGACGTGTCTTTAAAGGGCACATTCAATTCCTGCATTATGCAGGACTGACTCCAGGTTAAAAGAAGACCATTGTGGACGGAAGGCCAGAGGAAGGCAAGAAACGACTTTTTCAAAATAAAAACCTTTGACTACATTAAAATAGCTTTTGAGTTATTTTTAGACCCTGCCTTAGTCAAAGAATTTTCAACGTCAATAAATATAAAAGACTCAGTTACCATCTAACATTTTTACCAATTGAATATGCTACGATAAGTTTCCTTTTGGTAAAAAGTTAAGATATTTTCTTAGATATGACCCTTTCTTCATAAAGTGTAAGTTACTAATCACCTAAATACCACAACGTTTCCATCAACGCATGCCATTTTAAAAAAGGAATTGTATCAGCTCTTCTCTGTAAAGGAGACATTTTACTCAAATTTGTATTTTTATATAAAGGCAAAGAAAAATGCACAAGTTTCAAATGTATCTATGCCATCCATTTTCTTTAAAGTGGAGGATTATGAAGGAAATTAATAGTCATATAATATCTTTTATGTTCTAGAACAAAGACTTAATAGCATTATTGTTATCGTCAGTGCCAAGCAGATTCTGACTCCTAGTGACCCTGTGCACAGCAGAACAGAACTCTGCCCAGTCTTTTTGCACCATCCTCTTACCTCTGGCACCATGTCAGACAATGCTCCACTATTATTCATAGGATTTTCATGGCCGCTTTTTCAGAAGTGGGTGGCCAGGTCCTTCTTCTTAGTCTGTCTTAGTCTGGAAGTTCCACTGAAACCTGTCCACCATGGGTGACCCTGATGGTATTTAAAATACCAGTGGCATAACTTTCAGCATCACAGCAACACGCAGCTGCCGCAGTATGACAACAAACAGATGGATGGTGTGGTTCAATGACTGGGAAATGAACCCCGGGCTATGTAGGTAAGAGTGCCAAATCTTAACCACTAGAGCAACAGGGCTAGCCAGTAACATCATAATGGTTGATAAGCTGCAATTATTTGATATTTTCGTACAAATACTATACAAAAGCATAGTATAAAGAAGAACTTGAACTTCTTGAGTTATTGTATTATTCATTGTGGTATCATAAAGAATATATGTGTTCCTTGTCCCTAGCTCCTGGCACAAAGCTTCAAAATCCCTTGGAATTTCCTAAGCGATGAGTGTCTTTTTTTTTGCAAAAAGAAAGATGATGTTATTCATGAAAATAGGAGAAGGGGGGAATTTTCAGTACTCTGAAGGGGAGAGAAGGCTGACCATCAATAGCATTTTTTCATTCTCTCTTTTTTTATTGCAGTAACATTGGATTATAACATGATATAACTTTCAGATGTACATCATAATATGGCTCTAATTCTGTGTAAATTGCTTCGTGTTTACCACGCAAAGACTAATTACCATCCATCACCACACACATGTGGCTAATCACCCCTTTCACCCTCCTCCCTCCGCCCTTCCCTTCTGGTAACCACCAACCCATGCTGTCGCAAATGGCCGGATTTCACCATTTCTTATGGCTGAGTAGTATTCCATTTTGTATATATAACAATCATGACATGTATAATATCATTCCAAAACGTGCAATGCCATTTCATGTCTTTGGACATGCCCTTCCTTCTGCTTAAAATGTCTACTTCTCCCTCCGCATAGCTTTCTCTCCCACTTCAAAAAGGCTATTCATCTTTCAAACTCAAATAAGTTATCACCCTTTTTGTTAAGACCAACAGCAACTTTTATTTCTAAGTCCCCGAGTAGAGTCTTTTCCCACTTTAAGATATCAACTAACTAGTATTTGTTTAGCACACTGAAGGTATTATAACATATTGACAATCGCATACATGGAGCATGATAATTTCCAAACTCAGTAAACCCTTATTTTTCTTATGAGGTTTTCTTTTAGAAATATAAGTGAACCTAATATGTCTCTGGTCTCCATTAAGTAGATACATTTTTCCATGATTGTAGATACAGGCTATGTAAACTGGTTTTATAGAAAAAATTGGGTTACTATTTAGCCTATATTCAAAACATGAGTTTCTCAGACACTGTGATTCAATTTGTCATGTAAATTCTATACCTCAAGAACTCACTTAGGCCCATGTTCCCACATAAACTGATACGTCTTTTTATAGTGATAGGCAGACAAGATCCTCATATGCTTCTTTTCTTCATAATGTCTTATTTGCTTGGATATTCTGAAAACACTGCAAATTCAGCATATCCAAAACTGAATCCAGTCATTTTAAATATTCAACTGCATCTCTTCTCTTTTGTACTTGACCTTATAAAGGACATCATCTACCCGTAGACACCCAAACTTGAAACCTGAGAGTTATAATTGACCCTTCATTTTCCTGTCCTTTCACCTAACACAACACATTCAGTTGATCAGCAAATCTTGACATTTTCTCCGGTAATATCCTCCTAATTGGTTTCTCTGCTTTGAATCCTGCACCCTTACACAATTGTCCTCTGAGTAACCAGAATTACCTTCCTAAATGACTTACTCTTACTAGTTCTTGTCAATCCTTCAGTGCTGTCAGGACTAGGTCTTTCCCACCTGGGTACTCTCTGTGCCCAGCACAACGCCTGTGATACAGGACAGTTTACAAGGGGCATTGGAGGCAACTTTGGTTGTCAGAAAAGTGTACTTTGGAGTGTAATTGGATAAGACAAACATTTTATGAAGATCAGGAACTAGCTTGAACTCTGGGGACCTGTGAAAAATCTTGTCTATTGAAAAGATAAAACTCACAGTAAGCAATCATCTGAAAGTCTTCTTTCATTGTTATGTTTAGTGAGGATTTAGGATCACATTCCCAGCCAGTTGCCAAGGCTAAAATAATTGCGTATTTGTCATCAAAGAAATGCTTTCTCTCTTTAATTCTGCATCCAAATTAATTTTTGCTTAGTGATGCTATCATCTCTAGCCAAATATGGCACTATTTAAAATACTCCCTCCCCATTAAACTTAAATGGGATGCTAGAATAATACAATGGTTTGTATAGTAGATTATTTTTTCATTTATAAATCATTAATATATTCTATATTACACAGCTATTGTTAGAAAGAATACGCTTTTAACTTTTGATAGCTTTTTCCATTTATCTTTTATTTACTCATATTTTATTTATTTTTTTGTGCCATTTAGCCATATTCATAGGCCAATCACAGATAATATTAAGTTAAATTTGAAGTTTCCACAGGAAAATAAGTTTAAGTGCTACTTGGGGAATGAATTCCAATACCCTTTGTTTCTCTCTCGAATTCTTTTGTGTTTAGAAATATGAGACTAGAGGCCTGGCCTAGTGGCATAATGGTTAAGTTCCTGTGCTCTGCTTTGGTGGCCTGAGGTTTGCAGATTCAGATCCTGGGTGCAGTCCTACACACCTCCCACTGAGCCATGCTATGGTGGCATCCCACATACAAAATAGAGGAATATTGGCACAGATGTTAGCCCAGCGACTATCTTCCTCAAGCAAAAAGAGGAAGATTGGCAACAGATGTTAGCTCGGGGCCAATCTTCTTCACTAAAAAAGAAAAGAGAGAGAATAGCTAATGGATGGAAATTATAGCTTAGCTTATGATTCCCAGCCTCTCACTGTGACCTCCTTCATCTCTCTTGGATCATTAACAATGGCAAATTTAGTTAAACTGCTGTTTTTAGAACTCATTTCATCCTTTTGACTTATCCTTTCTTCTTTGATACACAGGCCTTTTTCATATCCTTAAATATCTTCCAAAAATTTAGATTCAAGACCAGGCTTGCAGTGTTGTATTTTGATTGTAATTATGAATGCATACAATTTTAGAATCTGTGTTATAAACATCATTAAATTCCTTGAAAATTTTTCTCTAGATTCATGTTATGGTTTGTATTTGCTTTTCCTTTCAGATTAAAGGATTATTGGCCAGGAAACCACAAGTTTAGAATAAAAAATACTAAGCCAAAGTTCAGGGTTTATGATTTTTTTTTTCCTGTTTCAAACTACCCTATTTTGCTATGAAGACGTATCCATAGGAAGAAAAGCTGCCTTGTCAATAAGAAAATCCTTAATGGGCTGACCTTTAGCCTGTGGAGGGCCAGAACTGAAATCCAATAGCTTACTTTTAATTAGTTAAGATGTCATTTCAAAAAAAAAAATAGTGAAACAAAGTCATAATTCTGGTAGATGTTATATTCAACTGGGATTTGGGAAAAGCTGACAGGAGGCAATGCTGTCAAGCTTTAATGACTTCTTGAGCCTGACTGACAACACAACATGCCATTATAAATAGGCCAAGGTTAGTTTGTCGCTTGGTGGCAACACAAATATAATCCACAATCCCTGGCACATACATCAGAATGAAATCAGAAAAGCTAAGGAGAAAGGATTAATGTTATAGATTCATTTCTGTTTCCCGTTAAAAATTTATAAAATTGTCAGGAGCAGCTGTAAACTGAAAAAATCATAAAGCAAAATAAGATATTCATAATTTATTATTTTTATATATGCGAAACAAGTGATTAAATTCACAAACTCAGATAATGCACAGATTATTTTCAATTTGACAATATTGACAATTACATTTTAATTTTATTTTGTTATTCTCTAATTCATGTGCCTTTCTCAGTCATTTCAGGTCAAGCCGGAGAGTCTAACATCATGACAAGGCTATGTGTGTGAGGGTGTGTTTGTGTGTGTGTGCGCATGTGTGTGAATGCGTTTTCAGCCTCTAGTGCTATGGCCTCTGGGTGCAATGATATACACAAACAAAAGGTATTCAAGAAACTTTACCATGTTTCCGTGTGTTTCATATATTCAAAAAAAAGGAATCTGAATTTTGTAGCACATTGTTGACTCATTCACATAGTTTCAGGATTGATGGAAGACACCCCCAATAGACACACACACACACACACACATATATACATGCTGGGTTATTTCCTGGGAAGGGTATTTAAGCATATATTTTCATATTGGAAAAATAATAGATATATATTGGAGTTAGCAAAGAAAATGTTTACTAATTGATATGCAAAGTCTTACTGACTATCCACCAGAATTTTACTAGTTTTGAATATTTGTATTAGTGCATAAATGTCATAGAATAACCACAATGGTTTAGAAGACTCATAAAAATAAATTTAACAGAAATGTTTTCTTTTTACCTCAAGAATATAGGACTTCGAAGTTTAATAATGGTTTTATATTGTAAAAATCCCATGTTTCTTGAAACATAACAGCAATAGATATTAATTGCCATAGGCGCTTCAAAATTTCTTTTCCCACAAGCTATCTTTTGTCGTTTTTTTATCATCCTATATAGTTCAGTTTATTAACATTTTTTTAATAGTATAGAATCACAATTTCTTAGATTCCAACAGTTTTCACCATAAAATCCTGACTGTAACACCAAAAGTGAATTAGCCTCTGACTGAAAGGAAAGTCCTATGTATAGTTAAACTTGGTAAACTGTCTGCTTTACTAGGTAACCAATTTAATGACATAAGATGCTGCAGAAGTAATCAGAGCCTTCCCTTCCCCAGGGAAATGGATTTCGCCTTTGTGATGGTTAATCTTACGTGTCAACTTGGTTAGGCTAGGTTTGACCATATTTTTGGTGATACACAAGTCTAGATGTGGCTGTGCAGGTATTTTTTAGAGGTGATTAACATTTACATCAGTAGACATTCAGTAAAGTAGACTAGCTTCCAAAATTTGGCTGGGTCTCATCCAATCAGTTGAAGCTCTTAAGAGAAAAGACTGAAGTCCCCGGAGGGAGGGAGAAAGGATTCTGCCTCCAGACTGTCTTTGGACTGGAGACTGACACATCAACTTTCCCCTGAGTCTCCAGCCTATCAGCTTGCCCTGGGGACTTTGGACCCACAGCCCATACAATTGCATGGGCCAATTCCTGATATAAATCTTTCTCCATTTATTTGTATAACTATTGTCTTTGTTTTTCTGGAGAACCCTGATAATACAATCTTTATGTGGCTAAAAAGCATATAAGCGTCCTCAGATTCAGGGAACACGGGTAGATGCTTCTAATGGGAGCTTCAGGAAATGTTTTTATGTGGTTGCCTAAACATAAGTGAGCACATTTTCAGTGCCACCATCATGCATCCTGCGAAATAAAGAACATATAAAGCCCTTTAACTTCTCTGAATCCCAATTTTATCAAGTGTAAAATGAGCTGAAATGCTAGAAAATGAAATAAAGGGCAAAGACCAAAACTACTGTTCTCCCACTAGTCAAAAACACTTTTTTAAAAATATATTTTATGTATAAAATGTCAATTTTAAATTAATAGACACACAAGTAATTTATAAAGTTTCACTATATATTAAAACAAACTATCTTAATAACTCTTTTTGTTTGGTCAATACGGGATCATAAAACTTATGGCAGTAGGAATCTGATAAAATAAAAAGTGATGGTTTAGATATTGAAATATGAAGAAAAAGAAAAATACAATGAAAGTACATATATGTTTTTCACAAAAACTAGCAGTGATGAAAACAGCTAATGTGTACATCACTGGTTTCAATGAAACATGCATGTCTATTAGTGTTTTTAGGGTTAGGAACTCCTTTGCATGTCACCTGGCTAGTAAGTTAGCCCTTGCTATGACTATAATACAGTATTACATTCTTCAATAAAATAAATGGATAAGTCCAGGTCTCCATGATCTTTTAGTTTTCAAGTCAAATGTATTTTAATTTTTGACAAAAATATGAAGGCTCGAGTTTTCTCTCCTAGAAAACATATACTCCTTTCTTGCACTTTGATCTTGCTGCTTGAAAGGCATAGTTGTATAATCATTTCTAGAAGGATAAAAGTCTTCCATAAATGAATGACTGAATTTTTCTTTTATAGAGTGGTAGCAAACAAACAAATTTTTATATAATGTTATAATTAAATCCCCAAATGTTTCTCTGGAACATTTAATTTTCTCATTTTAATGTTGTGCAGACATTTATTTTGAGCTGTGAATGACAACAAGAGATGGCTTGTCACAAGCAGTTCTCTACTGCATCTGAAGTACAAAATAAAATTAACAAGGAAGACTGCATATAATGACATTTTCAGGAAAAGAGAAATAAGTTGTATTAGTTGTTTCTCACTTGATGTTTTGTGAAGTATTCCAGTTCACAGATTCTTGTGGTGATGGAAAAAAACAAAATTAAAATATAACACGGAATGGATTTTCTAACTCCTTTCAGTGTCACGGTAAGTAAAACCTTTCTGTATGTGCTTGTGCTGCTTTTATATTATTTTTAAAAATTTTTGTTTAGTGTTTATCTTTTGAGCTACATTAGGTCTTGAGCTCAGTCTACTGTTAGTTCAAATTCTCCTTATAAAATTCTGAACTTAATGTTCATATATTTTATATACTGTATTGATAGATCCAGTTCATCCTTTCTCTTTCTGGATATCATATGAATTCTTGCATTTGCATCCCATGTGGAACGTTGTCCTCTGAAAATGTGATAACCACTCCCTCTAAGCCTTCTCCGAGTTACCGATATACAGATAATGTGCTCCACGGTATATTTTTAAAGACAGGCCTTCATACAGCTTGTCATAAACTACTAAATACTTCAGAATTTGCATGACTCTATTTTCATGTGGCCTGTACATCCCAATTTTTTCATTGATAGTCTTGATGAAAAATTAAATGTCATCTTTTTAACATTGCCCACTCACCAGGCATTTTGTCACAATAATTTGTTCTCAAAGAAACTATTATTATATATATTTTTTCATAATCTTTCAAGGGTTCCACACTATTTTTTATCAAAACCATATGTCTAGAGTTTGTAACATCTAATTTTTCATTTCTTAAAAAATTTTGGCAGCAATCGGTCACTGTCATCTTCAAGCCCTCTTTTTAAAAAAATTCTACCATATTAAGCTTCACCCACTTTTCTTATAAGTAATAATCTTGCCCAGGAAGTTAGGGTTATTTAAAGAACTCAAGGGCTCCTGCATCTATCTCCTTTCACATCCACGGGCCAATGAAAAATTACAAATTCAACTATGCTATTGGAACAGGAATTAAGAGAGAACATGCCTTTAGCCTGCCTGTGTGGTTCCCACAGTCCAGACTCCTCACCCTCCCCTAACAGGTCATCATTCAAAACTGACAACACTGAAAAGTTGCATAGACACAATACTAATATTTAACTTTGGAAACTTGATTCTCATTGTTTCTACACATAAGCAAACTAAGATCCGCTAATTTCTCTCAGACTCTTTAGAGTAATCAAGAGCTCTGTGTTAATTTTTTACATATTTACATCCTGTGGCAAGTCAAACAAAAGCCTTTGAAGGCAGAAACAACGACTCATTCACCCTTATCCTGAGCATAAAATAAGAAAAAAAATAGTTGCTCTCCGTATGTTGTCTACTTATATTTTTGACTCTATTATCCAAGTAAGCTGAATTGTTTCTAAATTAATAGCTTTCTTCTTAAGAAAAAGTCTAAAATAAAATGCTATAAATTGTCAAATTCAAACTTTCTAACATTAAAATTAAATTACCTGCTGCAATCAGCAGCCTAATAGCTTTATTTTTTTAAAGTGATTTTATGGTTGACGTTATTCTTGAAAGTCAATGACAATCTTCCTATATACAGTTTATATGCTTACCTATTTTCTCTTACAATTTCGTACATGTATTTTTAAAATTCCAGAGCATCTGAAAGCATCCACATAGCCACGTAAATTGATCTAAATATTATCCTTCCTTTTTCTATTATTGTAATTATTTGCAGTTGCATACTGAGCATGTATTATCTTCCTCACTGGCTCATTTAAAAGAAAGCAGAAAATTTTAAGTGGTTTCACAATATTAAGGTCTGTGGATATGATATGTTCACCTTTTGTATATTAGGATTCTATGATTCATTTATTCAAAGTTTATAATAAATTTATTGACAGTTGGATATGTGTGATGGTAAAATACGGTGAAGTGTTAATTGGTGATATCTGCTACACTTTTGTTGTTTTTTTTTTTTTTTGAGGAAGATTAGCCCTAAGCTGACTGCTGCCAATCCTCCTCTTTTTGCTGAGGAAAACTGGCCCTGAGCTAACATCCATGCCCATCTTCCTCTACTTTTTATACGTGGGACGCCTACCACGGCATAGCTTTTTGCCAAGTGGCGCCATCCGCACCCAGGATCCAAAGCGGCGGACCCTGGGCCAATGAAGCGGAACTTGCGAACTTAACTGCTGCGCCACCAGGCAGGCCCCTCTGCTATGTTTTTATTGATCATGATATTAAGTGATTACCAGTTGGAGGTTTCTATTGACGGAAGGGTCTCTAGGATTATTATTGAAGAAACATATACACAAAAGAAATCAGTGCTTGGCTTTTATTTTATTTGCTTTTGGGATATACTTTATTAGGAAGGTAAATCATATGCGTTATATAAAACATTTTGGAAACTTTATAATTTTATATATCTATAAATATAAAACGTACAAAAACTTATTTATTGGCTATTATATACTACACAGTTTTGAGTTTGCTTACATTGCAATATTAGCTTTTCTTTAACGAAAGTCTTGTCAAAATATTCATAATAATTGAGTTAAATTTTACGAAACCAAAAATTATTTCAAAACAAAGTGTTTAGTGCTAATATACTGAAAATCTTGAGAAATAGCTTCACTATTTTTGGTCCACAGCATCCAGTCGGAGATATCTATTGACACAAAGAAAATTGAGACTGCTATTGAGGACATAATAGATTTTTCTATTCTATATGATACATGGCTTTAAATATTTTTATTTATTTGTTTATTTTCAGATGTACATCATAATATATTTCGAATTCTGTATAGATTACACCACGTTCACCACCTGAAAACTAATTATAGTCCATCCTCTCACATGTGAGCCTAATCACCCCTTTTGCCCTCCCGGCTCCCAACTTTCCCTATGGTAACCACCAATCCAAACTCCAATGCTATGTGTTTGTTTGTCAATATTTTTATCTTCTACTTATGAGTGAGATCATATGGTATTTGACTTTCTCCCTCTGACTTATTTCACTCAGCCTAATACCCTTAAGGTCCATCCATATTGTCACAAATGGCAGGATTTCATCATTTCTTGTGGCTGAGTAGTATTCCATTGTGTATACATACCACAGTTTCTTTATCCATTTGTCCCTTGATGGGCACCTAGGTTGACTTCCAAGTCTTGGCTATCGTGAATAATGCTGCAATGAACATAGGGGTGTAAGTATCTTTACGCCTTTGTGTTTTCAAGTTCCTTGGATAAATACCCAGCAGTGGGATAGCTGGATCATATGGTAGATCTATCCTTAATTTTCTGAGGATACTCCATACTGCTTTCCATAGTGGCTGCACCAGTTTGCACTCCCACCAGCAGTGAACAAGGGCTCCCTTCTCTCCACATCCTCTCCAGCACTTGTTATTTCCTGTCTTCTTAATTATAGCCATTCTGACCAGAGTGAGGTGATACCTCGTTGTAGTTTTGATGTGCATTTCCCTGATAGCTAATGATGTTGAGCATCTTTTCATATGCCTGTTGGCCATCCGTATATATTCTTTGGAGAAATCTCTGTTCAGATCTTTTGCCCATTTTCTAATTGGATTGTTGGTTTTTTAATGTTAGGTCTTGAAGTACATAGTTACAATTCATTGGGGGAAAGTCTTGCTACAATATATTTGTACTCTTCCCATTTTTGTAGCTATTTTCATTTAAAAAATGGTCAATGGAATAATTAAAATATTTTTTCTCTAAATCTAATCAAATTTGGAAGCCACTCTATATTTCAGCTTGTAATAGAAAAGTATGAAAAAGCTAACAATGAAAGAAAATCCATGTATGACCTATTCTATGAAACTTTAAGGATGCATTTAAGCGTTACAATGCATAGGATGCTACATTTAATTGCAAGAGAATCTATGAGCAAAGTACATTTTCTCAAGTAAAAGAATGTAATATCACAAATGATTAAATAATTTTTGCAATAATGTCACATGACATTGGTTTATTTCAGTCCACTTTCTTTATTTTAAAGAAGAAATTTAATAATATGACTTTCTTATGATGTTCAAGAGTCCTAGACACACTATCTCTTACTTACATATTTGCTTGCTCATCAAGATTTTCGTTATGCTTGAAGAGGAAGAAGAAAACATTTTTCTATTTATCATAAGTTGGTGGAAGTCAAGTAAACTTAAATGAGTGGGACTTCAGTAAGCAAATTTGGAAGAACGTTATAATCATTTGCATAAGTTAAAGATCAGTGATTTTCTTAGAGCAGGAAATCAGGAATAAAATTTGGAAAATCAGGCATTTGTCACTTGCCGCCGAGTCTGAAAAAAAAGACAATGTAAAACCTCTTGGAAATGATTTTCTTTTTAGGGAACCTTAGAATATAAATAATGGCTCTGTATATGATTTGTCTAAAGCAACTGCTCTAATAGAGACATTTTATTGCTAAGCTAATAAAATTAATTTGGAAAGAATCATTCTACAGATCCAAAGACAATGTTTGTTTAAATGACAAGCCATACATAACTTGGGCAAGTAAAGTGTTTTACTTACTGAAATGACTAGATCATTGAGGCAGAAACTAGTTTTACTTTTGTCGAGCAGAAAAATGTAGTGACTCTACTTTTCATTCTCATTGTGTCTGTCTATTCATGTGGCTGTGTGTGCATATATGTTTGCATAAGTACATACTAACAGGTTAAATAAACAATGGGTCTCAAAGTGCCATGCACAAATATCACTTGAGAACCTTGATAAAGAAAGAAAAATTCTGGTAAGTACTTCCGTTTTTCTCTCAGCAAGTTTGTAATGATACTTAGGGATCTGAATTGTAAACTAATGATCAGCGTTTAGATTGTCATTGAACCACATTTTAAGAAACACTTTTAAATAGTGAAAATATCCCTGCTTTAATGTCCATTGTAATTAAATGGTGGACTGAAAGCATGGACATTTTTATTTTATCAAATGATTTTATTTATTTAAGATAGATATATTTTGATCACCTTGAATAAGTTCATGCATTCTTTCTTACTTTCATTTGCTCATCAAATAGCTATTGAGTGTCTACCATGTTGAAGTCATTGTGCAAAGTATCAGGGATAAGATGGAGGACATAAAAATGATGTTTTAGTTATCCAATGTTTATAATAAATCACTCCAAAACTCAGTGTCCTTAAAAAACAACAATTTTATTACCTTTCACAATTATGTGGGCTATCTAGACATAGCTGGATAATTATTCTGTTTTATGCAATGTCTGTTGGAGATGCAACCATCTGGCTTCAGGGCTTAAGTGAGTTAGTGTATTAATCGGCTCAGGCTGACACAACAAAATAACACAGACTGGGTGGCTTCAATAACAGAAATTCATTTTCTCACAGCTCTTGAGGCCAGAAGTCTGAAACCAGGGTGCCAGCATGATCAGGATCTGGTAAGAAATCTCTTCCTGGATTGCAGACAGGCATCTTCTTGCTGTGTCCTCATATGACAAAGAAAGAGAGAGAGAGATAGAGATATTTCTCTTCTGCTTATAAAGCCACAGTCCTACCAGATTAGGGCCCTATCCTTCTGACATCATTTAACCTTAATTATCTCCTAAAGACTCTATCTTCAGATACGGTCACATTGGGGGTTAAGGCTTCAACATATGAATTTTGGGGGGGAGTAAGAGCACAATTCAGTCCATAACAGCTGGTATGTCTAAGATGGCTTATTTACATGTCTGACCCACTACTGGGGACAGCTGGAAGCCTGATCATCTGGGACACTGGGATGACTGAGCTTCTTTATCTCTCTGTGTAGTCTTAGAGCTTCTCTCTCTCCACATCAGCATTTCTATGTGGTCTCTCAAGCAGGGTAGAAAGTCCTTTACTTGGTAGGTCAGAGCTCCCAAAGTGGAAAATAAGCAGCTGTTAGGTCTTCTTAGGTCTTCTTGAGCTTTAGGACTGCAACTGGCCCAGCATCCCTTTCTCTTCACCGTATTGTTTAAACTGACTCATAGGGTCAGTCCAGTTTAATGTAGGAGAGAAACATACAAAGCTATGAGGAAGCAGGTTTACTGAAGCCATAAATATAATGTTTTACATATATAAATTTTATATATAAAAATATATTTTTAAACATGTACATAATTTATGGGCTGTTTTTAGTGATATGAAAGAAAAATGATATAGTGATGAAAAATATAAGAAGGGTCCTACTCTACCATGGACAGTTGGATAAAAGCAACTCCTGGAGGAAAAGTCTTTAAACTAAGACACAAGGATAAAAAGGAACTAATCATATCAAGAATAAACACAAGATAGTTCCAGACAAAGGGATGAGTAAGCACAGGTTCCTGTGGTAAGAAATAACGGTTTGGGGGACACTCTATAAGGTCCTGAACATCCAGTAGAAGACAAAGGCTAGCTTCAGACCTACTGGCGTTGAAATCTAGTGGTCGTGACAGACATTAAACAATTAATTATACAATTAGTGTATTACTTACATTTACCAGCTCACATCTTAGAGCTCATATTTAGTAGTGCCTGACTCAGTCTGAGGGATGTAATCAACAAGTAATGAGGTACATCAGCTTCAAGTTCAAAAGCCCAAGAGCTCTGGATGAAAGAATGTGAATTCCAAAGATTTTAGGCAATTCATTTGGCAGCAAAATTTTATCTGCAATGATGGGAAGCTATTTATAGCCTTTATTTATCTCACTTAGTGTGAATATTTACACATATTACTGGAAAATTACCATTTTGAATATGTATGTTGACTCAGACTCTGCTGAGAGTGTTACATAAATTAAAGTCTAAAAGCTCCTAAATTCAAAAGAAATACACATAACCTTAAAACACATTAACCTTAACAGGTTTTCATATAATGAGATATAAACTTATACTTGCCAGTTTTCCTGAAAGAGCCACTTAATGATATGCTAGGAATGAACCAGGAGGAAAGGTGTTGCACATGAAAAACAATGAAAGGATGGTCAAAACAATCATGAAAAAGAATAATAACATTGAAGGACTCACACTTCTCCATTTCAAAATTACTACAAAGATGAAATCATCAAGACAATGTGGTAATGGCATAGGATAGAAATATAGATCAAGGGGAAAGAATTGAGAGTCCAGAAATATACCATTACATTTATAGTCAATTGCTTCTTGACAAAGATTCCCAGACAATTTAATGAGGGAAAAATAGACTTCCCAACAAATGATGTTGGGACAACTGGATATCAATATGCAAAGAAATGAAATTGATTCTTCCCTTACACTACATATGAAAATTAACCCACAATGGATCATAAACCTAAATACAAGAGCTAAAGCTATAAAAGTCTTGGAAGAAAACACAGGAGTAAATATCTGTGACGTCGATTAGCTAGGCATTTTTAGCTATGACACTGAAAGCAAAAACAACAAAAGAAAAAAAAAGATGAATTGAACTTCACCTAATTGAAAACTTTTGTGTTTCAAAGGGAACCATCAAGAAAGTGAAAAAGCAACCTAAAAAATGGGAGAGACAATTTGCCAAGTATATCTGATGACAGACTTGTATCCAGAATACATAAAGAACTTACTATTCAATAATAAAAACATAAATGTAAGCCTAATTTTTAAAAAATGGGCAAAGTATCTAAATAGACATTTCTCCACAGATGTATGAATGGCCAATAAGCACATGAAAAGATGCTCAACCTCATTACCCATTAAGGGAATGCAAATCAAAACCACAATTAGATAACAATTCACACCACTAGAATGGCAATATCAAAAAGACTAAAATAACAAAATTTGGCAAGGATGTGGACAGATTGAAAACCCCATTTATTGCTAGTAGGAATGTAAAATGGTGCACCCACTTTGGAAAGCAGTTTGGTAGTTCCATAAAACATTGAACATAATATTATACGACCTAAAATTTTCACTTGTATATATATATATATGTTTATATATATATATATATAAAGCCAAAAGAATTGAAAACAGGTGCTCAAAGTAGTACATGTACATGCAGGTTCTCAGCAGCACTATCTGCAGTAGCCAAAAGGAAGAAACAACCCAAATGCCAATCAACTGATGAATGAATAAATTGTCATATGTACACACAATGGAATATTATTCAGCCATAAAACGGAACGAAGTACTGATCCATGCTGCAATATGAATGAACCTTGAAAACATTATCATAAGTGAAAGAAGCCACATAACAAAAGATCACATACTGTGGGATCCCACTTCTATGAAAGGTCCAGAATAGAAAAATCTATTGAGGCAAAAAGTAGATTAGTATTTGCCAGTGGATTAGGGAGATGAAAATGGGGAGTGACTGCTAAGGAGTATAGATATCTTTTGGGGGAGACAAAATGTTCTAAAATTAGGTACTGGTATGGTTGTATAATCCTATAAAAATACTAAGTTGTACATTCAAAAGAGTGACTTTTATAGTATATTAATTATACCTAACAAAGCTTTTTAAAAAGTAAAAAAAAGCTAAACAGGGAATGGAATTTAAAACCACGTATGTTGTCAATTCTAAATAAATAAGTAAATATTATCTGTAAAAAATTTTATCAATGACTAAAGGGGGAGTTCAAAAGCAGAGCGGAGGCTTGCCATTTCAACCCATATACGAAAGAGCCTGGATTGCCATGCCCTTTCTTAAAACAAGAAAGAGCTGAACAAACTGAAAATCAAAGACTTTTCTCAGACCAACCAGAGAACTGAGGTCCCAGGGAAAACCACTACTCTGAAATCTGAAGAGACAGGCACATCCAGAGAGACAGAAACTTAGATCTCTTACCTGCAGTCAAAGCCACTAAAGCCATAAACTAGTGGGAATCCTTAAATTGTAATTTTGACAAATGGCTGGACTAGTGACAGTGAGTAACTCCTAGAAGTTTCAAGGAGTCTTTTAAGAGTTTTTCTTCAGGGAATCTCAGCAGGTGAGGACTTGAGAAAAATCCTCTCCCAGTCCTGGCAGATGGAATGGAAGAGCAACAATTGTAAATCATATCCAGATTCTTCTCCATAACAAAAGCTTACTCTCCAGGGGAATGGACTTCACCAGAACACAATTCTGAAACATTATCCCAGCTGGTGGAAAGGAGTTCCCGCCCTCTCTAGGCACTCCAGTGTTTTATCTCACCTAAGGGGGTTGGAGGAAATACGGTCAACAAGAACAAGACTTCAAGAAACTAGACTGAGGACAGTGTAGCCAGTGAAAGGATTAGTGGACAGGAGCAAGAAAACTACACCACTGGTGAAGAGCATTACCATGGGACACAGGCCCATAAAAAGGGACTTAATCATGAGATTGCAGAAGGATGCCCCCTCACCCATATTCTATCATCACATGAACAAGGCTCCAATCTAATAACAGGGGATTATTGCTGAAAGAGCTGCAAGACAGACTCTCTCTGAAAAGCAGTATATTAGAAAGGCCCACAGCCAACAGAGAGAGAAAAACAAGGACACTAGAGAAATTTGAGGCCTCTGGTACCTATAGGCACAACAAACATTCCACACAGCCCGTCGCCCAGTCATATTAACATAAGTCCCCATACTAAAGGCCTGTTCACCTTGGTTTCTATGACCCGATATAAGACGTCCAACTTGCAACAAAAAATTACAAGTTTGCCAAAAGGCAAAAAGAAACACAGTCTGAAGAGACAAAGCAATCATCAGAACTAGACTCAGCTATGACACAGATGTTGGAATCATCATTCAGAGAATTCAAAATAGCTATGATTATATGTTAAGGCCTTTAATGGAAAAAGTAGGCAACATAGAGAAGGTCAATCTCAGCACAGAGGTTGAAACTTTAAGAAAGAATTAGTTGATCTAAAAGATAACTATTTGTTTAAAGAAATAATAACAATGCATTGGGTTACTATATAGCATGTGGATAAATGAATGAAAAAACGTCATGAGGGGTGGGAGGGAGAAATTCAGAACATTCTGCTTTAAAATATCTGTACTACATGTGAAGTGGCATAGCGATATTTGAAGGTGAATTTAGATCACTAAAATATATCTATTGGGCAACCACTGAAAAAAATCTTAAAAAGAAGTATAAAAGAAATAAATGCTAAGAAAGCAAACAAAATGGAAACACACAAAACGTTCAGTTAAAATTAGAGAAAGCCAAAAAACAGGGAGGAAAAAAGGAACAAATGCAATAAACAAAAAACAGTAACAGAATTGATTCCAACTATATCAATAATCACTTTAAATGTGAACTGAGTAAATGACTCTAATAATGGATTGGAGTTTGTCATAAGCAAAAAAAAACTTTATTAAACTATTTATAGAATATCTAGAAAGTAGAAATGATATATAAAAACAAAATGTAGTATTTAAAGGTTTTTTTTGTTTTTTTTTAAAGATTTTATTTTTTCCTTTTTCTCCCCAAAGCCCCCCGGTACATAGTTGTGTATTCTTCGTTGTGGGTTCTTCTAGTTGTGGCATGTGGGACGCTGCCTCAGCGTGGTCTGATGAACAGTGCCATGTCCGCACCCAGGATTCGAACTAACGAAACACTGGGCCGCCTGCAGCGGAGCGCGCGAACTTAACCACTCGGCCACGGGGCCAGCCCCAGTATTTAAAGCTTTTAAATTACATTTATTTTTATATCACTAATGGTAAAAAGTATATGTATATGCTTAATATACGAACAATCAAAAATTGGAGTTAAAATTTCAAAACATCTCCATATAAAAATATTTTAAAATTAAATAATGTTTATTTTATTCACCAAATTACACTATGATACTATGATAAAATGTAGTACTGAAACTTCATGTCACTAAGTATAACTTTCTAAACACTGTCTCTTTTAAACTAAGGAATTAGATAAGTAAATTACGCTTCTCTGGTAAATATCTATACTCTCTAATGTTACTGAAATGCTGTGGACTAGTCAGTAGGATGATATATTTCAAACTAGACACATTTTTTCCTTTTATTTTTATTAAACAAGTGAATTCATGTAGATTATTCCTAATGAGATTGTATTAGTATCTGGGAATGCAAATGTTTATTCGCCAAAGTGTCTGCTTGTTAAGGAATCCTTATTTTTTCTTCCATATATATCAGGAGAAGCTCACCATATATGAAACAGTGTATATGATACCATAACAAAATGTTGATACAACTATTTTTTACTTGCCACAATACTTTTTTCCTTAAAATAATCCACAACCTTTATATGTGCCTATTTTTTACAAGATTATGATCCAAATCAATTCAAAGTGCCTGGTTACTGTATTATTCATCTCCAAGAGGTATAATTTTCTCAATGATTACAAATGGATAAAAATAATATTAATTTTTAATACTCACCCTTCTTCAGTTTGAATATTTCTGTCATTTCAGTTTTCACACTTGAAGACATGCCGAAATAAATGATTAAATAAAAATATAAATATTTAATATTATATTACAATGTACAAAAATATGCAAGACTAGGTGTGAAAATTGACAACAGGTCATATATCATTTTCATCTAAAATGACCCAGTATTAGTAAGCATATTTCTTGAATCAATGAGTCAACAACGTCAAAAACAACATTTGACTACTAGATTAAATTTGGGAGCTATATTTCTATGTAAAGTTATAGACAATCCTAACAACAAACCACAATACACAGTAAACTCAGTGATTATATATCCACATCTATTTCAATAGCAGCCCATTCTCAGAATAAGGTGTGTCAATATGTCAGTGACAATAGGAAGTGTTGGATATCAACACAAATGTATCATCACCTTCACAACAAAATAAACACTAGCACACTGTCTTTTAAATACTGAGTTGGTAAACTTACGTCTCCACATTTTAGCCTTTCATCCTGACTTTTCTATTCCTCCCATCCTAACTCAAAAGATAATTATCTGTCACCTCGACCAACATAATTTATTTCCTAACTGCGACCTCTTACTGCTATGTTTCTCTAAACTGTGTCTGAAAAGTCAGTATCTGAAAATCAGATATTACAATCAAAACTACCTTAGAATTATGCTAGATTCTTCACCAGAAGCTCCTAATGATGGAGCATTGCTGGAAGCAGTGGTTTACCAATTTGGTTGCACTTTTAAAAAGTCTGGGAAACTTAAAACCAAACAAACAATAATGTCTTAGCCCAATCTGAAAAATTTTGGTTTATTTGGCCCGAGGTAGAGCCCATGTAATGTGTTTTCTAAAATCTCTCCCATGTGATTCTAATGAGGGGACAGGGTTGAGAGTGACTGGATTCGAGGCTGAAGTCCAAAATCCTTAAAAATATAATGTTCTCCCTAACTATTCTCACATTTAATTGCATATTATATATGGACAAAACTCGTTTGTTTTTTTTTTTTGAGGAAGATTAGCCCTGAGCTGAGGAAGCCTAGCCCTGAGCTAAGATTCATGCCCATCTTCCTCTACTTTATATGTGGGACGCCTACCACAGCATGGCTTGCCAAGCGGTGCCATGTCTGCACCCGGGATCCGAACCTGCAAACCTCAGGCCTCCAAGAAGCGGGAACGTGCAAACAACAGCGGCGCCACCAGGCCGGCCCCAGTGGCCCACACTCTTCATGACCACAGGCTGCTCATGATCCTCAGGTCTATCCATGTGCTTTCTTTGAACTAATTTTTCTCTCCAAGTTCTTCACTAACAACTCAAATCCTTCTAATCCTCAAAGGACCAGTTTGACATCATGAAGAAACATGATTTAATTACTTTTATTTGCTACTTAAAAAAATTATTTATTATTCATTTTATCTAGGTCTGTGTTTATATAGCATACCAGCAGGAGTTGTTCAGTACGGTTGAGTCAGTACTTCATTTTATTTTATGATATTGATTGGCTTAGCACAAACCTCTCAGTACCACGGAAATCAGATTAGGCCTACGTTTTCCTGATTTCTGTCACACACTTATATTGCCTTCTCAATAGATGCATTATGCAAACAAGTGTAATATGATTTATTTAATATTTGATTTATATTGATTCATGTTTTTACTTAAATATATTTATTTCAAAAGAAACTGTAATTTTGCTATAATTATCAAACTAATATTCTGGCTATAAAAACAAACGTAAAGAGAAATGTTGTTCAATTAGACCTGACATGATATCATGGTTTTTATCTTTTTAAAAGGAAGATCCCAAGTTTTATAAAGTTGCCTTTGAACCTGACCCTTTCTCCTTGACTTAAATAAGAAAAAATAAGAGAGATTAAAAAGGAAGTCATCTTTTGTAACTCTTTAAACTGTGATTTATATTTAATGTTATTTAATGTCCTATCTATGTGCTCCCTAAAATCATTTGAAGTATCAAAAGGGCTCCTGCATGTTTTTAAATTGTAACTTAAAAATGTTCCGCTGACAGGAACTCAATCACACGTACACACACTGTAAATTTTTAGCATGGAATCAGCCCAGACTTGACTATATTTTGAATATCTGTGTTTGTATAGAACAGCTGCCTTTTGAAAAGGAAATCTCAAGACTCCCTTTAGTAGTACTAGATTATATGCTCAATTTTTCACCTATTTACATTCCACCAAATCTGTCACTCATGCCTCCAGAGAGGAAAAAAAAAGGAGGAATATTTTAGAAATGTGTTAGACTGAAATATATTTTATATTTGTTCAAGTGCTCTCTGGGCATCTACAGATGTGAAGAAAAGCTTTTTCAAGGAATCCATTTGTCTACAATTGTTGAGTAGTAGCATTTTATAGGGTCTGTATATAAAATCAACCTAGTTTTTAAATAACCAACATACAAAGTGATATATTAACTTCAGCTTGAGGAGTTAATTGAAAGCAGTTGAGACAGTTCTAAAATTTCCGATTTTTTTTGCGTGTGAGGAAGATTGCCCTGAGCTAACATCTGTTGCCAATCTTCCTCTTTTTGCTTGAGGAAGATTGTTGCTGAGCTAACATCTGTGCCAGTCTTCCTCTATTTTATGTGGATGACATCACAGCATGGCTTGACAAGCAGTGCTAGGTCCACGCCTGGGATCCAAACCTGCGAACCCCAGGCCACTGAAGTGGAGCACACGAACTTAACCACTATGCCACTAGGTCAGCCCGTAAAATTTCCAAAATTTTGAGGAAGATTATCCCTGAGCCAACATCTGCCACTAATCCTCCTCTATTTTTTGCCGAGGAAGATTGGCCTTGAGCTAACATCCGTGCCCATCCTCCTCTACTTTATATTTGGGATGCCTGCCACAGCATGGCTTAACAAGTGGTGCATAGGTCCCCACCTGGGATCTGACTGGCGAAACCCAGGCTGCCGAAGCAGAACATACGAACTTAACTGCTGTGCCAGCAGGCCAGCCCCCCAAATTTTTAACGTAAAAGAAGTTGAAAAAAGTTATTTGTGAAAATAACTTCAAAGATAATTTAAAATACATTATATCATGTTAAAAGAAAGGAGTGTCAATGAAACAACTGTGATGTTTCAGATATAAGTATTTTTGTTCTTTTTTTTGAAATTTATTTTTATCAGTGGACTAATTTTGAAAAATCTTCTTTCATGGTATCTTCCCCTATATAACTAATATTTTCTATTGGCTTCTTAGGAAAATGTATCACATAACCTAGGCATCGAGGAGCATTCTAATAGCCCAAGCTACCTGAGACCCTACATAAATAGGGAAAAACCCTTATATTATTATTGTCTGCTTCAAGAAATTGGAAATTAAAAATGTAAGAATTCCTCTCTGGGTGCAAAACTATAAAATCAATACTTAATGTATTGAAATAATGTTTTGTAAGATGTTAAAAGAAATGTAAGCAATCTTTGGCTGTGTGACTTGAATGCAAGTTGTGCGAAGTTATTATTATGGGTAAACAAAGAACTTGACAGCAAAATGAGGTGTTTGACTATAATGGACAAAAAAAATTATAAAAAGAAATCAAAGAACTATATGTTAGCAATAGCTTTTAGCTTTCTGTAGGGTCATCCTTGCCCAGCAAAAGCCTACGTTCCCACTAGCAACCATGTGTCCTTCTGGCCCTTTTCTGGGCAGGATGCCAACCATCCAGTATTGTAACTGTTTCTTTCAAAGAACATTACTTTCTGAGAGAACACAGAGCCCTTCTAGGTGAGCTACTGATCCTTGAAATACTGGCCATGCAAGGACAATCACCCTTGGCAAGCACGTGGCCCTTGTTCCCCTGCATGTATAAGCAACCATTCCCTGCTCATGGTAGCAGGTACAGGTGCACAACTCCATCCAGCCGGCTGCCACTGGACATTCCCTGTAAGTAAGACCCAATAAACCTTACGTCTAATACACTGTCTCCGGGTCTTTTCTTTGGTCCCTCTGCAACCTATCCCGCACTGCTTGCCCAACTGGGCGTGTGGCCAGACATCTTCACTGAACAGTGGAAAGGGCTCCAATCAAGAACAGTATTCGTTGAGTGTGGCAAGCACAGGCCTAATATAGAGATGATTGTTACAGACTACTTTAGCTTCTTAGACTTAGCTATTAAGACCATGCATTCAATTAAATTCCCTGATTTCGCCCCCGTCTTTGCAGACTAAGCTGTAATTAAAGCATAGCTTTTATTTTGTAGATTATTATATGTTACCTACAGGAAAGTAGTATATGAGTTCTGATTTTATATCCTGCCATATACTTGCAATTTTAAGGCAATGAGTATTCAAGTGGTTTCCAATTCAGCATAATATCTTTTTTTTACTAATTGCTATTATTTATCAGGTTAAAAATAATAGTCAAAGGCTTACCCAAGACCATGCTATACTCTTTCTCTCTGCACCAAGGACCCTTAAATATGGCAAGATTCTAAAGGCTCTCTGAGTCAATACTAATATTAATAGTGGGAAAATTTATTAATGAATAGTATTGAGGATGAAAATAAAACAAGAAATTAAATGATGAAAATTCAGGAAGTGAAAACAAATTCTGCATGGGAATAGTCATGGCAATGATACCAAAGTTAGATAATTGAAAGAACAAGACTACACGGGTCATACTCATGTAAGGCTTTAGTAAAGGTAAAGGAAGTGGAACAACAGGAGAAAGAAAGCACGAGCGATAAAACAGAAGTCCAAAAATTTGCAAACACAGACCCCAAGAGTCCTTTCTCTTCGCACAGGTTATACTTTGGTTTGGGATCATGAACTACTAAGGCATGTGCGAAATTTCTCAGTTCCAGACGGGCCCATCCGGGAGTTTACTGAGGAGTCTTTTAAGCTCCACTTGTCATTTGTCTGAAGCCAAGCCCTGGATCTGTTAAACCGGGAGTAAATTATCAACGTCTGCTTCCCTAAACAGTGAAGACAAGTTAGTACCAGGTGCTCCCAGGAGAGTTTTGAATTTTAAACAGCATGTTATAAGTTATTAGCTAACACAGCTGATTCTTTTCAGACTTCTAGGTTTCCTCAGAAAGAAGCCTGAAGCTGCCCTAGTCCAGCTATAAGATAACTCTACCCTTGCAAACTCATTAGACTGAATAATATGAACCTGTAAGAATAACCTAAGCCTCAGCTTCAGGATGCAAATTCTTTTGTAGGCCGTATGGCCCCTATCCTGATCATGCCGAGAGCACCTAAAGAAATCAAAGCTGACCCTTACGTTGATGCATAATACAGCATAGCCAAGTAGTGTTTATCTCAAAATTCAAAGGAAGCTTAGTATAACCAAATCTATTAACATATTGACTGATAACCCCAGTAAATTATCAATAAATAGTACTTACAAACTAGTACAAATCACTCCAAAATTTCTCAGACACGTGATTACAAATCAAAACAGCGTGTTTCATACCTTGACTAGCGGTCAATGTTGTGGCAGTTTTTTGGGAAAATGGCTCAGGCCGCTTCCAGGTCTGCCGGGAGCCATCAGCCTACAAGTTAAGCCTCTGCCTTGTGACACGGTCCGGGAGAGAGATGAGGGGATGCACGGCGACCCTCAAGGGAATCTACCAGGCTGCCCCTGCACTTTTGACTGTCCTGCTTCTGCTCACTCTGTTCTGCACCTGGGGTTATTTCAGGGGAAGTCAGCCCGGCCCTGGGAATGAGAATGATACAATACAATATTCTAGGGAAAGTTCTGGGGAAAAAAAACATCTTCTAGGGAAAGAACATTCTGACCCGTCCTTTGGTCGGGTAAAGCGGTGGGAGTGGAGAGGGTGCAAAGAAATCTGTGGCCCCCACAGATCTCTCTAGGAGGATGGTGGTTGCCACAGCCCATTGAGTCAGGAGACCACTGGGGGTGGCCTCCTTGAAGTAAATGATTGCAGAAGCTTGACGCCCCCCAGGCCTACACACAATCAATTGCTCTTAGGACTATTGTCTACCTTGCAAAAACCCGCTTACACGAGCCAAAAATATGTACTGGGACTGTGTCATGAAATCATCGTTGCATATCCTGAGCCCTATATAAATCATACATACACAAAATAAAGTTAGACTTGGACACCAAACTACTTGTCTCACTGCCTCCTCCTTTGCCGACCCTGTCCATCCCTCAGGAGACCTGGATCCGGCTGGGGCTGGACCCCGGCACAGGTCTACTGAAATTAACCTTCACAGCACACAATCCACGAGGTAAAGGGCTTAACAATTAAGTAAAATAAGGGCTATTAACAATAATGACTACATGTATCAAACATCTACCATTTCTGAGGCCGTATCCTAGGGCTTCGCATTAATCTTCCTTTTAATGTCATAGCAACACTGTAACTTCTCTCTACTTTTCTTCCCAACTTCTTTGAAGTATAATTTATATATAATAAAATTCAATAATTTTAAGTGTATAGTGTGATGAGCTCTCGAAATTGTATATTGTCACATACCACTCACAAGTGAAATACAGAGTATTCTCTTCACCCTAGAGAATTCCCTTGTGCTCTCCCTGATTCTCACCATAAACAATGGTTGATTTCCTTTCTGTCATTAAACCCTTACCTTTTCTAGATTTTTATGCAAAGACCTTCATAGAGAATGTGATCTTTTATGTCCAGGTTTTTCAGTTAGTATACTGTTTGTGAAATTGATGCATATTGCTGCAGGTATCAGAAATCCATTCTGTTTTATTGCTGAGTAGTATGCATTTTGCAGATGTAGTTAAATTTACCTGTTAACCAGCTGTTGGACATCTGGGTCATTTTCAGCTTCAGGTTATTATGTATAACCTTTTGGTAAATTGTTTGTGTGGACAATTTTCATTTCTTTGGAGTAAATACTTAAAAGTGGAAATGCTGGGTTGTATGGTAGCTATAAGTTTAACTTTGTAAGAAACTGCAAACAAACAGGAAATTGTTTTCAAAGTGAATGTTCCATTTTGCGTTCCTACCAGAAAGGCATGACATTTTCCAGCTTCGTATCTGCACCAGCACTTGGTATTACGGTTCTTTTCATTCTTAGCCATTCTGGTGAGTTACGTGTAGTGTTACCCTAGTTATAAACAAGAGCAAATTTCCCAAAGAGGAGATCCTAGAAAGAGAATTTATTTAGACTATATTTCACATTGATATTATAACACTGAGCCAATTTCCTACAAATGTTGTGGAATAAAATGCTTAAAACTACCTGTGTTAATCAAGCCTCTCAAGTTAAGTAACGAAAGTGAAGTTTTAATTTAAATCTTGGACTTTGAAATAATGGATAAAAAATAGTAAATTTAATATGTATGAGTTAAAGTTTCCCAGGACCTCCTTTGTGTGTATTTGTGTGTGGGTGTGGGTGTGTGTGTGTGAAAGAGAGAGTATGTGAGAGAGAGTGAATATCCATACCATTGCTATTTTAGAAATACTGTCAGATATACTATAAAAATCTGCTAAGTAATAGCCAAATAAGAAGAAAATAAATTAAGCCTGAATTACTACTGGCTTGCCAAAAAAAAAAGAAGTGGTCAAACTTGAACATCAAAACAGTATTGGGTAATTCCTTAAGAATATATTTGTTATTTTAGAAATATGGTCCAATATAACCAGCTGATAGGATCCAGGAGCTACCTATAAAAAACTGAAAACGAGGCAAGCAAACTCTTAATTTAAGAGAATTAACTAATTTGGAGGTTGGATTGATATTTTTAAAATTAAATATAGTATCTTTAAATAGAAAAAAAGAACATTTTATAAAATATTCTACCACTGTTTCTATACACAATACAACTTCAGCATGTAGTATACAAAAATCTTTTCCACTCTCTCATGTTGTGGCCTCATTTTCAAATGCATTAACTTTATGTGAATCTACAGTGAAAGACATTGTCAATCTCTCCTTTTGTTAGTGGGGAGGCGTGGGTACAAAGGATACCATATACCTTCTTACCCAACCAGCCACATTAACAAGCTACAGGCAGACTCAATTTGTACTAGGTATAAACTTCAGTTTCTAAGAATGAAAATTCTTAATATAAAATACATTGAACTTATAATTATTTCTAAATAATTTCAATCTTATGTTATCACTGACCACCACCTCCTTTATTTAACACTTTGCAACACAAAAAATTAATTTACAATAATTGTACACTTACTATTTGGAGAACTCTCTTTAAATCTCACTTTAAGGTGTTAGGAATCACTATTATAAAAAATCACTTCAATTAAAAATACTTATTAAGGCACATTTTGGAAAAAATCTTACTTTGTGAAATAAAGCATATACATTTTAAAATTAGAAAGTAAAAACAGTTTTATTTAGCAAATTACTAAAAGCTTAGTGTAATCATGCTATATTTGCTAACACTAAAGTATAATTACAATATAAACATAAAGAAATTGTTTCTTTTTTTAAGAATAAAAGAGTTTAGTCATTTTCTAACTCACTTGGGAATTGGCTAGTCATCTGTCTAAGTAGAAGGTTCTAATTTGCATTCATTTGTATTGTGAAATTGGAAAAAAGTTCAAAGAAATTTTGAAATACTGGAAATACACATTGTTGGGAAATGTATGAGGAACGCTTTGTGTCCACGGAAAGTCGTGGACCATGATCTGCTGGGGTGGGTGAGCCAACGTACCCAATAAATAAGTTTTAAGTGAAGAACGATTTTTTCCAACCTGCAACAACTACGTCAACTAATGAATTGCTCCTTGCTTCATCTCATATTTACAATTTTCCTTCCTTATGCTAACCTTTTTTTTGTGGCATTTAGAATATATTTTATATAATTGGTACATTTTTCAAAATGCTAGTTTATTTAATCTTCACAGCTCTACAACATAGATTTTTTTATTATCTCCGTTTCAAATATATGGAAGCTGAAGTGCAAGGAGAAATAACTGGACAAAAGCAGTACAGTGAGAAAATGGTCAAGTTAGGATTTAAACAGAAGCAGTTGCCCCAGAGTTGGTGTACTTAATCTGAAAGTATACTAACTCTATCCTTAAAATATTTACGAACTATCTCAGAAATTGTACCCTTATTGCCGAGGGACACTCCCTTCAAATAAACAAACAAACAACATGAAAGAGAAAAAACACATATGTTTAGAAACTTGGGTAGCACTTTCTAAACAGCACTTCTTTGAATCTTTCTGTCATAATCTTAATTTTACATAAGAGATTGGTAGAAAAACAATTATTTTCAATACTCTTACAATTTTTAGAGTTTTTTGTTTGTTTTTGGCCTGAATATGCCAGATAATAGGAAAAAAATGAAATTCTATTAGATAGCAGGATAGTCTAAGAATTCAGATATATGGGAATACTGCTAAGAACATTGTTTACTTTCTCCGGAGATCCTTAATGGATTACAGACCCACTTGACAGAATGGCAAGGGAAGTAAAGGCATTTTATTGGTTGTTGAGCTTTGAGTCTAATGTGCCAATGCAAAAATCTGGTAAAAATAGATCGAAGCATAACAATACTAGGAAGCATATCTTGCTTCCCATGCTCAAATCTGAATCACAGAATTTTGCAACCCTTCAGCCATCCCTAGAGAGGGGAAGTGTCTGATCACATGAAAGGAGGAAGCAGCAGAAAGTCATACCCAGCTATTTTCTGGGAATGCCTGCAGACACTTCACATTCAGTGTCTTGGAATATGATTGATTGGATTCGTTATTTGAAATGCCTGCAGGACAAAAATAAAACAAAATAAAAATCACTTCTCTCCTCCTCTTTGCAGCTTGGATCTGAGTTGGGCCACTCTTTTTACCACTAAATCAGGCCACCTACAACTCTACGGCAGTTTTCCCCAACTGTGAGCTCAGAGTCCAGGGATGCCCACAGACGCAAGCCGAAGGTCTTTACAAGCCTTTTTCTGAGCATGCATCTGGTTCTGGGCATGCGTGTTGCACTCTGTTTTCTCTGTGGACGGTAGTCTCGCTGGGCTCGCATTCTCCCAAGAGACTTCCTCCTCAGCTTCGATTCTCCTGGGCTGTTACATCTTTCTGTTGCTTGTCCTGTACACTGTCCTTTGCCTTAGGCACGGTTAGTGTATGTCTTTAATCTTTCCACAGGTGCCCGGAAATCCAGTCCAGCCTAAAGAGTGGGAAACAAAGGTCGTCCTCTGCAGGGGCCCTGCAAGGAACCCCCAGACGAGTCAAATGCATGGCCATAGTATTTTAAGAACAAGCCCATATTAGCTCCCTGATGCCAACATGCCACACCAGGAATGCAGACCCTGTCCCCAGGGATGCTGTTGCTGGGCTGGGCAATGGAGGAAGATAGGCTGGTGGGTGGAAGTGCTACAATGCTCTCTTACCACCGTTCATCTGTCCTCTTCCTCTTTAAGCAGCCCCTTGGCTGCTGTAGGTTTTGGATTAGATTCCAGACTTCTGAAAAAGTTAATTCTGCCATTTTTTGCCAGTTTATGTTTGTTTCAGTGGAACGCTGGATTCTTTGAGCTCCTTGCTCAGCCGTTCTCTGTGATGTCAGAGTCTGTGGCTTATATTTATTTCTTATAGCAGCCTTTATTGCCTCGGACCCATGAAGTTTGCTTTTATTATTCCAAAAGACGATGTATTTATTCACTTATATAGTTGTTGAGTAAGCAATCAGAAAAGAATATTGTACATGCACATAGATCTCCAAAATTAAATTTTATATATATAACTATATGTAATATATATATAAATTAAAATATATATACATATATTTCTATTTATTTTCATTACGATTCAGAAAGATTGTTTTTAAACCTTCACTGAGCACACTGTGTTCTAAATCCATTTGAACTAATTATTTTTAATGCACCACCTTGATATATAATATTACTTTCAGTTTGTTTATATTGTGCTTCTTTAAAATTTTGATTTGATTTCATTTTAATGAATCTTTTTATTTGTTTCAACCAGTCAAGTCAATCAAAGGCTTCCGGAGAGATCTACTTATTTGTCTTTTCCAACTTCTAGAAGTTCCCTGCATTCCTTGGCCACTGGCCCCTTCTTCCCATCGCTTTCAGCTTCTTGCTTGTGCTGTTCCATCTCTTACTGCTTCTTTTGACCTTCTTGCCTCCATCCTATAATGACCCTTGTGATTGCATCATTTAGGGCACTAAATGAGATTCAATGATTAGATTCATTTAATCTCCCCAGCTCAAAATCCTTAACAGGATCACTTCCACAAAGTCCCTTTTGTCATCTAAAGTAACATTCACAGGTTCTGGGGATTAAGATATGGATATCTTTGGGAGCCATTATTCAGCCTAAAACAGAAGTGATTTTAAGGAAAACAAAACCAAGAAAACAAGGTATCAGTAACGATAAAATATATATCTAATTTATACTAGAAGTCTGTGGTGTTAGAAATTTTGCATTTAGTTTAGATTCTTTCACTTTCTACACTAAAATAGTTCACTATTACAATGTACCTTCATAAACCCTCCACATCAAAGCAGATGCCTGCATTTCTCTTTTATGTTTTAATATTGTGTGATATATAGTGACAGAATTATTAGCACCAGAAAAATTGAATGGCCCTAATTCGGCAGAGTCAGCCAGTTACATATGGTAAAATAATTTATGGGCATTCCAGGCTAATTTATCTCAGGAAAACATGTTAACAGGCCCCAGGAAGATCCATTTAGTAAATGTACCCTGTGGCTAGGAGAAGTGGAGTTTGATATTGGTTGATATGACCCATTGAGTTGTCTGCTGAGATGAAATTATAGAATTATTATTATACATGGAGTATTAAATAGGAATATGAGTTTCCATGGATGTGATGTCAAGAGAAACTGTGATATATAGATGAGAAATTTCCCCAATAATATTACCATCTTTCTAATTACCTTTCAGGCGTGTGTTTGAGTCGTTGTACCCCCTTCCCACTTTCTCCTTTATCTCCCATCTAGAATGTAAGCTCTATTAGAGCAGGACACTTGTCTGTCATCTTCACTACTTTATCAGTGCCTAGCTGATACTAAGAATTCAATAAATAACCAATTAATGTTTTCATTTTATTTTTGTTAAGTTTCAGTCAGTTTGTTTTGACTTACCACATATCTGCTCATGAAAATCTCATAAAAGTTCCTCACAACAGAGCATTAATCCATAAGAGGCAAAAACTGATAGAACTGCAAGGAGAAATATATAAATCCACTATCATAGTTGGAGACTTCAACACCCCTCTCTCAGAAATGGACAGATCCAGCAAGACAAAAATCAGTAAGGACGTAGTTGAATTCAACACTATCAGTCAACTGTATGTAATTGACATGTAAAGATATTTCATTCAACGACAGCAGAATGTACATTTTCTCAAGCACACATGGAATAGTCACCAAAATAGACCAGATTCTAGGCCACAAAACACACCTTAACAAATCTGAAAGAATAGAAACCATACACTGGCTGTTCTCAGTGTAAACTAAGTAAACTAAAAATCAATAACAGAAAGATAACTGGAAAATCCCAAAACACATGGATATTAAAAAAATATACTTCTAAATAACACATGGGACAAAGAAGAAATCATGAAGAAATTTTAAAATATTTTGAACTAAATGAAAACACATTTCAACATTTGTGGAGTACATTGAAAGCAGTGCTGAGAGGGAAATTTATAGCATTTAATGCAGTTATTAAAAAGAAGAAAGATCTAAATTCAGTATTCTGAGTTTCTACCTTAGGAAACTAGAAAAACAGGAGAAAATTAAATCCAAAGTAACTAGAAGAAAAGAAATAATAATCAAATCAGAAATCAATGCAATCAAAAACAGGAAATCAAGAGAAAATCAACACAACTGAAAGCTGGTTCTTTGAAAAGATCAGTATAATTGGAAAGCCTCTAGCCAGGCTACCTAAGAAAAAAAGATGGAGGAAACAAATAACTGATGTCAGAAATGAAAGAGAGGAGGTCACTACAGATCCAAAAGGAAATTAAAAAGACAATAAAGGAATACTATGAACAAATCTATGCCCACAAATTTGATAACCTAGATGAAGTGGATAGAATTCCTTAAAAGACTCAATATGCCAAAACTCACGCAGGAAGAAATAGACAATCTGAATGGGTTTACATCTATTTATGAAATTGAATCAGTATCAACCTTCCAAAACAGAAAATACCAGGTCCAGATGGGTTCACTGGTGAATTCTACCAAACATTTAAGGAAGAAATTATACCAATTCTCTAAAATCTCTTTAAAAGGATAGAACCAGAGAGAAGACTTCCTAGCTTATTCTATAGGCCAGCATTACCCCAATACAAAAACCAAAGATATTATAAGAAAAAGAAACCTATAGATCAATATCTTCATGAACATAGATATAAAAGTTCTCAATGAAATATTAGCAAATCCAATTCAAAAAAATGTAAAAAAGACTTACACATCACAGACAAGCAGGATTTATCTCAGGTATACAAGGCCGGTTCAACATTTAAAAATCAATTTATGTAATCCATCACATCAAAAGACTAAGAAAGAAAAATCTCATGAGTTTCTATAAGAAAAATGTCAATAGATAAAGAAAAAGCATTTGACAAAATATAACACCCATTTGTAATGACAATTCTCAGTAAACTAGGAATAGAGGGGAACGTTGTCAGCTTGATAAAGACCATCTACAAAAACCCTACTTTGACATCATACCTAATTGTGAGAAACTCAAAGCTTTCCTGCTAATTTCAAGTACAAGGTAAGGCTGTCCCCTCCCACCCCTCCTTTTCAACATCATACTGGAAGTCCTTGCTAGTGCAATAAGGTAAGAAAAGGAGATAACATGTACACAGATGGTGAAGGAAGACACAAAACTGCGTTTGTAGATGATAAGATCATTTATGTAGAAAATCTGAAAGAATCGACAAACTCCTGGAACTAAGGACAATTACAGTAAGGTTGCAAGGTATAAGGTTAATATACAAAAGTTTTCCTACATGCCAATAATAAACAAGTGGAATTTGAAATTAAAAACATGATGCCATTTATATTAGCACCTCCAAAATGAAATACTTAGGTATAAAGCTAGCAAAACATGTGCAAGATCTATATGAGAAAAATTACAAAACTCTGATGAAAGAAATCAAAGGACTAATTAAATGAAGATATATTTTGTGTTCGTAGAAAGGAAGACTCAATATTGTCAAGATGTCAGTTCTTCCCAACTTGATCTATAGATTCAATTCAATTCCAATCAAAATCCCAGAAAATATTATATGGATATTGACAATCTGATTCTAAAGTGTATGTGGAGAGGTAAAAGCCCCAGAGTAGCCAACACAATGTTGGAGAATAACAAAGTTGGAAGACTGACACTACTCAACTTCAAGACTTACTATTAAGTTACAGTAATCAAGACAGTGTTCTATTGGTGAACAGAATAGAGAACCTGGAAATAGACCTGCATAAATATAGTTAACTGACTTTTGACAAAGGAGCAAAGGCAATATAGTGAAGTGAAGAGAGACTCTTTAACAAATGGTGCTGGACACATGAAAAAAAGTAAACCTAGAAGCAGAACTAGCACCTTTCACAAAAGTTAACTCAAAATGGACATAGATCTAAATGTAAAACTCAAAATATAGAACTCCTAGAAGACAACATAAGAGAAAATCTAGATGACCTTAAATATGGTGATGCTTTTTTAGATACAATACCAAAGACATGATCCATAAAAGAAATAATTGATAAGCTGGCTTTCATTAAAAATAAAAACTTCTGTGCAAGACAGTGTCAAGAGAATGAGAGGACAAGCCACAGACAGGGAGAAAAATATTTGCAAAATACATGTATGATAAAGTACTGTTATTCAAAATATTAAACAAGCTTTTAAAACTCAACAGTAAGAAAACAAACACCCTGCTTAAGAATGGGCCAAAGAGCTTAACAGATACCTTACCAAAGAAGATATACAGATGGGAAATAAGCATATGAAAAGATGCTTCCACGTTATATGTCATCAAGGAAATGAAAATTAAAATAACAATGACATATTACTACACACCTATTAGAATAGCCAAAATCCAGAACATTGACACCAGTAAATACTGGGATGGATGTGGAGCAACAGGAAATTTCGTGCATGCTGGTGATAATCCGATGTGGTACAGCCGCGTTGGAAGACAGTTTGGCAGTTTCTAACAAAACTAAACATACTCTCACCTTACAATCCAGCAGTCATGCTCCTTGGTATTTACCCAAAGGATCTACAAAATTATATCCACACAAATACCTGCACAGAGATATTGAAAACAGCTTTATTCATGATTACAAAAGCTTGGATGCACTCAATATGCCTTTCAGTAGGTGAATTGATAAATAAACTGTGGTACATCCAGAAAAGGCAAAAGTATGGAGACAAAAAAAGGTCGGTGATTGCCAGGAGGGCAAGGTAGATGAATAGACAAAGAGAGGACAGAGAATTTTTAAGGCAATAAAATACTCTGAATGATAATATAATGATGGATAGATGTCGTTACGCATGTGTTCAAAGCCGTAGAATGTAGAACACCAAGAGTTAACCTCAAGGTAAACTACGGACTTTGAGTGACTATAATATGTCGATGTAGGTTCATCTTTGGTAAAAAAACAAAAAAATAAAGTACCATTTCAGTAAGTGATGTCGATAATGGGAGAGGCTATGGGTGTATGAGGGCAGAGGGTATATAGGAAACCTCTGTTCTGTACTGCCTCTCAATTTTGTTATAATCCTAAAACTGCTCTAAAAAATAGTCTTTAAAAAACTCATAAAAGCAAAGAAAATTATCAACATATTCATCTCAATTGGTTTCTTTCACTCCAGAAATTTCTTCAACAATTGTAGATTGTGGCATAGTTGTTGTTTATTGTCTTTTTGTGACCAACACTGGTATTTGTCTTCAAAATATAGATATGTCATTAAATTAATACCAATTGATCTTTAATTTTTCTTAGGACAGCAAAGTCCTCCATTAAAATTTCTCACCTCTCTAGTTTTCTTTGCAACTAGATATGGCCATGTGACATAGTTCTGACCAAGGTGGTATAACCAGAAATGTACTGGTTGAGGATTCCAAGAAGTTATTCCTTTCAAGAAAAGAGGTCAGGTATCTATGCCTTGCAGAGAAAGAGGAGTACTTTCCAATATCTTCATACTATATTTGATTTGATTGGATGGGATTTAAATGCCAAGTTTTGCTCTATTTATATGCATCTATATGACATCTTATCTATTGGCACTGAACCCAGAATTTCTATAAAGTTCTGTTGTTAAGAGTAGTTTCCAATCATGTATTCTTGGCTTTGTCTTCTTGCATGTTTCATCCCATACATTTTATTTCTCCAAGTAATGAATTCAAATCTATTTTACTGCTTATGTAACGCTTCCTGTACCCTGCTGTCTTCTCACTATTAAATCTTTGTTTCTCTTAGAACTTCTATACTTTTACTTCAGTGAGACCTCCAGAACAAAGGGACAAAAGTGTACATGTGTCAATTCTAACAGTTTGAGGTTAGAATTTACTCCTATAATTTCTTATTAATTTTCAACGGTTAGCATTTAGTTTAAACTCAATGAATAAAATAGAAAATTACTTTTATGTCATCTTTCATGTAAGAATGGTTCCTAAAATTATAAAAGCTAAAATTCCAGTTATATAACCATGAAATCAGAAGTACTAGATTAGTACAAAAGAAAACACAAGAGCAGAAAATGCTAAGCCGTTTAGCATACAGGTCATACCCTGGTTCACTTTCACTGTCATTCTTTGTTTTTAAATGGAAAGATCTCAGTAGGCTTTCAGAGTTAACAGTTAGATAACCTTTTAAGTAGTTCCTTCAGTACACACACATACACACACACACACACATTTTCTTTATAAAAGAAAAGGTTGAACTTTTAAACAGTGAAGATTTAATTTTAACCACTCTACTTATCATTAATCTCATAGTTGTATTATCGCTTGACAGTTTTAAGGATTCTATCAGAAAAAAAAAAACAGAACATTATACATTTTGCATGTTCCAAAGTCAAACATTTAGGGGAACTTCAACATTAAAATACGACATACAGGATTATAGCAGTAATGACAACCATGGAAATATTCTGAGCCACAACATACTATTTTTTAATCTCGAGAGAGAGTTTGAGAAATTGATCATTCAGGAAAAACCTCACAGTAGGCTAAAGCAGACTGTTAGAATCTAACCTTACCTACCTAGTAAGTCTATGATCAGAGACAAGTTATGTACTCTCCTTTCTCTCCTTTTATCTCACCTGTATTTAGGGAATATGCCTATCCTATTGAAATTAGAGGAGACAAATCTGTGTAGAAGGAAATGTGTTTAGAAAAAGTATACAATAATTTTATACATACTTTTCATTCCTTCTCCTAACCCTTCTATTCTTTTCCATTCTGCTCTCTATCCTGATCTATAGGGACTATATTCAGTGGTTTCCTTGCTGTCTGGGTTTTGGTTAAGGTTAAGCAATAAGAGGTACTAGCCAAAGACTGGAATGTAGGAGAAGAGGGATACTGATGTGTTTTTGCTCCATCCTTGTCAGGTTAAAAAGGCTTAGCTGTGTTACTCTACTGAAAGACACAGACAGCTTCTCTCCTACAGCTATTCTCTCTAAGAGTTTGAGTGATGATTCCCTCCCATTCTTCCTACTGTTCGAGAGATGGCAATGACTCCCAAATCTTGCTAGTTCTGTGGTACTACTATGCCATCTCTTGTTGATGTTCTTAACCTGCCTACATGTTAATAGTTTCTTTATTAAACTTTTTCAATCACTATCATGAACCTGCACCATGGCTTACTCAAGGAAGTTCCAGTTTATGCCTCTTGTTCCGGTGGACTTATTAATAGTAGATTGGCAGGGGTTGGACAGTATGTGACATCTTCACCTTGTGAATAACCTCACTTGAGTATGAGTATGCAATCTTTTTCCTGCTGTGACTCTGACAGATATAGATATTTATAAAAATATCGGTTGTATGTAACAATTATTCAGTAAATGATATGTGAACATGATTATTTTATCTCTTAATGAACAGATTATTAACAAGATATTCATCCAGAAATCACTGAGAAATTAGATCTACATAAAATTTTATATCCAATGGTATTAAAATGATGAGAGTTCAAATTTGATTTGTTATTTAGTTCAGACTTAACTGAAGAATAGGAAATATTGTATAAATTACTTCATTCAGCTCAGCAAGTGACCTTGTCACTGCCAAGGATGTCTGATTAATGAGAGTTTCTTATATTCTTTTATAGGCAGCTTTTCTGGTAGTATTCTGGTATTATTAAAATTTTCTACGTGCTCATTCTATTAAGAATGCTCTGAATAACCCATGACAGTGTACCTGATTTTATGGTAAGAGATTCAACGATTTTTATTTAAATCAAAGAAATTTATTTAAATCACAATTGAGAAGAGAAAAATCAATAGGCTTACTGATGTTCCCACATTATTAATCCAATTGTGAACAGCATTTGCCTAAGAAGAGCTAATAATATACTCCATTTGTTTGTTCTAGCTCTTAGGAAAATCTGAAAGACTTACATCAGCTTATTTTTACCAATACTTTTTGCTGTTTTAGGCTGCTTACTGTGAATTAGTTCCCAGTTAATCTTTTCACACATCAGAAATCCGTAAGCTATTAATTTTGTAAGTATAACTATTTTTCCAAAGAATTAGTGCATATATATGTATATTTTCTTTTATATTACATTTATTTCTTGTTACTGGTTGAATTGTGTTCCCCCTCAAAATGTTTGCTGGATTCCTAACTCCCAGTACTTTAGAATGTTACCTTATTTGGAGATTGGGTCTTTACAGCAGTAATCAGGTAAAAATGAGGTCATTAAGGTGGCTCCTAATCCAACAAGATCAGTCTCCTTATAATATACAAGCGAAAAATTTAGACACAGAGACAGATACACATAGAGGGAAGATGATGTGAAGAAATATAGCGAGGAGACAGCCAACCACAAGCCAAAGAGCTGGGCCTGGAATAGGTCCTTTTCTCATAGCCCTCAGAAAAAACCAACCCTGCTGACACCTTGAGTATGGACTTTCAGCCTCCAGACTTGTGAGACGATAAATTTCTATCAATTAGGCAACCTAGTTTATGGTACTTTGTTACAGAAGTCCTAGAAAACAAGTGCCCTTCCAAAAAGGGATCAGATATTTCCACTAAGTGAGTCTCTGAGCTTTCAAGCAGCCAAAACAAAGAAAGGAACAAAATAGCTTATGGATCTCATCTTTCTTTGGAAGAAAGACAAAAATATTGGGGATATTTTTCCAGTCATTGTATTCTAGACAGATCGTTTTCCACAGATCATATTAACAATAAAAGACGGTTAATAACATATTGACAAAATCTTCATAGTGGGCATTGCAAGAATGTTATTCCCTAAACTCTTTGTTAATATCAAAGTTCATTTTCCTTCATCTACTAAAGAAAAAGAGCTTGTTGCTATTCCTGCTTGTTCTCACCAAGATCACATTAGAAATCTGAGATGCATTCCAAATAAACATTTGTTTGAAGACATTGTAGGGTTATCACAGGACCCAAGACTTCAGAAACAAATATCCTGGATTAAAAGAAAACATAAGCCTGTTTTTCTGTAGCTGAAGACATTTGCTGACTGGTAAGTGGCACAGAATAGAGAGTATAAGAAATTAAGCAGAAAGATGCAGAAGCTAGTGCTTGAAAGACCAAAAGCATGGATTCCAGGGTCCGCAAAGGAGAAAAGGCCTTGGTAAACATTCCACACTCACAGTTGGAATTCCAGAAGGGCTACACCCTAGAGTGAGATGAAGAAACAATCCTTGGGAAATATTCAATCCAGTCTCAAGCCAAGACAACCCCAGACTGAATGAGGGTGACCTATCTGTATTGCCACTTCACAGTGGACAGTCAGATTTCATCCTTCCCAGATGAACTCTTAAAACAAAGCACCAGGTCCCAACGTTTACACAAGTGAGTTCATCCAAACTTGGAAAGAACAGATAACTTCACCTCACATAAGTTTTTCAGAGCATAGTAAATTTAGAAAATAGTTCAAATTTTTTAATGCAACAGGTATAATGTTAATAACTAAAAATGTTCAAAATGCACAAAATAAAATTATAATAGCAAAAAAGATTTAATAGTAACAATAATAAAGGTATGCAAAACCTACGTGAGGAAAACACTACAAAGTGTGCTTATTAAAGGTCAACCGGACCGAAACAGAAAGATGTGTCTTATTTTTGGGTAAAATGACTGGACATTATACAGGTCAAATTCTCTCTAATTTTCTAAGTTGATATTTATCAACTTAACATGATCCCAATAAAAAATATCAATTAGGGTTGTTGGTTTTCTCTAACTTATTCAGGGGAGCTAGACACGTCAATACTAAGATTCATAAAGAAAAATGAATATGGGGGCTGACCTTGTAGCATAGTAGTTAAGTTTGCACTCTCTGCTTCAGCAGCCCGGGGTTTGTGAGTTTGGATCCCAGGTGTGGACCTACACACCGCTCATCAAGTCACATACAAAATAGAGAAAGATTGGCACAGAAGTGAGCTCAGGGACGATCTCACCAAAAAAAAGACAAAGAAAAATGATTATGGAAAATTAACTGAGAAATTACTGAAGAGGAAAGACTATGAAGAGGGATAATACGCTGGCAGGTATTAAAATATACAAAAGCATAATTACACCATCATTAAATGTGCATAGGAGTATCAAGTATACGACAAAAACCGGCATCCAATCACTAGGAAAGAGAATAACTTCCTTTTAAAGTAAAAGGTGAAGGGACAACTGTATAATCATTAAAAAGAAAAAGTGGATACATATGTATCATTACTTGCAAGAATAAACTCCAACCAATTGGAAATCTAAACATAAAAAAGAAACATACAAACACTAGAAGATAACGTGGGTGTGTTTCTCTATGTCATCATAAGAAAAATCAAAGACAGACAAAAACTGCAAAAAAAATATGCAATTTAAATCATAGATAAAGAGCAAACATCCCTAATACATAAGCATCTCTTAAAATTGGGATATATGAGACCAAAATCTGATAGGAAAAACTTCATAAAAAGATATAAAAATGGCCTTTAAATATATAAAAAGGTACTCATTTTCAGTGAATATAAGAGTAATGCAAAATAATTCTAGACTGAGATACATCTCCACTATCACTTTGGCAAAATTTAAAAAGCTTGACAATATACTCTTTTGACAAGGTTGTCATAAAACAAACACTCTTAAACATTGATGTTGGAATATAAAATTGTACAACTCTTAAGGAGGGTAATTGGTCAGTATCTATAAAATTGCATATAAATTGGGGCTTGCTCTGTGGACAAGTGGTTATGTTTGTGCCCTCCCCTTCGGTGGCCTAGGGTTTCCCTGGTTCGGATCCTGGTTGTGGACATGGCACCACTTATCAGGCCACGCTGAGGTGGCATCTCATATAGCACAACCAGAAGGACCTACAACTAGAATATACAACTATGTACTGGGGGGCTTTGGGGAGGAGAAGAAGAAGAAAAAAAGAAGATTGGCAACAGTTGTTAGTTCAGGTGCCAATCTTTAAGAAAATAAATAAAAATACCTATGAATTTACCTTTTGACCCAGCAAATCTACTTTCTAACGATGTACCTTCAAGGTAGATTTCCAACAATGTGAAAATACACCCGCACAGGATTATTCATTGCAGCATTACTTGTGATCACAACAGTTTAGAAATGGTTTAAATACCCTTTCACATGTTGAATAAACTGTGATCCATCCACACAATTGTGTGCTAAATAGCTATATTTTAAAAAAATGAGTAGATATTTATAAATTGACATGTAATAATGTCTCGGATATCTTGTCAAGTGAAACAAACAAGGCACAAAAGAGTATTCATGCTATATTATATTTTGCGTAGAAAGAGGGGTATAAGAAAAAATTTGGGTATCTGCTAATTTTTGTAAGATAAAACCACAGGAAGACAAATCAGAAACTTATCAAATTTGTTACCTACATGGGTGGTGGGAATGAGAAAGGCACAGAGGAAGGATTAACAGATCTCTGAGTTGTCTCCTTGAACCGCAGGTCTTGCTAGGTCCAGGAAACAGCGACCTCTCCTTGCTCCTTCTCGTCTCGGGGTGGAATGGGCATTACTAGCCCCAAGTGCTTCACTTTTCCTGCTTGAACAATTGCAAATAGCCCCTTCATTGAACTTCCTTCAATCACCCCTTTTAAGTAGGCTGTCTGTTTACTGACAAAATCCAAATTGATAAAATGTCTCATCTGTGAAAGCATATTTGATTAAATAATCATTCTCATATTCTTTCCCTCTTTCATCTACATCTATGGTCTTCCTATCACTCTATTTGCAGAACTGGTGGTACACTGAGGCTGATACCTAACTTCTTCCTCAATTCTAGGATATTCCGTGTCTATATTGCTATTTTGATTGGGTTTTATATCCAAGTTATTCGAGACTGAGATATGTTAGTGCCATTCTGTTCTGCACGTGGAATTACTCTTTTTTTTAAGTTTAAATTTTAAGGAACCTAGAAATGCTAGGAGACAATGAATAGAAAATACTCTTAAGAACATTAAGAGTTCTATAGGATTTAAATATATTGGAAGACCTAGAAAAAATAAAAAAACAACACTATTAAAAAGGAAAATAAAAAATTCTTTTTCAATTTTTCCCATATCTTCTGGTTCTTGACCTTAGAGTATTTATCCTTGTACATTTATGCTCTATAACAGTCACTGCAGTAAATTCACTAAATATTTCTTTTTTAGTTCACATATAGTTTATTTCACATTTTTTGCTAAGCTGTCAGTTTTGTTTTTAGATGAAGCATCTTCAATCTAATTGTATCTGTGCATTTGTAGGGAATGCCTAATTTCCATACACAACCAATATAGTGCAAATCACCACATTAATCAGGGAACAGTATTCAAATCTGTTTGGATGTAAACCAATGTGGCAAAAAATATGAACTTTCTTAACTAACTCTCATTCACATCCTAGTTTTTAACACAAAAGTGGTATGAAATAATCTATATAATATCAGACTTGATAACAGATAAAAGCTCAAATCTGATGACAAAATATTATTAAAAACAGGTGCATAACTTCCGTATTAGTCTTCAAGTAAGCATCCTAGGTTTCAAAGCTTGCTCTGGAAAAGGAGCTCGGCACATTGGCACGATAATGTTATTACAGCAGTCTTTGCAAACTGCCACTACCCTCTAGTGTACGTTATCAATAAAACTCTCAGATAAAATGAACACCATTGCCTTTGTCTTTAATGATTACCATTTCTCTATACTCTCTTTGTTTGTTTTAATATTTCCAAGCATGCAATCAAGCAACGATTACCTGGGTGAAATGATGAAGCATGCTGATGATAAATATTTCTTAGCCTTGGTGCAATCCATAGGAATCTATTTCTTGGTACAGGGCTGTAATTCCTATTCATGTTCTTGTCAGTTGAAAATTTATATTGATGAAAGAATTAGACCTCAAAGTGGTTCTTATTCTAAAACTCTGTCATGGTTATTGATTTAACTGACATTTAAATTATCATAGCATATCACAAGCATACACAAATCCTTACATATCTCTGTCAAAGTCAGGGAAAATGCAGGTAAAAAAGAATTTTTTTTAAAAAAAAGTGAAGTGGAATATTACATTAAGTTAGTTGTTCAGGAATCATCTGGATTAACCAGAATTCCTATGATTTCTGGCATAAAGCCTGGAAACCTAATTGTGCACAATGGGACATCTTCAACAACACCCAGATGCTACAGCTAGTGCATAATGAAATAGTTTTCTACTTCAATATTAAGCCATTGCTCTTGAGTTCACACAGGCCGTCCTATATACATAGTATAAGGAAAATCAAATAATATACAGGATATACACTTCTGAGACCAGAAAAAGACACAGACATAATCCAACAAGAAACCTCACTTTCTTAATTTATTGTGAGTCAAAGAGCATTGGTCTTGAGATCCTTATTTTGGAAAACAAAACCCCAACAGTGTCAAAGTAGTTTACCAGTTAATATGCTCACCTATTTGTACTTTATTGCAACGATTACATTTTGTGGTTATTATGTCGGGTAATATTTCAAAAACAAATTGGTTGTCAGAGGAAATTAAGCATTCCTAAGAATGTAGATTTATCACCTGAAGGAAGTGGCCATTTATTTCTTGTATACAAACAGATAACCACACAATGGAGCACTTTCATATAAGAAAGCCTATATCTACTTTTCATTTTTAGATAGATAAATGCATTTTTTTAAAGAAAAACTGTCATAAGTTAGAAGTCATTGTTTAAAGGTTGTGAGAATACAGATTGAGTAAAAGAAAGTAAGAAAATACTTCAATCATAAAACATCAGTGCAGTTTCCAGAATTTATAAACCAAAAGAAGCTAAAATAAAATCTAAAGAGTGCATTGTGGTCCTTAGTTAGGCAACTTTCCTGTATAGCATGAAGATTTGAAAAAGAAAAAAAATATATTAAATTTTAAGAATTTTCAGAATGTGTACTCAAAGCTGAAGTGAACACGTGAACACACACACACATGCACGTGCACACTCCTACACATGCACCACTTCAGCTCTTAGTCCTCATAGTAGCCAGATGTGAGTGAAAGCTGTTTGAAGAAGAATCACAGAGTGCACAACTGGAAAATGGAAAGATCTCTTAGCAAGTTTCTCTGTAATCATGTCCCAGTGGCTCCTGGGAAGATGAAGGGAAAAAAATTAAAATTAAATTAATCTTTAGGATTAGATAAGATGCTTTTTTAGAGCTCACTAAATAAGCTAGAAATATATTATAATCAGAATAGTTATATCACCTTATATAATGGATGGATATTTTCATTTCAATTCACTTTTTATTTTGATCTCCTTGTAATTCTTATCAAAAGTTACACATCCCTCCAAAATCATTTTAAAGAAATGATAACATTATGTGAATGTTAAATATAGAATAGTGGGTATAAAAGGGTAAATGTCCACTTCCGTCAGAAGTAATTCAGATTACCACATTCTTTATGATCACAGAACCCTGTAAAATGATTTATTTGATGGCTTGAGGAAATCTTGTTTCCTACCTCATGCTGAAGAAATGGATACAAGTAAGTTTTTGGGAAAAAAAAGTAAAAATATCTTCAAGTAGTTAAATCTCAATATTGGAAAAGAGATTTGAATTAATAACCTTCTGTTTTATGATACTTAAAAATGATTCTTTTAACTTTTTGTTTTGATTTTACTGATTATCATTTGGCTCAATGTAGAAAATGGATTAGGGCAGGATTTTTCTTTAAAAATATTTTCTTAAAGTCCTCAGGACTCTGGGGCCAGCCCCGTGGCCGAGTGGTTAAGTTCGCGTATTCCACTTCAGCGGCCCAGGGTTTCACTGTTTGGGACCCTGGGTTCGGACCTAGCACTGCTCATCAAGCCATGCTGATGCAGCATCCCACATAGCACAACCAGAAGGACGTACAACTAGAATATAAAACTAGGCACTGGGGGGCTTTGGGAGAAGAAGAAGAAAAAAAGAAAAAAGATTGGCAACAGATGTTAGCTCAGGTGCCAACCTTTAAAAAAAAGAGAATCCTCAGGACTCTGATTTCAATTTGCAAAGGAATGCATGAAGGTTAATCTTACTTATGTTGATTTGAACCATATGAAGTTGATGTTCAACATTTTTGACCCTAAAAAATAGCAATATTGTACAGCTCAATCTGATAATTAATATACCTTGTAAACATATAAAATGACTGTAAAGCTGTTTTGTCTAGTGTTCTGACAATATATTTATGAACTAAACTCAAATTTATAGCTATTTACTCTAGGAATTCTCTAACTTTATTGCTAAAGCATTTGTGTAGGCAAATCAGCCTTGGATCTCGTCTGCTGGTAGATGCAACTGCTTGCATGCCATCAGTGGTTCAGCAGAAATCACAACCTTTGCACCCGCCCAGACAGGGGTCTTCACAAGCACAGCTTAGTTTGAACTGAATTGGCCTTTGGGAGCCAAGAGGTGAAGCCATATTTGGTTAGGAGTGGTCTTCCTTCCCAGTGTCAGGCAAGATGACAGTTCAAGAGCAAAACCAGATTATTTTCACAAAAGCTAAGATATGTAGTATTTATAGCTATGCCCTTTATCTTTTCTTTTCATAGCTGTTCTAAAATGGCTTTTAAAATCCTGAACTAAATCTAATTATAAATATTAAATAAATAAATATTTCTTCTTATCATTTTAAATTATACTTTAAGTGCTAAACATTCAAGATAATTGCAGACATCTTTCATCCAGAGGACAGTGTATGAGAGCTGTCAGAACCCTGTCTGTTGCTTATGAGAGGCTTTAAATATTTTATCATTTATTTCTTCAAAAGCATGGAAAGAATCATCATTCTAGAACATCACAGAGCAAAGAGAATGAAAATGTAGGGTAATGATTGTTGGTGATACTGAGATACAGCAAATGTTTTAAAAATAAAATTTGGATGAATATATCTTAAAATCTTAACATACAAGAATATAAATAGTATACAGTGATATTTATAATCCCAAAAGATATTTAAAACTATTATTAGTTAAGGAGACAAAAATTTTAGAGTGATTATTATATTACTACTAATAAAAATATTGACTCCAAGAGTTACAAAACAAAAAATCAGAGGCAGTTATTTGTATAAGATAATATTTCAGTGTATAATTTCCCTTAAATTTCTTGCTCTTTACTTAACAAAGAACTGCATAACATCCTACTGCAAATTAAGTAACCTTGGTAGACCATTTCATGCAAGACTCACAATCACTATGTGCAGGACATTTTGTTATTATCATCAATTAATTGATAAGAAAAGATTTTCAGGTTTGATATGTGTAACTACATAAATTACAAATTTATGTATGCCAATCTACACTCTAAACCAGGTTACATAAGGGACAAACTTATCAAAACATTGACACCATATCAAATAAAAATTTAAGATAGATTTAGGGAAAGGGAAAAAATGCAGCAATTAACTATGGATTTTAGAGAAATATTCCACCAATACGTAAAAGATATAAACAAGAATATCAATTTTTTTATAATAGCAAAAAATAGAAGTAAAAATCATTTTCCATTAATAGGGAAACAATATACAAAATATAATTTTATTGACACTACGTAATATTATGCAGCCATTATAATGAATGCAACAACTCTGTATGTGCCACTGTGAAAGAATCTTTAATTAATGTCCAGTGAAAAGAACTTGAAGCAAATACTAACTTCATCCAATAAGTATCTATTGCACATACACTATGTCCCAGGTGCTGTTCCAGGCTTCAGTGTCCCATTTATTTTGGAACAGAAATTTTAAAAAGCCCAAATTAATTTTTTTACCAATTTATGTTCACATGTTTTAAACTGAAGGAAAAGAATACAGAAGGAAGCAAAGAGAAATTACTTTTGAGAAGTAGAGAGAGTGAAACTCGTGAGAGAGACCAAATGTAATTACATACCTGTCTTGTTTAATTTTTTTAACTTTTTCAAATTTTCAAAGTTCAGTTACTGTATTTTTGTAAACTAATACCGTTGTCCCAACAAGGCAGTTCAAATTTAAGTGCAAGTTGTTGCATAATGTATAAACTTTACTGATTACTCTTCAGTCCACAAAACATTATGTAAATAACAGATACGCATCACAATCAGTGGCTAATCACATCTGTCAAAGTCTATCAGTAACTGGTCACTGTGCCCCTGTTATTCATACAGCAAAACTTGTAGTTGTACTGACTCCTTGTCTCACACTGACAAGCCCGTGTGGCCTTTACAAAAATGGATTAAAGGATGAGGCAATTGGCCAACGAAGGTGAAAATGCAACAAAGAAATGGAAAGTGATAATACTGAAAAGAAAAAACAAATCTGAATTGAACTTAAGTGAGAATACAGAAGAAGTATCTGGCCATGGGGATGTTGATGCTACCACCATTCTAAAGACTCTACGTATATAGCCAGGAGGTCTTAGTGAAGGCAAATTTAGAGACATAGTGAGAAAAATGGTTGCAATAAGGAAAATAAAGATGGCCCAGCCCAAGTAACGCCGGCAAAAACTTTCACCTTAAAGGAGCTCTTGGAGATATTTCACAATATTGAAAGGGCCAAATTTGGCCTTTCGTCTGTTTTTGTATGATCTAAGAGACTCAAATTTTTTTCTTTTTATGTCTTACCTCTTTAAAGGATTGGAAGAAGAAGGAGAAGGAGAAAAAGAAAAAGGAGAAGTAGGAGAAGAAGAAAAGAAAAGTGTTTGTGGCCGGCATATCCTAAAGCATTCACGGTGGCCCTCTACTGAAAAAGTTTTCAGACCCCTACTCAATATTGGACATCAGTAGTAAAGCAATAGGAGAAAGACTGGTTAATATGGTTTGAGAATCATGTTACAAAAGGACTTGGATAGCAATGTGAATAATTTGCACACTTCTTAAGCAGCAAGGGACTGCTGAATAGTCCCTTGAAGGGAAAGTTACGGCGGGGATGCGTGATGGGTCTCCTGGATTTGCATGCTGTGTGGCCACTTAAAGCTCATACATATATGCCTGTACTATCCTTACAGTTCTTAATGCTCCATGTGGCGGTCAGAACATCAAGCAGAAGTTGAGTTTCTCATATCTTTCTCCCTAAAGCTAAGAGTCTGTCTCAACATGAAAACCCTTGACTTTATAAGGTCAATATATTGCTGAGGTGACTTATTATTTTCAAGGATACGAACTCTATATGTGGCAGAGGCATTGCCAAAGTTCCAGCTATGTAAAATTTGGGAAGATAAATTGTCCTTTCTCTAGGAGTATTTATGAGCTTCAAAAATAACCGAGACAAAACCTTCAGTGGCGTACTGAATAAGCCACACAGAAACGTGTTTTGTTCATAATATTTTATAAGATTATTTTATCTCTAGAGCAACTGGATTATATAAATTGCAGGGCAAGCCCTAAAAGAGCTGTCAGAACCAATATTGTAGATCCTGTGGTACAGATATTCACAGCTCATCCACTCGTTGTAAGAGAGGCGTATTCTAACTTATTAGCATCAGCATTTTAGCCTTAAGATAATTCTCCTGTTTTATATGGACAGCCTTCTCATGCAGATATATTTAACCTCTTTCTATTAAAGAGGAAGAACTGAAACTTGTGAAGAGTGCCTGATGTGGACAACAGAATAATTTGAATCCTGTCCCGATAGGGATGCTTTAAACACTGACAGACTACCAGTCTGCTTAACTTCTCTTTAGGTATAACACCTTCTCATAGGACAAAATATGTAGAGTTCCATGTTTTTAAAAGTGCCAATATTATACTTTTGTGAAATGAGCAAATAAATAAAACTTTGATTTATTGATATTCACTGCATAAGCCTTTGAGTGACATGACTGGGATTGCAATTTAAAATTTTAAATTGCCAACAGATTGGAGGATGGAAAGGAAGGCGTCTGTAGGAGGCCAGAGATCCAGAGATGAGGAGGCCTAAGAGCAATTATCTCAGAAGAATAAGGTCCTAAACTATTGTGATAACTTTGAAGATAAAAGAGAGGATGCGAACCACAGTAAAAACAATAATCATTCTGCGAGAGATAGTTTGGGTATTAAATAGATAGAGCTTTTAACTGACGTGATGTGGAATATACACATACACAAATACACACACACAAATACACAAAGAAATAAATACTTTAAAATATCTGAAAATTGATGCCTTTTGGTGATAATTTGGCATTAGGTAGATAATGTTACATTACAAAAATAGTTTTATTTCTTTTTTCTTTTTTTGAGGAAGATTAACCCTGAACTAACATCTGCCACCAATCTTCCTTTTCTTTTCTTTTCTTTTTTTTTTTTTTTTTTGCTGAAGAAGATTGGCCCTGAGCTAACATTTGTGCCCATCTTCCTCTACTTCATATGTGCGCCTGTCATAGCATGGCTTGATAAGTGGTGTGTAGGTCTGTACCCTGGATCCAAACTGGTGAACCCTGGGCTGCTGAAGCGGAGCATGCAAACCCAATTGCTGCACCACCGGGCCAGCCCCAGTAATGTTTTATTTCTAAGAGTATTTTTAACTCAGTCTTTTTTAAAAACATGCAGTTCTTTGACCTGTGTTTGTTTATCTTTGAAATCATAACAAAACAGACAAAAATTCCTTCCTTTTAATAATCTGATCTTTGTATTATTAGACAAACTGTAATAACATCTTGTTAGGATTAATATGAATGCATTTTTTACACTCTTGATATTGTTGAAGGGGCGTCTGCACCTGCTGTTTCCCAAAATTCAAAGTACTTTGAGCAAAGACTTTAAGAAATTGGTCACTGTTTGATCCTATAAGGGAACAAATTTAGGAAAGGGTAAAAATACTATGGGTTCAAAAAGCAAATGTTAGGGGAAAATAAGGAAAACAGTTGTTAAAACATAGGGAAAATAAAATATCTGAAATTTTTATCCAACAAGAATTGGCACAGACGCATTCTCAATAATGTATCCTCTCATTCAGGATTCAGGGTGATCAAGAAAACTGAGAACTAGATGTTTCTAGCTTGGTGGAAATTTTAAGATTCAAAAAAGGCTCAGGTCTGGTCTCTGAGCTAAACTAGAATTTTAGGAAGTATCCTGTCAGAGACATGCAAAAGGATGAGAGCATTTTAGGATAAGTGAAAAGTAGTTTCTGAAAGGTTAGGCAAAACAAAAGGAAAAATGCAAGAGGCAGAAACGAAAGTTTGGGTCAAACTGTAAAGAGATGAGAAAATCCAGAAAAAAAATAAAACCTGTAAGAATCAAGACAGAAACAGGTTTTAGTTGGGGAGGAAATAGTATCCTGTGATTAGAGCTGGAAATATCTCCAGACAGTAAAATGTAGTAAAAATCATAAGAGAGAAGCTAGATGACCCCTCTCCTGGACTTCTGTGTACTCTGTATGAACAAATGCACGCCACATCTAGGACAGTCTGGTAGACCCTGGGCATCGCACGGTTATTTCAGTGATGAGATTAGTGTTATCCACGACTGAAGGGTTCATTCAAAATCAAATGGCCTCACTTCAGGCATCACTTATATTCCATATTAGTTTAGCAGCAAGTGACAAAGATCCCAACCATATTAATTTAATAAAACAAAGGATTCTTGAATCATGTAATGAAAATGAAAACTGCAGCTGATACAGACACTCAGACAATGTGGCTTCTTGCTTTTTGGCTCACAGACTTCCTCTTAGCAAAATGCTTGCAAGAGCTCCAGCTCTTACATGCCCTCAAGTTCATACATAATGGGGAAGAACTCCTGACTCTGTTCCAGAAGTCCAAGACAAATCTTGTAACTCTGTATTGTCTTCAAAGGGAAATAGACCCTTTATGGATGTGCTCCGCAGATGGGCTTGGGTCACGGGCCTCACTACTGTATCAGGCCTCTCTCACCTGAAATGCATGGATTTGGAGTTGAATAGATAAGGAAAGGTCTCCAAATTAAACATAAAGGTCTTGTCCACATGAAATAGGTTTCCTGTTGAAGTGGCAGATATCAAAAGGACAATGCTGTCTATCGCTGTTAAGTCTGGGAATAGGAAATTAACATCAACTCCAATTTTACTTCTCAAGTTTGCCATAAGATATCTCCAGCTATTAGAAGTATTACATGACAGTTAATTGCTCAGGCTCTAGAGCTAAACTCAAATACTACATGCCCCACTTTCTAACGATTTGACTTTCAGTAAGTTATTAAATCAAGATTTTTTTTCTATAAAATGAGGATCTCAATAGTACCTATTTAATGGAGTTTTGTGATAAATAAATGAGAGAATGTACGAAAGCTCTTCACAGAAACTAGCTCATAGTTAGCATTTTATCAATAGGGGACTACATGAAGAAGCAGTGATTTAAATTCAAAGATAATGGAAAACTCTGGTAAAAGGTAAGAAAAGTATGAGTAGTTTGAAAAAGCATATAAAATGAAAGCATCACATGTGAAATTCTATTTTTAAATGTCTTCATCACAGAAGAATAAAAATTTTACAAAAAGAAAACACTAAGTGGCGTGTTCATGTAAAACAAAATAGTAGGGAGACAAATTTCATAATCAAAACTTGGGTGAAGAATAAATTATTTTTTCAATGTTTATGTTTAGTTCTACACTCACATTCCATTCAATAGATGCAAACAAACGAGAGTCTAGCCATTTCACGATTCACTCATCATTTCTGTGTTTCCTTGGCTGTTTTGAGATTTACTATATCAATTCAGCATTAAACTTCATCTACCAGAGATTCAGTTCCTTCACCCTCTCTTTGCTTGGAATGACATCTATGTTCACTGGGGAGGGTGCTTACATATGTCCTTGGGGCATCCAACGCTCAGTTGTAATCTGTCTGTGTTGGGTATCTTCCACTGTGGTATATAACTCCCATTGTCCCTCAGTTGGCATCAATCCCCAAGAGCTGAGATACTGGTCCAGTTACTGCACCTGCTCAATACATCTTCAAATCTTGAGTCCTTCCTGCCAGAAGTTCAAGGAATTTTTGGTCCAACTACCTTCAGTTAAGCCTTTAAAAACTTCCTTAAAACACTGGAAATCTTGGCTGACCTCCCCACAGAGCCCGGTGGTACACAGGATCCCCTCTCCCCACACCCCTTAGTAGCCACTGCTGCTCTGTTGCTTTGGTGCCATGCTGGATGTTGGTTCCTCCACCAGGATTATAGTCTCCAGTAAGTGACTTTGATGAGTGGTTGGATTCTGACTCATTTCACGAATCTTCCCCCTACATGATAGAATATTCTGACAAAAGTTTAATCAAAGAAAAAACAGAGAAGAGCTTATTAAGGTTCTTTTGGGTGCTGATGCCTTCTATATTTATCGACATCTTTCCTCCAACCATCTTTTCCTAATCATACCATTATGTGATATAATTTAGTCCACTTAGCTCTTGTGAACTATGATTAAGTTGTGATAAATTGTTACAACTTCTTCAACCAAGAGTATTTGAACTACAAGACATACATTGGCAATTTGGATTCTTTCCTGAATAACTTCAGTTAATGTTTTTAGAGTTCTCCCTGTGTCCTGAACCCACAGAAGGAGTACAAAAAGAGAAAAAAAGTAATACAATAATTTTGCACCTGCAATTTAAAGCACTCTTTTTTTAATATATCGAGCTCAAATGGGAAAGAAAGGTGCTACATTTAAGATTAGATACTTATCACATGTAACAGATGTTCTGAATCTAACTAACCGAACAGGAGTCAGAACACTATTAGAAAAGCTGCATCCTCCTGCTATTGGATCTTGAGACCACTCTACATTTCTTCTAAATCATTTGGTTTTTCACCAGGGATTTTCATCTCAAAACGCCTACCAATTTTCTCTTTCCTTGCTCTAGTTTACTTTGGTTAACTCTAGATGCTTTGGAGTCCTGCAATTTAAAGTTTGATCCATGGACTAGCAGCATCAATATCATGTAGAAACATTCTTCAGATGCAGACTCTCAAGCCTTACCTCAGAGTCACTGAATCAGAATCTTCAATTTCACTAAGATCCCCAGGTAATTCATATGCATGTTAAAGTTTGCAAAGAGCTGGATTAGATGATAAAAGTGGAATTTATGTTCTCAATGACTAATCTAATGGCACTAGGGCTAGTGCATGCCCCTAGTGCCACATGGGCGGGCTGCTGTCCATGTATATACTGAAGCTGCCAACAGCGCTGGTCAATAGCGCTGATGTTTGCTCCTGGGCCACTGTCCTGCCACTGCTGGAGCAACTGTAGCACCACCTCCATCACACTTTAGACACTTTTTCCATCAATGTTGTTAATGCCGTGCATTAAAGGAGTGTTTGTGTTTGCTTATTCTTAGTCTGTTACTGAAGCCACCCTACCCTAGAACTGAAAACCAGGAATCCAAAATGGTTAGTCAGAGCACAATCGGAGTGATAGAAATTAAATTTTATTTAGAATTAGTCCCTCTCTCAGATACTGACCAATTGTTTCTAATCAAATTTAAATGTATTCTCTCTATTCTATGGATGAGTTTTTTCTTTAGAAAGCTCCCTGGTGTTAAAAGCAAATTTTAGTCCTACTAACATGCCCAGTTATACCTAAATCCTAAGTTGAGACATCTTACTCAAAAGCTAAGATCTTGACAATATCTGAACTTTTTTGAAATAGGACTGGAGAAATCCAGAGTCACCAAATTGGTTGTCTACTCTTTACTTTGTTTTAAGGAGAGAGATTATTTTGACAGACTGAAGGAACACTTTAAGTTTCAGAATGATCACGTATAATTTTCTACAATTTGGGTAAATGGTCTTTTTTCTTTTAGAAAATAATCTGTTATTCTTATAAAAGCTAAATTTAAATAGAAATCTTAAAACTGTCATATTGGCAAATGCATCAAAATGAAGTAGTAGATACTTTACATCTCAGAGCCAAAAAGAATCTTATTACATACTCTCAGCATTTCAGGAACAGAGGCTAAATCAGAACACATATTTAAATTTTGAAAAGAATGATATACCTTATAACGACAGACGATGTGCTTTATGGTGACAGAAATCTTGAACAAGAAAGGAGGAAGTGATGTAAATTGTAAGAAAAATATTGGCCAGTTTTTAAAAGGTGGTTTCAGTGTCATTATTAGGGAAATGCAAATGAATTTGGAGCATAAAGGAGCTTTTAGAGTTTTGCTTTAGTGTTAGTCTTCTAAAGCTTTGGTTTATACGAGGATATTTTCTCTCCGTCGTCTCCACCTGCTTAGATCCTCTCCTTGTTGATACGCTGCCACAGCAGCAACTAATGGTGGTTACTCAAATGTGTCCAAATTCTAGATTATCTTGTATAGTAATATGATTCTAAAGGAGTTTTAATAATTGAAGACACATCAACTTTGTCAAGCTCTCACTGTAAATTTCAAATGGAAAAATTACACTCTATTTTCCCCAGTATTTTCATTTGTTTGGCAAGTTCTCTAAAAATAAAATAAAAGCATATGAAATATGACACATTGCAAATTTTTCATTTAATAGATACGCACTTAATACTTTTTTATAATATTATCTTTGGCTCCATAATGGATGTGTAAACTTCTGCTGGATATGCACATCTTAATGATAGGTATATGAGGAGGTTACTTTGACAGTCTTATTTCATCCAAACAGGGAAACTGGTGTTCTATGAGCAAATTTATGAAAACTGTCTTTGTACACCCTTCTACTAAGACTTGAGAAAAAAAAGAAACACAGAATAAATTAGGCATTATGTAAAATCATCACTCCTCTATATAAAAGACTTTGTCATTTGGGTCCTGGAGGCATACCCCTGCCCACCAATATTCTCTCACCTCCCACCCTGCATAGCTCATGTTGTGTAGTTTAGAATCAACTCTGAACAGAAAGAAGCAAAGGTAACTTTTACTTAGAAAACATTGAGGTAGAGGTGTGTTTTTTCGCTACTTAATTTCATATCTGTTTCTTTTTATTTTTTCCTTTTGAGTAGGCACTTCAAGAAAAAACTAGGATCACAGGCAAATCTAAGATTTTAATAGGAGGTAAAAAAGACATTTATTCTTTGTCTATATCAACATGCTATAGAATTCAAATGCACTGCTCCTCACGGTTTATCTTTAGTAAGAAGTAATCTTCAAATGTTAAGAACAGTTAAACAGATTCTACATATAACCATAAATATTAAGGGAATTAAATAAATTTAGCTTCATTTGTAAATGTGTCCGTGACTTGGTAGTTGTTGAAATATCAGAAAATTACTAAGGGTTATTTGGGAAACCTCAAGGCACGGTGAAGGAATGTTTCTCTATTAGGAAATACTGGCTCCAACAGTTTGCACATCATGTGGAAAAAGCAGGAAGTAGATCTGCTTTTACTTTATAAGAATACAGTAGAGAATCTTTTCCGTTGTATTTGAGGAATTATTTAAGAGAGATTTCACCAAGCTGTGAGAAGTAAGCTATATTATCTCCCTGTTGAAAAGATGAGGGATGGTGAAATCGGAAGGTTAAATGGTTTGCTCAGCATCTCATGCTGTTATTGGCAGAGGAAATATAGGAGAATAGCCTCTGGACTTTAAAGCTGTTGCTTAGCTACTGATCCTCGATAGCTCCCAACTGACTTGAACTACCGAGTACTAGAGAATTTGAAGATTTGAAAAAGATCATGCCTCCACTGACATGAAAAGTGGAAAATTCTGTCAGCAGATTGTTCTATACAAACCATTTGATCACTCTCATCCAAGAGATTCTTGTATTTACATTTTCAATTTATTTTTGAATTTTCATATTGTCACAAATAAATTCCCGGGTGATACTATGTTGTAAATATTCATTAGAAAATAACTGCTTTAGTTCATCTCAAATAACCTCTTTGAAATAGATGGAGGTAGAGGAAATTGCCTAAGTCATCTTTACACATATTTACTTAACCTCAGTTGTAATAAGGAAAGCTATTACAACTGTCAAACGATATACATTGTTATGTACCCCACTCCACTACAAAGGGAAATTGAAATAGAGTTAAATGCTTTTCTCCCCCCAGATTCAGATAGTAAGTCATATTTTGATTTAAAATATACAAGTCAGGTAAAATTTGGTTTTGGCCAGAACAGTCCAGCCAGAAAAATGCGTTGATTTCTGGTATTCTCTTACCTTTAAATAAAGATGGTTTTAATTGATTGATATTTGCTTTTCTAAGACAAAAGAAAAGAAACGTCTCTATCCCTTCCCATTTTGTACTGATGAGTAAGAGTTGGTGGCAGAGAGGTGAGCAGAGATCTCTTCCTTTTCCATGTGTACTTCTCGCTTATGCAGATGATTTTGCTCTCCACTGTGACCCCTCCCACCCCTCTGCTGCCCCTGTTCTATTTCTCCAACTACGAAAAGCACAAGCCTCCCGGGTGTTGGTATGGACAAGAAGAGCTCTTTAACCTGCAGACCGAGGGACTGCTCAGCTCTAAGGTGGAGGTACACAGGGCACCAGGAGAGGGAGCTTCACTTTTCCCAGACCCTGGTTTCTTCCAATCAGAGATAGTAGCCAGCAGAATATTCAAGATAATGTGCAAATGCAATTATAAGATTTATTACCAACACTGAATTGCGTATAGTCAGTGAAAAATCATCAGTACTCAGAAGCCCTCAGGAGCTTGCAGACTCCAACATTTGTACAGCTAAGTCAAATGCTCTCCCTCATGGTCTAAATCTCGTTCTACAGTAAAGAAACACCTCCTAGTCTCCTTCCTAGTACTATTGCTAGGATCAAAATTGGCTATACGACTACCTCATTTGCACGAATGCTTCTCAGTATAATGTTAGTAGCGTGATATGAAAACCCCATTTCCTTCCTTAAAAAGAACCTCCACTTTGCTCAAATTCCTCTTACGTTTCTCTCATCTCACAGTGATGTTTGTAAATATTCTGTAATATCTCCTGTATTTATGTCAGTTTCTCATCGGGTCTTGATGTGCTCTCTACATTTCATGAATTCACTGACTTTTATGCATATATTTCTCCTAACTTACCCTGATGATTTCCAATGTTATGTACATACCCTCCACTTATTTTTTCTGGCATGAATATTGCCCTGTCAACATACCCCATGGACATGAACAAAGCAACTAGAAAGAACAGTCTAGCAGTATACTCATATCCAATCAAAGCAACCGTAAGGAGAAAAATCTATGGTAAGCATTTTGTATTTTGGGGACCAGAGTTTAACATTAATAATGATTCGTGCCATTTCTCTCATTTCTTATTTGACTGCAACAGATTGTACACTTTCTCTTTTTTAATTATCTGTGTTAATTATTTCAGTCACTGGAAAAGATAAAGATAGGCTACGCAAAATTATAACTTAGCTGGAGAAGCCATTCTATAATGATGCAGACAAACATCTCCATTTCTAAGTAATAGAATCTTAATGTTTTAGTAAAATAATACACTGTTGAATTTTAACAATGCACTCAACAAAAATAAGATCTGGTAAAATACTGGCATCTACTTTTTTGGTGTTTGGAAAAATAAAACACTACAAATTAAAACTGTTGAATTGTAAGAATATACTAAAAATTCTAAGGCAGGATGACATAATTACAAAATTAAATTCATCTATGCAATCTCTGTGTGCATCTTCAAAATTCTTATTTTTAACTTTCTTATAATTAGATAAAAGTGGATTTTCTTCAATTCAGCATGTTTTTATTCATTTATTCAAAAAGCATAAATACTTAAAATAAATGGGATAGTCAAGGCAGGTTGCCAAAATTATTATGGCACGTGTATGCAGCTAAAAAGTCATTAAAATAAACCATTACCTTGATGTTTTGCCAATGAAAAGGTGAACTAAGCAAAAGTGAAATAAAATATGTATGTGTTACTTTTTTTATGAAATCGTCAGATTCACTTACATTAACAATGAAAGAAAAATGGTCATTATGTACCTCTAGATCCAGTACTTTTTATAACAACTAGAGCAGGTAAGTCTTTGTATAAAATGGAGACACTGTTCTTTTTTGTTCATTGGTTCTAGTTTTGAGAAATTGACTGTTCTCAATCTTACTACATTAATATTTTTTTCCCTTGTGACCCACCTGTCTGGGTTCTGGAGCTTAGTCGCTCTCTAATACACTATAACTCCTGAGAATGTAATAGCCTAAAGAGAAAGAGAAACAGATAACTTCTGGCAGAACTAGGAGTTTGGTGTGCAGAATTAAAGAATTGAGAGAAATAAAATCAGAGTATAACTTATAGTCCATACAGCAAATACAAGTTATCAAAACCTGTATCTTAAATACTTCACAAAATGTTAATAAAATTATACTACAATCTCACTTTAAAAATTCATAGGCTTAGAGCATTTCTAAAAATGGCACAAAAAGACAAGCTAGGAGTCAGCCTGGTGGCATAGTGGTTCAGTTTGCACACTCCACTTCGGCAGCCCAGGATTCACGGGTTTGGATCCCAGGCACAGACCTATACTGCTCACTAAACCATGCTGTGGTGGCATCCCAAGTACAAAATGGAGGAACATTGGCTCAGAGGTTAGCTCAAGGCCAATCTTCCTCATCAAATAAAAAATCAGCGAAAATAATATCCAGGGGATTTAAATATCTTCCTATACAAAATCACCAATAATTTTCTTTTTTAAAAAAATATCTACCAATTTATTTCAGAGAATGTACTGATAATACTAGACTGTGAATATTTTTGACAAAGAATCTTAGAGTGTCTTAATTATCCTTTCCAAAGACAGTGTTATCACTATCTAAATCACATGCCTCCTTTACCATAATAGAAAAAAAGAGAGACACCTGGTATTAATTGATAAAGTCATATGTGATCAAAGCTCATATGCGCTAACATGCACCTGTATGGATATCCTGGTTGAAAGATTATTGAAATAATTCTGTACAGTTGGTGGACAACTGTGGCTCCGAGTGAAGTGAGTGCCTTCCTTTCCTCAGACATCCCTCTCCAAGTTTCTTCCATTGAATCCAGCAACGAACAGGGTTAATGACTGGCACAGAATGGGGCTCCAACAACTAGGGCTCCAGTGCAAGGCCAGCATCTTTCAGACTTTTTGCCAGACTTTTTGATAAATATTGTCACTCTGTAATTAAGCAATTTAAAATCTGTCACAATAAAACTTTCTATATTGATAAGTTATGAAAAATAATTCTTTTGTTCCTAAAATGAAGTCTATCTCATTTCATTGCGATATTGCTAGGTCCAAGTCTCATTCGAGTTGGTACCAACTTGGAGGAGTGTGGAGCACAGCAATGAGTGAGGCGGGATGCTGGAGGGAGGTGAAGGGCCTTATGGGAAGCATTATTGCAAGTCTTTCATTTGCAGTATGTGGGGTATTATTCATCCTTTAACCAGCTTCCCTAAAAGTCATTTCTTATGTGAATGTAGTATAATATCAAATGAGGAACATAGCATTGTATTGTGTTTTTAATTTCAATTTCCACATGTTCATGGATAATGTATAGAATGTGATAAATTTTTTGTTGTTTTTGAACTTGTATCCTGTGATTGTGAAAACTCACTTCTTAGTTCTACATTTTTTTTTGCAGATTCCCTGGGATTTTCTATATAGATAAACATGCCACCTGTAAATTGGGACAGCTTTATTTCTTCATTTCTAATTTGTATGTCTTCTATTTCTTTTTCTTGCCTTATTATGCTGGCCAAGAATCCCAGCACTATGTTGAATGAAAGTGGTGAGAGTGGGCATCCTTGTCTTGTTCTTCCTCTTAGGGGGAAAAAATTCAGTCTTCCATCATTGAGTACGACATCAGGAGAATCAGTTAGCTGTGAGATGAATAAGCAGAAGAGAACTGTAGGTTTTGTACAGCTTCTTCTTATCAAATTGAAGATTTTCACTGTTCCTGGTTTTCCAGGGAGCTTTTATCATTAATGCTGTTAATTTTTGTCAAATGTTTCTTCTGCATCAATTTGATAGGACTTTGTACCTTTTTTTGTTCTATTGATACTGTGGTTGACATTGGTTAGCTTTTAAATATTGAAGCAGCCTTGAATACTTGGAATAAACTGCACTTGGTCATGGTGTATAATATATTTATATATTGATGAATTTGATTTGTTAGCATTTTGTTGAGTTTTTGCATATAAGTTGATGAGAGATACTCATCTGTTGTTTTCTTTTTTCTGTGACGTCTTTACCTAGTTCTGTTATCGGGGTAATTATGGTCCTCATAAAATGTGTTAGAGAGCATTTCTCGTCTTTTATTTTCCAGAAGAGATTATGTAGAATTGGTGCCAATTTTTCTCTGAATGTTTTGTACAATTCTCAAATGAAATAACATGGGCTCATTTTTCCAATGAAACCATCTGGGCCTTTCACAAGCTTTTTAATTGTGGGTTAAAATCCTGTTTCATATTAGATCAGTTGGTAGTTCTTGATGGTTTTGAAGAATTGATCCATTTCATCTAAGTTATTGAATTTGTATGAGTAGAGTTGTTCATAGCTTCCTCTTATCGTTTTAGTGGTTATAGAATATGTAGCTATATCCTTTGTTTTATTCCTGATATTAGTAAGTTGTGTCTTTTTATCTTAGTCTATCTTTCAGGATATTTATCAATTTTATTGATCTTTTCAAGGAACCATGTTTTGTTTCAATCAGTCTCCATGGCTTTTCTTTTTTTTTCTATTTTATCTTTATTGACATTTACCTGATGGCTTACAGTTTTATAAAACTATATGTCCTATCTCATTTGCTGTAATGAGATAAAAATTCAAATAGCATGTATTTTTTAAATGTTTTTCTTTTTATCATTTCTTTTTTAATTTTAATTTCTATTGCAGTAACATTGGATTATAACATTATATAACTTTCAGATGTGCATCATAACATGTTTTGAATTCTGTGTAGATTATATCATGTTCACTACCCAAAGACTAATTATAAATCATCATCCATGGTTTTTCTCTCGAGGCATACTTAGAAATAAAATATGGGGCCTGCCTGGTGGTGTAGTGTTTAAGTTTGCACTCTCCGCTTTGGTGGCCTTGGGTTTGTGGGTTCACAGGTTCAGATCCTGGGTGCAGACCCATGCACCACTCATCAAGCCATGCTCAGGTGGTGTTCCACTTACAAAATAGAGGAAGATTCAAAGAGATATTGGATCAGGGCCAATCTTCCTCACCAAAAATATATATATATACGTCTTTTGCTTAGTTCTGTGTCGATGAAATGGTGTTGTCAACTGCTGAAGGTTTTGATTTTCTTCCTTTATATTGGTAAATTCTCAAATGGCTGATTTTTTTTTTCTGAGAAGGATTTGCCCTGAGTTAACATCTATTGCTAATCTTCCTCTCTTTTTGCTTGAGGAAGATTAGCCTTGAGCTAACATCTGTGCGAATCCTCCTCTATTTTGTATGTGGGTCACGACCACAGAAAGGCTTGATGAGAGGTATAGGTCTGAACCCAGGATTCAAACCCATGAACCTGGGCTGCCGAAGTAAAGTGTGCCAAACTTAACCACTAGGCCATAGGGCTGGCTCCTTGAAAGGTTAATTTCTAATGGCCTAATTAAGTTACTAGCCACATATTACCAGACTGTGTATAAGTTCAAGATACTGATACTTAATAGAATATCTTCAATTAAAGAATTGTAATTGTGAATCCTGTTTTTATTTTCCTTTGACTTTCATCTTGATTATTTTTTATTTATTTTTTTGAGGAAGATTAGCCCTGAGCTAACTGCTGCCAATCCTCCTCTTTTGGCTGAGGAAGACTGGCCCTGAGCTAACATTCATGCCCATCTTCCTTTACTTTATATGTGGGATGCCTACCAAGCCTGGCATGTCAAGTGGTGTCATGTCTGCACCCAGGATCCGAACTGGCGAACCCTGGGCCACCGAAGCAGAACATGCGTGCCCCACTGATTATTTTTTTTATTGATGTAACACTGGTTTATAACATTATATAAATTTCAGGTGTACCTCATTATATTTTTATTTCTGTGTAGACTACATCATGTCCACCACCCTAAGACTAATTATCATCCATCACTAGGCACACGCACACTGTCACCTCTTTTGCTCTGTTGTTACCCCATTCCCCTTTGGTAAACACCAATCTAATCTCTGTATCTAAGCATCTATTTGTTGTGGTTGTTGTTTTTATCTTCTACTTATGAGTGAGATCATACAGTATTTGACTTTCTCCATCTGACTTATTTCACTTAGCATTCTACACTCAGGGTTAATCCACTTTGTCACAAATGGCCAGATTTCATCTTTTTTTTTTATAGCTGAGTAGTATTCCATTATGTATATTTACCCAATCTTCTTTATCCATTCATCCCTTCGTCACTTGTGTTGTTTCCAAGTCTGGGCTATTGTGAATAATGCTGCAATGAACATAGGGGTGTATGTTCATAAAGAACATATCTTTAAAAATTTATGTTTTCATGTTCTTTAGATAAATACTCAGCAGTGTAAAAGCTGGATTACATGGTAGTTGTATTCCTAATTTTCTAAGGAATCTCTATACTGTTTTCCATTGTAGCTGCAGCAGTTTACATTTCCACCAGCAGTGTATGTGAATTAACTTTTCTCCTCATCCTCACCAACACTTATTTCCTGTCTTGTTAATTATAGCCATTTTGAGAGGTGTGAGATGATATCTCATTGTAGTTTTGATTTGCATTTCCCTAATAATCAGTGAAGTTGAACATCTTTTCATGTGCCTGTTGGCCATCTGTGCATCTTTCTTTGGAAAAATATCTGTTCAGATCTTTTGATCATTTTTTAATTGGGTTGTTTGTTTCTTTGTTGTTGAGATGTATGAGTTGTCTATGTATTTTGGACACAACCCCTTATCAGATGCATGGTTTGGAAATATCTTCTCCCAATTGCTAGGTTGTCATTTTGTTGATGGTTTCTTTGCTGTGCAGTAGCTTTTCAGTTTGATGTAGTCCCATTCATTTATTTTTTCTTTGTTTCCCTTGCCTGGTCAGACATGGTATTTGAAAATGCACTGCTAAGATCAGTGTTGAAGGGTGCACTGCCTATGTTTTCATCTAGAAATTTTATGATTTCAGGTCTTACATTCAAGTAAGAATCCATTTTGATGTTAATTTTTGTGTATAGCGTCTACTGTTGTGCAATGGTCTTCTTTCATTCTTTTGCATGTGGCTGTCCAGTTTTCCCAACACATGTATTGAAGAGACTCTCCTTTCTCCATGGTACGTTCTTGGGTCCCATGTCAAAAATTAGCTGTCCATAGATGTGTGGCTTTATTTCTGGGCTCTCGATTCTGTTCCATTGATCTGTGTGTCTGTTTCTGTGCCAGTAACATGCTGTTTTGATTACTATTGGTTGGTAGTATATTTTGAAATCAGGGATTGTGATGCCTCCAGCTTTGTTCTTTTTTCTCAGGATAGCTTTGGCTATTTGGGGTCTTGTTTCATATAAATTTTAGAATCCTTTGTTCTACTTCTGTGAAAAATGTCATTGGAATTTAGATAGGGATTGCATTGAATCTGTAGATTGCTTTAGGAAGTGTAGACATTTTAACTGTGTTAATTCTTCCAATCCAAGAGCATGGAATATCTTTCCATTTCTTTGTGTCTTTTTAAATTTCTTTCAACAATGTGTTATAGTTTTCAGTGTACGGAACTTTCACCTCTTTGGTTAAATTTATTCCTAGGTATTTTATTGTTTTTGTTGCAATTGTAATTGGGATTGTATTCTTAATTTCTCTTTCAATTCCAGCTTTTAATTTATGGATAATTAGAGGTTTTTGAGATAAAAGGTTAACCATTAAAAAAAGTTGGAAGAAGCTCGGCTTGTAAAATTTCCAGTGGAAAATCTATTTTGGGTTTAATTAGTCAACCAGCTCTGTCTTTTTTAATATGTTATTATAACCAAGAGAAAAAATATTTTTCACATGTATAAATATGATTATTATGAAAGGGCTGTTGGAGATACAGAGCCGCATGAGAGAAACAGACTCACATTAGTTTGAAGGCTGATAGAGAAATATAGCTGGCATTAATTCAATAAAAAGTATTATTTGAGGGTCTACTATATGCCAGACTCTTTGCTAATTACATGATCCCATTAGAGAATGATTTATTTGAGTTAATATGCTAGCTGTTCCAAATATACTGTTAGTGTATAACAACCTGTGTAAATGCAAGATCAGCAGAGCACAGAGATTGTAGTCTCTTGGAGAAAGATGATCATATTATAAGAAAAGGGCCCACGAGTAGGAGACGTGTGTGTGTACACAAAGAATGTATTATAAAGAATGGGCTTCTGCAATTGTGGAGGCTGGCTAAGGAAATATGAAATCTAGAAGGGCAGGCAGTCAGGAGAAGAAGATCATGACCGCCTACAACCTCATGGGCACAAGCTATATAGAGACACAGTAAATGCCTAAACCCTCTTCAGAAGGCTTTGCCTGATTAAGTCAGGCCCTCCCAGAATACTATGTTTTGATTTACTTGAAGTCAACTGATTAGAGAGTTTACTCACATTTGCAAAATTCCTTCACAGCAGCACCTAGTTTATTGTTTGTCCACATAATTGGAGGCCCTAGTAAAGCCTAGCCACATTGACATGCTGCAAAGTTGTCACAGTCTCTTAGGCTTCACTTGTCAGTTTAGGAATGTGGGAACTACTCCACAAAAAAGCATTTATTCTAAAGTAGAATGGGCATCTTAGAAAATGTGTTGTTTACCTTAAAGATTCATTGGTAATTTTAAAAGCGAATGTTTATTGAATACTTAATATATGTTAGGCAATTTTCAAAGTATATTATATACTGTTGTTGTAGTTAGTGCCCTCGAGTTGATTCTGACTCCCAGCAGCCTTGTGTACAGCAGAGTGAAACCCTGCCCAGTCTTTCTTTGCCCATCCTCTCACCTTCTGGAGCTATATCAAACAAGGTCCTGCTGATATTCAGAGGATTTTCATGGCCAAGTTTTTCAGAAGTGGGTGGCTAGCTCCTTCTTCCTGGTCTGTCTTAATCAGGAAGCTCTGCTGAAACCTGTCCAGCATGGATGACCCTGCTGGCATTTGAACTACTGGTGACATAGATTTTAGCATCACAGCAACATGCAGCCACCACACTATGACAACTGACAGATGGATGGTGTGGATCCCTGTATGGGGAACAAACCCAGGCTGTGGTGGTTAGATCACCAAATCTTAACCACTAGACCACCAGGGCTGGCTACTTTACATATATTAATTATTTAAAACAAAACTTTGTGTGGTAGATATTGCTATCTCCATTTTGGGAAATCAAGACTCAGAGAGGTTAAATGAATTGCCTGTTTTTAGGTAGTGTAGCCATGTTTCATAATCAGTATCCTGTGTAGTGACACATGGAATGGATACATGTGGGGAGAGAAAAAGATCCAGTCAGCAGGTATAAGACTACTAAGGTCTTAAATAGCATTCAGACAGTGACAGCAATGGAGGCATGAATATGAGAAAATTACATTTGGATAAATATAATGGATAAATGGGGAAATTCATGAAAAGTTTCTTCAAGATAGAGAAAATGGGAAACTGAATACTGCATTAGTATTGATATAATTCAGATATTTTCAAAAGGAGATTGTTAGGGAGTGATATGACTTTAAGTTAGTTGAGACGAATCTTTCTAAAAATAAATTATGAAAAGATAACAGGGAGTGTTAGTGATTGTCTGCCATTAAAGGACAGAGCATTAACACGAACAGAGGAGTAAACAAGAGAAATAAGGTAGGAAATTAGGAAGATAAAATACACAGTATAAGGAAGGAGGGATGACAAATCTTGTTAAATAATCTCGAGGGTTTGAGAAGGATTTCTTTTTAATTTAGCCGGTAGAAAACCAATAGTGATATTTAAGAGCAGGAGATCAATGAATGTTGGTTAGAATGCTAGCTACAGAAAACAAAGAAGGGGCTAGGCATGAGGATGTTAGATGAATTAATTATTCATAGGAGGATTATTGGTGTAAGAAGAGCAACATGACTAGTTACATCCAGAGGACTGCCGGGTCAATCGAACGCTCTGTCTGAAGTGTGATTTAAAGAAGGCAGAAGAGGGGATTGATAAAAAGGATGTATGATAGAGAGATATATGAGATCAAACCACAAATAAAATTAAACATATTCATGGATTATATCTCTAAACACTAGTCTGATGTCAGACCCATAGCAAGGTCTTAAATATTAATTAATTCAGATATCATCAGATTTAATCTGGCATATTTCAGTTCCAAAATAAACTAAGAGTCAAGGACACATTATGCAAACGATTTTCAGATACAGAAAAATTTGAAGAAAGGATTTAAAGAAAAGAAGTCATTTGGAGAAAGTCCCAGGGAAATAAAAAATATTTACAAAAAGTGCTAAAAATGCTCAAAGTTGAAGAAAGGACATGATTCATTTTACAAATTCAGAGAACAAAGGAAATGAATTTTCCAAACGTGCTCCTAATCTGACTCCTCTCCCTTCCAAGTGTTAGTCATTGGAGTTTGCACACCAGTACTGAAATGGTGAGTTTATGCTGTTAAAAATCACAGAAAGAGACTTCTATTTTTAATCAATTATTCAATTTCAGCTTTGACTGCGTTGTCATACCTTTTTATTTTCATCCAATCCCTTGCAGTTCAGGGCCCACTCTACCTTAATAACAAAAGAACTGCAAAATAGATAATGCACACTTTATACTCTAAAGCCCTCAGACATTCAAGTGTGTAGAGCTCCAATTTGCATTAAGAAAATGATATTGATGTAAAAATATAAAGTTAGTTAATGATGGAAAAGCCTCAAAAAATGTTCTTTGTACTTTCCAGAAAGAGATAAATTATTTTCAGGACAGTACCTTACTATTTTCTCTAGCCTTGTATTCAGGGACATTTCTTTTGATTTAGTGACAGTTTATTTGGTAGACACTTATGTCTTTTAATTTCAGTTACCTTAACATGGAATTGTCCTATATCAATCGACATCACTGAGCATGCGCCCATATCAGAGACAAGGATGGAAAAAATAACATATAAGGTAAAGCAGGAAATGTGGAGTTGGAATATAATGAGTCCATGTGAAGTTGTGGGACTTCATCTGAAAGTGAAACATGGAAAAACTAGTCATATAAGTAATTATTGGTGAGTAACCTTTTCTGTAGATTTTAACATTGACTTATTTGATTTTGCAAAATGATGAAGTCATAAAGGATGCTATATTTAAAAAAGGAATCAGCATTACTAATTCCAATTATACAATACCAATTCTTACAAAATAGATTACTTACATTATTTAAATAGTAGAGTGCTAATTAATCCTTCTTTCTTTACCTTGATATAGTTACTAAAGTGCTAATATCATGATCCAATTTTCATACCTTTCATTCTGAAACTTGATTATGAACCATTTCACAGGCTATGCATGTGTGTACATTTTTAAGAAATAAAAATAGTAAATGTATGAATGTGTTTAGACTATTCAAAGTAATGTAGGTACAATGTAGCAAACAATTCTATGATCTAGATGAATGTTTCAGTTCTAGGCCAAAATAGGAGATGTTTAGGAAGCAGAAATCCTCTGCTACCTTACTAATCAAATCTCGTAGAATTCCATCTATACACGTACAACTGTACCTGCCAACTGCTTTTATCTTTTCGGAACTGAGGTCTACTGACATGACAGAAATCATCCTCTAGGCTTTTCTTTTTTATGTGGTTATAATTATTTGTAGTCAGTTTCCTATTCTTCCACATTTCTTCTGCCCCCTTACAAAGTTACCTTAATTATTTCTATGCTATTAAAGGCCAAGATGCATGTACAAAAACTTTACACATATATGAATACTATCTGAGACCAAATCTTGTTTTCCTATGTTCATTATCCCCAGAGTCCAATTAAAGAATAGAATGCAATACACCCAATGCCGGTTTCAGAGGAACAGGCTACTGGTAACTAAGTCTTGCACTGAAGTAAAACTTTTAGAGGCATCGATCATGTGCCAATGTTATAAAAAGGACTGACAGCCATCCGATCCAGTCCTAACTGGATATTACTGTGGAGTTAATCTCCCTTACTCCCTGATAATGACTTCTCCTCTGGCTGCAGTTTGTTTTTAATTCTTCATTAACCTCTCTATATTACTCCAGTGTACTGTAGAAAAATCATGTTTCCCATGCTACATTGTATAATTTGATCTGAAACAAACCCATGCCTGTCACACTAGGAAATGAATGACACTCCCAAACCACAAGCAAGCAATACAAATTTTAAAAATCTCCTCCATTATAAATATCCTCTCTCTCAACCTCACAAGAGCGGCACACCCGTGAGCTCCACCCTTCCTGCTCACCTTTATAGGGTCATCACATATCCACATATCCGTTCATATACTGGAAGGCTTACAGTAATACACTCTAGAAAATTTGAATTCTTCTTTGATATTATGGAACACTAAGATTTTTTGTGTTATTTTCATCAGATTTAAGGCACTATTTGATAATTATAGAGACTCTTTTATTATGTCACTTTATTCACTTAGAAAATACAGGTAAAGGTATTAAACCCACAGTCTCTTCATAATAAAATCCTTTGAATAAAATCTCATGCCATCAATTTATGTTAACTCATCACTTGCTGGTTAGTTTATAAATTGCATAATACTTTTATATTTTAATTTTTATTAGTTATTTATTACAGAGAAAACTAAAGAAGTACAGAAATGGGAGTAATAATCAAATTGAAAGCAGCTAGTTTTCCTTCTAAAAGAAGAGTTTAAATTAATTTTTTAACATGAATATTGGGATTTTCTAATTGGATGCAATTTGAACATCCAATAATAGAAAAATTTTAGCATAACATATTCTATATTCGTAGAATACTATACTATACAGAAATTAGCAATAATTATGTAATTTGCATTTATTTACATGAAGAAGATGAACAGAGTATCATTAAATAAAAAATTAAAACTATAACTATGCTACAGAAAAAAATGTATAAGTGTATGTGTATGTGCGTGTATGTGTATTTTTTTTTTGAGGAAGATTAGCCCTGAGCTAACATCTGCCGCCAATCCTGCTCTTTTTTGCTGAGGAAGACTGGCCCTGAGCTAACATCCATGCCCATCTTCCTCTACTTTATATGTGGGATGCTGGCCACAGCATGGCTTGTCAAGTGGTGCAGTTCCACACCCGGGATCCAAAGTGGAACGTGCAAACTTAACTGCTGCGCCACTGGGCCAGCCCCTGCATGTATGTGTATTTTTCAAACAGTAATTTACTGAGGTATTGATTTAATGGATAATTTCCCTGTTATCTTTTATCTGTTCCTAAATTTCAAATATGGATACAAGTTATTTGTGTAAAAGTATAATGCAAAATTAAACTGAAATGAGTATAATATTTTTGTCAGTCTATTATAATGTATATTTGACCTTTGGCTCTTTTATTAACAATTGATGTGAGTTCTCAGTCACAATTGATGTGACATTTTATGACAATATGTATCTATTATGCAGATTTATAAAATGAATTTATTATTCCTAATAATAAACTTATTTTAATAGCTATGGCTATTTCTCAGGATCCAGCAAGGCAAGTCCTGTTTCACTGCAGTAGGAACAGAGACTGAGCAAGTTCAGGGCTGGGATGGAGACACTCATGGAAGGAATGAGGCCTGAACACAGTTGCAGGCCTGGGAAGGAAGCAGTCTGGCAGAGACAATGTATTATCCCAAAAATGTGCTAATGGGCAATATTTATATTAGACCACACAAAAGGGCAATGCTGCAGAGTGGGGAAAGGGCATAAAAAACGACACCCATAGAAAGTGATAGAGATAGCTAACATGTATAAAAAGAAAAAGAGAGTCATCTAAGAGACGTCAATATATGGAAATCCAATCACCAACTTTTGGCATTTTGGAAGTCTGTGTGGAACTATAAAGGAATTTTGCAAACAAGATTTGATACAAGAACCAGACTCTCCTTTTTGAATGGAATGTTTTATAAGAGTGAAACAGATATCAGGCAAGTTAACTAGAGGGATGCGCAGATGCAGAGACAGGATGCATGTGAGAAAAACAATCTGAAGCTTTTTACAGAAGCACGGTAAAGTTAAAGCCAGACTGGAAACAACTGTGGCAAAGCAAATCCAATATAATTAGTATTATACAGAGAAACAAAAAAGTAAGGGAGTAACAGTTGTTAAATGCATTAATGGAATTTTTGTATACAATATTGTATAAAAATTGTATACAGTAATACATTTTTGGAAACATAGATAAAAATTTATGCCCACATATTATTGTTAATGTAATAAAAAATTAAAATTGGAGGCTTAATTTAGCAATTAAAAAAATTTTAAACACAAATAGAAACCAAAAGTGATCACAAAGAAGGACAAAGTTGAAGAAACAGAGTGCCATTATCGTTAACTTCAAATTTACTTTTTAATTGCAGGGATATGTAAGGCCATAAGGGTTGTAGAAACTAATTTAGCCCGAAGTTTTGTTTAAATTATTTTAAATTGTTATGAATTTTCTATTTAAATGAAGACGTGTAGCTGAGTCAGTGTGTTTATTGCATAATTGGGAATTTTCCAAATGAACTTCTGCGTAAAGTACAATGTTCACTAAAGAATAAGTAACAAGATTATACTAATTTGATAGTTATGTGAATAGGAAAGCCAGTCCTCACTTTGGATAGCAGTTGAGACAGAAAAAATAATTTTGCAAGCTGGAATTGTGCAAAGTGATTTTAACAATCAACGGAAAATTTAAAATTGTTCCATGACCTTTAAAATTTTTTGTCAAAACATTAAAAACTCCTTTACTGTTGGTTATAAATGTAAAGGTCAGTGAAAAAGAGTAAAACTGTTATTTAACCATAATCTAAAACATTGAAATTAAAGTATTTTATTTCTTAGTAAAAATACTTGGCTTCTTCTTGTCACGTAATTTATGATAGGAATTGAACATCTTTTCTATAGATTGAGGAATTATCATCCTTCATTTTAGTTTTAGATCACCTTCTAATAGTTTAATCTTCGTGATTTCAATATTGTTAAATATCTCCAAGGGTTCCTTCTAATGTGAAGGTTTTTGCCAGATTTACTTCCTCTGAGAAATTTTTATCTTTTTTTGTTGCAACTGCTTTCTTCATTATGTGTCTAAATTTGCCATTACTAAGATCTTCTGGCTGCATAGCTAGAGTCTCTGGAATGGTGGCAGTATCAACATTCCCACAGTTAGCTATTTCTTTAATATCTGCACTTAAATTTGATTAAGATTTCACTTTTTTTCAGCATTATCAATTTTCATTTCTTGCTGCACTTTCATCTTTGCTGGCCAGTTGCTTCATTTTAATATCCAATATTGTAAATGACACATGGCCTATCACTGTGAGACAAGGGGTCAGCAGATGCAGGCTTTGCTGTCTGTGCAGGAACTGAATAACAGATTCAGTACCAGTGGCCAATCACTGACGGAGTTTGAAAGGAGTGATATAACGACCACTGATCATGATGTGCATCCGTTATTTACATTATGATTCATGGACTGACCAGCTACCAGTGAAGTTTATACTCTATGCAACTGCTCACACTTGACATAGCATGATCACTAAAATTTGAACCATGTTGTTGAGACATGAGTGTTATTTTATTAAAAAGTGGTAACTGAAATTCATGTATATCAGATACATACAAAGTGAAGACTTCCTGTATTAAAGATCGGTAACTGCAGCAATTTTTTAGAACTTAGGCTACCAATTCTTTTTCAAGGAAGAATGTATTTTATTATTGACATTATTTAGAACTGCCAATGCTTGCATTTTATTTGAATTTTTTCTCGTTTTTAAATTCTTTATAGAAAATGCATTCCTCTCTTGGCTGTATCCAGGACAGGCGCTCTCACTCCCCACCACTGGTCAGCTGCCCGGGCAGGGAAGATCATCATGACTGGGAAGCTGTTGGAAACTAGGGCTGTCACTCTACCACATGGCCACAGAAAAGAAATGGCTGGATGATAAGATTAAGCAGCAAGGTTGTAAGTAAGGCCTATTAAATAGTTCTGAAAGAACTATTGGTGTTGTGGAAACAACTGGACAGAAGCAATGGATGCCTCAGTGTTAACCTTGTCTTTTTCACATAGCTAAATATCTCACAGAAAACTATGGTCAAAATTTTCAGTCCTTTGCTTTCTTTACATTTATTGAAAAGCAATGTCAACTAAATTGAATTTCTTAATATAGTATATTGTTGTTATTACTAAGACCTACTCAGAATTTTAAACTAAACTCTCTCCAGCTAGAGTGAATTCTGTTATTAAAATCTTATGTAATAAGAAACTCACTAAACTTTTTCAAGGATCTTATTAAATCTGTAACTGGTATACTGATTATTGGATTTGTCTTACTCAAAGCCATTTTCACGCATTTTGTTTGGTATATATTTAATAAGTATGCCCCCTCACTCTGGGAGTGGAGGGGAGAAGGAAAAAGCTCAATTTAAAATCTCCAGTGTTCAAATATTCTTCCTTTTCTTTCCTTTCCTAAGAAAATTCTTTCCTTGTACACTGAGTCTCCCTCTGCCCCCAACGACTTTACTTTCTCCTTGTGCATAATCTATCTGCTGCCTCCTGATTCTGTGCATCTCTGAAACATGGTCCAGTCTTTCACTCTATTCATGCCCAGATTTTAAGGTTTCCATTCTTACATCTTAAACACTGAATAAATCTAAACATTCACTTTCTCTATCCTATAATAACTCCTCAATATTTTGAGTAAAATTACCCATATGGTTGTAGTGACAGTACATGAAATCCACTGTCAGAAATCTCCTCTGATGATTAAACAATGCCCACAAACCTTTTACTATTGTCCCACTCAAGCATTTTACAATTTTCATAGTAATCATTTAAAAATATTTTCCCTCTCTCAAAACTTCTGCAAAGCCCAAAATCTCCCAATGGTTTTCAGCAAATGACCTTGCCTTTTACCTCACAGAGAAAATATGTCATCAGATGTTTACTAACACAACTTCTTGACATCAAATCTGCACCCATACACACAAACACACATGTATAGATATAAACATTTTATTTATATATATGTCGACTATACATGTGTTTCATACACACTGTTTTTTCTTTCCTCATGTTATAAGGAAAATTCTGTCATGTTCTGAGTGCTGATCTTGTAGCTGTACACTCTATCTCAGCATTCATTTTTTTCCCAAGGAAATTTCTTATCAATTATTCTCTTTCTCATTTATATCTTTAACTCCTCTTTCTCATAGTAGCTTTTGAATATGGCCAAGTTTATTTCAAGACATTTTGTTCTACTTATTTTCCCCTTCATTTATTTCCTTTTTTTTCTCCTCTTCACAGCCTAATATCATGCATGAGTTGTTTACACACATTTCCTACATTTCTCCTCCTCCCAATTACTCCTCAAACTACTGTAATCTCAGATTTGTCTGAATCAGCTAATTGATATGATGACAAAGGACCAAGAAGTTACCCAATCCTGCCAGGTCGTATCCAAAGAAATACCACATTTGAAACTATTGGTAGTTATCTTTTCAAAGTACATTGAAAAAGTATCTTTTCAAAGCAAAATCTTTTGTTATCACAGGATATCAAAGCCAACTCCTGAGAAATAATAATATACAGAAAAAATAAACACAAAAGTCATTAACAAAATTATATATACACACAGATTCAAGAAGCTGAGCAGACTAAGGAAGATAAATTCAAAAAAGCCACATTTATCTACATCTTAGTCAAATTCCTGAGAATGAAAGAAAAGAAAAATATTCTTAAAAGTGTCCAGTGTAAAAAGAAAGACCTTTCTTTACAAAGCTAGGAAATACTAAAACTGAGAGCTGACTTTTTAAATCTTTTCAAAAGAGATGATGAAATCCATAAGTCAACAGAATGACAAACTTTAACATGATGAAAGAAACAAACAGGCAAAGAAATAAAACAACTTTCAATCTAGAATTTATACACAGAAAAGACATCTGTCAAAAAATAAGAGAAAATAAATTTTCAGTCAACAAAAATGTAAGGGAATTTGTCACCAGCAGTCTCTCACTAAAAGACATCTTAAAGTGAATTTTTCATGCAGAAGAAAAATATTCCTAGATGGAAGCATGAAAATTAATGAGGGAATAAAAAAACACCAGAAAGGCCAATATGTGTGAATGTAAATTAACATTGACTGTACAAATAACTAACTTTATTATCTTCTGGAGTTTAAGATATGTAAAACAAAATTCATGGCAACAGTACTGGAAAAGGAAAAGAAGGAAGTTATGAATACTAATGATTTTGTTCGTATGTATTAAGACAAGGGCTCATATTACAAACACCCAAAAAACAGTAAAGTCACGTATGATTAACAGGTATTACCAAAAAAAGGAAAAAAATATTAATACCCTCAAAAAAGGGAAAAGAGAAACATGATATAGGTGGATCACATAAAACAAATAATTAGATGGTAGATTTAAAGAAATATAAATTAGTAATTATACTACATGTTAAAGAGTAAAATACTACAAGTAAAATCATGAGATTTTCATACTGTTTAAAAAAACCAACAGAAACATTGTTAGAAATGAAGAAAGTATTTCACAATGTTAAGTACCTAATCTAACAATGTATTATTTTCCTAAGTCCTAAATCCGAACAATCTAGCTTTGAAATATATAAAGATTGTAAAAGCCAAAAGGATGAATATACAAATCCGCAATAATAAATTCAGAGAGTGCATTTAGCAATACAGAAACAAATCCCTCAAAGATAAAAATGTAGAACAATAAAAAAACACAAATAATAAATTTGACCTAATTGACATATATTGAATCCTACACCTCAAAACGACCCAGTTCGCTATGTGTTCAAATGCAGTTAAAACATTTACCAAACTACATTAAGGCATTAAGAAATCTTCATGACTTTCAAAAAATTTTGAAAAATTGAAGTCATTCAGAGTATAACTTCCAAGAACAATGGAATTAGGCTAAAGACCAATAACAAGAGAATCACCAACCTACTATTCTTTAACCATTACATTTCTTTTTTTTATTAATTAATTTATTTTTTATTACAGTAACATTGAATTATAACATTATATAACTTTCAGGTATACATTGTAATATATTTCGAATTCTGTGTAGATTACATCGCATTCACCACCCAAAGACTAATTACAATCTATCACCACACATGTGCATAATCACCCCTTTCACCCTCCTCCCTCACCCCTTCCCCTCTGGTAACCACTAATCTAATCTCTGTTTAAGCATTACATTTCTAAATAATATAAATTGAAAGAGAAAAATTATTGAAGTGTGAATTAGAATGTATTTTGAACATAAAAAATAATAAAATACCTTTACTTATAGAATACAAAACATCTATGTTTAGGAGGAAATGTATAGAAGAAAATACTTATACAAGAAAGAATAGAACGTCTATGTAAGTAATTTACTCTCCCATCTAGAGAAACTGGAAAAAGAAAAATCAAACCTAAAGATGATAGAAGAATAGAAACAGTAAGACAACAGCAGAACTCAATGAAAGAGAAATCAAAGGGAGTAAAAGAGAACAACAAAGTCAAATTTGGTTTTGAAACAATGTATAAAATTAATAAACCCCTACCAAAAGTGACCAATAAAAAGAAAAAACATATTTCCAGTTAAGAAAATGGAAAAGGAGATATCAATATAGATCATGTAGACATTAAAACAGACAACAAGATGACATTTTAAACAGCTTCATATCCACAAATGTAAAAATTTGGATGAATTTCTTCAAAAATATGACGTTTCAAAGTTTTCAAAGGAAGAGAAAATAGATATTTATTAAAGAAAAATTCTCTGTAATTTAAAAACAATATCCACACAAACATACACACATACATATTAAAATTCATTTTAACCAATGTAGTTTTCCAGATTCTGAAAGGAAAATTATCTCTAAACTTACACAATCTTTTCCAGGGAGTGGAAAAGTAGAGCTCACCTCCTAAAGCTTTGCATATGCCCAATACCCTGAAAAGAGCACTACAAGAAAGGGAATTACATGACAGATTTCTCAGGGTCATGAATGCAAAAATTCTATATTATATATACTTAAATTTGCTTATATTTGTTAACAAATATTAGCAAATAGAAGTTGGCCATATATAAAAGGATTATAAATCATAACGGGTGGTGAGGCTTTATTCAAGGAATAGAAGATTGGTTTGAAGGGCAATCTATGCAATTCATAAAATTAACAGCAAGAAAGAGAAAAGCCAAATGACCATCTTAATAGCTGCCAAAAAAAGAATTTGACAATAAAATACTCATTCATGATAAGAACTCTTAGCAAACTAGGAATAAGAGGAAACGTTATTTATCTAATACAGAATATCTACAAAAATTCCACAGTAGACAGCACATTAAATGGTACAGTATTAAAAGCTTTTTCATTGGGATTGGAAGTAATAAAAACAGCCCACTTTCACTACAGTGTGTCGGGACAAAGCCAACGCAATAAGAAACTTTTAAAAAATCAAGTCATAAACATAGAAGATATAAAATTGTCATTATTTGCAGATGACAAGATTACATAAAAACTTCAAAAAGATTTATAATCTATTCAGTTAATAAGTTATTCAGGCAAAGTCCTAGAAGCAATATCTATATGTAGAAATCAATTGTATTTCTGTATACTGTAAGAAATAGTAAATAAACTTAGAAATCATATCAATTTCAGTAGATTCAACAAAACACAAAATTCCTACGAGCAAATCTAAAAAATACTACAAATCTCCACACTGAAAACTACAGAAAAGTATTGAGAGAGATTAAGGAAAACTTAAATATTTATGACTAGTAATCTAATGTAAGTATGGTAATGCTTCTGTAATTAATCTGTGTATTTACAGAAATACCAATAGAAATCCTAGATTGGTTTTTCAAAAATTGAAAGCCAATTTTGAAATTCAGACCATAGGGTTTAGTAGCCAAGTCAATATTGGAGAAAAATAGCAAAGTTGGTGGAATTATATTCCCTGATATCGAGACCTATTTTAAACTAACAGTTAAGACAGTGTGGTATTGTCTGAAGGAAAATCAAATAAACCAATGGAGTAGAATATAAAGTCCAGACAAAGCCCCTCATCTATATTGTCTCCTATATTATGATGAAGGTGACATGCAGTACAAAAGGAAAGGATAGTATTTTCAACACAAGTTTCTTCCCATTGAGGGCTTTTGTCTATTTCCCCAGCCTCGAATCTGGGCAGGCCTTGTAACTTGCTTTCCCAATAGAATGTGATAGACTTAGATCTCAATAGGCCTTGCCACCGGCACCAGGCGGAAGTGTTCCAGTGGTAGAAGTATACTGAGGCTACTATGCAAGGAAGCCAATCAAGCTTAATGGTAGACACAAAAGCAAGTGAAGAAGAATCAAGGCGCCTCAGCTGAGAGCTAGCACAACTGCCACATATGACAGAGAAGCCATCTGGGGCCTTCCCACCAGCTGAATGACACTGCATGAATAAGCTCAGCTGAAACCAGCCAAAAAACTGCACAGACAACCCACCGAATATGAGAAATAATAGGTGATTGTTAGATTATACATAAGTTTTGCAGTGATTTACAATGCAGCAATAGATACCTGATATACTTAGTAGTAAGAGGAATGCAAATAAAAATTACAACACAACACAGGCACAGCAAAAGCAGAATGAGTAAGATGAAAAAAGATGGAAAATAACAAGTGTTGGCTGGCAGGAGTGTATAGTGTTGCCGTCACTTTGGAAATGTCTTTGGCAGTATCTGCTAAAGCTATCCATATGTGTGTTCTGTGACCCATCTATTCTACTTTTAGGTATACACCTACCAAAAATGCATATGTTCACCAAGATGTACATACTACAATAATATTGTTGCCAACACTATTCAAAATAGTCAAAAGTTGGAAAGTACCCTAATCTCCATAGATAGAATGAATAACTTTAATGTATTTACACAATGCAGTACAGTAATAAAAAAGAAAGAGCTACAGCTACACTAAACAGACTAGAAAAATCAGTATAATGTGCGTTAAAGAAGCCAGTCATAAAAGATTATTACATATTGACGGATACTATTCATCAGAAGTAGAAAAACAAAATTAATATGTGTTATTAGAAGATGGAAGAGCAGTTAACCTTGGGGTGGTATTGATGGCCAAGGGGCCAAAGGGGGACTCTAGATTATAGGCATTTTTGTTATTGTTTCTAGATATGATCACTTTCTTAAATTGTAGACAATCTAATAAATGTGTGATTTTAACTGGTGTTTTCATAATGACTAATGACTTTCAGCATTCTCCATGTGCTTATTTGCCATGAATCTCTTTAGATCTGTTTAAATGCCATGCCCATTTTTGAGTGGGTTATTTGGTTTCTTATTATTGATTTCTTATTAGATGATTTCATTATATATTCTGGGTATAAGTCCTTTATCAGATAAAAGCTCTTTACTAAGTATTATGTCCTAGTCATTCCCTCAGTAGCCTCTTTCAAAGAGTTCTTAAACCTGCCTGCCACCTGTTTTCAGAAATAATGCTTTTTTATTAGAACAAAGCCACACTCATGTTACATATTATCTATGGCTGTTTTTCTGCTGCAATGGCCAAGTTAAGTGTTGCAACAGAGACCATATGACTAAAATATTTACTCTCTGGTCTGTTAGAAACAAAGTTTGCAATCTCTACCAAAATGTACAGTATACTATTATTTTTGCTTTAAATAGTTATCCTTTTGAGTAATTAAAAACAGTTAACTTATTCCTAATTATTCCCCTCTGAAATTTTCTTCCTTATACTGTGAAGATTCAAGATCTTTGATTAATATCATACCCTTTTTGCCTGAAGAATTTCTTTAACAGTGTTTTTGGATCAGGTCTGATGGCAATAATTACTCTGTTTTTGGTTGCCTGAGAGTCTTTAATTCTCATTTACTGTTGAGGGTGATTTCTGCTGTTATTGATATCTGAGTTGACAGTATTTTTCTTTCAGTCATTTAAAAATATTGTGCATTTTGTTCTTACTTGCATTGTTTCTGAGAAAAATTTACTTTAATTCTTATCCTTGTGGCTCTGTAAGTAATGTGTTATTTTTCTCCAGTTAAGGTTTTCTTTTCGTCTTTGGTTTCAGGAATTTGAATACAATACACCTAGGAGTGTGTGTGTGTGCACATCACGCAGTCACACACACACTCGTTTCTTTTGCCATCCATCCTGATCGATGTTCTCAGAGGTACTTGGAGTTACAGAAGATCATTTGATTTATTCTCACTCTTTCCTAATTTAAATACTTAAGGCATTTTTTCCTTAAATCTTCATTTGTACCACATCTCACATATTTTGATATGGGCTATTTTTAATATCCAGTTATTAAAATTACATTATTATTACTCATTTGACTCATAAGTTTAAAAAGTGGTAGTTTTTAAATTTCAAAATGAATGGATATCTTTACTTTTTATTATCAGCATCTAAATTAGTATTGTATATGATATATGATAAGCAATTATTTAAATTTTGCTGTAAAATTTCAAAATGGTGCAATGAAAATAAATATGAATATATTTCTGATGTGGAGGGAATAATTTCTTAAACTAGACCCAGAAGTACCATCTCTAAAAAATTTTGCTAATTTTGGATATATGAAAATTAAAACTTCTGTCTACCAAACTACATAAAATGAAAAAATATGAAATATTTTGAATATATTCACTGAGTGAATGTATTTACAATATACATAATAGACAAAGGGAATAATATGAAAAAAATAGCATATACATATATACATACGACACACATGCACACTTTTCTATAAATCGATTAACAAAGACAATCTGGTAGAAATATGGACAAATTCAAACCACAGTTAAACCAAATTTTAAAAGCATCTGATTAAAACACATAGGAGGGGCCAGCCCTATGGCTGAGTGGGTACAGCTCCATGCACCCTGCTTTGGCGGCCTGTTCCCCTGTTCCTGAGTTGGGATCCCAGGTGCAGACCTACTCTGCTTATCAGCCGTGCTGTGCAGGCATCTCCTGTACAAAGTGGAGGAAGATTAGCACGGATGTCAGCTCAGGGAGAATCTTCCTCCCTCCCAAAAAGAAACACATTACAGTTCTTATGATACCAAATGTTGCACTAGACGTGTATCAATAGTTTTCCTTATAAATCACTGATTGCAATGGAAGTTAGTACAACCAATTTTGGAAAATAGTTTGGAATTATGCTTTAATGCTGATAATCTCTCTTTCTCTCTCTCTCTCATTTGTCCTTCTATATGGAGAGGGGCAGTGGGATCAGAAATACGTGTAGGTAAATTATTTTCAATATTCCAATTGTATTGGCTGTTGTGTTCACTGATATTTACAATATTATTAAATGCAATATGAAAAGAATCAGAATGCTTTTTAATCCATTTCTACTTTTTATTATTTCTATTATTTTTCTCTTCTTTACATTGCACCAAGGAGGAAATTCTAATGTTTTTTAAACTCTGTTTTAACAAATAGAAAACAGGTTTTAAGCTCAAAATCTTGGTAGGCAGAAATATCTAGCGAGAATCTAATAACATAATTTTTTTCCACTATGTATTTTTAGATTTTGCTCTTATATATTGTAAGTGATAGTAGTTTTCTTTTTACCATAATGATATTGTTACCCTTTAAGCTAAAATAGTACATGGAATAGAGAGTCAATGTAAAGAAAATAAATTACAGCAAAGGTGATATGAAGTGTGAACAAGTGTGAAAGTAACAAGTGTGAAATAGGACTGATATTTGCGAACAAAGAAATGGAAAGTAGATTTCAAGCAGATTCCCATACCAAAACATAGACAGTACTACAGGCATCGGATCCCAAGAAAACAGCAGGGCACTTTACTAACCACAACAGCAGGAAAATAAAGAATCCTAAATGAGGATATTTGAGTGGAATATTCATTAATTTTGCTTAGACATTTAGATTGGTAATATAATTTTTTTCAGTATTTCTACCCGTAAGCCATATTTATTCTTTTATAGAGATGCATTCATTTCATATTATTATAATCCTAACTATTTGCATTAACACTAATTCTTGTTAACTAACCTAGAAATTTGTTTTACAATAATTTTGTTGTGGGCTTTAGAACTATAAACATAGCATATTAATTTTTCAGTATTAACAATACAGCATACATTTTCAGACCTATAACAGTTGCAATTTTCTTGGCACAACTCTCTAATTTGGTAAGGGGATCTGTAGACCAATGCCACAAACCACATGGCTCGCTGTCTTGCCCATCAGTGAAATTCAGATTTGTCGTCTTTAGGGCAGACTCCGGTTGCCTGCTGAGTGTAGCCTAAATTGAAGCTCCTCTGCCGTAGCTGGGATTTACATAACATGAGTTATATCTCAATATTAAAATTCAGTCTCTGGAAAACTCTAAACAAGTAAATCTGGATGTCCAATGACAGAAGGCTTTGGTATCTATGAGTAGCAGAATTAGACTCGTTTGTAGTCTAATTTGCCATCATCAGTTTGAATTGAAAGCAAATACTGCTGTTGCAGAGTTCACCAACAAAAGTAAATTCATGTATTATATAGACTCATCCTTAATAAAATCTAGAATGGATTTGTTTCCTCTTCTTTTTCTCACCATTTTAATTTTTAGGGAGTCCTGCATGATTAGAGATATGTGAGATGTAGGTAAGAGAATTTATTATTCTATTTATATGTACTTATACTGTGATAATGACCTATAAGTCCTGTTTATCCTCCTTGTCAAATCTACTAATATCACAGATGCTTATTTTCCATGAAATAATATATTTGAGCAGCATAAACTATTTATCAAGTTTTTGCTTAGAGATTCAACTACAGGATATATCAAATATAAGATACATCAAGTACATTATTTCATTAATCAACAGTAGTGGGAAAGTCATTCCAAACTGGTAAATATGTATATTTAAGTTGATCAAAATAACTACGTTATACTTGTAATTCGGGCAGACCAGTCAGTACAGTTCTATATGGCATCCTTGCAATCTCCTCTTGTTTCTCACTCTTTCTCAGAGAGCTCCAGCTACCTGAGTCTCTTGCCTTCCTTTGAACACAGCACACCATTTCTCATCTCACAACTTTCGTGGTTTTTCTGCTACAACCAAAACAAAGAGTTCTTCAAATCTTTGACTACCTAGATCATTCTGTGATCTAAAGTAGTCTTCAACTTTTAATGTCTCCCACAGCATTAAGGCATCAAGTTTATTTTTGTTTTCCTTAATAACAACCTCTTATTATTGTTTTTAGTTATTTGTTATATTTTAACAATACTTATATGTCTGATGACATTAAATCTCATGAGCTCTCATTTGATTTTCAGACAAAGTAATCTGACTTGTTCTGCTATTGAATTTTACATCAGTATTTGGACCTTGGAAAAATTTCCAGGTTCGCCATTCTACTCTCATTACTCACTCTTCTCTATTACATTTTGAACATTGTTTCTTAGGGCAGGAATTACTATTTCCAAATCCTAAGTATTTTTAGGAACCGGCTTTGTCTATATTCTTGAATGATAACGAATGGGGCATTGTTTGCCCCTAAAATTGTCTGACATATTGTTGTAACATATTAAGCTAAATAATATTCTATTAAAAATGAATTAAACCTAACAACTTTTAAATACTTTATCCTTAAGAGTCTAAAATGCAATAACGATACAAAGAGTAATGTAATTTTGCTCCATTTCTAATTATACACTGTGCTTTCAAAGTGCTTTTTCTCATTAGTTGCTCATTAGTTTTTCAGTATTAGAAGCTTTGTTTCATAAGCTACTGTTCTCTTCTTAAGGAATTGAGTAATCGAGGTTGAAATTAGAAACATGTGGGTTCTTATCATGATATGTAACATCAAGGGTTTTAAAAATCCATTTTAGGCCAAATTTCTGTCATAACAAAAGCATGTGGTGTTTTTCAAATTTTCAGTCATAAATTAAATCTAACTAAAGACATGTTTTATCTATAATAAAACTTAATATACTGAAGAATACCCAAGATACATGCTATTTACATAAATGATTATACATCAAAGTCTTCAAAGCCTAAATATTTAAAGAGCTTCAGTATGATTCATCAGGGCATTCAGAAACTTGTTTGGAATATTTTTGAAAAGCAATTAGATTGCTCTGTGAGGATTATAATATTAATGAAATACTGTCTTTAATTAAGAATTGGTTTAGCAAAAAGTATTAACTTTAGTAGTAGAACGACTCACTGTATAGTCATTAGAGAAGCCCAATAACAACTCTAAGAAATTTCCTCTTTCTGTATGACGCATGTCAACAGAATAAGCCCTAAATAAATGTCCATTCAAGTAATAGCTTCTTTTTGCTTATTTTAATTCAAGATATACTACCGAACATTCTTTTCCTATTTAGTATGTTTGCCAAGGAGTCAATAACAAAGAGAAAGCTGGAAATCATAAAATGCTGGGAAATTAAACAACACACTTTAAAATAACACGAGTCAAACAAGAAGTCTCATGAGAAGTTAATAAATATTCTGAAAAATAAAAATGAAAATACAACTTATAAAAATTTGTGGGGTGTACTGTAGAGGGGATTTTGTACCACTGAATGCATATATAAGAAAAGACGTTATCTAAAATTTTAAAAATCTAAGCTTCCAGCTTAGTTAACTGAAAAAAGAAAGAAAATTAAATCCAAAATAAGCAGAAGAAGATACATAATAAAAAATTAGAGCAGAAATCAATGAAATTGAAAATAGGAAACCATAGATGAAATCAACAAAACAAAAAGCTAGTCCTTTGGAAAGATCAATAAAATTGATAAACTTCTAGATGGGCTAACAAGGAAAAAAAGAGAGAAGTCAGTGTTTTGGATTTTTAGCTGTCTAATTGGTGTGTAATGGTATCTCATTGTTCTTTGAATTTGCAATTCTATAATGAGAGTGACGATTTTTTAGATACAACAAAAGCATGATCTGTGAAAAAAAATAATTGATAAGTAAGACCATTAAAATTTGAAACTTTTGCTCTGCAAAATTCACTGATAGGAGAATGAGAAAAAAAGTCATAGACTAGGAAAAATATTTGCCAAACCGTGTCTAACAAAGCACTTGCATCCAAAACATACAAAGAACTCTTAAAACTCAATGACAATATTAAAAAAAACAATTAAAGATGGGCAAAAGATTTGAATGGGCATCTCACCAAAGAAGACTTATAGCATATATAGCATGTAGCATAGGAAAAGATGCTCAACATCACATGTATTGGGGTTGAAAATTAAAACAACAATGAGATACCTCTACGCACCTATTAGAATGGCTAAAATCTGAAGACACCAAGTGCTGGTGAACACGTAAGGCAACAGGAACTCTCCTTCTTTGCTGGTAGAGTGCAAAAGGCAACAGCCACTGGAAGACAGGTTACCAGTTTTTTACACAGCCAGACATGGTCTTACCATATCATCCAGCAATCGTGCTCCTAGGTGTTTACCCAAATAAGTTGAAAACATATGTCCACAGAAAATGTGTAGGTGATTATTTATGATACTAATAAAAAAATTTTATGTTACGGTGTTGAGGCAGAATTCCTTTATATCTGGGAAAACTCAGTTCTTCCTATTAGGCCTTCAACTTATTAGATGAGGATCACACACATTATGGAAGGTAATCTGCTGTATTCAAAGGGAACTGATTGTACACGTTAATCACATCCACAGAACACCTTCACGAAAACATCTAGACTAACATTTGTCCAAACAGCTAGCACCACAGACTAGTCAGCCTGATACATAAAATGAACCATCACAATAGGTGAAAGATGTACAGGAACTCCCTGTAGTATCTGGAATTTTTCTATAAGTCTGAATCACCTCAGAAATAAAAGTTGTGTTTTTGTAAAAGAATAAGCATAACTTGCATCTCAGCATAATAAAGTGGTATTAAAACAGCTTAATGCTGATTATCTGAATAATAAAAATTAATACTTGAAATAATTATTTTGGTATATTTTGAGGTAATTCAATTTGTTTCTTAGCCATCTCTCTCTCTGTAATACCAAGTTACCGCTTTTTCTTTTTAAGAAGAATGTGCTTTTTTTTTTTTTTTTCCTGCTTTGCCTCCCCAAACCCCTCTGTACACAGCTATATATCTTAGTTGCAGGTCCTTCTAGTTGTGGGATGTGGGACGCCGCCTCAACGTGGCCTGACGAGCGGTGCCATGTCAACGCCCAGAATCCGAACCCTGGGCTGCCGCAGCAGAGTGCACAAACTAACCACTCGGCCACGGAGCCGGCCCCTAGAGAATGTGCTTTTTTAAATATGGTCTTTTACTTTTATTCTTTTCACAAAATTGCTTGCAATTCTTCAAAGGTACACTTAATAATTACTTCATTTGAAATTGTGCGCATTGTCAACTGTCTGATCTTTGTTAACCATGCTATCATGTTTTAATCCTATAGAACTCTAGTATGTGCAAATTATTTTAAGCTTCTTTTTCTTCCATTTTTTGGGATAAAAATATTCATGAGGATGTAATATAAAATTTCTTTTTCGTGTGGCTTTAATTTCACTTTTCAAAGATTGCTCTCAGATTTCCTCCTTCACTTCCAATTGCCTTCTTTTATTTTCACCTCAGTCCCCTGCCCTTCGCTTTCCACTCACCAAAGAAGCGAGGAATAAAAGGAGATTAAATTCAGCAAAAAGATATTCGATTTGAGTTTTTTAACCCTCAAACTATACTTAAAATGTTTATTATTTTTGTGTCGTATCCTTGTTCACTTGCCACACCTCCAACTGCTTCCTTCCAGATCAAGTACAGAAGGAGAAGCTAATGCAACGGTCTACATTTGGTTGCTGTCAATTTTCTGTCACCAGTATTAAGACAATTGGACAATGGTTTGTTTTGCTACCTTAGTATTAAGATTTTCCAAAGATTTTTCAAAAAATAATACAAATATGAATCAAATGTCTCTTCTCCAAATTAGAATATGTAGTGAATTCTAGCAGTACTGTTTTTTGAAAAGTTTTTACTTGAAAATGAAACAAGACAAAACGTTCACATAATATAAATTGATTATGTTTCAGTCTTGGTCTACCGGTCTAAATAAAATAAAAAGAGTGCCATCTTAAGATCATTAAGAGTGCCATAATGCCAATCTCATAATGACGGGATTGAAAAAATTTAAATGTTCTTAAAATTCAAGTAAATTAATTTATTAAAGAGATAATATTTTTTCAGAGATTTGAAAGGGTGATTTCCAGAATTTTTGTCTCTAAAAGTGAGATGAATCGGATGAGTCTTAGAATAATTAGCAGATATATCAGAATATACAAAACACACTCATTCTTCATGTTTTAAGATCAAGTTCAATGTGAAAAGACAACAGAAACTAGAAGGTAGGGCAAACCTAGTGAATAAACATAAAGATTACAGTTTACAACTTCATAAGAACACATTGCTTTGTTATATGCTACTAATTACTGGAATTTTCATTAAGTACACATAATGTAAAGAATTCTACTAGGTGCCGAAATTTATTGTAAAATAAAAATATATTTCTAAACAAACACTTATGGCTAATTTTAATAAGGAAAAGGCATTTATATTCACCCCCTTAGGGAAGATGACAGCAAAGCACCTACAGAGGGTTAGAATATGGAAATTTATGCAAATCTATTGAATATGTGAAGAGCACGCTATTAATTTTAGGCAATGAAAAGACAGGTAAAAGTTACAACTCTCAATGATTTGTGCACTGGGAATTGTACACATTCCCGATTACATTAATTGAAGACTAGATGAGGTAGCAATTGGGCAGATGTCACTATGAATGCAGCACTGATGCTCACAGCTGTCAGCAGCAGGTATGTTGTGTTTAATTTCTATATTATATGCATGTGGCAGCTTCAGTAACGAGGTACTACTGTGAGGTGGACAAGCAATAAAATCTACTGTTGTCCTAGGAAACTTAAATGGATTCCAAAACACCTAGAAGAAATCCATAGACAACGATTCTACACCTGCAACCTGCGATTGTAGCGAAGGAAGAAACTGCCACATTACAAGAGCAAGAGATTAATTCTAGTATTTTTAAAAAAAAATTATGCTACAGCAGGCGATTTGGTTGGTATTTAAAAGTCATACTTACACTTGAGATAATTCATTATATTGATAAAAGAATAATGCGTATTATGGTAGCTTGGAACATTTATAACAGTAGAGAATTTGTAAGAAACTTTAAAAACAAGTAAAATGTATCATCTCCCTTCAAGGGCTTGAAATCATTCAATGACAAGTATTTCCTTTGTGCTTACGTCATTCCCTGGTATCACTCAGAGGGTCTTTAGGAGTAAAGGTATTTTTAACGTTACAGTTTGGATACTCTTCTGATCTTTAGATCTTATGTAATTCCTGAATGGTTGTTTAAATATCAATTTTCAATGGTTATAACAAAAATGGAATTTAAATGTTAGCATTTTGTTACCAAAGAATATTAATAAATGACAAAGAACACTTGGGAAAACAGTTGTGAAACATTTTTGACTTTGTTACAAAATTTTTATTCTTTGAACTTAGGCTTCTTATCAAGTTTTGAGGATAACATGAAAACTCTACAACTATATAACATACGGGGCTAGCAAGTAACCTACTTTCTTGCAAGAAAAAAATAACATTATTATGCGCTGAATAAAGTGTCAACTTTAATATTTTTTTCCAAAGATTACAGTGGACTTCTACTGACCAGTTCGTACCCTCTTTTCCAGGTTTTATTGCCCAAGCTGTTTCACATTTGTAAGATATTGTGGGGAGGTTTTAGTGATGTCACCTGTGGCTATAGATGAAAAGGAATTTGCCTGGCCTATACCACCCTCAATCCCAAGTTTACCATTTATTATTTAAGTCAGTTCATTTAAAAAAAATCACTAGTTCTAAGCAAGATCATATATCTAACATAGAACAAATAGTTCTGTGCAAATCCATTATAGGATTTGTGACCAGCATTATGGCAAAGTTGGCTAGATTATTTTGGTGGTCTTATGAAAATTTTCCGTATGACAACAACAAATACTTATTGATTCTCTACTTTTTTGAATTTTAATAGACTGAATAGATATGGTGAAACAAAAATATTATGTCATTGTTTTGTCTATCTCAGCTGGTCATTCTATTTGAATGTGATAGATAAATGATTAGATACCTAGGTAGATGATAGATGGATAGATAGATAGATACATACATACATACATACATACATACATACATAGGTAAATGGATATATAGACAGACTTTCAATCAATAAATATATATTTCAAGAATAAATCTATTTACATATGAGTTCATTCTGGGATAATGTGAGAGGTCAAATATACACACTCACGTTATAATTTCTTTAGGAAATAGTTTCCAATCTTTTTACATTATTATACATGTATGTTGCTAGCTTACATTGTTTTAAATGTACAGTAGCTGTTAGATTTGAATACTTACGTAGATTGCGGATTGGAGCCCAGTGTGTTATATGTCTTAATTTAGCGTGTTTTGAAGTCGCAATACAATTTTTTCCTAATTCACAGGGACTTGGAAAAGGTTTTTTAGAAAAGATTTTAAGGTGCTGTTAAAAGATAAAAACAGTATTTTTAACCACCAACTCAAGAGAAACAAAAATTGTGAACTCATAAAAGCACAAAAGAAAATGGTGAGTCATGGAATGGTCCTAAATCAAGGTTCTCCCTTTCTTTTTTTTTTTTTTTTTGACTTTTTATTGTTTGCTTTGTTTTATGGAAAGTCTAATATTGTTATCTGAATAAGGATGATAAGTCAGAGTTAAATATCCTAAAATACAGAGTCTAGAGGAAATCTTTTCCCTGAAAAAGGAACTTTCAGTGGCTTGTAAAATCTTGATCTGAGTATTCCAGTATTTTTATACAAAATTTAAAGCAAAAACATTTAAAAAATAAACCTCTCCTAACATCAAGATCTCTTAGGTAGGCTGTTTGTTTGTCAGGAGATCTCACAAAGTGATATTCATTATTTTGTTGAATTATCGCAACCCCGATTTTTGTTGTTCTGGCTCGCGCACTCAGAAGCCTGGCATTCTAAGGCCCGCCAGTGCAGGCTCACCTAACTGAGATTCATGAGGTTGCCTAGTTAACAAACATGTTAATTTTTTTTTCTATTATAAATAAAACTGAAATCTATCACAATGTTCTTCTCTCCATAGTCAGTGCAATCACTTCCTGTAGCTAGACTGCATGAAAAGTCAATTCCATGGGCTGGCCCCTGGGCCGAGTGGGTAAGTTCAGTGGCACTGCTTGTCAGGCCACGCTGAAGTGGCATCCCACATGCTACAACTAAAAGGACCCACAATTAAAAATATACAACTATGCACTGGGGGAATTTTGGAAGAAAAAGCAGAAAGAAAAAGAAGATTGGCAACAGTTGTTAGCTCAGGTGACAATCTTTAAAAACAAACAACAAATAAATAACTAAATTGCTCTTCTTAAAAAGAAAAAGTCAATTTCTTTCCTTTATGCGGGCATAGGATAAAAATAAATAAAGCAAGCTAAGTAGGGCAATATATGTTTGATGGTGTCCATACAAGTACCTTCCTTTCTGGTTTAGAATATTGGACCAGCACACTTGAAGACTATTGGCTAAGGCCTCGTTTCCCCTGGTCAAGGATTAGACGAACACTGTTAAAGTTTCTGTGGGTGAAGCTACTTTAGAAATTATCTTTTATATCGGATTGAAATATTGTTTCTATAGCTATGCAAATATATTCAATCAGTCTACCATCAAATCCAGCAGGCTGTGCTCTTATGGTGGCTTTCCAGGTCTCCTTACTCACAGCTTTTGGAAAGTTTTCACTGCAATCTCCAAATACTGATAAGACACGTATTTCCTATATGCAAACATTTGTATAGCTTCTTGAAGTTAGATGTCCAATATCATTGATCTAGACATGTGAAACTAGGCATATTGAAACATATAATGCAGAATTTCTCCATCATATATGAATTTTCTGGCTGAGAAATTCTTGATAACTATTTACAAAGTAGAATATTAGGTCTGTACTCGAGTTCCATTATTTTGGAGACAGAAAAACTGCCTTTCACAAGATAATCTTATCTACCGACCGTTCATCAATATTACTTATCTTTTAGTGGCCTCTATATATATTCATAAGTAATGTATACAGTCCCAGGCTCCTTTGTTTAAATAATATGGGATTTAAACTAACATAATCCCAAAACAAAAAAATATATATATTTAAATAATTCTGATATTTATCTCAGTAGATAATTAAAGGCAATCTAATTTATACCCCTGAATCATACTTCTGCTTCCTCTTCTGCTATTTTCTAGCAGTTATTTTCTGCTTCAGGATCTTTTTTTAAATCCCCCGCCCGCCACAACAGGAGTCTCTTCTTTCTCACCCACTTTCTTCACTGTCATTTATCACCACATAATTAGAACCACCCGAGTAAAAATTCCCTGACATCCCTTTCTCCAATCTGTTCATTTCTGCGAGATAAAGTTAACCAAGAGGCAGTTGGTTCTCAAGAGTTACTGGAAATAATAAATATTTAAAATTGCTCTGAGTAATCAGAGTCATCCGATCGCTTTTTTTTTTGGTTGTTCTTCTAGAATTGAAATTCAAATTCTACCAGGTAAATATTTACCCCTGAAGAAAATAAGTATGTATTTCTAAATCTAAACAGTTCTTTGAGGATATCATAAAATATCTTATTTGCAAAGTAAACTTTTGACTTAGGGGACATGTTTCAACTGGACATGACCATAGAGTAAAGGACCAGGCTTTGGACATTGCTTCCCAAAATTATACAAAGATTATAAAAAATTAGAATAATTTCCAAGATACTCAACTTTACATCTAAGGTACTAAATGATATTATACTCTTTTGCCACTTGGATTTATCAAAATAATAGTTCTAATTTAACATTTTAGACTGTAAACACAGACTAATGCTGCTAAGTGTTGAAAGTTATACAGCAGGTACCGAAATCCATTGTCATCATTTGTTGTGAAAGGCAGAGTAATATTTTGGGGTCAAAGTAAAATATAGAGAAAATTGACACTTCATTTTATAGAAAAAAATTAATAAGATCAAAGAAAGCTATACAAAATGGATCAGTGAATAAGTTTTTATTCAGCATTAATTTTGTGTCTCATTGTAAATTAAATTTTATGATTTTTAAAAAACAACAACACGTAGACTTTTAAAAAGATTTGTCTAGTATTGAGCCAAGTTTACCATTCTTAAAAGAATGAAGAACAAAGAACAGTGTTTAAGAGCTAAATGATTCTCTATAGACTAGTTTCAAAATAGATAGTTTTTGTTCTATTTTTCCTTGCTTTATATACAGATTGAGAAATAAAAATCAAAGCACTTTTTCACTGCGCTATCTAGTCTTTTACATGATTTTAAAATTATACACATGATACCTGGTTATTTTAGGATATATTTGAGTTTCAAAATAGCAAAAAAGCAAAAATTATATGCCATCTAATTCTATTTGTTACAGTGTTTTTATGAATTCTTGATATAAATCCTTCCTATTAAACAATTTTGAAATACTAAATACTTATCATCAAATATTCTTTTGTAAGTTTTTAAATGATTATTTCATTCTTTATTCTCTTAATGTAGCGTAATTTTATATCTTTTATATTTTGGACATACAGATGGACAAAACTATATTTTGATGAGCTAGAGGAAGAGCACACCATCTTATCATCCAGGAGACATCATGTATTCTTTATTTAATTGTTTTCCCTAGATTGCACCTCCAAAATGTACTTTACCTAGTCTTCAAGTGACTCCCATTGACTCCACCAAAGGGCAATGTCAATTCTATACGTACAGTTTTGAAATGGTGAATATTGATGATCTTTATCAACAGGAGCAATACAAAAGGTTGTATCTTAATAGCTACTACACAGATAGAATAAGAAATTTAGGCTATCAGATAACAGCTTTCTATTATTTTGAGAGTTATAAGAAACAAGAGTCATAAGTTTATGTAAAGTTTAAGATTACATACAGATCTGAGATAAGGAAAACATATGAAAAATATTTGGAAAGGGTCATAGAAGAAGATTGGCTCATTTTTTTTAATATTGATCTTGAGAAATCTTTGGAACTCTATAAATGTGGAGATCAAGTACTAGGACATTGGATTTATAGGTCTGGTGATAGCAGTTTGAGGGTGAGAAGTTCATAGGTGGCTCTCCAAACAAGGGCTTGGATTAAGTTAAATAAAATATCTATTTAGAACGAAAACAGCATGAGGCCAAGGGAATAGGGTGAAAACCAACATATTTGTATGTTTGGAAGAAGATAATTATGAGAAGTGAAAAGCAATGAAAGAGAAAGTAGAAGACAGAGAAGAAAGTTCAAGAAAGGAATGACACAATAATAAATACTAAAAAGTGGTAATGTGAGAAGCAAAATGAAAATTTACATTCAGTTTATTCTTTTGTCATGACTGACTGTTGTGAGTAGTTTTGGTGAATCTGTGGGAGTAGAAACAACGGCAGTGAGATAAGGGAAAAGTGGGAGAGAGATGACTAAGTGGATTGGTGAGCACAGACCTTTCTCACTTTCAAAGAGCTCAACTGTTAAGAATGGCAGAGATAGGGCTGGCCTCGTGGCTGAGTGGTTAAGTTTGAGAGGTCCACTCTGGCGGCCCAGGGTTTTGCTGATTCGGATCCTGGGCGCGGACATGGCACCACTCATCAGGCCATGCTGAAGGCAGCGTCCCACATGCCACAACTGGAAGGACCACAACTAAAATGTACAACCATGTACTGGGGGGATTTGGGGAGAAAAAAGCAGAAAGAAGAAGAAGAAAAAAAAGAAGATTGTCAACAGTTGTTAGCTCAGGTGCCAATCTTGAAAAAAAAGAAAGAATGGCAGAGATGAAAGGACAACGGCTAGTGAACAACTTGAGGTTAAGAACTTAAAAATAATAACTGAGAAAATATTAAAATGCATGAAATTTGTAGATAAGGAAAAGCACAGTTGAGTGATGGAATCAAGGTTACTGTGGAGATGGCTTTTAGCAAGAGTGGGGACAATTTATCACTGTACTAGGAAAAAGTAAAAAAAAAAGGATTTGGGAATGGAGGATAGCATTGAGATATTTCTTCCTTTATATCTTCTACTTCTCAGTGTCTCAGAATGTAACTTTATTTGGAGATAGTGTCTTTACAGAGGAAATCAAGTTAAAGTGAGATCATCAGGGTGGTGCTTAATCCAATATGTCCTTTTAAAAAATGAAAACTGGACACAGAAACATACACATAGAGGGAAGATTATGTGAAGAGACGAAGGGATAAGACACTCATCTATAAGCCAAGGAGAGAGGCCTGGAACAGATCTTTGCCTCAGCCCTCAGAAGGAGCCAGCCCTGCCAACTCCTTGATTTTAGGCTTCCAGCCTCCAGAACTGTGAGACGATAATTTTCTGCTTAAACCATCCAGTTTGTGGTACTTTGTTACAGCAGTCCTAATAAACTAATACAGAGGGTTAATAATTCAAAGATAAAGAACAATAAATTAAAAGATTCTGTTTAAATGATTTATGAAGATGTCCAATGCTTTTTCTCCCTTCCCTCTCAAAAAAAAAAAAGGCTAAAATTTGTTCCTAGGTAAGTGGACAATTGCTCGAAATTTTTCATTTTATTTATTTTATGAATATATAGCATAATGAATGTTTTCACTAGAATTTATATAATGGCAGCAGAGTTTAATACAATGTACTCTGAGCTAGATGAAAAAGATTCCAGGTAATAGGCCTGGCTCTACCAATCAACGTCTGAACAATAATAATGAACTAAAAATAAATAAACATTATTTTTTCATAAATTAATGGGATATAATTATACCTGCCTATCCACTTCATCTGATCGTCATATCAATAATGCAAAAGTGATATATTTGTCAAAATTGTGTAAAATATGAAGTTTTGATAAATGTTAACAGCTAACATCTTTTAAAAGTATTTTGTAAATATAAAACTGAGAAAAATATAACTTGGCATATTAACAAAGATATAGACTACTAGTGATGTCTGTGATCATTTAGAGTACTATCTCAAAAGGGACAAGTTTTAAATGGCAAAGTTTTAGTTTTGTTTTCATATTAATTCAATTTAGATACCTATAAACAGAAAAGAAAAAAGTCATTTAAATTCTGTAGCCTCCTGAAGCAGGGAGCATCTGTCAGCATAATAGACCCGTTAGCCTCCTGCTGGGCAAACCCAGCTAGTAGACATTTTAAAATTGACTGAGTTTGAGAGGCAGCAATTTTTCATCCAAAAGCTGGCAGTTAAGGAGGAAAATGTTTTTATCCTAATTGGATTGGATTTGGCCACTGGGATCTTTTCTGTTCACCACAGTAAATTTAGAAACCTTTCGTAAATTTATACCACTCAGGATTTTCCTAGTTACCTGATAAGTTGGCGAACTCAGCTGTTGCTGCTGAGTCTGCTCTTTGCTTCCATAATAGTTTCCAGCACTCTTTCCCTTGTGCGTTCCTGAAGGATATAAGGAGGGAACTGGTTTTATTTAGTAGCTTGTTGTCTCCTGCTAATGGCTGATGAATGGGCACCCTTTGAAGATGCTATTTGCTTTGCTTCTCTTTTAACTCATCCTGCTTATTTGAGGCTGTGTTTTGTTGCTTGAATCTGTCAAGAAAATAACTCATACCTCATGAGTTACAATTAGCATCCGTTATAACATGATGCCACTTGTTATTCTTGGTTTGCATTTTTTAAAGCAACTAGAATAATGTGTTGCAAACATTGATTGTGTTTTAATAATCAAACATTGTAGTGTGATTAAATTAGTATGAGTACCTAAACTGGGGTTCATTTTTAAGCCTGCAATGAAAATGAAGATACTTGGAAATACACTTGGTTTAATAGTTATTATTAATTGATTTTCCCTTAAAGTTCAAAAACTCGCACGCACACACACACAATCACATACACAAATACATGATTATTATCATTGATTTAATTTTCTAATTTAAATAGTGTAGAACCTAGTTGAATACATTTAATACTGATTTTTCATTTGTTGCCGATTATGTTAAATTCTCAATCTTTATGTGTACTCAAAAATAATGCTAAAATAAGTTATTTGAAAAATCCATACTCTAATAACTAGTATATTTCCATACGATTTTGAAAGGTATTTTTCTATTAACTTGGGTTGCAAACCAGCATCAGAATCAGGGTCAAAAAAACAGTATGTATACAAAAAAAGAAAGAATTTAAAAGTTGGAAGCCCCTCTTGAATGGGGCTAAGCAAAAAGCAGTTAGATCTATTATCCAGAAATTTAATCCCCATCTCCACAAAGCCCCCTGAAGCTGTGTAGGCGGAATTCTAGAGAAGGAAGGAGAGGAGAATTTTTAGAACTCTCCAAAGAGTAGGGTGCCAAAAAAAAACTAAAACAAAGCAAAACAACAGAGACAAAAATGACAACAAATTACTCATAAAAGTTAGAGAGATTGACGCAAAGGAAATAGCAGTATGTCATTCTTGAGTTAGACATCTGCCTACTTAGAAGCAAAATTACTGACCAGCCATGTGGTTATTTGATCCAGGAAGCAGAGATCTAGGGAGAGAAGGCAGCATGACAGAACCTCGGTGGATCTGGGTCCCTTCCCAGCATCTGCTTTGGGAAGACTGTGTTTCCTGTGAATCAAATAGGCAGAGTGACTGGTACCAAGACACCAGCAACGTTGCCATTATCTTGGATGACCATATAATTTATTGTCCTACATGGGGCAGTTTTAAGAGCAAAATATGTCATTATTACTCAGACAAAAGACAGAACTGTGAGAGAAATAAGCAAAGTACTATGTATGGTTCCCTGACTGCAATTCCACATGACCAAGTGTTCATAACTGCTCATTCTGTACCTTCTGCTCTCTCTTTTTTTTGGTGATGAAGGTTGGCCTGAGCTACCATCTATGCCAATCTTCCTCTAGTTTGTATGTGGGACACCTCCACAGCATGGCTGATGAGTGGTATGTAGGTCTGCACCTGGGATCCAAACTGACAAACCCCAGGCCGCCAGGGCAGAGTGTGTGAACTTGACCACTAGCCCCCAAGGCCGACCCCTTTTGCTTTCTCTTGACCAAACTTTAATCAGGCTTCTCTCTGCCCTACAGCCCTCTGAACCCTGCTTACCCCAGAACCTGAGCAAGCACTAAAAGCCTGAACATGCCACCTAGTTAGCTATCCTGAGAGCTGGCTGATAGAGTCAGACACTTTTCCTTCCAGCCACAGCCGGTCATTTCCCCTTGTTTGCCCAGCTTCCTCTTACTTAGTATTTACCTTCCTATAAAAGAGAAGACTTTTTTCTGTTTGATTTTGAAATATCTAATGAATTAGGAGGGTTCTCCCTATTGTACTAGACTTTCCAATTAAACTCTCTTTATCTAAGTCCAGATTTGTTTTTATTTGACACACCCAACAACTGCTTCTGGAAAAGCTGCTTCCCCTTGCAATTGAGAGAAGCCCCTTAGGGCACTCTGGAGAGCATGCTTTCTTGCTCTCCTAGAGGACATTAACAGAGAGATGGTAGCATGACCAGATGGGGGAATCACAGTTATAAACCCAGCTAAGGGAAGAATACCCTTGCACCTTTAACCAAGTTGGTTGTCCAGGCCTCACCTCCAGACTTGTTGGAAAGAGAGGAAGAGGAATAAAAGACCAGTCCACGTCACCCAACTCCCCATCTCTGGTACTTTTTCGCAAAGTCTGGCTTGTGTTTGAGGTGGTGGGTGGGGGAGACAAGGGTAGAACAGGGGAAAATTAGGGCTAGAACAAATAAGAAATTGAAGTTTTAAATTGAACTAAATTGAACTGGATTTTATGAATACTCTAAGTGACAATAAACCTATGGGTCTGCCAAAGATATTCCCGAGGGATATGAAATGGAGATTCAACACAGTATGGTTGAATGCAGTATTAAGAAATTGTTAAAATTATTTTCTGTTTATATCGCACTAAGTTAAGACTGTTTGGTAGTTATATGTACTTACTATGTTAACTTGAGTGCTTTCAGCAAAAAATGGAATAATGCCACACATACAGTGGCTTAAACAAGAATGACATTTAGTTATCCTACGTAACAAGAAGTCTGCAGGAAGATAACTGCAAGGTTGGATCAGAGGCTCAATGTGATTATCAAGGACAGAGCTCTTTCCTTCTCTTTGCTTCGCCATCTACAGCACGGCATACTTATCTTCACTCATGGTGTGAATCCTGCTACAAAACCTACCAATAATGTCCTTATATAATAATGTACTAAGGAATGAAAGAGGAAGGACAGCCTCACTGGTGAGGGAGTGCATCTCAGGTATCCTTCTATTTTCATCTGGGAGGAAAACTTTTACCAGAAGTCCCCCCACCTTGCTCAAAAAGATTTGCTCCTCCCTGCTCCAAATGTCATGACTAACTTAGAAGCAAGGGATGATTGGAGAGTGAGAATCTAGAATTTTTAGCTTCTATTTTGGAGGCAGTCTTTGCCAGGCTAGAAAAGGCAGGTAGGTAGTACTGTTAAGTAAAAAACTAAGTGTCTGCTCTACAAGCCTTTCAATTAGGCCCCAATCAATCTAACTTATTCATGAATGAAGTGACACAAATAGTTGCTTCAATTTTTAGTAGATTTCACATGAACCAAATTGTGCATAACTATATTTATTAATTTAAACAAAGAAATGATTTTACTGAATAAAGTATTTTTTTAACGATGATTCGTTATCCTTTCCCTCACTATCTTAGCATTATGCAGTAGATATTACTACTGCTCATCTATTTAAACATTTCCTCCATAGTAGTAATTACATCATTCAGTCACTCAAGCTAAAAATCATCACTGACTCATTGCCTTACAGGCAGTCAGATGTTAATGCAAAATTTATGTTCCAACTAATTCTCTATCTGTGCCTTGACCACATATCACTTATTGTTATCTTGATTGGGGACGTTTTGTTCTCTTACCAGTTTTATTGCAAATAGTGCTCACTACATGCTTCTGCCTTCTTTCAGACATCAGTTGACTGTCAGGTAAACCCTAAGATCCTTGCCATGACAGCCCCTGTATGCCAACACGAGCAATTTCAGTTTTTGACTCACTTCATAGTACATACTACCTTGCAAGAACAAACTGCTGTGGCTTTAACCATTTTTGCCTAATACTTTTTTCACTTGGAATGAATGCATTCCACTGTTCTCTTCACTCGTTCGATTTCTTCTAGAAGTTTCCCTAAACCTTAGATTGTATTAACTGTCTTTTACATATTTCTATCATTGCTTTTACTATATTTTATTGTAAATATGTGTTAATGAACTTTTACGTCCTTATATAGATGTAGGCTTATTAAAGTGAGTAGCTATATTGTCTGTCTTCAATAAAGAACCAACGCATGGTTTAATAAATACTGTCCCAATCAATGAATGAATGACCAAAATTCTGTAGAACTGCCTCTGCATTTGCAGCCAGTTGTGCTGTAGAGACAATTTATTGACTCAAAATAATCTACAGTCAGTAGCTACAAAATGGTTAAAAAAATTAATCGTGTATTTTCTTTTCCTTCCTTCTCTCCCTCTTTACTGACATAAGCTTCCGTGGTATCACACTCTTATGATGTCTCTCTCTGCTTTTAAAAACTCACTTGTTTTGAATCAGCCTCCTCTACCCTGACCTCTAAATACTGGAACGCGCCAGGGCTTGCACTCCCTTGGACTTTCTTATCCTTCAAACACTCTCCCTAGGTAATCACAACCTGTCCAGTGTCATTATTCATATGACATGTGAATGTGTGTATGTGTGTGTGTGTGTGTACGCGTGTGTAATGGAGTCAGTAATATTTAAACCTTGTCCGGAACTCTATTTTGAGTTCCAAATTTCTACCTATCTGATATCTCCAGTTTCATTTCTAATAAGCATCAAACTTAACACATGAGTAATTATATCGTTGGTCCTCACGCTGAACTCAAAAATGTTCTTCACTCAGTTCACGCCATCGCAGTAAAAAAGCACCAACATCCATTGATTTGAATGAACTAAAAGTCTTGTTCTTTGCTTTTATTCCATTTTCCTCACAATCCACATTCAGTAAGTCACTGCATCTTGTCATTTCTACCTTCAAAGTCTATTTTAATCTGTCCACTTCAATTTGTGTTTATCTCAACTCTATCATCTAGCCTTGTTACCTTATCTCTATTCTGAACTAATAAAATAGCTCATCTCCTCGCTTCCAATTTTACCCCTACTGAAATTCATTCTACATACAATAGTAGAATAATTCTCTTTTATACCGTAAATCAAATCACATAATTTCCTCACCTAGAAACCTTTACTAGCTTCTCAAAGTACTTTGAATAAAATTGAATCTCCTTATCACAGCTTTTATGCCCTACGTTATTGTTTCCACTGCCTACATATTTGACCTCATCTCCTGATGCCTTTGTTCTCACACACGAAGCATCTTAGCTTTCTTTGGCTTCCTCCAGCTAGCCAAGTCAGCTCCTTCCTCTCGACCTCTTTTCAGAATTCTCTGTACAGATAAAATAGCACCTCTTTAAATAGAGTTGCTCTTAATTACCATGATTTATCTCTCTCCAACCATTTTCACATTACAGATCTTTTGCCTTCCCCTCTCTTATCTGTCTGGAAATTTTTTAAAAATATCATTGCTTATTTCTGATCCTTCCTACCTGCATGTAAGTTCCTTGCCAATAAGAATGCCTGTCATATTCATCACTGAATGCCCAGTGTTTAGGAATGCCTTCTCCACATTAAAGAAGTAACATTTTATAGTAGAATAACCACTGAAAATGGAGTTAGATATGTAAAAACCCTCAGTATATCTACCATCTAATATTTAGCCTGTGAGTGATGTTAAAAAAATACACTTATGGTTTCTCCAGATTAATTAGCATATTTGTAAACTGGTAGTAAAATTATTGCTCACTTGAAATGATTGCTGTGAGAATCTAATAAAGTATGTATGAAAGAAAGTAATCTGCAAACTTTACTGTTCAAATGCAAGTTTTATCACACTTATTTTCTTCTTGCATATGTCTGTTGAAGCTACAACGCCAGAAGACACAGCTTCACAATTCACCTAAGAATTTGAACCTTTCTAAACAAACTGGACTCAGAAGCTTGGTCATCCAGAGTTTTCATGACAATTTTTCAGAAGTTGTAGAGAAGTAAATGATGTGTGCTCTATGTTTTAAGACTAATTGGTTTCTAATGATTCATTTTACAGTGAAGGAGACTATTATTATCTGACCAGGCAGATTATTTAAATGAATAAACTTTAAGAAGCATTGACTTCAAATGTTGGCAACCACATACAGTTACATACAGGTAGGTGTATATAAGATTATTTTACGAGCTGAGTAAAAGTGGCAAGATATTAGCAATCAGTGGCCATTGAAAATAACTGGAAAATGGAAAAAAGTGATTTTAAAGTTAGAACATAAATCAATTTGAAAATATGAGTCAACTGACAGAAATTGAAATTTTTACAATGCATCTGCTCCAGAGAGAGTGTTACAGCTGTGGATATTTGGCTAATGATCTAGAGAACTGAAAGAAATGTTGTAGCCAAATTCAGAGTAGAAAATTTTAGTTCTGCCCACAAAACTTATGGTGTGTGTGTGTATGCATGTGCTTACTTAGTCAATCGCAAGCAAAGGGAATGATGATTTCATAAGTGGAGAAAGGGAAAGAGGAGGTATAGATATAACAGTTCTTTCATTGATCAAATAAAGGTTTACTTTTAAGTCACATATTTTGTTTGGTATTCAGCCATTCAGAGAGTCAACCATTCAACAACTATTGACCAAGGACTTATGTGCTGGAGTTATAAGACTGAACTGATAGAAGTGATCTCTGCCTCGATTTTAAAATCTGCTGGAAGAGAGGGTGAGGATACAAAAACAAACAAAAAAACGAGACAAATCTAATAAATCGTGATAGGTGCTGCGATAGGAAAGTTTAATGTGTCCAAGGATACTATACGTGAAGCATTTAACTGGGACTCGATATGATGGGGCAAATGAGACTATGCTCTAATTACAGATAATCACACCTGCAGAGTTCTTAGACTCTATTGGAAGGTTAGGAGGAAGTGAAACAAAGGTAGCAAAGGGTAGGTGGTGAGAGACGAGGCTGCACAGCAGGCAGTGGCCAGAGCTGGGGGAACTCTGAGGGTCATCATTAGGGATCTGGACTTCATCTTAAGGCCATGGGAATCATGGAAGATTTTTAAGCAGGAAAGTGTCATAAACTGGATTTCTGTTTTGGAAACAAAATGTTGATAATAAGGTATAGAATGATCTGAAAGGTGGAAACACTGAATTAGTTAATGTTTTTGTTGTTGTTAGTTTTTTGTGTGGGGAGGAGTTTGTTTGGGGGGCTTTTTTACAGTAATCTAAGCAAGGGATAGTCACTGCTTGGGCTAGAGATAAGAAAGTGTTGTTGGAGATAAGTGAGTGATTAAAAGGAGTTTATGAGGTAAATTTTGGAGAGTGGTTGGATATTAAGCGTATAGAAGATGTCAGAGGTAAACCCCAAGATCCTAACTTAGGTCACTGGAAATGCAAGAAAAAATTCAGATTTGGGGGAAAAGGGGATATATTCAGTTGCAACATCATTAATTTGAGGGGTGTGTGATATTCTGAAAGTGATTTCTATAGGAAGATATTTTTAAAGAACTTAAAACAACTTATACTTGGTGGGATACAATCAGATACTCTCAAAAGTTCACAGAACCTACAGGAGTGGGCTGGCCTCTGAACTCTACCTAATCGTCTAAAGTGATCAACAGCCTGTAGATGGTTTACTAGTAGAGAAAACAAAAATTTAGAAATCCCTGTGGATAATCTGATCAGGGATAACTGAGTGTTCATTTGCTGAAATTATTCCAAGAAATGAAGTTGAACAAACATTTGCATAATATAGTCTGAAGAGGAAAAAGGGCAGTTTTTGAACCGTCTGTTGTTATGTTTTCAGAGTAGTTTAGTCAAATAGTTAGGAATCAAAACAAGGGGTTGGAAAGCTTCTGCTCTCACTCCAGCTCTATCCTTCGTCAGTGGAGCGATCTTGGACAAGTTTCTTATCCTCTCTGGATTTTATTTTCTTTATTCTTCTCGTAATTTGCAGAAAAAATGGACAACATGACTCCCAATTAAAAGGTAGATTCTAGACTGAGTCACTTTAGAAAAAATACGCCTTAGACATAGAAAAGAAAAATATACAACTATGGATATACATATTTAGAAAGCAATTTAAATACATATTTACCAGAGTCTGTAGAAGAAACCACAGGAAACAGGTGTAAGTTGATAGAAATCTTCTCTCCGACCCTGGTCACCTCAATATCATTTACAAGTCTGCCACCTGCTTCTCAAATCCCTTTCCCTTTTTTATAAACTGCCTCTCAATTCTACAAAGTCTACAGTTTTAGACAATTCAATCTCTAAGCACCTAACCCTCTCTTCTGTGAAATCTATTTCTCTTCTTACAATCACTTGTCATTATAATGTAAATCCTTCCAGCTTATTTAATTATTTTATTTATTCTTTTTGATTTCCCCAATCTATATATAAAGCCCATAAAGGCTGAGGCAAAAACAAAAACAAAAAGCTCCTGAATTTTCAGGTAGTATATAATCCACGTCTGTGCTGGAGGAGAGGGGTCCTTGGGAGTGAAGAGGTTAGGGAGGACACAGAGACTGATGCTCATGATTGGGTGGGGATGGACGGAAGTCCCAAATGTGAATTTCTACAGTAGTAAAAATGAACTTTAAAGATACCTACAAGTCTTCTATTTTAAACAAAATTTCCTGCTACTATGCTAAAGAATATGTATTTACAGAGAGCATTAATTGAATTCCATATTCAGTACCAGCACAGATAATTTATTTTACACAGCGACATTTTCTTTATCTCAATTGTAGGTTTATTGGCTTCACTGTGACAGATTTCTTTAAAGAATGTCGGATTTATTTAACGACTGTCTTGATTTCTTCCAATTACCAAGATATTCAATGGATACTTTGTGCTGCTCAAGATATTGAATCTAACAGATTTTTTTAATCTGGCAATAGGAAAATAGAGATATGCACACATGCTGATGTTTGAAATATTAAAAATCTAGTGTAAGTAAAATGAAGTTGAACCCCTATGACTTTTTTTGTGAAAGGTTGGTATATGAACCATTGTTTATTGTTTCTTTCGAGCACACTGCCATATCAAAAGCTAAAAATACCCTGGAGTCCCCCACAAAATAGAGATGTATCTAAGTTGAAAACAGTAGGCTGTAATATTCAAGCCATGGTTGACAATGAATAATTAAAAATTAAATATGGTTGAATATAATATTAGAATATTCTTTTGTGACCATATCTTAACATAAACTATTTATATGTTAAGACCAAATTCCAACTGGTGGAAAAAAATGCATAAAATGAAACCTTTGTAAAGGATTCTAAATCCAAAGGAAATTGAAATCAAAAGGCAAATCTTGAGAAGATGAAGAGTTAAGGACACATGCGTACACCCTCACATACAAGTATACTAAATCACGTGATTTCTCCACTGTACCGTTCATATGATCAATTGCTATGATTGATTTTTAAACGGTAAACCAAAACTGCATTCCTGAGGGAACTCAGCTTTCATCGTGTACTATCCTTTTTGTACATGTCAGATTCTGCTTAGTAATATTTTCGGGACGTTTACATATATTTTATGAATGATGTGGGTCTCTGGTGTACTTTTTTCTTATATCTTTGTCTATTTTTGGTATCAAGTTAATACTGAGCTCATAAAATGAGTTGAGAAGAGTTCCAGATTTAGGTTTTCTGTTTCATTTTGTTTTAACTTGGTAAAATATGTCTTTCGAGAAATGCTCTTCTTTCATCAAAGCTTTCATATTCATTGCTATAAGCTTGTTCATAGTATGCTCCTGATTACATTTTAATGTCTGGAGCATCTGCAGTGAGTTCCTGCCTATTATTCCTGAGAATGGTGATTTTTAGTTTTTTCTCTGTGTTTCTTGATCAGTCTGTTTAGAAATTTTTATAATTCATTGAACATTTCAAAGATCCAGCTTTTCATTTCATTGATTTTATTTCTTTCTTTGTTTTCCATTTCGATGGTTTCTGTTCTTACTCTTATTATTTATGTTTTTCTTCTTAATTTGAGAGTAACTTGTTCTTTTTTATTAAATTCCATCCCTATGCTACTGCTTTTATACCTTAATTATCTCCTAATATAAATATTTAAACCATGAAATCTCACGTGTTGATACGCTGTATTTCAACATAACTCATTTCAAAGTGTTCTTAATATTCTCTGTTTACTTTCTTTTTGATGCATGCCTTACTTGGAAGTGTAGTGTCTAATTTAAAAATATTTGTGAATTAAAAAATAATATTCCTGTCATTGTTTTCTAATTTAAATACATAATGGTCAGAGAACATATTCTGTATGCTTTCAATTCATCTACATTTTTTGATGTTTGTTTTATGGCCCAGTGTTTGTTCTTCCCATGTGTACTCTGCTTTTGGTGAAAAGAATGCATATTCTATTGTTATTGGTTAATATAGATGATATAAATAATTATATTCTATAATAGCAATAAGTTCACGATAATTGCCAGAGACATTTATATGTTTTACGCATTTATTGACTTTCTGGCCTTTCAATAACTCAGAATGGAGTAATCAACTCGCTAACTCGCACTGTGCAACTGTGCATTTATTCTTTTAGTTCTGTCAAGTGTTCATGTGATTTTAAGCTCTGATACTATGTGAAGCACATTTGTGATTGTTATGTCTCTTTGAATATTTGACTTATTAATCATTATAAAATGTTTCTTCATGTATTTGAATATTTTCAATCCTGAAGTCTATTTTATCTGATAATTTAGTTACTCCAGCTTTCTTATGATGAAGATTAGCAAGGTATTAGTTTTGTATCATATTGAATATAGGACAATATATACTTGTCTAACTTTTTTACCCAGTTCAACAATCTGCACTGAAGTATTTAGAATATTTTTTTTTTTTAAAGATTTTATTTTTTCCTTTTTCTCCCCAAAGCCCCCCGGTACAGAGTTGTATATTCTTCATTGTGGGTCCTTCTAGTTGTGGCATGTGGGACGCTGCCCCAGCGTGGTCTGACCAGCAGTGCCATGTCCGCGCCCAGGATTCGAACTAACGAAACACTGGGCCGCCTGCAGCGAAGCGCGCGAACTTAACCACTCGGCCATGGGGCCAGCCCCTATTTAGAATATTTTTAATGAAACTTTTGATATGACTGGTTTAATTTTACCACTATTTATTTTCTACTTTTCCCAAGTGTTTTTCTTCCTATTTTATCTTTCTTGACTTCTCTTAGGTAAAGTAAAACATGCAAACAATATTTCATATTATTTATAAATATGTAGAAGCAAAATTATATAATATGTGTGTGCTATATGCATCTATATGTATATATAAGAGTTAATAAAGATGGGTTATAAGCCCAAGGGATCTTCATTGTATTGTATCCTATGTTTTTTCAATATAGTAAACATTTTTGTTATATTTTTCCAGCTTTATTGAGGTACAGTTGACCAATATAAATTGTATATATTTAAGGTGTAAAACATGACAATTTGATATATACATATATACATAGTGAATCAACCTAATTAACACATCCATTACCTCACATAGTTACCATTCTTTTTCCTGTGGTTAAGAATCCACTTTAATACAAACATCATTTTTAACACAGAACCTGAATTTTTTAAATGTTAGTGTATGTCTCCTAATTAATTGTCATTCTAAAATGTAATTGAATTAATAGATTTTTTTTTTTTAGGAAGATTGGCCCTGAGCTAACGTCCATGCCCATCCTCCTCTATTTTATATGTGGGATGCCACCACAGCGTGGCTTGATAAGCAGTGTGTAGGTCTGCGCCTGGCATTGGAACCAGCAAACTCCTGGGCCACTGAAGCAGCAACCACTATGCCCCCGGGCCCAGGTCAATAGATTTAATTAATAGATTTTTTACTAAGATTTCTATTACTCAAATACAGTTCAATTGATTTATTTCGCAACTATCATTTCATTCATGTTATTCTTGCTACAGAGAAACTAAAAAATAGTAAATTATAATTCTTATTGCATAAAATCACAAAATCAGCTTGTAGAAGATCTATAAGAAAAATGCTCTTAAATTATGGAAAACAGTTTCACTATGCATCTTAGGGATGCTTTCTCTAAACAATTAACTCCTTAATAAACCCTTTTCATGTAGAGGAATGTGGAATATATGGCCATTCTATTAGTAAGTTCTCTTTTAAACTATCCATTACCTAACTACTTGCCTAAAATGTTCAATTATTTAGATATTTAGTTTTAAGCATAAAGTGATTTCATTTTATTGGCAAGATAAAACAAAACATTACAAATCGATATAATAAACTTTTGCTATGGTTTCCTTAAATTATTAGAAGCTTATTAGTGTTATAAATACAATGCCCTCAAATTTGAAAGCAAGCATCACACATATTCATATTTAACTGTTCATTTTCTGTGCTACTTACTAATTCCATATATGCCTTGTGGTGAAAACAAATGAAGAAACTGAAAGCGCCCCCCTTATAATGTAGTTTTGTTACTCTGGAACTTGGTGTTCAATTCTACTGAAACTTTGGTGTTACCAGAGAGAGAAAAAACAATGCAAACTGCATAAAAAGAGATGCATAAAGTAAGATTTTATGTAAATTTTTTATCATTAAAACTTACAAATTCTATTCTGGGGAATCTTCCAGCACAAATGACCTAAAGGACAGATAAACTGACTAGTCAAAGTCACTCTGTGTAAATACTTATCAATTATAGTCTTTTCTCTCAAATTCCTCTGAGGCTTATTGTCTTTACAGTCAGTGAAAATTCTGCCTGCTCATCTGTTTCGTTTGCCTGCAGTACTAACCTCATGCCCAAACTGTTATTACTGCATAGATTAATAAGGGCAAGTCATTGTACAAAGTTCTCAAAACTCTATAATTGCTTTCACTGGAGAAAATTATCACAAAATATGTTTTAGATTGGTTACTTTTCAAACACAACCTGAATATTGTTGAATATATTTCTGAAAATAGCTAGATCTGATATTAAGCTTTATTTGTTCTGTTGCTCTTTGTTTTACTATTAAAAGAAAATAGCTATGTCTCAGTAACATTAGAGGTATTATGAATCAACTCTTGGTATATCTGTGTTATAGATACATAGCTTAGTAGACAAAATGTCATATTTTAGCCTCTGCTTTTAACAATATGCGAAAAGAAAGAAAACACATATAATGTACATTATCATAGTATATATTAACATATGAGATAAATTTCATCTAACTCTTATTTCTAAAGCCCAGCAAGATACTATCAGCATACAAATAGAGATTAATCTTAAAAATTACAAAATGATGATAATCTCATTAGTATGAACATGTCCTCAAAAGAAATCAAGAGCTAACCATAGCTTCAGAACCCACTGGCTTCTTTTTTTTTAGCTTTGTTGAGATATAATTGACACATAACATTGTGCAAATTTAAAGTATACAGTGTGTTCATTTGATAAATTTATAAATTACAAAATGATTACAACATTTAAGATCTAATTTCTTAGCAACATTCAAGTATATAATATAAGTGATATCATACAGTATTTGTCCTTCTCTCTCTATTTCATCTACCATAATGCCCTCAGGTGGGTCAGAACCTATGACTTTCATTCCATTACCTTCCCTATTCAAGACCATACAATAACTCTTCACTCAGCTCAAGTTCAAAGTGTTTTAGCCCTCTCATTTACCATGTCAAAGAAATTTATTCCTCAAAAAGAAAACAATGACCTGTTATCTCTTTCTCTTCCTTGGCCAGCCAAAAGATTCTTAAGTTTAACATTGGACAATTACAATTATTTTACACGTAGATTTTGAGTATAAATTGCTATCACCTTCAGTGCTGCCAACTCATGACAATTCAGTGAGTATTGTCTTGTCTCTTTCTCTTTCTCCCTTCTCTTTCTGGAATTTTGATTAATTAGGAGGTAGAACTTTTTACTCTGTTTGGTGTCTCTTTACATTTTCCTATATTCTATCACTTTATCTCTTTGTGCTGCATTCTATTGAGTTTCTTAACATCTACTCTCAGTTCACAAGTTTTCCATTGAATGCGATATTAAATCTAGAATTTTTAATATCTATTGTTATGTTTTTTTAGTGTGAAGACTCTAGTTAGCTATCAGACAGATGCATATTATATATGTTTTATATATTATATAGAGAGATTATATTTAAATAGGTTACGTAGTTATATATCACCATTTCAGGATTCCTGACTAATTTATTCTATCCTCTTGATTCTTAACTAGAAAAATCATTTCTTTCATGTTTATTCTCTATTTTAAAAAATATTGAATGCACTGTTACTTTCTGTATCTGGAAATTCTGGCATATAAAACATTTATAGAGCTATAGTTAGGAATTTTCTGACGTTTCTTGTTCATATGCCTTATTTTCTCATATTGCCTTTAATTTTGCTCTCTGTTCATTTTCCTTGGAAAATTATTTGAAGAAATTCTTTTAAGTCTATCATGATGCTCATCATAATGTTCCTCTAGAATACATTCGGTTTACTTTTTTCACCAGACTTGTGGAGTCTACCAGGAATCTACCACCCCTGTCAACTGTAAACAAAATTCACAGTTTAAGACTTTTTGGGAGAGGTGGGGTCACACAGGAGTCTTGAACTTGGGCTGCAACTCTGTGTTAAGGCTGGCTGCTGATTAAAAATCTCGGGGATGAGTTAATTTCCCCTTCCTCTACTCAGTGATAAAGTAACTTTTGCTGCCTTCTTTTAGGTGGAAAAAGGGCTTTTTCTGTTTTACCTTTTCCCCAAAGGTGCTGTTCATTGTGTTCTCAGCTTTATGAATTGTGGGCCTCTATATTCCCTTTCCAAGTTGGCCTTAGGCTTGCTTGCAGTTTTCTTCTTTCTCCTTTATGAGAGTCCACTAAACGAAAGATCACCAGCAAGATAGTAAACAAATACCCTTAGGGCAAAATCAATTTGTATCCTCAGTTTATTTCTAGTCACTTTCTCTTTGTTCCTGTTTTCATGTAGATTTTGGCTTGATAGTTCTCCAAAATCTTGTCCTGTCTTTGATGCTTTTTTAAATAGTTTCCAACAACAGTGCACAAGGGAACCCTTGTTTGTGGGATGTAAATTGGTGCAGCCACTATGGAAAGGGAGAAAGTATGGAAGTTCCTCAAAAAGTTAAAAACAGAACTACCATATGATCCAACAATTCCAGTTCTGAGTATTTATCCAAAGAAAACAAAAACACTAACTCAAAAAGATATATGCACCCTCATGTTCATTGCAGCATTATTTACCATAGCCAAGATATGGAAACAACCTATGTGCCCATCAATGGATGAATGGATAAACAAATTGTGATATATATGTATATACCCACACAATGAAATATTACTCAGCCATAAAATAAAAAAAGAAGTCCTGCCACTTGCAACAACATGGATAGACCTCAAGAGCATTAGGCTAAGTGAAATAAGTCACATAGAGAAATACACATATTGTATGATGTCTCTTATATGTGAAATCTAAAGAAAAATTAAAAAGAAAACCTAAGCGCAGAGATACAGAGAAAGATTGGTGGTTGCAGAGGCAGGGGGTGAGCGATGGGAGAAATGTGTAGGATGTTTTGTTTTGCTTTTGTTTTCAGTTTAAATAAATTGAATAAAAAACAAAAGTAATACAAAAATTTTCATTATAAAAATTTTAAAAAGGAAAATAAAATGTCCTTGGCCTTAGAAGATACTCACAGTGATATTTAGGGTAAAGAGGCATCATGTCTGCTACTTACTCTCAAAAGGTTCAGGCAAAAAATCTAGACAGATAAGACAAATAGAATTATAATGCAAATGTGGGAAAATGGTAACAACTGACAAGTCTGGACAAAAGATCTATGAGTTTATTGTGTTATTCTTGTAACTTTTCTGGTAGATTAAAATTAAAAATTAAAAAAATTAGTGCAGGGAAAGAATGCTATGAGTAATCATCTAGATTTGTCCAATACTGTAGCCAGTAGCTAAATGTGTTAAAAAATTAAATAAATACATAAATAAATAAGATAGTTTTTTCCTTTATACTCAAAGTTTAATTAATCAATCAGTTAATTTGAAAGAGACTGTCAAAGTATGTGGCCTGTTTTGTAAGCAACAATGGAGGTCCACAGAATTTATTTTTCAAAAGAAAAAAATCTTGAGTAATTCTATGTAAAGGAAGAGGTAAGAATTATACTTTTGGGTCATAGAACCCCAAATTATCCCCATCAGCAATGCATGGTGCAGAGAATGAGACAAGAATGCCTTCATAATATGTGTGTTTTTAGTACTTTTTCTTTTTTTTTTTTTTTTGAGGACGATTAGCCCTGAGCTAACTACTGCTAATCCTCCTCTCTTAGCTGAGGAACACTGGCCCTGAGCCAACATCCATGCCCATCTTCCTCTACTTTATATGTGGGACGCCAGCCACATCATGGCTTGCCAACCTGTACCATGTCCACACCTGGGATCTGAACCGGCAAACCCCGGGCTGTTGAAATGGAACGTGTGCACTTAACTGCTGTGCCACCAGGCCAGCCCCAGTATTTTTTCTTGAAAATACAAACATACGGAATTTTTAGTTGTGTGCTTTAAAATATCAAAATGCTTCATTTTGGATATATTAAATGTAATTTGATGTTTATTTTGTTGTAATATCTAAAGACAGCAAATCCCATTCTATTTTGTTCTCATCACTCATAACTTTTAATTATTTTCTTGATATATCAGATAAGGGAATAGGGAAGTCATGTAAGCAGCATTTTGTACTTTTCCTTTTATTAGGCAAAGTAGTGTTATGTATTAAGAAGTATATATTCCTTTACTTCTTCAGGGTTCCAAGATTACTTTATTCTTTAGTAGTTCCCTTTTATAAAATTTTGGAACGGGGGGCTGGCCTGGTGTGCAGCATTAAGTGCACACTTCCACTTCTTGGCGGCCCAGGGGTTCACCGGTTTGGATCCCGGGTGTGGACATGGCACCACTTGGCACACCATGCTGTAGTAGGCGTCCCACGTATAAAGTAGAGGAAGATAGGCATGGATGTTAGCTTGGGGCCAGGCTTCCTCAGCAAAAGAAGAGGAGGACTGGCAGTAGTTAGCTCAGGGCTAATCTTCCTCAAAAAAGAAAAAAAAGAATGTAAAGTAAAGGATCGTAAACTGAATAATGTTGGAGGTGGTTGAAAGGAATGTTTTCTTTAATCACTAGTGGAGAATTGTGAGCGGTAAAGATGCCACTGCTTAACCTCTTGAAGTTGATTACTCACTTCATTGGTGTCCGTGTCATCTGAAATTGACCCGGGGTGCTCCCTCTGGGTTGCATGGACAATAAGCTAACTGGTACAAGAGACTTCTGTCTTCTCCTTGTAAAGGAATTTCATTTGAACTCAGCTTTTCACCTACATCAAATCCACCAGGTGCTGGGTACCTGACGTTTTTTGAACAACTACCATAAACAGTTGGCAACTAAACCCATATTGCCTCGTGTCCAAGTAGACCGCTTCTCTCTCCACTGGTGATATTCTTCTCATGAATGCCCTGTAGGAGGGAGAGGAGAACACACAATCGGCCACCAGAACACATATCCTCTCCCTGCATGTCCCCAGCACAATGCTCTGTGGGATTCGGGGAGGATTGAGATTGAGGGACCTCTGCCTTTGCACAGGTATCGATGCTTGGGCCCCTGTATCAGATTTGTTACCGATATTTACCTATTATGTGTATCCATTATTTCTGTGCCACGTTTTAAGCAACTGCTCTGACAATATTATACCATAATTGATTAAAATAGTAAAAGTGAAGACAGATGAATTAAAGTACTATTAAATGTTTATATCAAAGAGGGGCTAATTTTTTCTCCCTCAACTTTGTCTCTCACATCTTAGATAATGTCTACACAACAGTAGGCAATCATTTTGTAAAAAGATAAATCCTATCTAGGCACGACTTATTTTGTCTAAAATGCCAAAAATTCTATTTTGTTTTATTTTGATTTTCCTTTTTCTGTTGATTGGCAAATTACTTTGACATTGTATAGATATAATTTCAATTATCACAAATATGTCAGGTACTAAGTCTGTGTTGTAGAAAGTAAACATGATTGAAAATAAGAAAAGAGGTTTAAATTGCTCCAAAACACAAAACAATTCTCTATATTCTAACTCTCTTTTTTCCCAGAAATATACAGATACAATTACTCCTGTTTCTCCAACTGTTAAATATAAGCTACAGTTTCATTCTGGCACTGCAACAGCAACACACACATCCCACGGTTTTCAAGAACTATTATTTGTCAAGAATGGAAGCACTACAGATAAAAACAGAAAGCCAGAGAGAGGAAGTCTACTTAAAGGTGTAATATGTGTAAAAGCTATAGAAAAAAATTTTTCATGTGGCATTCTGCTGTAGTCTATCCAACTCTTTTTTGGTCGTTGACATCGCTTTCAGGTGAATTGCTAGTGGTTAAGGATCTGAGAGTACATATTAATTAGTTGGGCTCATACTATTTATAGCTATTTGAGGTGTGCATTATGTCTCTACCTCTACAGGAACCATTATTGCTTTAAGGGCTGGAGCCTACACAAGGCAACCAAGAGTGTGACAGAGACAGCAGGGGCCCACTCCGAAGCTGCTGAGTCCATCTGTCATAGCAAGGATTTTAGCATTTACTTTAAAATCAAATTTCCATTCCAAAATGTAATTTCTCCAACCACTAACTCTTGCAACATTACATATTTTTACTCTGTTGCTATTTCTGGAGCAACTAGTCATGACTAGCTCTGCATTAAAATTTGACTGAAAATGTGTGTATGTATTAAATCTGTGGGTACATTAAATTTTATGTTATTTAGGAAGATTGAGGAATATGATGTTTTAGGGATTTAAGTAAATATATAATTGTCATCCACATTCCAAATAATATGAATAATATATCTATCCCAAGAAATTTATAAATTTATACAGGTAATTTTCAGTGTTCTGAGAGAATATCAGTTTTGGATTTTACAATGCTTAAAATCATCCTTAGTAACAATAACACTGTTTTATATTTAAATGACAGTTAATAGCAATTTTCAATTGATCAGAAAATAAAATCTACCTAATACTGTTTCTGAACATGTGTGAGTGCGTGTGTATAATGGCATGTGTAGACAGTGTATGCTTGACTATATACACACATTAATATGCACTGTATATATATATATATATATATACACACACATTATGTATTGTGCACGTAGGTATGTTGTGTGCATTAAATGTGTGTGTGTACACAGTCCACAAAAGTGTACTACAGATGTGGACTATATCTGTATCTGTACGTACTTGCATGTCCCTATATACATATGCATTCATATATGCATAAATTCATATATGCATGCATATTTTTGTGATATCATATTACAAAATCTGTAGAGTTTACTATGTGTCAGTCACTTTGCTCCTAGCTATGCAAATAATTTCAACTGATGATTTTTTCCTCTCTCATATATTCACTATCTTTTAATTCATTCCAAAAATGGAATAGGGGATAAAGAACTTAAAGTGCTTATTTGAATGCAATTGTAGTTGATTTATGATTGAGGGGATCCAGCAGATAATGGAGTTATATATTCAATCAATTCCTCTTAGTTGAAGATAGTTGTTTTTTAAAATTTTCTCCCACCTTATCACTCAACAATATACTATTTCTACTAAGAATGAAATGAAAAGTGATGCAATCATTTGATGGAATGTTTGTTCACTCTGACAGGTAAATAGTCTATGAAGAGAAAATTAATGTTGATTTCATCAAAGAAAAACAGTTTGTTGAAAATCAATCAGCTCTCATACACAGGAAAATAGTCACTGCTTTTCAAGTCATCAAATGCTTTCAGGAAATGTCTAAAACTACAAGATAATTAAAATGTCAACTAGCACCTTTATTAAGCATTTTTGTGGATTTAAAAAGAGAAATGAGCCAGAGCATATTTTCCCTTCTAGATTTATGTACTTGTCTTCAAAACCAAGAGCGAGCAAGCCCTGCAGAGCTGCATCTCTAAGGCCATGTGGCCCCACATTGCTATCTGAGAGCTGACTCAGACACTCTCTACCCAACTCCCCGAGGAGAAGTGCTCAATATTAACAAGTGGCTTTTTTGAACCAGCAACAAGTTGGCCAGAATCAGAATTTGCTATATTTTATTAAAGCATAGGCAAAATTACAACTCCCAAACTACAAGAGACCTGATTCCAAACTGATTCCAGAGTTGTAATTCATATTCTTTACAATTATTTTGTCTAATAGCATCAATTAATTCATGCAACATGCATTTTTTTTGTAACTCCTACTATGTGCCAGACAAACATGAAAAAAACAAAGCTGAATGAAAATTAGAGATCTTCTTGAGGATTTAAGTAAAGATGGCAGATAAAGTCACATTTACAACTGTCTATTTTATTTGCTATGGAAACACTTAGACAGAGGACCTGAGGCATGATGGCTTACCAGAGAAGCTGATGTTTCCATTCATTCTTGAAGTGTTGATCAGAGTTTTGCTGGATGAATTTTCTTGAAAGTCCCATGATTTCACAGGCTTCTATTATTTGCATGTATTTTCCCCCCTTGATTTGTTCATGTGATTTGGTATTAATTTGGATATTCTATATGCAATATGTCATCTGTAAATAGTGACAGTTTCACTTCTTCCTTTCCTGGGCATAATATGTTACGTTTTTAAACACTACTGAGTTCAACTGGCTAATTTTAATAATATTAAGTATAATAATTTATAATAAATAAATATTTAAATGTTATATAATTTAATAAGAATTAAATAAATAATTTAATAATGTTGACAAAGAAATTTAACTACAGTTTTCTTTGTGCTTTCCTTGTGAAGAAACCATTATAATCAAGTTTATAATAGCTATGTAATATAATGGAATTTTTATTTATTTATTTCTACTTTTTGAAACAGTTTGAAATAGAGTGATTATGTGTTCTGTGAAAGTTTGGTAAAACTTAACTTGGGGCCACTAACTTTTATCATCCAATTTTGAAATTCATCTGCATGAATTTGCTCAAAATGTTCACAACTGTTTTTAAATCTCTACTGTTTTTCAGTATTTTGTTTGTAATAATTATTTTGGTTTTTTCACTCCTTTTTAAATTATCAGTCTCTCTAGTCTTCATTAGTTTTATTAGTCTTTCCAATGAATAAGCTCTTGTTTTTTGACCACCTCTATCTTTTTATTGTCTTTGTTACTTTCCAATTAGTTTCCTCACTTATCTTAATTATTTCCTTCAACATTTTCAGATGTACCTGCTTATTTTTTCTAGATTCTTATGTTGAAAATGCAACTCACTCATTTATATTTTGGACCTCAAACACATCGAACTGCAATAATACTTTCTTTTTGATTCAAGACACGTTCTTGTCAATGGTCCATAAATGGACCACGTAAAATAAAGCCATGGGATTCCACTTTAGACCAATCCAATTACTAAATGTAGGAAAAGACCCTCATATTACTAATTGTTGTTAAAATGTAGGAAAAAAATCTCGCTATTTGTGGGGATGAAAATTTGATATGCACATATTAAAGGGCAACTTAGAAACATATTATAAATTTTGAAAAAATGTATATATGACAACACACAAATGTCATTTCTAAATATAAATCCTTGAGAAATTCTCACAAGGTAAGCATCAAGATATGCATAAGAATATTCACATCAGCGTTTTTATTGCAAAAGAATGAAAATAACACAAATATCTCTGGAGTCCCAAGTTTTTCATACATATCCATTAACTGCTCATTCATTAGTTTTTAATCTCTTAATTGCAATGAATCATAAGTGAATTTTCAATTCTAGTTCTTTCCAAGCTATACTTTATTCCATATGTTGCATTTTTTATTTTAGGGACTCTTTTTTTCAAAGTCTTATACTTGGCTTCCTTTAACTCTTCAAAGATTTTCGACATATTAGTTTTCAAATCTTTTGATCCAGCAATACTTCTAAGTAGGTACCGAAAGGAAAGGAAATCAAGATCTCAAAGGGATATCTGCATTTCCATGTTCATTGCAGCATTATTCACAATAGCCAAGATACGAACACAACCTGTGTCTGTCAACAAATGAATGGATAAAGAAGATGTAGAAGTATATACAATGGAATATTATTCAACCATGAGAAAGAAGGAAATCCTGCTGTTTGTGACAACATGGATGAATCTTGAAGGCATTATGTTAAGTGAAATGTCAGACAAAGAAAGACAAATACCGTGTGATCTCTCTTACGTGTGGAAACTAAAAAGGCCAAACTCATAGACACAGAGAGCAGAATGGTGGTTACTGGTGGCTGAGGGGTGGTGGAAATGGGGAGATGTTAGTCAAAGGATACAAACTTTCAGGTACAAGATGAGTAACTTTTGGGGATCTAGTATACAGCATGGAGATTATAATTAATGATACTGTATTATATACTTGAAAGTTACTAAGAGAGTAGATACCAAATGTTCTCATGACAAAAAAGAAATGGTAATTGTGTGATGTGATGGAGGTATTAGCTAGCACTATGGCGGTAATCATTCCGCAATCATAAGTGCATCAAATCAACCCATTGGATACTTAAACTTACACAATGTTATATATCAATAACATCATAACAAAAAATTAAAATAAAATCCTTTCAGATGTTATTTAAAGTGTATTTCCTTTAAGATCAGTTGCTGTTCTGATTGTTAATTTTACTGGCTCAGTATTTTATTATTAGATACTTTCCTACATTTTATAGATTTGTTTTGCCTATTTTGAGTCAAAAATTCTCTCTCAACTTTTTTCTCCCTCCTCTCCTTCCTTTCACTCACTCTTCAGTTTTTACTCATTTTGTCATTGTTTCCACCTGTCCTTCTGGATTCTGAATCTAAAATTATGTTTTATAACAGTTAAGAATTACCCTTCTCAGGAGTTGTTAAGGTCATGGAGAAGCAACCACGGAGGCAGTGAGAATGGGTGGTTTTGTTTAATTTCAAGTAATGAGGCTGATTTTTTCCCTGACTTCTAAGGCCAACAATTTTGTATTAAAATGAAATCTCAGTTAGGAGATTATAACTCTCCACACCCACCCCTACATATCTCCCTGCCCCGTGGAGAGTTTAGCTAAGCTACTCCATGGTATTGCTGCCTCAGCATCCATTTTCTTTGGTCAACTGGCCTGCAGTGACCTTAAACGGACACCAGCTCCTCATGCATGCACTAAATAGCAGCCCCTAGAGTCACAAGTAAACATAGGTTCCTGATATGATTTCCCCAACAGCCCTTGTGATTAAGAGTCTCTCCTGCCTCTCAATGCATTCCCTTTAGGAGCCCCTTAGACAAGATGCCCGTGGGACTTACCAAAACCCTGCTTTTTTGCTTTGAATTGACCAATCTGGTCTTAGCCCTCGAACCCCAAGCCACTCCACTGATGGATTTTAAAAAAGGAACGTGCCCCAGGTCCTGTCTTTCTCTCTTTCTCTCTGCACTCTGTAATGACCTCCTTGGGCCCTTCCTCCAGAACCTGTGAGTAATAAATTTCTCTATTTCAGTCTATTTTCTGGTCTGTTATTGAACCACAGCTCACCATCAGCACCCTGTGTTTCACTTAACAAGTGTTAATGTGATAAATTCATAATAGCCCTTTATTACCTTTTCCTTATTTCAGACTATCATCATCTCACCCTGAACCAAGGCATAGCATCCTTTTGAATCTCGACTTACTTCTAATTTCTCCTTCCATTTTGTCCTCTATAGTTCCACAAGAGAAAGTTTTTAAAGTTTGAATACTTTATCCTACTCTTCCTTTTCTCAAAAACATTCAGTAGTCCCCATCATGTGCAGATTCAAATGCAACTCCTTAACCTCTTCTACTTACTTATTTGGCATATTCAGCCATTACATGCCTCACTTTGTACACCACACATACTGTTTGTGAGATCAGCTTTGAGTCGTCAGAGAGTGGATGCTGAGGTGGAGTTCAGGAGTCCTTGGCACTAACTATGTCCATAAGGCTTTCTATCCTCCCAATCATGAAGATATTGCTTTGATAAATCTCTAGAAGTTCTCCTTGGCAGAGGAAGCCCAGGGAGGAATTTTGAAAAGTATTCAAGTGATATATAATTACTCAGACTTTTAAAGGGCAGGTCAAGGCAAGAATTTAGCTTGGTTCTCAACTCTAGCAGAAAGTATAATCTGCAGCATAGTGACTGAGATGGAAAACAGATGAAGAAAGCGTCTCACAAATACATGCTGCCTCAGCTTCTGTTCTGTGTGGCAACCTAGAGTCTGTGCATTCTGTATCCTTGTAATTAATCTGAAACTTATAACTGAGGTATGTTGTGCGGAGGGGTGGGAAAGGGTCGGAGGGTCTTTTAAATCTATGACACCCTAATACATTTTTATCACTTTATGATTTTACGTATTATTTCTCATGATTTTAATTCCTCCCCAAAATTCTTTCACAAATTCAAGTCTAAGGGATATTTTCCCCTCTGTAAATATATCCCTCACCAATCTCTCCATATACATATACATCATGGACATGGACATGTAGACACTTACTGCACTCCTCCCCATCTCTTCAGACTCATGTGTTTCTTACCTTATTTATTGGCACTAAATACTAGACAGCACTATCAATATAAGAAGAAAGTGAACAGTTAATGACTGCCAATAACTGTCAAAATAAAAAGGATTGAAGATGAAATTACACACAGATATAGAGAAAGAATTGAAAAATTTGGAGTTTCTGGCATGTTGCCACAAAAGTAAATGAGGACAGAAATGACAGAAATCTATAAATATTGGTTTCTGACATTTGAGACATTTGCTGTATGAAGTAGATAAGCAGGGTTTTTTTCTTTAAAACTATTTTTTTTACTGGGTGTACAAATTTACATTTAATTGCCAAAAGTATTTTAGACTCTTCAAAATTTCCCACTCCTTTCATTTTTATTCTCCCTGAGCTAATTTTTGTAGATGTTATACATATTATTACTTATGATAATAATAATATTTTACTAACATTTGCTTCCTCAAATAGCACAAAACTTAAAATAGTGAGTATTCTGTGCTTTTTTGATCTCCTTATAGTCATAACAATCAGTGTTTTTGAAAAACTGTTTTATTCTTTTTTTCTGAAATATTTTCCTTTATGATAATCTGATATTTAAAAATAACTATATAAGGTAATTATTTTCATTGTCCTACTGCCTTCTAATAAATTTAGCAATGCTTTATGAATTGAAAAATAAGTTTAGATAATTATTAAAATGTGAGTTTCTTCATGAAACACTATATATATTTATGTGCATGTATGTGTACATATATGTATATTTATGTATATTTAAATACATATATGCACATATATCTTTATTGTAAAGCAGGATTCCTCAGATAAAATACACTTGTTTACACCTAAGAGGCTAACTCTAATTTACAGCAAGATGCAGTGTACCTTAGTGTGTCATCCCTGCGCCACCTGAGATATGACTCCCTTGACAGAATGACTTTAATTGTTGCCATTAACAACTTCCCTACATATTGGGGGTCTCTAATCCCCTTGCCATATTCTACTTAGTAATCTGTAAGCCAAGCTTTCCTCATGTCCATATTTAGAAGGTAAATTTTGCAGAGTGTTGAACTAAAATATCTCACTCAGAATATGTTCCTTTCTAGAAACATTTATGCTTTTAACTAGTTACAGTGCTCTCAGCTGGCACCCCTGCTGATTTTGCTGACAGTAAAGAAACTACTGGTGCTCCAGAATCATCCTAGTCATCTTTTATACTTGGAAAATATGGCACTTTGTACTAATTTTATCCTTGATTTGGAAAATACTGGATGTTAATGCCCAGAATAGAACAGTGGTATTTTCTTAGTGAAGTGTGTTTCTTTTATAGAATTTCCTTATTAAGAATAAAATCTTACAGGCACTATATTTCAAGACTTTACTACTATATACAATCTGGCTCAGTCCAATATATATATACATGTACATATATATACATGTATACACATCATTATATTTCTATTCATCATCAGTTCGAATACTTGGAGTAAGTAGCTTACCAACTCAAGAAGAGGTAAATTTGTTGTTGTTGTTAATTTGAGATTATTATTTAATTTTTTGTTTAAGAAAAACCCATTTTGTTTGGGCATTGTACCTTGATGAACAAGTCGTATTTATTAAACATGCAAGAATGCATCCAAGTAATTACAATAAAAGTTTTGAATAATTTTAGGCTTCTTGAGGGTATGTTTCATTCATTGTTTTACTTGAGATAATAGAAACAAATATCTGACTAGTTTGAACATTGACAAAAGCTCAAGCAATTATTAGACATGGATTTTTTTTCCTTAAAATAAGATATAGTTCATTAAACAAAGGAGTCTTGGAGGCAGATCTAGTTCAGTTTTTCTGAGAAGTACATATATTGAAGGATGGCCATATTTTAAACTTTTGTAAAACTTCTTAAATTCCTTTGTTATATTCATATTTATCTTTCTTGTATCTCTCATGGTGTATTTTGAACTCTCCTATTTCGCTGTATCTTTCGACTTCTCACTTTAGTTTCTTTCCTATAACTCATTGTTATTATACTGTCTTATTCCCCTCATGTGACCCAGGGATTTTTTTTTCTCATACTATTCTCTCTCTTTCTATATGTATGCATATTTTCTCCTTCCCTGGAAATCAGTATGTTAGGATGCATTTAGTAGCAGAAACCTAATCAAATATATTTAAACAATCAAAGAAACGTATGAACTGCTGTGAAATGTATACAGGAGGGTGATCTTGACAAGTATACACTTGCTAAAAGATATTAATGAGGAAGAGTTTCTTTCCATCTCTGCACTGCTTTCTATGATTGTTGACTTTATCTAAGGCTGCCTCAGCTAATAGGCATATTCTTTTGCCACATTCAAAGGATAAGAGATAATATTTCTAGTATCTTCTGTGCAAATAGTGGGATTCCCTCACTCTCATTGGTCTGAATTGGGTCACTTGCCCATAATTGAAATGACTGTTATGGCCAGAGTTGAAGAATCTATTTTCTTCTCCCAGTTGGGACTAACCAATGAGTGAGCTAGCTCTGAGTGAGCTCAGTACCAGTCCCCACCCCCTACTCCAACACAGACTCTGAATTCTACACAATGGAAAAGGATTGACTTTCCCAAGGGAAACCAATGGTATTTGGTGGCAGTAAAGCCTGGAGAAGGACTCGAATGCCCATAATTTAAGGCCTCTCTCTTAATTGAAACTTTTTTTCTACTGTACTATTTCTTTCCATTACCAAACTTCCAACTTGATTCTTCAGTTTTAGTGAGAAACGTGGTTTGCTTTGCTCTCAAACATTTGTTTTCACGTATGTCTTGGAAGTAGATGTACTTCATATTCTTAGCTATTCTACAACTTACAATATTATCCATGTTTTCTATGAAATCATGGGGAAAATGTCAAGGTGCTACATTTAATATCAGCTGGTTTTCTGTGGTTATAAAAATCTAAATATATATAATAATAAGGAAATAAGCCATACATCTGTAAGTTAATTGTCTTCACAAGGAAGTTCTCTGAAGACTGCTACTTTTGAAACAATAAGGGAAAAAATAGGAGTGATTTCTCACATCTAAAAACAAATACAAAAGAGAAACATAATCTATCAAGGTAGTTATAAAGACTGAACTTTAGGAATACAACTTTTTAAAGTCAAGAAAGAGGATAATTGAAGTGATTTTTGCAGGAAAAATAAAACAAAGATTAGAGAAATTGAATTTAATACCACTGCAAACTATCTCTACTTACTACTTCCAGGGAAATATACTTTCAAAGTCCAAAACAGCCATTTCCAACATCTCTACAACACAGATGATATTACAAGATCCTATAAATACTCTAACATTTTTACATGGATATGCTATTTCCATCTTCCTTATTTATTATCTCTTCAGCTATTATCTTCATATTGATGTAAGATTTTGCTAATTTTTGTAATCTTCAACATATTAATATAATGGAGTGTTTAGTTTCTATATATGTATTTTTATATCTCAAAACACTTCAATACATGAAAATACATAGTGTGAATTAAGATGACTTTCTCACTGTATGCAGTTTATTACATAAATGCTAAGTTCATCTATTTCTTCAAGAAACAATAAATTTTAATTTGTTCAGTTATTCTGGCATTCACTTGAAAAATTTTCATTCTTAATTCTCATGCATAAATTATGGAATAAACTATGTTTAGATATGAGTCTTCAACTTTAAAGGGTTTCTCTAGGTCCACACAGGATTGTGTGAAAACTTTTTAACCAACCTCATCCCAATAAAATTCATGAAGTTAGAAAAAAAGGGAAAATCAGGAGCTTCCATCCAAGAGAAAAAATTTTCTCTAAAACTAAAATACAATAGTCTTTCAGTTCCAGTATCTTCAATTCTGTAAGTCAGAGGTCAGTGGAATAGAAGCTACAAAATAGGGAGTTGCAAAAGAATCCTATATTCTTCTTAGTAAATGGCGTCATCATTACATAGCTTTTGAAGTCTCAAACCTAGGAATTATTATTGAATTATCTTTTCCCCTCACTTACCCATATCTAAACTACTTTTCCATTTAATAAATATATATGAACTGATATATTTTCACTTTTAAGAGCTTACTTTTGTGTGTGTGAAAATTTCAGTGACTCCCACCAAAATTACAATTCACTCCCTAAACACAGCTACCATTCCATTTAAGTCACAATTCTCTTTGGTTTGGATAACTGCCATGGACTACTGAATGCTTTTCCTTCTCCACTCTTACCCTACTATAAAAATTTCTCCATATCGTTTCCGGATTATGATACTCAACTGTTCAAAGCACTTGGACAACTTTCAATTTTACTTATAAAATCCAAACTCCTGACTTTGCTCTTCAGTGCCCTTTGTGATCTCAGCCCTTACCTTCGAAACACATTTCCTATCTAACTTCTCAACTTCAGTCACTGACCTGATACCTCACAGGCCTTTGTGTTTCTAGAATGTTGCAAATTTTTTGTTTTTTTATTCTGCCTTGTGGCCTTTGTCCTAGCGCTTACCTCCGCACGGGAAGCCTTGCTATGACTGGTTCCTCCTTGTGTTTCAGGTTTAAAATCAAACATCACTGATTCAAGGAAACCTCCACTGACCAATTATCAGGCCTTCCAGATTCCCGTATTTACTTTTTCTTAAAGCATGTGACATTAAAACATGTGACATTAAACTTAATTTTTAAAACTATATATTCATTAAATGTCTCTCCATCCTCATCTCCTATCATGTACACTAAAATATAAGTCCTACAAGAGCAGAAAATTCTTTTTCGTGTTCTCTGATGTATAGCTGGGACCTAGGAAAAGGTCTGACAGAATTTTTGAAAGAAGAAAATGATTTTCATTTTTGGAATGGATATTAAATTGACTCTATTTACAAGTTGAGAGTTACAAGGATAATTTAAAGAATACCTTGAACTGTATTATTTTCTTTCCAATCTGAACAGGAACAGAAAAGATTTCTAAAAAGAATTTGACCTCATAAATTTCATAGTAGTAGGTATTTTTTTAACCACATGAGACTTGTTAGCTGATATCCTTTTTCACCTAATGGCTCTTTGTCTCTGAACTTTCTTGTAATTTCATCTCTCTTGAGATCAGCAGAAGGCTTCAAGCCAAGATATTAAGCTAAGCACAACCAAACCTCAAGATTTCATGTGGAAATATCCAACCAAGTAATAAAACATTGAAATAGAAAGAAAGAAGTTTGAACTTACTGTTAGATGATCTTATTTATTCTGGCCAAGGGAACCAGCTGGACTTTTTTCCTTTTACAAGTTAAAGATAAAAAGAATGTTAAAGTTGACACTTACGCACCAAAGTAGATGTCTTTTATTTGCAAGTCCTATTATCTGTCATTCGTTAGAGATGATTTAACTGAAGAAAGACACTTAGTAAACCAAGTATATTTCCAAGATGGTAAAGTTTTTGTGATAGTGTCCCTAATAGATAAAGTATTATAACTGTATGTTTGTTTCACAAATGCTAGAAAGAAAGTTACTAAACTTTAAATAAGTGAAGAGGTGAAATGAGAAAAGAGACCTGGCACCAGAGAGGTTCAGAAAAATGAGCATACATAAGGATAAAATATCATGTGTGGCCTTATTGCTAAGTAAATATTAGAAGATCACTTTTTGTTTCTCATCTATTCTGATGGGTAAATTTATTGAGTAAACAATTCAAATTATAATCTGATCTCTGTAATTATTAAAAAATCTCTTAAAGATATATAAATACTTACAGGGTAATAAAAAGTAGGAATCTATCATTTTTCTTCTTTTTAATTCCACCAATGCCATTTATTTTAAAGTATAGCTAGGATAGAATCTGATTTACATTAAAATATTTAAATCCTATTGTAAAATGAAATTCAGAAATGATACAACACACATAACATAATTACATTTGTGTGTATGTGTATGCGTGTGTGTGTGTGTGTGTGTATGGGTGAGTGTCCAAATACATGATTCCTTGACTGTAATATAAAGAAAAATGAAACGAGTAATTTAAAATAAAATAATACTACATTAGAAGAAACAAAGAACTGGTTTTGCTCCCAACAAAAAGTTACGGTGAATGTGACAGTTATAAATGCAGACTGATAGAAGTGTGTTGCATTTGCAATTTGATTTCTTTGTGTGGCATTTCTGATGAATAATTTTTAGCAATGACTCCCAACAACAACAATAAAAAAGTACTATCTTCCTCTTTTTGTATGGTAGTTTTGTTCTTAGAAATGTTAGTGAATTTTAAAATCTTACTAAAGTAATTTGTGTTTATTTGTAAGATGAACTTAGGTTTTAGAACGAGGTCACTATGATCAAGTATTTCTCCTATATGGCAGGCAGCAGGATGTGTAAAAGTTTATTGGACGCTTAGGACTAATCTTAATTTTTTCAGACTGTCCTGCTATTTGTAGGATGTCTGACATGTTTGACCCTTTGCCAATAAGTGTTTCAGTCCTTATAACGACAACCAAAAACAACTACTAGGATGTCATTGAACTGGAACAGGGGTTGGCAAACTACAGTCTGTTGTGCTAAATTTGACCTACGACCCGTTTTGTATGGCCTGTGAGCTAAGAATGGGTTTTACATTCGTAAAGGGCTTAAAGATAACAAAAAAAACAAAGATGGTGCAGCAGAGTTATTTACTATCTGGCCCTTATAGAAAATGATGCTGATCGAACTCCTGCACTTGTTCCATGATGACACATACTTTGTCTTGTTCACCACTGTAATAGGACTAGAAATCCTTCCAAAACATAGAAGGCACAAAATATTTGTGTAAAGGAAGGAAGAAACTATGATTAGAGTATAAAACTATAAAATATTAACACTGAAGGGAAATTATAGATCACACCAAAGATGGCAAAGAGGATCAGAACGGTGAAATCAATTTATCAGAGGGACTCAGTTAGGACTGAGATGCCATTACTTATTTTATCTATGACTTCCAGTAAATTTTCTAGTTCAATATATGCATATGTGTGTATGTGAAATTGTTACTGAACCAAAGTGGGTTGGCTTCTTAGTGAGTTGAAATCAAAGCCTTCACCAGAAGTAGCTGTCATACAAAGTCAAATCTATTTGCTGCAAATAAAGGAGACCACAGGAGATCTCTTCCAAAGCTGGGCTCCCCATGCATGGGAAAGCAGTGGCCATTTATTTCGGATGGAGAATGAATATTTAAAAGAGAGAGGTGAGTATTCACTTGCACAGGTGCAGTTGGAAAACATGCTTCCACATACATTGCATGTTATGGTAATAAGGCCGAAGCTCCTCCTGGGGTGGCGATCTTAACGTTAAAATGAAGCAAAGGTAATCTCTTGGGCACTTCTCTGCCAGACTCTGCAGGGGTCCCCCTTGTGGTGGGGTTTGGGCTCGTTCAGGGTGCTTGGTGACTGTATCTCTTAACATCACTAAACAAACAATTTGGAGAAACAGTTAAGTGCTTCCAAAACCTCCTTTGTGTTCCTTGGGGCAATCAATCGGTGACAAAATAACATTTTGCATGCTCCTCTGCACCAAATGTCATGTCTTGTTTTTCTTCTCCTAACATTTTTGGTAAAGATTTTCCTATATCATTAAATTCTTTTTAAGAATATAGGTTTTCAATGTCTACTTCAATATAGTACAATAGTTTGATTGCATCCTGTTTTATCTTCTATTTATAATTTTTACTATAAACAATATCATAATAAGTATCTTTCCTCTTTAGACATTGTCAGATTTCCATTTACTGAGAATTAATTTCTAACAGGTTTACTACTGATTTAAAAGATCAAAACAGCTTTAATGTTCTTGCTATATTATGTCAAACTGCTTTCACTGTACGCTGCATCTGTTTACAAGATTACTAGCAGCGCACTGATGTGTCTCTTGAAAATGTCTTCATTCATTCATTTAAAAGAAATAAGTCATCTGCCCTTTAGATATGACAACATTCTCAGAGAAAGCTGTTTATAAATTTGCCAATTTTATGACAGTGACAATTAGGTAAATTTTGCCCATAAATATCAATTAAAATTTTAAGAAATCATTTGTTGTTAAGATTCCAAGATGTTTCCTCTTGCTTTGCCTGCTTTGATCTGTTTCCTTATGTACTTTGCAAACAATCTGATTTTTTTTAACATTATCTTTCTCTTTTACTACAATGCCCTCTCTCCACAAAAAAATTACTTTAACTTCTGTCCTAAAATCCTCCATCAGGTTTTCATTCAGACCTTAATTTAATATTATTATTTCCATCTAATTCTCCTTATACGCAATCACGCAAGAGTGTGGGGCACAGTGTTGACAACTTTTATGCAATGAGTTTTAGTGCTGAGAGGATAAGACTAAGTGGATTTGGGGAACATATTAATCAGACTCTGAATATGATACTATCAGTATTTCTATATCTATATCTACATATGTACAGAGTTAACAAACCAAGATATAATACACGTTAAAGTGGACTAAGGAAGAAGTATAAGGTAAAACAAAATCTAAACTTATTGTATTGAGTAACGTGAAATTAAAAACACTATAGAAGGAACCATTGCCAGACAAAAATGTATTAATTTATTTTCCCTTGAGGAAGTTCTGCAAGAATTGCATTATGTTGATTAATGGGTGGTTATAGCTAGTTTTGTATGGTTCACTGAATTACATGCAAATGTAAGACATTTCACAGATTGGTCTTAATAGTCATAATACCATATTTAATGAGTATTGGCCTTGGCATAAGACTCTTAGAGTAGAAATCTCCAGGACATTGTAAATGTAATTCCTGTTGGCATTAGTGATGATAAAAAATTTGAAATAAAAAATGAGATATAGTGAAATTTATCCAGCTTCTAATTCACTTTATTATCTGTTGTAAGAACCAGACAGTTGAAGTTTGCCATATCTTACATCTTAGTAAGCCTGTTAGCTACGTAGGAAGTGCACAAAAGATGCCAGTACTTCTAAATTGCTTTGGTGCTCCCACCTCAAATAGTTAAATATCCCAGACTAGGTATTACTTTATTATATAATCAATATATTTTTTTCTCGTGCTTTATTTTTTATTGCATATGTAAGACTGCATGTAATAAGACACATCTTCATTTCATTTTGCATTTCCCAGTTGACCATGTGATACTTTGAGATGAGATGTAAGTAAAAATCATGTTGGCAAACAGAAAGTGGATTCACACTAAAATATTCATGTCTTTAAAATTGGTAAACTCTTTACTGATGGCAATACAACTAAAATATCCCTAGTAATCTTGCCTTGATTGAACTTACTGTGTCCCCTTATACTTAGTGTTTTTCATCTACATGATGTACATTACTCAATAAATATTCAAAAATTTATTTAAAGGTAATGTTCAAGAAAGATGCGTTAATTGTGTGTGCATGCATGTGTGTATGTGTGTGTGTGTATTTGTCTGTGTCTGCATATTTGGTTGCCAAAGGTAAACTCATTATGCATCTGTATATGTGGTGTGTCTTTTGGTTAAGACAAATGTCGACTATAACTGGATTGTTTTGATCTTATTGAGCTCCATCATGTCTATTTACACATCCAACTCAGCATAGTGATTGTGCATGCAGCTCTTGGTAACTCCTATATAGTCTGTGTACTGCAAAGTGTACAGTGAGTTTATTCGGTGGATTTACAATATCTCCATTCTCTGGAAGAAAGGAATGCTTGACTCTCTAGAATTATGAATTTATTTAGACACTAGAATTGAGTGTATCAAAGCAACAATATACTTAGTATAAAAGTGTTTTTAAAATTATTTTTTCCCAGTGAATGCCAAAGCATGCATTTAATTCTTTCAAAAATGTAGTAAAATTCTTTGGTGCCTAGCAAACAAATACAGTATTGATTATGCCATTTACTGAAACAGCTAATCTTTAATGGTGTTGTTTCATCCAAGAATAACCTTTATCAAAGACTGTTTGCTTGAAGCAAAGTTTCCTAAACTCTTGTTCTTTCAAAATATGTTCATATCTCATTCTTCATTTTTACTTCCCTGAAAAGTGCTACATATCCAATTTCATTCTCATAAGACTACACTAGAATGATTTAAGTCCTCACAAAATAAAATTGAACTTTTTTCCTTACAGTGAAATTTATTGACTCGATCTAAATTTAAACATAATATAACCATTTAAATATAATATAAACCATTAAGATTGAAAGATGTTATTTAATCTATCATTTTAATGCCAAAGCCTTCTCAATCCAGCCTAAATTTTAGTGAAAATTTTATTTCATGAAAATTACTATATCTCTATTGTATTATTTGATTTTAGTATTTATATTAATGTGGCATTAATACTAATATTTTAACAATATTAATATTATTATAATTAACAATAATAACATTAAGATTGGTTTTAACAGGATAATTTCAATAACGTTAACACAAATTTTAAATAATTGATTGAAAAAAGAGGTTTTCATATACTATATTATTGACATTTAATGATAGCTCAGAAATTACTTAATTTGCTGTGCATTTATTCATAAGACTGTCAGGAGACCCTTGAGTAATATTGAAAACAAAAATGTTCAAATATCACTAAGGACATTTTTTCATAAGTCAGATTAATATTAGCACGTAATTGTAACAAAAATAAAACTATCATTAGCTATTCCACAAAAGAAAAGTTGGCAGGGACCAGCCCAGTAGCGCAGTGCTTAAGTGCACGCTTTCCGCTTCGGTGGCCCTGGGTTCGCCAGTTGGGATCCCGGGTGCGGACATGGCACCGCTTGTCAATCCATGCTGTGGTAGGCGTCCTACATATAAAGTAGAGGAAGATGGGCACGGATGTTAGCTCAGGGCCAGTCTTCCTCAGCAAAAAGAGGAGGATTGGCAGTAGTTAGCTCAGGGCTAATCTTCCTCAAAAAAAGAAAAATTCTTTTTTATTTACCCACTCATATTTTAGATGTACATTTATTTTTTTATTAATGTTATGATAGATTACAGCCTTGTGAGATTTCAGTTGTACATTTTTGTTAGTCATGTTGTGGGTACACCACTTCCCCCTTTGTGCCCTCCCCCCACCCCCCCTTTTCCCTGGTAACAACCGATCAGATCTCCTTGTCAATATGTTAACTTCCACCTATGAGTGGAGTCATATAGAGTTCGTCTTTCTCTGACTGGCTTATTTCGCTTAACATAATACCCTCGAGGTCCATCCACGTTGCTGCGAATGGGCCAATTTTGTCTTTTTTTATGGCTGAGTAGTATTCCATTGTGTATATATACCACATCTTCTTTATCCAATCATCAGTTTCTGGGCATGTAGGCTGGTTCCACATCTTGGCTATTGTAAATAATACTGCAATGAACATAGGGGTGCAAGGGACTCTTGGGATTTCTGATTTCAGGTTCTTAGGATAGATACCCAGTAATGGGATGGCTGGGTCATAGGGTATTTCTATTTTTAACTTTTTGAGAAATCTCCATACTGTTTTCCATAGTGGCTGTACCAGTTTGCATTCCCACCGACAGTGTATGAGGGTTCCTTTTCCTCCACAACCTCTCCAACATTTGTCACTCTTGGTTTTGGATGTTTTTGCCAATCTAACGGGTGTAAGGTGATATCTTAGTGTAGTTTTGATTTGCATTTCCCTGATGATTAGCGATGATGAACATCTTTTCATGTGTCTATTGGCCATATTCATATCTTCTTTTGAGAAATGTCTGTTCATGTCCTCTGCCCATTTTTTGATCGGGTTGTTTGTTTTTTTTGTTGTTAAGCCATGTGAGTTCTTTGTATATTATGGAGATTAACCCTTTGTCAGATAAGTGGCTTGTAAATATTTTTTCCCAATTAGTGAGCTGTTTTTTTGTTTCAATCCTGTTTTCCCTTGCCTTAAAGAAGCTCTTTAGTCTGATGAAGTCCCATTTGTTTATTCTTTCTATTGTTTCCCTCAACTGAGGAGTTATAGTGTCCGAAAAGATTCTTTTGAAACTGATGTCAAAGAGTGTACTGCCTATATTCTCTTCCAGAAGACTTATTGTTTCAGGCCTAATCTTTAGGTCTTTGATCCATTTTGAGTTTATTTTGGTGTGTGGTGAAAAAGAATGGTCAATTTTCAATGTTTTGCATGTGGCTGTCCAGTTTTCCCAGCACCATTTGTTGAAGAGACTTTCTTTTCTCCATTGTAGGCCCTCTGCTCCTTTGTCGAAGATTAGCTGTCCATAGATGTGTGATTTTATCTCTGGGCTTTCAATTCTGTTCCATTGATCTGTGGACCTGTTTTTGTACCAGTACCATGCTGTTTTGATCACTGTAGCTTTGTAGTATGTTTTGAAATCGGGGATTGTGATTCCGCCGGCTTTATTTTTGCTCAGGATTGCTTTAGCAATTCGCGGTCTTTTGTTGCCCCATATGAATTTTAGGATTGTTTGTTCAATTTCTGTGAAGAATGTTCTTGGGATTCTGATTGGGATAGCATTGAATCTGTAGATTGCTTTAGGTAGTAGGGACATTTTAACTTTGTTTATTCTTCCAATCCATGTGCATGGAATGTCTTTCCATCTCTTTATGTTGTCGTCAATTTCTTTCAAGAAAGTCTTGTAGTTTTCATTGTATAGATCCTTCACTTCCTTGGTTAAGTTTATCCCAAGGTATTTTATTCTTTTCGTTGCGATGGTGAATGGGATTGAGTTCTTGAGTTCTTTTTCTGTTAGTTCATTGTTAGTGTATAGAAATGCTACTGATTTATGTAACGTTGTGAAAATGAAACATTCCAATGCGTGCAAATATTTGGGTATTGGTATCTCTATTTATCCAATTATCTATCTACCTGTATTACATATCTTGTATTGCATACTCTGACAAGCATGTAATTTTGGCACAGGATTATTATCATACAGAGCTATTAAAGTGAGTATTCTTCCTGAAAAAAAACCACATAGAAAATACCACATGGGGTAATCCTGTTGAAGAGATTAAACTCCATCATAAAAAATGCCATGAGAAAAAAAATTACAGTGGTTAGTTGTCATTTAATATTTCTAAAATAGGAGATAAACTAAAATAGATATAATATGTAGAGAATAAAAAACAAAGTGTTCTATTAACGTAAGTCTGATAATAGAAATATACAAACATATATTTAACTTTATTTAAATTTGTTCTACATGTTTAAATATATTAATATATACATACATTTTAGCATATTATATTATTTTTTATTCTCTCTAGTGTCTTTCTCAAAATGAATTACTGTTTCCTCTGGAGCTATTTTAAGTTAAAATTAATTTATAAATAATAAATGGAATCATGGGAGGAAGGGATGATAGAGCCGATGCTGTTATCTATGATTCTTCCACGGGAAATGATTTGGTGCTTCCTTGACCTCCTGCAGAGCAATTGTTTTCAAGCATTGCAAATGTTGAAATAATTAATTAACGTGATTTGATGGTTAGCAACTGAAATAAATATTTAAATTATAAGGATACATTATGTTGATGGTAAATGCATTCATTTGACAACCATTGGACTTCCAAAAGGTATTGTTTTAATAAGCATATCATTCATTTGAAAACTGGCAGTCACACTTAATAAGAGTAGGTCTCTACCATGAAGAACTGTCGCGTTGTTTAAAATGACATGCACCTAAAGAAAATGGAACAATCTTACTGGACAGAATGTACAACAGATAAGTAAACCATTGAGAGTTTCTAATGAAAAGTTGACAACAACAAAAGCCAATATGACAAATTACCTTCCTCATGTTCTCACCTGACCCAGATAGAAACCAGCCTACCAGCTTAGCCATTTTCTCCCACAGATTGCCCAGGACAGCTCCTTTCCTTTTCTTCCTGCCTGTGTTGACTAACCAAACAAACCAACAACTACAACACAGAGGACACATTGTAAATAACCCAAGACTGGCAGTGCAATTTCACCATATTTATGTTTTACAAAACTGTTTTGGTAATATTTAAACCTGAAAAAGCCAGTCGAGATTTATTCTGTTCCCCTTTGTGTTATTAGTAAGCCGTGTTCTGAGGCAGGAGTGAAAGGAGACGAAGCACAGTTCCTTTCCAATGCTGGATTTGTCACTGAGAGGGATGGGATTGCTGCGATTGATTAATAGAGAGACTCTTAACAGAACAGTGGAAACCTGCTTCCTTCATGGCATGAATTTTCAGCCACATTTTGAAGGAAAGAGAAGAAATACTTTCAGGTATGAGATGATTAATGTGAGCCCGAGCAAAGTGCTTGTACAGACCCTTATCCAGATGGGCCATTATTTTCACATCTCCATATTTTTGCGTATGATGTCACCCTTGCTGAAATTGAACTTCTTCTTATTTACCTGACAAAAAAGGCCTTTCTTCATGGGCCAAGTTATATGTGGAATGAAATAATATTGTGACATATTAGTCATCATGTTTCTCTCCATTCACATCTGCAAATACTTCCATTTAGCCAGGATGATATGAGCTGTGCATTGACTTGAGGAGTTATCACAGTGAAGCCAAGGTCAAACTCCGTAGTGCGGGTCCTATAACAAACAATATGTTGACATTTCTGAGTCTGTTTTTTCCTTTTCCTAAAGACATGACATTTCAGTGGAAGAGAGCATTGGAGAGAGAGCAATAGAGTGAGGTAGTGGTTTACGCACCGTAACCCACTCACTAGGGTTAGTATGCACCCTGCATCACTAGGGTTAGCATGAAGAAGGGGTGCAGGAAGGAAACACACCTGGAGGATCATCTGCAAGTAGGTGCCACTTGTGTTCTGTGTCCCATCTGGAACTCTGGCTGGCAGGAGCCTCACAGACTGCTTTGAACTCCCAGCATGCGCAGGGCAGAGATCCAAGAGAAGCTGTATGGAAGAGTGAGCCAGCTGTACTAAGTTTTCTGCAATCCAAAGAATACATAAGAGTAGGTGACAGAGCTCATATTTATAAGAAAGAACAGGAGAACCAGAAGCCTTTCCAATCTAAATAATTAGCTATACTGGCAGATGCAACATGGGCACAAGGGAAACACAGATATCTCAGCAGATGCCCTTGCGGAGGGAGTATGGGTACCACAGATTATATGAGATAATGCAAACCTTATTGGATGCCACACAACGACGTCTGGTGGGATTTTTGCTTATTCATTGCATCCTGCCCAACTATCCCTTGAAACTAATAAATGTCACCAATATGAGAGCAAATCCAGCAAAATAAAATGGGAAAAGTTTAAATTAATTCAAGAAGTACTGAAGTAACTTAGTTTATTCTAATACTATCAAGTTGAAATATCCACTATTGGGAATACTGGATGGTATACTGAGGCCTTGAAAGGACTTAAGTACAGTTACTTAAAAAATATTTTCACACACACGATATATGGCAGATTATATCATACTCATTACATCTGTCATCTCAAAATGAAGCCTGCCATGTTCCTCTTCTTAGTTACATCAATTGCTCTGTCTGCTTCACTAGAGGAGTTTGTTCACAGCTATTTTACAGCATCCAACAAAGACTTCCATACAGTAGACTCATTTATGCATATATCGTTCTCCCAGTACAATGGTCAATTTTCAGGTGTACAGAAAAGGCTTCTTCAAATATGAATCTTTCAGTTCCTATCGGGGATTCAATATCTAGCAGATGCACCATAAATGTGAATTTAATTGGATTTAGCCTGACTGAACTGAATTGAAATCATAGAGGAAGAGGTTCTAAGTTCAGTGAATGGCAAATATATTTGTGAAGATTAAGTATTGGGGCTCATTTTACAGTAAAAAGCATAAAAGACATTTATAATACCAGATGAAAATAGGAAGTTATAATAAAAGAGATATTGAAGCACAGAGAAAAGCATTTTGGATACAAATGAGAATAATTGCTTCCTGGCCTTATTTGTGAAAACAATAGCCTATGATCATGAAGAAATGAAAACTATGTTTTTCTCTTTAGAAATGGAAATCAGCGGCCGGCCCCGAGGCTGAGTGGTTAAGTTCATGTGTTCCGCTTCGGCGGCCCAGGGTTTCACCGGTTCGAATCCTGGGTGCAGACATGGCAGCACTCATCAGGCCATGCTGAGGTGGTGTCCCACATGCCACAACTAAAGGACCCACAGCTAAAAATACACAGCAATGTACTGCGGGGCTTTGGGGAGAAAAAGGAAAAATAAAATCTTAAAAGATAAAGAAATGGTAATCAGATTTTTCTTATAAATCTAATGGCATTCCTAATGTAAAAAATAATATATGTGAACATATTTCCTGTAATATAAGGGACAATACAATGTAAAGTGCTATTATCGTTGCATTTCTTAATATAATGTATAATTACGAACAGTCGCGATGATATTATATTGAAAAAGACATTCGTTCAATAAACAAGGCACTGTTCTAGGAGATGAAGATTTAAGAGGGGGAAGAAACACACAAATTTCTTTTAGCTCATGACTTTTTATTTAGTAAATTATATAATACAATATTCTTGCCAGTTTTTGAGTAGACAAAAGAAAAATTTCAGCTTTAGCTCTACATTAGTTTTATTTTATACATCTATCGAGAGGCACTCCTTAAAGATATTGCTGTAATAATAAATGGCCAGGAAGGAGGTTCAATATTAATTATTTTTAAATATCTTCTTCTTGAAAAGAAGACTTCTCTGTGGGCTGACTCACCTTGTAGTTTCTCAGTTCTGAGTTATCAAACATTCTGTTTGATCTTTCTCTAAAGATGATTCACACCCTTCGTCTGAGAAGAAATCAACCCTAACCTAGGAAAACGTTGCCTTCACAGCGCCATTTGATCATGATATGTGGCCTGCAGAAGAATATGTATGTTGAATGCACCGAGGAAGCATATCTGTGGACAAGTGAAAAGTGGTGAAAGCAAGTCACAATAAAGAAAAAAATTTTAAAAAGTACAGTAACTAAGGAATGCTGAAGTGCAAATACAATGGAAGGATAGCCAAATATTGTAAGACAATTCATCAATTAAAGTGAAGTATTTATCAAATGAGCACTATAAAATAATTTTTAATGTTTATATTAAATATTCTAAAGATTTTGATATGTGGATGGGAACTCAGTATTTGATGAATAAATGAATGAAGGGAAAACTGAACAACTAAGTTAGTTTGTGTGCCATTATCCAAGGGTTGTACTTAAAGGAGATGGTATATAAACAACAAAAAGGAAAACAGCAAGTTGACCTATTTATTCATCCCCAAAATTTATGCCCAGCATCAACTAGGCACTTATGATAAGAGGAGAAAGCATACAATTTTTGGTTTCAAAGATGCAAAGATTGATTTCAATAACTGTGGTAGAAATAAATATTTTGTGCTCTGTCTGCAGATGTCTGCAAAGTGGTTTTATCTCCCCATCTGTATCATTCAGAAGCAAGGGTCTAGAAAAAAATAACGCTCTGGTGCCAGGTAGGTGAGGCTTTTTTATCAGCAGTCATTTCATTCTCCTACATTTTGATAAACCTCAGACAAATCTATGGAGCTCCTCCCATAGCATTTAAAATTGCTATGAGAAAAGTTAAGTCCATTTCAACCAGTTATGCTTCAAGATGACTAAATTGACTATGATGCTCTATCTTCCTCTCCTTAGAAGTAAGAAATAGAATGGGCTATTAAGAAGGAAGATCTAAATTCTACTTTATATTCATTCCACCCCTAAAATGGATGTCTGGCATTGTACCTCTGAAAACAGATATCTGTTTTAAGAGTGTGAATACAAGAACTGGGGCCATGGGCACACTGAAAATTAAGAATCAAGATGAATCTTTATATCTCTAAATTTTCTCAGTCTGCAGTTGGATCTGACAGATACTTTTGAATTACACAATTTTTAACATATTAAATTGGCCCAGAAACAGATATTCTAATTCTGGGAGGTAAAGTTTAGAGTAGTTAGCAAGATGGCTAAAATACGTATTCCCTTTGACCCATTAATTCCACATTAAAGATTTGAGTCTAAGGAAATAGGCAGAAAGGTGCAAACTAATAAATTTACAAGAATGTTTATCACAGCATTATTTATCACAATGAAAAATTGGAAACTTCCTAAAAGTGGCAAATCAAATAGATTATGGTATATCATTAGATGAATAGCAATAAACCCTGATAAAAATAATATTTAGAGGTATAGGAAATTCCTCATTGTGGCACATTAAACAAAAATAGATATAAAACTGTAAAACACCATAATCACAATTTGGAAATATTTTTTATAGGAGGATAACATGTGAGCTTCATGCTATATTTGAACCCCAGAGGTGATATACTTGGGTGCCATATTTTTAAATAAACTTTTCCCCAATGTTTACTAACTGAAAGATTTCACATAAAACTTTGACAGCCATACACATCTTAGGAATCCTAAAATTTCTTATAAATAATATGCTCTTGGGGTATGACTAAAAGATGTCCACTTATATCTACCCCTTACAACAATTTTAATTTGCTTCCTAATAAAAAACTGTTAAAAATTCCATTCGTTTTAATTTAAAAGCATGTGTTTAATCTCAAGTCAAGGTACATAAACAATTCTCATAGATATGGAAAAAAGCTTATCGCTTGAAAAATGAAAACAATAAACAATAATTTGAGATTAGTATATTATTTTAAGTCTGTAGGATATTACCTTTGAGAAGGGCAGCTTGTTTGGCCTGCAGACCACCTAAGAAGCTAGAAAAAAGTCAGATTTTTAGGATATTGCTCAGAATCCCTCTCACCTTGGTGTTCTGAGAGTATGGAAACATCAATTTTAGGAATTTGTTCATAGCATGCACAAGGTAACTTCTAGGCAAACTAAGAGGCATGTTAATCTTCCTAACCTAAGGGTTATCTTCCTCAAAACCTAAGGGATGGAGCCTGAGTTTTAATCAAATATAAACTAATAGATTTAAACATATTATATGATTGAAGGATGAATATAATATAGAAAATGAAAGAAAACATGAGTACCTCATTTAAAAATCAGTGACTGAAAATTTTACATTAGCTTTCAAAACATTGTCAAGTAACACTTTTTGGTAAGAAATTACTATTGTAAAATAATCCTCAAAGAGAGGAAACTATCTGATTAGAAAAATAGGCAAATATTTGAAAAAGCACATCAACATATTTACCGTCAAAAATACTCCATGGAATTTAAAATTCAATGGAATCGCTATTGAATTTTCCAAAACCACAAATTCAAAATGTATATAAATTCCTTTGGAAAACATGATTTTTTTTTTCAGGTAACATGCTGGAAAAATAACACTCAACTAAACTGCAAAGAAAAATATAATTATTCTTTAACTTATTAAGGTGTATGATGTGAATGGTTTAAATAAATACAAATAAATATAAATCAGTATTGAAGGAATTTAAAAATTAATTCAATATTTACTGAACAAACCATCTTCAAAATATACATTTAATATGCACATTCTCTCAAGAAACATGGTAATATATTAAGAAAGATAAAATCCATATAAAAACAGCTAAAGTGAAAACATCATAGTGCCAAAAATAAATAGCTAAAGGGAAAACTTCAAAGTGCTAAGTTTTAGATCAGATCAAAGATCTACCTAAGATATCTCTTTGCTGGAACTTTGATCTTTCTAGGTTTTTATTGCTTAAATGGTGATTGTAATAAGATATTGATGTGATGAAAAAAAATGCCAATAGATACAAAGAACAGTTAGTTTCCTCCACATGGATGGCTAAGTGGAGCAGAAGCCATAGTCATAGAATTGATAGTTATTTGGCCAAACTAATCTGACCTTCAGCTGCTGAGATTACCAATTTGTAGGGATAAGATTTCCATAAGATTCAGAGGGACGTTTAATATACTCCTAGCCTTTGTTTCTGTTCACATAGTTGCAGTTAACTGACAAACACCCCAGCACATACCTATACGGTATTAGGTCTGAGACTGGCTGGATCAAAGGTCCATTTCCTAGGGTCATTTTCTCAGTCATAGCATATAATTATCCTACACTGGTAAATTCACTTGGCCACACTGTTATTTCTATTGTCAGTAGCTGGGTTATCATGAAAGTTTAGTTTCCCCATATTTATACCAATCTCAGATCTTCAAATTAAAAATAACAAACAAATAATAATACATTCAGGATGTAATTCTCATATTACCAATGACTCTAAACTTTCCAAGATAGTAGACAAAGAAGAAAATAACTTACTAACAGGCATAGTCATAAAGGCAAACTATAAGTTATATGTAGGTAAATGTTAGGTAATTCATTGAGAAGTAAATATCCCAAATGTCACAAATAAAACAAAAGCTTATGGAATTTATACCCCAAGAAAAGAAAATAGGATACCATATAAATCATTTTATAAAAACAATGAATTTTAAAAAACTAAGAAAAATATGAAACTGACATACAAAATAGAATCACATTGTTAAAGATAATATCTAATGTTTTTATGGTGTCACTTTGCAATTTAAAATACCCTTTCATAGAGCCAGCCCTGATCACCTAGTGGTTAAAGTTTAGCACTCTCACCACTTTGACAGCCCGGAGTTTGTTTCCCAGTTGCAGAACCACACAACCCGTCTGTCAGTTGCCATGCTGTGGCAGTGGTTCACATAGAAGAACTAGAAGGACTTACAACTAGGATACACAACCGTGCCCTGGGGCTTTGGGGAGGAAAAAAGAAGAGGAAGATTGGCAGCAGATGTTAGCTCAGGGCGAATCTTTCCCTGCAAAAAAAAAAATCCCTTTGACCTTTTTTCAATAAATCGCACATTCCACATTTCTTTGGGAAAAAAGAAATAAGAGAAAAAAAAGAAAAAAATACCGTTTCATAGACTGTAACACATTTGATTCTCAAAACTAGTGTCAGGGCAGAGGAAAACTTCCTTTCTTCCCTTTCTGTGTTCTTGTGGCTGGACTAATAGCAAAATTGACCCAAGAGCAGATTAACAGGAGAAAAACCCAGTTTATTCCTTACATATTGGAGACCATAAAGAGATGATGCTAGGAGAGTGAACAAAGTAGACGGTATATAACTCTTTCACACAGAGAAACAAATTTGTGAAGAACTGACAGGACAAAGAAACTTAGGTTTGAGGTACATAACTAGTGAGGAATTTAAGCAGCATTTAGGCTTGAGGTAGTAAATGAGCAAGGTTTGTTATGCAGGTCTCTTGGCCCTGAGTCCCCCAGCTCTGGTGACAAAGATGCAGAGAGAGTGCCTTTCACATGGGAGATTTATTTCGTGCTTTCAGGGGAACAGAGACAGGAGGTCAGAACGCCCTCTTTACTTCTCAAGTAACTTCAATTCAATATAATTAAATATGCTATTGCAGGATATTTTGGGGTGGCCTGCCCTGGGCCCCAACACGAACTTATCACCCCTATTTCACAACTTATCATCCCCATTTGAGACCACCTAAAACAAGGAACTTAGATGCCTTTTTAGCCCAATGCTAATGTTCAGTGATCAAAGAACTACAAAATATGAGCTCTTACTCTTCCAAATGTTTTGTTAACTCCCATTTAATTTTATCTCACAAGTATCGAAACAGTCATTGAAGGCTTCTCTCCGCTTTAAACCCTCTTTCCCCTCCCCTGCAAATGCCATGGGAAATACCTCAAACAGGAAAGTTTAAGGCTGAAAGAAAATACAATCAAAAGTTTGAACTCAAACTGAAAATTACCCTGCAAACACATCCTCTGGAAAGATGAAACCTGACTGATCTCTTCCTCATGGTTCTTTCTTTCAAATGACTCTCTTTACCTGAAACAAACAGAGCTGTGATCAAGAGGATAGTTAGGTGTAAGGGGGAGCTTTGGGCCAACTGGATGCCAACACAATAGAGCACGTCTCATCACATAGGAAAATGCATAGAAGAAAAATGAGCACTGGGTTTGGAATACATCCTGTGGAGAAGAGAGCTACTACCTTATTTTCTAATATGATTAGAGGGTAGAGAAGCGATGGCAACCATCAAGGAAGAGAAAATACAGAGGAACGTCTATATCAGCAGGTAGGAAAAATAGATTGAATAGCAATTTGTTTAAGCTTGCAAAAATAAGGGGAAAAAATAAAAAGGAAAAGGCAACATAAATGAGAACTAAAGTAAGTTAGAAACAATTTGGATCATATACGGAAGTTGTTAGGCTAGGTGAGACTGGTAAAGAAGATTAAATACAACAAAGAGAATTTTCAGATTGAGTTAAGAAAACTGGGATATATGCATTTTTAATAAAATCATACTTAATGCAAAGTGAAAAAATAGTTGAAAATAAAAATTTGGACAAAGATATGCACGTTAAATAAAAACAAAACAAGAATGATAAGTTAATATCACGTTAGAGCAAGGATAAATGTACTAAGGTACCAGGTGTACCAAATAACATTATGCAATGACTGAGATCCAATTTACTAACGAGTAAGAGGGCGATAAATCGTTATAAAATTCACACATATGTACACATATGTATTGATATTTAATATAAAACACAAAAACTTTTAGAAATGAAAAAAGATTTTAAGTAGAAGATGGCAATACATCTCCTAAACTGAGAATGTTATCTTTCTATCCATTCAACATACACAAAAGTTGACTTCGTACTTCTCCATTTTAAAAACTGATTAGATAGAGATAAAGGAGATAGAGAAAAAGGAGGAGATCATAGAGACATCAGCAGAGATTGAGGTCTGAGTATATATTATTCAACTTTGTATTAAGGTTTAACATAATTAACCATAGTTATGTGTGTAACTATGTTACGTTCATGCAGTTCTCTTGAGTATATACCTTAGTAAGAATATGCTCAGCAATGGGGTACCTGAATCACAGGGGTAGAAAGATGTTAAATTTTAGTAGATTCTGACAAAGGGATGTCCAGAATAGTTGTAAAAATTTATCTACTACGAGTAATGTATGAGAATTGCAGTTGTTCAATATCTTTGCCATCACTTAGCATTTTCAATCCTATTAATTTTAACTCTATTGGTGTGAGTTTACTGTTATTTCATTGTAGTTTTAATTTGCATTTACCTGAAAATAATTGTTAAATACATTTTTTATTGGCTAATTGGCCATTTAGAGACCGTCTTTTGTAAAGTATTTTGTTCAGTTTTCAGTTAGGATTTTTCCTTCTTTTTGATTTATAGATTCTTCTTTTTGATTTCTATATGTTTGTTTTTTTTAAAATTTGTTTGTTTAAAGGAGGTTTTATATCTTTTGTCAGATATGATAAATGAGTTTTAGGGGAAATTGGATGAGAAAAATTGGAGACTGTCTTATTGTTCTTTCTAGAATCTGGCTGTAAATGGAAAGATAGAACGGCATTATTTATAGAGAATGAACTAGATCCAAGCGAAAGAATAACATACTTATATATGCTCAGTTGTTATTTTGCTTGTAAAACATTCTAAATTCTACAAAACAAACATTAAATATGTCTTAGTAAGTAATTAAATTTTCAACATATGCATTTTCTAGGCTAACACCTATTTTTCCTGGTTGGTGCTGATAAAATAGTCACAAGATAAAATTAGAATAATTTGAAATGACTACAGTAAGAGAACACTAGGTCTGCCCACACTTAATGAGATGACGATTTTTTACCAGAAACTAGAAACACAGCATATGTCTAATTAGAGAAAAACTGCTGATTCCATTAGGAACAAGAATTTCTGCCTCCTAATGAAAATTTATTTGTTGTACATCATAATCACTATCTCTATTATGTAGCTACAGATTTTTATCCTGTAGCCAAATATGCTTTCTCAAAAGATATTTCAGTTAAAAACATATGTATACTTAGTATATGTATATGAATAAAAAAGAATTCTATAATATACAACCAAATAATCATATAATGCATATCATCTCACACAAATCAACAAAATATTATAACTCTCACCATTTTATCTATGTATAGAAACTACTACACTGTTTTTCTGAATGCATTTTCCTCAAGGTGGGTCTAGATTGATTGTGTTTATCTTCTCTAACACAAAAATCAGGGCATTGAATGTTGAAAAATCACATCCATATAAATAAAATAGTGGCATCTACAAACTCCCCCTTTCCACTTTCCTTTGACCTACTTCTGTTTGGGGGCTTTTAATTGTCTTAAAACTTATGAGTTCTTGCCTAGCTAGTTGCAAAAATGATAAACAAAAATCATTACGGAATTATTCTTTCAAGGAGTTTTTTCAGCTGAAAAAATATAAAGAATCATGTACTACACAATAAATTTAAATTTTAAAAATTTTGTCAGAGAGTATAAACATTCTATTGAAGGCATCAAAAACATTTATTAATATTTATGAAAACTTTGAGAGAGCTGTATAATTTCCTCTTACTACAGTGACTAGGGATGAAAGTCTCTGTAGCTGTAACTGTAGTATATGTATAGATATGCTATCGAGCTGTATTATTCTCTGCATCGCACTAATATGGAACATTAAAGAGAGAAAAAAAACAACACCTTTAGAAAAAGCATCTGGAACCTTGGTTTCGGAATGATAGTTCTAAATATGATTTACATGTGTAACAAATTTCTGCAAAATTTTATTTCTTGAGGTTTTACGGGATTGAAAATCATAGATATGGTTGCTTTCCTTCTATAGTCTACTTTTCTTCTTTTCCTCCTATGGTCTTCCCAAATCAGTAAATGGTACCACTATCCACCAAGTTACTCATGTGAAAAAGCCGGAAGACATTCTTGACTCTCCCGACTGTCAACTGCCTTTCGCAGGTCACATCATTTCTCACCTGGACTAGGGGGAGAAAATTCTCCCGGCAGGGATCTGTTCTTTCATTCTTGACACTCGCAATCTGTTCTCCATACATTAAATAAAGTGATATTTAAAACTACAAATCTCACTGTTTAAAATTGATTTTCATCTGCAAAATTCCAATCTGCATATATGACCTACCGGTTCCTCTATTACTTGCCTGTGCTGACTCTTTCCACATCTCAACCACTCACCCAACTGCTTGTGCTGTAGTCATACCAGCCTTCCTTCCATTAGTCTGTGAGCTAAACTAGTTCCACCTTCAGAAAGTTTCGATTTCCGTTCCCTCTGCCTGAAACACACTGCCCTCATATTTTCTTTTTGTGACCCAGGTCATAGTACGATGTCAGAACTCCAGAGAATTGTTCCTGACTGAAAGGCCATCCTTGACCACACCCAACTCAAACCTGACTCTATATATCAGAGTTCCCTGTAAACTTCTTTCTTGTCTCTTAAAACAGGACTTGGCAAATTATAGACACAGAATATGTATTTTATAGAAGAACAAATATCATTCACTAGTGAATGTAATTCTTAACTTACAGATTTCTTAATTAGTATAAAATTGTGGAAAGGAGAGGAGAATGATGTAGAGGAAAAGGGAGTGACTCTCCTAGCAAAGGGTAGAGTTCAAATCTCATCTCTTCTGTTTACTCACCAGACAGGCAAAATATACAACACTACTGATCATTTTCTACAAAAAAAATTAAAAACTAACTTCCTAGAAATAACATCTAATAAATGAAATAAAGTTGCACTTTATATGTATGGCACTACTTAAAGCTTAATAAATGTTAACATTCTTTTCTGTGTACATATGCTTAAAAATAACTTCTTGAGATAACTGCATTGTCTCATGCAAGGGAAATTATTAGGAAGCAAGTGCATTCAGGAGAAATAAATATATACTTAACTGCATTGAAGAAGGATAAAGAATTGAAAAGCTTTGTCTAAAAATGTTATCACTAGAGAGTTATGGCTATTAATCTTACAATACAAATAGACACAGTTTAGAAGTCTTCAAAAACACTTCAGTCACTTGTATTTTTCCTACTTAGAAGTAACAAAAGCCATGTTACTGTATGTGTGTTTACAGATTAAAGACAATTTAACGTACAACACATTTCATAAGAGAGATGAAACAAATAACTTCTCTCATTATCTAAATGTAGACCAAACAACTTGCTAATTTCCTTTTGAACATCCCCAATTGTTTCCAAAGATACATTTATCACAATAGTTCTAGTTTGTTAAATTACAGTAGATTTTTAATCTTCTTTCTCAAAGGGCATATTCTCATGTTCCGTATCGAACAACTAAAGTCATTAGAGAATAGAGAATTAATAGCTCTCATTAAAAACATCTGGAGAATTTCAGGACCGCCATAACTGCTGCCAACTTGTTCTCCCTAAGTGGAAATCAAGGTTATATCCTTTATTCTTGCTTTTAAATTGCCTTTAACAAGTTTATCCAAATGAAAACTGCTACACCACACTAAGATTCAAATTCAGTTGCCATCCAGGAGAGGTATAAAACACTAGACTATTAAGTCAGTTTAATCGATAATAAAAATTACCTTGACATAATGTCAATTAATATAGGAAAACCAATGCTGTTTTTATTTTTCCCAGTAAAACTGACAGAATGTTATACCCTTATTATTGCCATTATTCCTAAGGATATCAAGAGAAGGTAACTGATTTTTCACTAACTATGTAGTTGATGAAGAACCATAATAGCCTTAGAATTGTTACCTCATATACAAAACCACATAGCGCTGGTCTAATGCGGTAAGACAGAAGAGGCGATCTTAAATTGTAAGCCGTTTACATTGATTTTCAATTCTTAAATGGTTATTCAAAAACTCTATCATAGAAAACAAAGCATGAGAAAGGGCATTTAAATAATCTATTTTTTAATTCAATAGCATCTAATTTGTTAACTTTATTTTACATTGTGCCTTAATTCTAAAAGTACAGAAAAATAGAGTTCATCTAGATAAAAATATTTGATGTATTTTAATCAGTCAGAGGATAAACTGGAAATCTGAAAGAGGCAAATAGAAAAATACGTGATGTGAAAGCAGTAGAGGAAGAGTTCTGCCCACGGTAATCTGAGAGTGTCAAAACGATTAGCAAATCGAGCAGGATCTTTCTTACATTGTGGCAAATTTTTTTTCCTTTAATTTTTTACTTGTTTTCTACTGACAACTCAAAGTTTTTGATCATCAGTTTTCCTCAGAATTATAATTAGTTTTTTAATCATTTCATACAGTTCCTTTATTTATGTTTAATTTTAAATTTTAAAGTTTCTGCAGAATAATTTCTGCAGAAAAATCTCACTACTTATATCATTTGTACCTGACAAATCTTTCATTATCCCAAGGATAAACATGTTCTTTGTAAATTACTATAGTTTAAAAATTATTTTCAAACACTAACATTCACTGAACCATTTCTATGTGCCACATGTCAGGTACTTTTTTTATATAAACTTTTTCCTCTGGCTATAATTAACACATTAGTGGTTTAAAGAAGTGTTTATTAACACCTGTGTATTTGGTATTTCATTAAACATATTGGTTTATTGACAACAACATAAACATAGGAATACGTAAGTATGCCCTAAAGTAGCCTACTATCTATTGAGGAAGATAGAATTTACAAATCAGTTTACCAGGGAAGACTTCAATGTGAGCTAACAGTTTAAAGAAAATCTTTATAAATAATAAAGTGCATTCTATCCATGTGATTTTTTTCCCCAAAGATCATACATTTCTTTTCAAAAGGACATATATTTTCATAAATAGCATTCAAGGAACAAAACTAAGGTATCAATTTTAATGAGTTGGCATACCGGCTTCTTAGATTTATAATTAAGATATCCTTCTGATTATTTAGTTTCTTTCCTTAAGTAATTCAATCACAAAGGCTGAGATTATGTACAAATATTATTCTTGCTATCAGTGTTTGTATGATATTTTACCTCTGGCCCATCAAATACAATACAATATGCTGAACGTCAAATGGGAGTATAGATAGAATAGTGGTAAACCAAAGGGTTTCAGTGAGGAGGTCAAACGGTTTGAATTGATTCCCAGTTCTGCAATGTACTAACTGTATGATTCCAAGCAAACATCTTAATGGACCTTCAGTTTTCTCTTCTGTAAATTGGGGGCAACACCATTACCTTTCTCATGATATTGTTATGAAATTAAATAAATTAATACAAGTAAAATATTAGGAAGAATATCAGGGTTATATGGAAGATTAGAAATTTATTACAAATTCAGTGGCACTGACTCCAAGCAGTAGAAAGTGTTTTCCTAGATTACACACATCCAAACAGATTATATTATTCCAAAGCACAGAAACATTACTTTTTTCTATGAAGTAGGATATTACGTGATTGATACAGAAATGTAATCCATCACCTCAGCCATGTTAACCCCATACTCTTAAGAGAATGGTTCCCAAAATATGCCCCGGCTAATTGCTAGTTTTTAAAGACATTCTGCAAAGAGATTTCTGTGCTCAAATGAATTTTGAAAATACTGTACAGACATCATTCATTTGGCAAATAGCTAGTCGTTTACTATATAGTAAATTCTGAGTAAAAACTAAAGTCAAAAAACTTTAAACCCAATAAGTAACAAAATTATATATCTACAGCACTCACCCTTCCCTGTGTATGTGTGAGAGAGGGTCATTTATAAATATACTGTAAAACTGGTGTTCTGTAGAATACAGTTTGGGAAATATTGCTTTGAGTCCACAGATGTCCTTTTAAATAGGATCAAAAAATAACCATGAGATCTTGATAGCTATGAAAACTCTCCATGTGGTGAGACTTTTACAAGAACCTAAAACTTTGACTACTTATTAAAACTCTGCAAACATCTTAGGTCTGCAAAAATTTCCTAGAAACCCAACTCTTAAATACTAGCTTTATTATTAGACTGCTGGCGATTGCTGCTTCCCTCCAGGCTAGAAACACGCCTAGAACAATCTTCTAATGATTTCACTTCTTTTCTGAAACCTAAGAAATGCAGACATATATAAAATATGAGAAACTTTAAAGTTGTAAAAGTTAACAAGTTTTGTGAAACTTCAAGTGTCAGGAGAAGTTCAAGGAGTATAATTATTAATTTAAAACAATTTTCTCACTTTTAAACTGTCATTTCTAGGGATTATTAAAAGCAGAGCCAACCAAAGCCAGTTTTCCTGTAGTCAGTATATTCATAAGCGATGGGTGTTAGAATTGTAGTTCTCTTATTCTGCTAATGTAGCTGAAGACGAACATACTTAAACAGCACATAGTTAATCTTTAATTTATAATTTACCTGTATATGTAAAGGTGAGTTTATTGTTTGTAAACAGGAGGTCCGGTTGAGTGTGATAAGCATACCAATTTGAGGAACAGATGATTTGCACATTGAGTTGCCCGTATAAAATCAGCGCTCCAGTTTGCTTTGAGTTAGCAAACATTCTGCATTGTATGCAGTCCCAAATAGCATGAATAAGCAGGGTAGAAAATACAGAATCAGAATAGAGGTCAAAATTTTCAAGACGGCTTCACAAAGATAACATGATAATGAAAGCCACGAACTAATAATATGTTCACTAATGAGCTTTAAGTTCAACATACGTATTGGCAAACAACAGATTCAATAATGTTTCTTCTATAAGCATTATATTTGTTTTATTCTTTCTAAATTTTAAAATCATTTCTCTGGGGCCGGCCTGGTGGAGCAGCGGTTAAGTCCCTTGTTCCACTTCTTGGTTGCCTGGGGTTCACCAGTTTGGATCCCGGGTGCAGACATGGCACTGCTTTGCAAAAGCCATGCTATGGCAGGCATCCCATATATAAAGTAGAGGAAGATGGGCATGGATGTTAGCTCAGGGCCAGTCTTCCTCAGCAAAAAGAGAAGGATTGGCAGCAGTTAGCTCAGGGCTAATCTTCCTCAAAATAAAAAAAAAAGATTTCTAAAAAAAAATAAATAAAATAAAAGCATTTCTCTGATCTTTAACTTAGAAACAGCTAAAGGAATTCTATCACTGTAAGGTAATAGAAATGCATTATCTCAAAATTATCTTTCATTTATTAAAGAGAATTTTAAAAATCTACCTAAAATGTAATACCAGTAAAACTTAAGCAGTTTTCTGATTTTTTAGCTTATTTATAGGAATAAAATGGATACAGGAGAGCAGTTAAGAAGAAACTTTTACTCTCTTTAGATAACTTTATGCTTTCCAGGCTTATCAGATATTTCAAGCTGACATTCTTTACTATGAAATATCCATGTATGGTAGGGTCAAGAATAGCCAGAGAAAAGGATCGTATAAGATGGTATGGTAGAGAAAAGGATGGCTACAACTTTATTTTTTGGTTGGTACTGTGATAAGATGGTCACAATACCTAGGTTTGATTGGTCTTTAAAATTGACTATTTCTTTCACGAGGCACATTTATGGGTTCTCTGAAGAACTCATACGCTGGGGGTCTCTCAGCTGCATTTACCTAATCTTAATAACTCTCTATTAGACTGGTTGTTTACCTTCCCTAATTTCCCAACTATCCATTGGTCACATCTCAGCTTCAGTCTCATTTGGTCTCATTGCCTGTCCAAATGGACAGAACAACAAAACAAAACAAAATAAAACCTATACTGTTTTTTTTTTCCCCATGCATGGCTTACAACTTAACATTCAGTACTACCATGGACAGCAGAATTGAGGGGCTAATATACTAAAAAAAAAAAAAAAAAAAGGAACCTAAGAAAAATGAACACAATCATCTCACAATTTTCCTTCAAAGCATCTGTCCAAAATCCCAGCTAAATAGGACAGCTAATAAAACCATAGGCTTTTGCTTGAGACCAGTGAAGAGCTAGATTCCAGGAGACGAGGCAAATTGGAAGTATAACTAGCTCCCATTATGACTGATGCAAAGCTTCCAAAAATCTCATTCTTAGACTAAAGCGATCTGCTCTTACTCTATCAACCTGTGAAAAAAGATAATCCTCTTAAAGAGAGAATTTCAGAGAACTTAGAATTAAAAAAAAAATGCATGGAAAATACAGAAATGGAAGTTTAAATAACTGTAAGTAAGGAGGCAATAGACGGGATTAGCAGATGACAGAACACATCAGAAGAGAGGATTAGTTAGCCATAAAAGATGTTAATAGAAAAGCAAAATAACGTCCACAGAGAGAAAAAAATAGAAAATACTGAAAAGAGCAAAAGAAATAAATGGAACATGACAAAAATATCTAATGCATATGAAATAAGAGTCCCAGATGACGAGAAAGAAAATAGGAAAAAGTCAACATGTGAAGAAATAATGACTGGAATTTTCTAATTGACAAGTCACAGCACCACAGATTCAATAAACTCTACAAATCCTAAGAATATAAATATAAAGAATACTACACCAAGGGGATCTTGGTATATTGTGAAAACAAAAGAGAAATAAAAAACATTAAAAGTATCTGGATAAAACAGATGTATTGACCTCAAAAAAGGAATAATAAGACTAACAGCTGATTTTTCAACTAAAAGCATGACAGCAAGAAAACAAAGAAATAGTACATTTAAAGTCTTGACAAAAAATAACTTTCAAAATATGTGTACTAAACAACAAAGTTAAGTGTATGCTAACCAAAATGTCTTCCAAAACTGAAGACAAAATAAGGATGTTTTAAGATGAAAAAATGGGATAATTCAACTCTGCCACATGTACATTAAAAAGAAGTATTAGAGAGAATTCTCCAGGAAAAAGAAAAATAATTTCATATGGAAAAATCATAACACAGAAAGGTATAAAAAGCATCAGAAAGGGAAAATCTATAGAAAAAAATAAATAAATAATAATATAATAATATCTAAAGAGTATTAAATATATGTGAATTTAAAATAAATAGCAGTAATGAACAGAAAGAGAGGGAAGGAGGGAAGTGGAATTGATTAGAGTACTAATTAACAGTACACACTAAAAACATCTAAATTTAAGAATGTAGGATATAGATTTGAATCACTAGGTTAAGCATCAATATAATAAAAGTATGCATAACTAACAAACTAATACAGGACAAAAACTAATGCTAATTAATTAAACCAAAGGGCAAGAAATAAAATTAAAGGAACAAAAAGGAGACAGGTAAATAGAAAACAAATAATAAGATTACAAATATGAACAAATATATCAGCAATTGCTTTAAAATTAAATCAACTATGTACTTTCATGAAAAGAAAAATATTGTCATATGATCAAATATGTGTGTATATATCTATACATATAAAGATAGACCTTAAATACAAGTTCACTTAACTACTTAAAGTAAAAGTAACTTTTAAGAAGAAAAGATGCACTGTACAAATACTAAAAAAAGAAAATCTGATTTAGCTAAATTAAATTCAGAGGAAGAAGACTTTTTTTTTTTAAAGATTGGCACCTGAGCTAACAACTGTTGCCAATCTTCTTTTTTTTTTTTCTGCTTTTTCTCCCCAGGTGCCCCCAGTGCACAGTTGTATATTTTAGTTGTGGGTCCTTCTGGTTGTGGCATGTGGGACACAGCCTCAGCATGGCCTAATGAGCAGTGCTATGTCTGCACCCAGGATTTGAACCAGCGAAACCCTGGGCCGCCAAAGTGGAGCACACGATCTTAACCACACGGCCACCAGGCCGGCCCCAGAGGAAGACTTTAAGGCTAGAAATATTACAAGAGATAAACAGGAACATTTCCTACTGAAAAAATGATGTCAATAAAACATACATTTGTTCTAAGTATTTACGAATTTGATAACAAAGTCTCAAAATATATAAAACCAAACTGAGACAGTTGAAAGTAAAATTAGACAAATACACTGCAATTGTTAACTATTTTAAGTTCAAATAATAGAACTGATACACCACCACTAATAAAAGAAACCATAGCAACAGAGATGTTAGCAACATGAAGAACAAAATTTAATAAACTGAAGCACAGCACATTCAAGAAATACAGAAAACATTGTCAAAATCACAAGGAATTCTTAACAAAATATGCCATATATTTAGCCATAGAGTGTCTCAATTAATTTCAAAGGAATGAGTTAATCTAGTATGAATAACAAAAGATAAATGCAATAATTGGAAATTGAGTAATACATTTATATCAACTTTATTGAGGTAAAATTTACATGAAATAAAATGTATCCATTACAAATGTAGAGGTTGGTGACTTTTAGCAATTTTATAAATATCTATACAGTCGTGCCCCTTACCCACAGGGGATAAGTTCCAAAACCCCTAGTGCATGCCTCAAACCATGAATAGTACAGAGCCCTATATACTATGTTTTTTCTTATATATACATATCTATGATAGAGTTTAATTCATAAATTAGACACAGTAAGAGATTAACAATAACTAATAAGAAAATAGAACAATTATGACAATATATTGTAATGAAAGTTATTGTAGATCTTAGGAACCTCAGCATACAATTTGTTTTTTTAAATTAAGTTGAGAACTTTCACCTTCTCACTTGAAGAACTTATGGCATCTCTTAGGTATATCCCAATTGCCAGCATCACTACTTTTGTACTGGGGGTCATTATTAAGTAAAATAAAGGTTACTTGAACACAAGCACAGCGATACCACAACAGTGGATCTGATAATCCAAATAGCTTCTAAGTGACTAAGGGGCAGGTAGCATGATTCACATCCAGGGGAGGACTGGGCGAGATGGTGGCAGATTTCATCACACTATTCAGAATGGTTTCCAATTTAAAACTTACACATTGTTTATTTCTGGAATTTTCCATTTAATATTTTCAGGCCGAGGTTGACTGTGGGTAACCGAAACCAGGGAAAGTGAAACCGCAGGTAAGGGGGAGCTACTGTATAACTGCAGCAGCAACCAAAGATAAGGAAAATATAAATCATCTCAAAAATGTCGTCTTGTACCTTTTGCAGTCATTCTTCCTTTTCCACTTCTGGCCTCAGGCAACCACTCATCTGCTTTCTCTCACTATAGATGAGTTTTTGTGTTTAAGATTTCATATCACTGGAATCAGACAGTATGTACCCTTTTGTGTTCAGGTTCTTTCTCACACCGTGATGTCTTCTAGGTTGATCCACATTGTTATGTCATCATGTGTATCAGTAGTTAATTTTTTTATTGCTGAGCAGTGACCTATTGTATGGATATACCACAATTTGTCTATCCATTCATCCTTGATGGACTCTTGGGTTGTTTTGATTTAGTTTTGTCTATTTGACACGTACTGAACATTCATGTACGAGTCTTTGTGGTATACGGTCTTGTGTCTCCTGGATAAATACCTAGAAAGGCTGGGTCATTTCATGGATGTATACTGAACTTCTTTTTAAGAATCTGCCAAATGGTTTTCCAAAGTGGTTGAACCATTTTACATTCCTGCTATCTGAACACGAGATTGTCAGTTCCTCCATGGCTTCCAACACATAATATTTTCAGTATTTTAAATATTACTCATTCTAATCTATGCATTGGTTTATTGAATTACAGTTTTAAGTTGCAGTTCCTTTATGCTTAATGATGTTAAGCATCTTCTGCATGCTAACTGGACATTTATATATCTTGTTTTTTGAAGTTTGAATATTTCCCCCACTTTCGTTGATTGTTTTTCGTCATATAATTGAGTTGTATTATTTGACATAATCTGGTTACAAATCTCTCATCAGATACATGAATTGAAAATATTTTTCCAAGTCTGTTGCTTGCCTTTTCATTTTCTTAATGGTGTTTTTAGAAGAGTAGAAGGTTCTAATTCTGTTGAAGTCCAAAGTATCCTTTTATTCTTCTATGGCTTTTTCTTTTGAAATTTTATCTAAATAAATGAAAAGATGTGTCACATTTATTGAATGGAAGAAAAAAGTTTTTAGATATTAATTCTCCCCAAATGAATGCAAATTTAGTTGCAAAGCCTTAATGTAGTCTTAATCATCCTAGAAAGATATTTTTGGAAGATATTGGCAAGATGATTAAAAATGTATTTGGCAATACAAAAGCAAAAATAGTAAGTTGCTCTTGAGGGAGAATTATGAAATGTGATTGTGTTAGACATCAGGAGTTATTATGAAACCACAAGAGGTATTTGGCAGTAAACACAACCAATATAGCAATGGATCACAATAAAGAGTACAAAAGCAGACACAAACTCACATGGTCTCATGAACTATGACAAAATTACGACCAAAATGCAGGGAAAAGGCTGACTTGTTTAATTAGCAGTGTATGCTTAATTGGATATCTATTTGGAAAAAATTAATTACCACTCACAGATACGCTAAAAATAATCTTAGATGGGTCATACAATTAAAAAATAAAACTTTTAGAAGATAAATAGAAAAATGTGTCTATGACCTTAAGGAAGCCAATAATTTCTTAAAAAAGACAAAAAGTGACAAAAGTAAAGGCAATTTGATAAAATAGTCTTCATTAAAGTTAAAAACATGTTCATCAAAAGAAAATATTAAGAAAGTACAGTCAAGCCAGGAACTTGAATACATATACAGTATATATGTCAAGCAGAGGACTCATGCAGACTATATATAGATCCTAGAAATTAACGAAAACAAAACAAAAAAGAATCTAGTAGGAAAAAATGGGCTAAAGACTTAAATAGGCGTTTCAAAATAAGAGCATATTAAGAGTCTACAAACAAAAATCTGTCGTCAAAGTGCAAATCAACATCACAATGAGATTCAATTATCTACCCACCATAATGGCCAACATTAAAATAAAAAAAGATCCAAATATATATGAGGTTGTCAAGTAACTAGCACGCTCACACACTGCCTATGGAAGTAATAGCAAATATACAGAAAAAACAGAAGACAACATTAAAAATATGTTCTTGTATATTGAATAATTTATTTCAAAAAGTATAGTGAATGGATGTTATCCATTGTATGATTTTTTTGTGATTAATAAAGTATCATTTTTTATTTATAGAACTTAATATTTCAATATTCCTAGAAGTCTGATAATTAAGTGCTTTTTTTTTTAAATTGAGGTATAATTGACACATAAGATTAGTTTCAGGGATACAACATAATCATTCAATAGTGTATATATTGCAAAAATGATCACCACGATAAGCCTAGTTAACATTCATCATCACACATAATTATGAAATTTTCACTGTATGATTCTTTAAAAAGACTATGAACACCATTTAGTCAGTGTCAGCAAAAAATTTACTTCTTTTATAAACTTCCAAATGTGGGAAAAGTCGAGATTTATTTATAATTGTTTTAATGATGAATTGTTAAAATTCTTTCAATAAAACGTTTTGACTTGGATTTATGTCCCCACATTTTACTAAAATATCCATACCCAAATGAAAATTTAAAAGAAAATCTTGCAAAACCCTGATTTTGTCTTCAATCTTTTTCTTTTGCTATTATGCATTAGGTAGTCTCAAACCAATGGGAGAAAAAAATAGGTAGGTATTCAGAACGACCAATAAAAGGAGAAAACTTTTTTTCAAAAGGTAATTCATATTTCCCATTAAATTGAACCTTAAGCACTTATGTAGCATGCTGCTGAATGTTTTTTGGCATAATTGTTGTGCATTTTGCATGGATTCAAGCTTGGTTGATATTTCAAAGATGTCAAACCACTGGGCTTCAGTTGTCTTCGCACATCACAAATAGCTTCATTCAAGAAGCATGGATATCTTTTGAAGACCTGTACAATTTTCCACATTAAACGGTGGAAAAGGAGTTTACAAATCAGAAGTTTGCGGAAATTCTGATAATGTCTGATATCATTGTTTTTCATTATATTGTACTGTATGGCACACTAAGATTTCGTCATCTTTCCGGTAGCGGACAAACTCTTGCCAAGAGTTTTTGCAGCTAACTGCTTTGCTGGCAGTTGGCTTGGTTTATGGTACAAAGAACTCCTTCTTTACCTCCCTCCACATTTGCCTTTAGCTCACAGAGGTAGAGGCATTTCATTGATATGGATTCTTCTCCTAGTAAATAGCATTAATCTATGGTCTGGAGTTCAAATTATCAAATTTTTAACAAAATTAGACTGGATCATCTGCCTGTCTTTCTTTCTCCTGGGAATTTTCCTCAGTAAGTAGCTTATTATTAGAATATGAGTTAAATTTATTTTGAATTTAAGTTGATTGTCAATAGATATGACTAAACCTTATGTGCCTTTTAATAACCCCCACTGTCAACCCACAAACTATAAGAATAAAGGATATGTGCTCTTATTGTTTCCTTGTGAAATATAACATAGTTACATAGTTACTATTCATCACATAACTATGTTACCTTCCTGAAAATAATAAAAATATATAGTCAATCCTAAAATCTTATGTCTAAACCCCAAATCAATGCTCTGAGTGCTTTTGCAGTCATTCACAGACAAACACAAAGAGGTGAAAATTTTGAGTTGCCTGATCCTGATATTCCCAACTGAGGTTGAACAAGGTGACACTGCTTTCCTGTTTCAGCTGTCATACCGGAAACTACTGTCTTTTTCAAGATTTACGTAGTGCCATTTTTTTTTTTTTTTTTGCATTTTTTGTGCTTTTTGCTGGTGATTTTCCTATTTAAAATGCCCCCAAGCACAGTGCTGACGTTCTGCGTAGTGTTCATAAGCACCAGATGCGATGTGAGGCACAAGATCCGCCCCGTGTAGAAAAGAGATGCTTTCGATAGGCTTGGTTCAGGCGTGAGTTAGAGCGTCGCTGGCCGTGAATTCAATGTTAATAAACCAACAATACGGCACCTTCAGAAAAAGGAAGAATAAGTTCACCAACCTGTATGGGAAACACTCCAGAAAGTGCTAAAGTAACATCCATAGTTCGTGATAAAGGTATGGAAAAATGGCTAAATTTGTAGACTCTTGAGACGATGACCAATTAAGAAAAACACAGCAGTGAGCTGAAAGTCAAAGAAATTTACAGTCTCAGACATTCTGATTTAATAGAACTGAATGGAAATAAGAATTTTTATATTTAGCCAGCAGAATGGATACTTTAGAATCAGGCAGTCTGCTCTTTGAGAAACCATAGAAAACAAAGACATACAGCTATTTTCCATTTAAGGACTTTTTTTGTTTGTTATAAATCAAACTCTTTAAAACTATTAATTAGAGCAACATCGTGAAGCACCAGTGTTTCACAAATGTCAGTGAGGATCCCAATCTAGTTGGTCATGGGAAGACATTGATTTCCTCTCCCTGTAACCTTTTATATAGAAAGAAAGAAATGTGGTTGGAAATGGATTGATTGCTCCTATCATGTTTGAAATAGTACTGAATAAGTTTGATAATTATTCGGCAGTGTCTTCTTTTAAATCGGTATGCCTTTATGTTGGTAGCAACCTGACAAAGGGTTGTTTTTCAAGGCTGTGTATTTTTTCCTTTGTACAAAAAGTAGAGAAACAGGTAAATTTTATAGGTTTTGATTATTTTTAAAACTTTAAAAATACTTTACAAAGTTATGAGTGTACTTATTGGAGCAGTGTTTGCATGCACCTAAAGTTCTGACTATGGCTAGAACAGTTTTATGGGATTAAAGTGGTTTTATAGATTTACATAATTTTATAGGATCCGAACGTCAAAGTAATGTTTAAAGTGTTGCAGTACTGAGTAATTTTTAAAAATGTTTTTATTGTCAGTCATATTTTTATGGGTGAGGTAAGCTTCGTTCGTTAATGTTGGTATCAATTGGAATTTGGAGATTATCATATATCTTTTTCTCTAACATAAGCACTTTAAGGGCATTAATGTTTAATTTTGCAATACATGCATAAACTGTGATTCCAGTGATAAAACAAAATTGTGACTGCTTTGCTATATTTATTTGTATTATAGCATTTTGATTTATTATCTAGGGTACAAAGAATTCAATATTTTCCTTTATCATGTGTTTTGAATACAGCGTGTTCACATTTGCTGATTACATTTCTGCAAGGGCTTTCTACCATCTGTACTCTATAGTCACTGAAAATGTAAAACCCAAAGGGGAATAAATGACAATAATCATTAACATGAAACAACAATAAAGAATCTAAATTTGCAAGCTCAGAATTTGCCTACAGTTTATGATTAATGAAGGCAGATAAGTACTGAAAGCTGATTATGTGTTTCATTTTATGTGATGCCTAAGGGGCTACAGCTTAGGAGAAACAGTATTGGAGCCCCTCAAATCTCAGTGCAAGTTCAATTTGTTTTCTCACTTGCATTGATTTTCGGATAGTACTTAGCAAACTGAATCAGCAATAATAACTCTTCCACTACAGTGAATTTTAAGCAACTTGAATATATGTATCTCCCAGTCCACAAAGTTAGTATTGTTTTATCCAATAAACCTACTACACCTTGATTTGTAGATTAATAACTATTCATGAGGACAAATAAAAATGTATCACTGTGCAATTCTTAAGTCTTTTTACAAGCTCTAATGCAATTCCTGAGGTTTTTTTTTTCCACAAGTTCTAATGTATTTTGAATATTTCCTCTGGTTTTATTTATTAAAGTAATTACAAAATTTGTCTTACAGAAACAGCTCAAGATTTTCCTCACAGTGGTTCTGTTCTTCTCAACTGCTGATCTATGATTTACTCATCAAGAAAAATATTATATGGGGCTGCTCTGTGGTGTAGTAGTTAAGTTTGCACCCTCCACCTCAGCAGCCCAGGGTTCACGGGTTTGAATCCTGGGCACAGACCTGCACACTGCTCATCAAGCCATGCTGAGGTGGCATCCTAAATACAAAAGAGAGCAAGGTTGGTAAAGATGTTACCTCAGCAACAATCTTCCTCAAGCAAAAAGAGGAAGATTGGCAACAAGATGTTAACTCAGGGCCAATCTTCCTCACCAAAAAACAAGGATAAAGAAAAATATACGTAGTGTCATTTTTAAATTGTATAATTCTAACAATGGAATCATGACTGGATTGGAATTTTCACTTCTTCACTTTATTTCATCCTATCTAAGAGAAACCTAAACTTTTGCTATTTAAGATTCATATGTTAATTTTTGTTATCGATTTTCATTCTTGACCTACAGAAAGACATTGTTGTAAAATTTGTATTTATCTTCGATCTTATTTTGTTATGCTTATAAACTCATAAAAGTCCATACTCTAAAAGACCAAAATTTTTAAATTTATATTTAACCTGGTAAAATATTGAAAATGGATGAATTTGGATGAAAGATATATGGGAGTTTCTTGTACTATTCTTGATGTTTTCTCTTTAAGTTTAATGTTATTTCAAAACACATAAGTGAAAGAACAAATAAATTTCAGAAGTTGTGCATTTCAAGCAATTAAAATGAGGAGAAATCATTGCAACTGACGTCAGTGTGAAATAAGGCACTGAATGTGTTCACCACATGGACTCTGAAGACGTGCAAGATGATGAAACATGTTTAATAAGAATGAAGATAGCAAGGCAAGTCCACTGTCCTTAATGAGTGTCGGGAGATGAACAGGAGTTGATGAAATAGAAAGTGTTTAAGAATATTAAAATGAGGTATACATTGCTAAAAAAAATGGATATTTGGGGGTTAGAAGTGACGAAAAATATATTTTCCCTTCTTCCCAGCTGAGAGCCTATTTTCAATTAAGGTAAGTGACAGAGACAACGTTCGGTAAAATAAAATTGTATTGGGGATGTTTTAGCAAACTCCTGAGAACTTTCTAACTGCTTTATCCAGAATCCCTGATGGATCAGCAAACCAACTTACTGGGTAATAGGCAGCAGACATTTAGAATATGACAATAGAATTGATGTGCTTAGGTAAGTATTGTTCATGAATTTTTTCCAGTTATATGAGCATTTAAACTGGTAATGATTCAAAAGATAATTCCTAATGTGGGTCGAGGTTAAAAAATGTTTGAAAAGTTAATTGCTTCAAAAAAATTTTCTATGATTCCAGAGGATTTAACGGACAGAACTCGAAGGGCATAGATATCATTTACAGGGATAGATTAGTGCAAAGGAAGGGGAGAGAAGTACGTGCATAATAGTGCAAGAGAGGGCAGACACTTAGATGACCATTTTTGAGAGCACTGGACAAAAAAAGATGTAGAAGTTAGCTAAACATAAGGTTCTTTTTTTTTCTTCTTCTCCCCAAATTCCCCCAGTACATAGTTGTATATTCCAGCAGTAGGTCCTTCTGGTTGTGCTATGTGGGACACCACCTCAACATGGCTTGATGAGCGGTGCAATGTCCACACCCAGGATCAGAACTGGAAAAACCTTGGGCCACCAAAGTGGAGTGCACGAACTTAACCACTCAGCTATGAGGCTGGCTGCCTAACCTTAAGATTCTATATATAAGTCTTGTATAAATTTTATTTAGTGCCAGTTTACGTGGATTAGGCTAGGATCTAACATCCGTTTATGTAGATGTGCCCACTAATTTTGCTGCTGTGAGAGGATTTCTAGGAAATTCAACTATGTGGATGCTGACAGGCTCAGTAAATCACAAATGTAAATTTATTGCATTATTCTATTCCATGAGTTTTTGGTTTCCATGCTGTCATACCTGGCCCACTGGCTAAGGAGCATGATTAATATAGTGATTCAAAAGGACCATTTAAGGGTTTGAGTGACCTTGTAGTCACTTTATATAAAAGTTGCATAGAATCATCAGGGATGCTTAAGTTATACTTACAAACTCCCAATATGCATGATTTGTATTTTTAATTGGAGTCACTAATAGAATGAATATATATGGAATGGCATAATGTGAAGAGTATAATTAAAACAAAATTAATATCCCAGCACTAGTATTTATGTAATTCAGAAAGAACTAACTCAGTATTTGGTGTTTTTTTAATCAGTGACAAAATATTCTTTAGGAATTTTGGACCAAGTTGTTTCACGTTCCTGTATATACTTGATGTCATTTAAAGTTATGAATCATTCAAATCATTTACATATTTATGGAAATTGAATCAGCATTATATATTAAAGTATCAAGTTGAAACACAATATATTTTAATTCAAGATTTATGCTAAAGAATATATGACATTGAAAAATGATAATTTTAAAGTCTGATGTTTCAAACTTTTACAAAGAGAAACAGAAGAAAATTAGGGCATCGTTCTGTGCACAAAACGAATTATTTATATTTATTTAAGTTAAAATGTCCTTCAATACTACACAACAAAATGCACAAATGTTACTCAGATTGATTAACTTTTACATATGATGCTTTTATATAACTATCTCTCATCAAGATACAAAAATTTCAAACATCTCAGAAGGCTCTCTCATGCCATTTTCCAGTGACTCTCTTCCTCTGCCCAAAGAAAACACTATTTTTTTTTTTTTGAGGAAGATTAGCCCTGAGCTAAGATCTGCCACCAGTCCTCCTCCTCTTTTCGCTGAGGCAGACTGGCACTGAGCTAACATCCATACCCATCTTCCTCTACTTTATATGTGGGATGCCTACCACAGCATGGCTTGCCGAGTGGTGCCATGTCTGCACCCAAGATCCAAACCAGCAAACCCCGGGCCAAAGAAGCAGAATGTGCGAACTTCACCACTGCGCCACCAGGCCAGCCCCAAGATAACACTATTTTGATATCTATCACCATAGATTAGTTTTGCCTGTTCTTAAACCTCAGAACAAGGCACTTAGAAGTTAATGTATTTATTTCCTTGACAAGCTAAATGGCTAAGTAACCTAAAAAGGTAGGAGAAATGTATATAAATTTTTGAATTGGTCAGACTCTCTCTGCCTTGAACATTTCTAGATGTATTCTGCTCACTGATAGTCTGGTGGTTCATGAAGGGAGTCAAACAATGGATTGCTCAACTAGAAGTTGCTCATTCATGATGTGGCAGGCCAGACTTGAATTCCCTAGCTTACCTGAGTGTGGGGCATATGTCTTACAGTTGATTGGATGGGTGTTCTATTATTTCCTATCAGTGCGCCTCCAGATATAATGACTTGGCCTGCACAAGTATTACTGTTGTTTCCCACTCACCAAATGTTTAGTAGTTTAGCCAAAGCACCTTATTCTTGCATATAGTTTTATACTACACAAGTTAAAACAGGTCATAGGGCTCAAATATGGTCACAATAGGTTACAAAACCAATTTAGTGGAAAAGAGGCCCTTTAAAATCTCCTAAGGGTAGATGTGTTTATGTCAGTCCTGCCCTTTAGGAAAAATAATTCAATTATCTCACCATTTAATAGCAAGTCACTCATAGGTATTTGTTACCATGATAGAGAAGCACAGTTCCTAGTTTCTTGAGAACTTTATCAAAAAACAGGCATTGAATTTTATCAAAATTTATTTTATCATTCTTTCAGATAATTCTATGGTTTTTCTTATTTTTCATGTTAAAGGGTGAAACACATTGATTTTTATTAAGGTTAGACAAAATTTGGAGAGCTAGAATAGACCGCAGTTAATCATATTTCTTTTTAAATATCTTGTATTGTTTTCCTCTGACACTATTTAGAGTTTTTGCATTTATATTCATGAGAGATATTGGAATTTAATTTTTCTTTCTTGTATAATCCACGTTGACTTGGAGATTTGTTAGTTCCTGGTATGAATTAAGATGTGTTCCCTTCTACTCTACTCTCTTAATGAGGTTTTGTAGGATTATTATTATTTTTTCCTTAAATGATTGGAAGGATTCCCCACTGAAGCCGCCTGTGCCTGAAGTGTTCTTTGGTTTCAATAGCAATTTAATTTTTAAAATTTTCTAATTGTTCTTGTTTTTGTTCTGTTAATTTACATTTTAAATAAATATGTGACTTTATCTACATTGTAATTTTTGTCATAAAGATTAAAATATCTCTTGTTTATCATTATTTTTTGATCTTTAGGAATTGTGGTAATGCCAAGTGCAATGATCTGCACTTCTAATATCGATATTTTTCATCTTTTTTCTTTTCTATTGATTGATCTTGCTAGAGATTTGACAATTTTATTCACCTTCCAAAAGATTGTTCATATGTCCCTGCAATGTGAATTTTTTAGTTGCTACATGTAGTATTCTACACATTTTAGTTAAACCAAGTTGTTAATTGTTCTGTGTAGAATTTATGTAAGCTTAGTGACTTGTTGTTTGAAAAATGTATTCGAAAATTTTAAACTATGATATGATTTTTTCCCCTTTTAGCACATGAATATTAGGTCTTTTTCATCCTTTTATATCAGCCTTTCTGTGTTCTTATGTTTAGAGTGTATATCCTAATCACATCATATAGTTGGGTTAATTTTCTTTTAATCTTCTCTGATATACTTTACCTGTTATTTGAGGGTTTAGTCCATTTACATTTAATGTAGCCACTGTTATATTTAGACTTATATCAACCACCTTGTTTATTGTTTTCTATTTGTCTATTTTGTTTTCTGTCTCTTTATTCTTCCATTCTTTACTCTTTTGGAATAATCAAACATACTTCAGATTATCCCATCCTATTAGCTTTTAAATTTGCAATTCAAATGAGTTGATGGGGTAAATTTTTCATAAAATGAAGTAGACAGGTATTTAATTTACTGATGATGAGTTCGGTTAAATCTAAGTCCATGTAAACAACATAGCAATCAAGAAACAGAATATTTTTATCCCAACAAAAAGCTCCCTTACAATATCTATCAATCAATTCCTCCTCCTCTCCATCCCACCTTCACTGTACTGATTTAGATAACAAATATTAATTTTACTTTATTTTTTTCAGTGTTAAATCAACCTTATATTCCTGGGATAAACCCTACTTGGTCGTGGTATGTTATCTTTTAGTAAATGGCTGGATTCAATTTGCTAACATTTTTACAAAGAATTTTGTATTCGTGATGAGATACGCATCTGCAGTTTTCTTTTCTTGTAGTATCTTTGTCTGGTTTAGTAACAGACTCATGATGGCTTAATCAACTGAATTGTGAAGTGTTCCCTCCCCTTCCATTTTCTGAAAGTATACGTATACAGTTTAGGCTTTATTTATTAAATACTTGATTGAATTTACCAGGGAAGGCATCTGAGCAGAGAGTTTTCTTCGCAAAAAGAATTTTAAAAATTTAATTCCATTAATAGATAAAGTACTATTCATATTATCAATTTCTTCTTGAGCAAGCTTTTGTAGCCTGTGTATTTCAAGAAATGTGTCCATTTCCTCTAAATTATCAAATTTGTTGGCATAATAATATTTATTATTTATTGGCCTGTAATCTTCTGTTTTTATATTTTTAACATCTCTGTGATCTATAGTGATGTTTCTTCTCTAAATCTTTGTTTTGTTATAGTATGGAACTTCCACAAGGATATGTATTTAGTTAAATGCATCAATATATAAATATTGAACAAGTGCAACAAAAAAACTCTCTGGCTCTAAACATATTTAAAAAATAAAAGTTATAGAAATTAAAACAATGGTGAACAAGGACTTGAAAAGGCAAAGGATCAAATGAATGTCACTTAAAATAAACTTCAGATTCAAGTTTATTCTATTTGAATAATATTCTTTAACTTAATCTAGTTGCCTAATGACTACAATTACTATCAGCATTCTGAAAGACAGGGATGGGACTAAGGTGAATGAATGAGGTGCTGAAGGAACAAAATTTAAGGACGTATCCAGTCTTAGGGTCGTGCAAGTGCAGATGCAAGTGTAAAATATAAAAACGTATTCACTACCAGGATTACCACTTGAAGACCTTGAGAGGGGCCAGCCTGGTGGCAAAGCAGTTAAGTTTGCACATTCTGCTTCAGCAGCCAGGGTTTGCCAGTTCAGATCCCCAGTGGGGACCTGCACACCACTTGTCAAGCCATGCTGTGGCAGGCTTCCCACATATAAAGTAGAGGAAGATGAGCACAGATGTTAGCTCAGGGCCAGTCTTCCTCAGCTAAAAGAGGACGATTGGTGGCAGATGTTAGCTCCGGGCTAATCTTCTTCAAAAAGAAAAGATATCTCGAGCATGAGTGACCCTTAAATTTTATTCCTCTAGTGTCCTACCCTGGTCCTGACCCTGCTATATGCCCACTATGCTATGCAATTTTTGTATAGTTATATAAAGCATTTCAATTATTTAATCATTATATCAGATCTTAGAGAAATTATGAACACATATCATGAAAGGCATAAGTATTTTTAAGATATTGCTATGTATATACCGTTTTAAGTGTTTCTGAACTATACTTCTTTAGATTAAAACTAATATTAAAATTTTGGGAAAAAAATTTAAAAGTCTATATCTAAAATAAAGCATTGGCAAATAGAAAAGTCCTAGAAAATTGAAATTCAGAAAACAGAGTTTCCAGTCTTCACTGCTGAGATGGAAGGGTGAGATTATGAAAGGCGTATTGCTTTTATTCCCTGCTGAAATTCTAGAAGATAAATTTGATCTTTCCCTCTTGGCCAAGGGAAAGCTTTTAGGTCACATTTTTAACTCATGTTTTGAATAAGGTCAAGAGGATAACAATTTGATATGTCTTGTGTTACAGTATTAAAAATAGCCAGCTTTAAGTTATAATACTGCTTTATGTCTGTTCAATGAATAATTTAAACATCTCTGGAACTCTGGGGTATTAAGAGTTATTTAAATAAGGATTTCAACATTTTACCTGATACAGAATGTGCCTTAGTAAAGTTTTTCAAGAAAACTCTTTTCAAAGCAGCTTATGAAATATAAATGCTGAATATATTTAAATTTGTTAATTAAGCAATACAATGTATGCATTTGAAATTGTCCTGATTCCATAATATTTTAGTGTTAAAGAGTATTGTTCTTGGGATCAAGCGGTGTCCTAGCCCAAAACCAGCTGTAACAGCTTGGACAAGTAATTTAATATCATTAAATCTGAGTCTCCTTATCCAGATAAGGGAGATAATAACAACTACCTTTATAGGGGGTTTGTGTGAATTCAATGAGAGCATTCAATAATGCATTTAGCATTTTACCAGACATTCCATTACCACTTAATAATTGTTAACTATCATGAATTCACGTGTTTCAGCTGCCTTTTAACTCTATTAATTAAACTATTATCTCTAACATAGTAGGTACTTAATAAACATTGTGAATAAATTACACATTAAAATTACATTAAAAAGATGTTTAGGAGGGGAAACTATCAGAATTACATAGTAAGGACCTCAAAAATCCACTCCTGAATAAAAGCAAGAAAACGCTGGCAAAGCTGTCAAAATCAACTTTTTCATAACACTGAAAATTAAACACTTGTAACAATCTGAATAGTATTTATTCAAGAAAAACAGCCAAATCTCAATAAGAACAGCAAGCTTTGCTTAACTTACCCAACTCATATTCCCTCTCTCCCTAGCTTAATGCGTGCATGAAACAGTCTTTGCAATCAAGGTAGTCAGCATCCTAGCAGCCACTGGAGGAGGCAAAACAAATTTGGAGGTCCACAAAAGTCCCATTCCCAAAGAACTGTCACTATTTGACATCGTTGATAGCTCACTGGAAATCTCCATTCTCATGGCTTCTTTTGGCTGACTTGACTCAGAGCCCACTCTGAACAAACAGCCTATTCTCATGGCATTTGTCAAAATTAATCAGCAGCAATTGTGTCACAGAGTCAGTGCCTTGCTGGCTATGACTAACAAGAAGTTGACCATTAATTTAAAAATTAATTGGTTAATTAATTTAAAATTGGAGAATAAAATGTCCATAAGGAACTTTGGCAATTTCTGACTTATTGCTGGGAATCTAGAAGGCAACAAAGATACACAGGGATGTGCACATGCTCAGGAAAGACCTGAGAAGGCTCTGAATTCTAACCTCTGGCTGACTTTGAATCTCTGTATGAGCAGAAAATGAAGGCTAAAGCAGAGAAAGTAAATGGATAATAAAAGAAATGCCATGTAAACAGTATACAAAAGAACATAGGGTAGCTAAATTAATATTAGACAAAAAGAATTTAAGATAAAATTGTTAGAGACAGAGGGATATTTTACAATGATAATAAAGCCAATTATCAAGAAGACGTAAGTATTATAAATATATACGCACCTAACAACAGAATCCCAAAATACATGAAGTAAAAGCCAACATAATCGAAGGGAGCAAACAGACAGTTCAACAATAATAGCTACATAGTTAAATATCTTGTTTCCAATAATGGAAAGAATAAACAAGCAAAATATCAACACTACACATCAATTAGGCCTAAAGGAAATTAATGAGTACTCCATTCAACAACAGCAGATAGAAATTCTTATCAAGTTCACAGATGCTTTCTCCAGGATGCATAGACCCAACAGATAGCTATAGAACACTGCTCTGAACAACAGCAGAACCAACATTTTCTTCAAGTGCACATGGAACGTTCTCTAGGATTGGCTATATTTTAACTCATAAAACAAATTTCAACAAATTTAAAATGATTTAAATCATAAAAAGTATATTTTCCAACGATAATAGGATAAAATTATAATTAAATAATAGAAGAAAATTTGCAAAGTAAGAAATATGGAAAATTAAAAATACACTCCTAAGAAAACAATGGGCCGAAAAGAAATTACAAAGGATATTAGAAAATGCTTTGAAATAAAAGAAAAGAAAAACTCAACACAACAAAACTTAGAAAGTGCAGTGAAAGTGGTGCTTAGAAGGAAAATTATGTCTATAAATACTTACATTTAAAAAAAAGAAAGATTTCAAATCAATAACTTAAACTTCTTCCTTAAGAAGCTAGAAAAGGAAAAGCATACTAAGCACAATGCAAGCATAAGAGAGAAAACAATAAGGACTGCAGCAGAAATAAATGAAATGGAGATTAGGAAAACAACAAAGAAACAAAGGCAGTTTTTTTAAAGATCAGCAAAAATAACAAAACCTTAGTTGGACTGACCAATCAAAAAGAAAGAAAACTCAAGTTGTAAAAATCAGGAATGAAAAAGGTGGCATTACTGCCAGCTTACTGAAATAAAAGATGATATAAATGAGTATCATGAACAATTGTATGGCAACAAATTATAATCTACTAGAATTGAACAATTCCTAGAATGAGACAAGCTACCAAAATTGTCAAGAGAAACAGAAAATCTGAATGGACTTATCATAAGTAGGAAGATTAAATAATAATCAAAAACATCCCACAAAGAAAAGCCCAGGCTCAGATGACTTCACAGGTGAATTGCATCAAACAGTAAAGAATTAACACCAGGGGCCAGCCCTGCGGCTAAGAGGTTCAGTTTGCATGCTCTGCTTCGGTAGCCGTTTCACCAGTTTGCATCCTGGGCGCGGACATAGCACCACTCATCAAGCCATGTGGAGGTGGTGTCCCACATAGCAGAGCTAGAAGGACCTACAACTAGAATATACAGCTATGTACTAGGGGGCTTTGGAGAGAAGAAAAATAAAGAGGCAGTTTGGCAATAGATGTTAGCTCAGGGCCAATCTTTAAAAAAAAATAATTAACACCAATCTCCACAAGGTCTTCAAAAAAGTAGAATACTTACAAACTCATTGTGTATTATGTGTGTTATCCTTACATCAAAACCAGACAAGGACATCACAAGAAAATTAAACTACAGACCAAGGTCCCTTATGAACATAAACACAAAAATCCTCAAGAAAATAATAGCAATCAAAATTGAGCAACATATAAAAAAGATTATACATCACCATCAACTGGATTTATCCCAGAGACTCAAGATTGGTTTAATATACAACGCTTACCCAATGTAATACAGCATGTTAATAGAATAAAGGGCAAAAAACATATTATCATCTCAACAGGTGCAGAAAAACTTTTTGACAAAATCTCATAGCCTTTGATGATTTAAAAAAAAAAAACCATGGGGTTGGCCCCGTGGCATATGGTTAAGTTTGGTGTCCTCACAAGTTCAGATCCTAGGCACAAACCTACATCACTTGTCAGCCATGCTGTGGCAGCAACCCACATATAAAACAGAGGAAGATTGGCAAGGATGTTAGCTTAGCGCAAATCTCCCTCAGCAAAAAAAAGAAAAAAAAATCCATAAATTAGGAGTAGATAAGAACTTCTTCAACCTATTAAGTTTCATCTACAACAAAACTACAGCTAACATTAATACTTAATGGTGAAAGACTGAAGGCTTTACTGCTAGGGTCAGAGACAAAGATGTCCACTCTTGCTGATTTGATTTAAAATTGTACTGGAGGTTCTGTATAGAGCAATTAGGCAAGAAAAAGAAATACAAGGGACTCAGATTGAAAAAGAAGGAGTAAAACTATCTCTATTTGTAGATGAATTGATCTTGTATATAGAAAATTCTAAGCAATCGCAAAGAAATATCTATCAGAAGTAATAAATGAATTCAGCAATGTTCTGTGACAAAGATTAATACACAAATGTCAATTGTTTTTCTATACACAAGTAATGAACAATCTAAAAACAAAATCAAGAAACTTCTATTTACAATAGGATAAAAAAGAATAAAACATGAATAAATTTAGCAAAAAAGTACAAGACATATACTGAAAAGTACAAAACATTGTCTAAAGAATAAAGAAGATCTAAATAAATGGGAATATTTCCCATGTTTATGAACTGGAGTCTTAATATTTCTAAGATGGCAACACTTATCAAATCTGTTTAGAGATTCAACACAATCCATATCAAAATGTATTTTTTGCAGAAATTGACAAAATGATCCTAATGTTCATATGGAAATCTAAGAAACTGAGAATAACTAAAACAATCTTGAAAAATAAGAAGAAAGTTGGAAGGCTCACACTTCCCAAATTCAAAGTTTAATACACAGTTACAGTTATCAAGATAAAGTGGTACTGGTGTGAGGATAGAAATATCAATCAATGCAATAAAGTTGAGAGTTCAAATATAAACCTATACATCTTTTTTGAATTAATTTTCAACAAAGATGTCAACACAATTCAATAAGAATAGAATATTCTTTTTAACAAATGGTGCTAGAACAATGAGTATCTATATCTGAAAGATTAAAGTTGGACCTCTACCTCACACTGTATATTAAGTTAATTCAAAATGAGCAATAGATCTAAATTTAAGAGCAAAAACTATGAAATTCTTAGGAAAAACAGAGCAATAAACATTTGAGAACTTTGATTAAACAATGGTTTCTTAGATTTGAAACCAAAAGCACAGCAAAAAGAAAAAAACAGATAAATTAGACCATCAAAATTAGATGCGTGTTTCATAAGACAATTATTATACAACTGGATTTCAATTCAGTAAATTCTCAAAATGATATTTTCAGATATCAAAAATAAAATTCTATTTTATTTCTTAGAAGAATTCTTATTTCCTATATGTTAAAAAAGAAATGGATTATTTCATTCTTTCCAAATAATTAAGGGAAATATTTCTTCAGAGAAATCAATTACTTTAAAATGAGCTGTATGTGTTCCATTTTTTCAGAGACATTTTACCTAGTGATGTAAAAATGATACTATTCCATTAAACTAGCCAATAATACGTTTCCAGTTGCCTCTCATCATATTCACTGGATACATTGTTAAAGTGTGATATTAATTTTTGTAAATCAAATTTATTTTAATTGTATTAAACTAATATTTTACAGATCTAGTAGTAGTAGCATACTGTTTTCAACTGATCATAGATTTAAAAATTTGTAGATTTTAAGCTTTAGTTTACCTAAAGTTTTAATTTGCAATCTGTCCTTCAGTGACTTAATTGCTCTATATTCCACTTTATTTTCCTTTGCAAAATATAGGAAAAGCTTTCAGTAGTTAATGAGATTCCCCCCAATAATAAAATTCTAAGATTGTAAGACTTTAAAAAAATTGTTTTCATTTCACATGGACATTTGTTGGAACAAATAGCCATGATAATTATTTTAAAAATCAGATATTCATATGAACAATGTCAACCTGTCTAATATGTATCACTGGAATCCAAGAAGGAAAGAAGAGACAGAACGAAACTGTGGCAGAAAACAAAATGAAGAAATAAGGGTCAAAACCTCAAATAAGATGAAAGATATACATTTACAGATTCAAAGAATCAAGCACTTTAAATACAGAGAAAATTTCACTTTAACACATTATACAAAATACAAAGATAAAGAGAAAATCTTGAAAGTAACCAGTAGAAATATAAATACAGAATAAGAAAGATATAAATAAGGCTAACATAATAAGAAACAGCGGAGGCCGGAGACAGTGGGATAATATTATTTTAAGTGCCGAAACTAACAAAAAGTTAACCAAGAGTTTTATATTCAGTGAAAAAATATTTTTTAAATAAAGGTTGAATAAAGATACTTTTCAAATAAAAACTAAGAGAACACAACGCCAGCAGACGTGTATGATAAGAAATACAATAGGAAATTTTTCATGTTGAAAGGAATGTTACTGGATGGAAAAATCAGATCTTCAGAAAGGAATAAAAACAATGGAAGTAGTGAATATATAGATTAATATATATTTTTAAAACTCCCTTTCGTGCCCCCTCTAGATTTCTTTAAAGAAGCTGTGAGTTTTTAGTGAAATAAAAATGATTGTATTGTGGAAGCATAGCATATGTGTATATGTGCGTGTGTGTATAAAATAACTATAGAATAAAGCCAGAGAATTATACTGGTGCAAGGTTCTTATATTTTATGTGAAATGGTAAAATATTAACTCTAAGTACACTTTAAATAGTTAAGGCTGTGTAATTTAATCTGCGGAGTAATCACAAAAATTGCAATGGCATAGCTAAAACACAATAAAGATATTAAATTCTGAAACATCTATTCACTTAACATAATAGAAGACCATAAAGGAAAAAAACTAAGAATGAAAACAGAAAGAAGAACAGAAATCAAACAGCTCCTACAAAACCGGCACCCCTCTAGACCAACTTTTCCTTCACTCCTCCTCTGCCAATAACTCTATTCCAGTATCTTTTTGAGCATCCATATTTCATTGCCTAAAATGCAACTTTGCAAATATAGAGTAGTCAATTTTGAAGGCACATAGCAGCCAGAAAGCTCCTAAAAGAAGCCCTGTGTTAATTACTCCAGAGTGAGCTCACGATGGCTCAGGGGCAGAAGTGCTCGCTGCCTTACCTACCCACTTCTTAGGATTTCCTGACTCCACATACGTTTACACACTGCAGGCTCACCTAACCTGACTTCCCATTTGGCTGGCCTACTTTGTCCATGTGGATTCCCAAAAGACCCTTTCTGCCCCAGTTTCACCCAGAAACTCAGAGCAGTGACTCTCTAATTTCTTTGATAAAGGAACCATTTTACTTATTTTAAAATTTTCAATCAGTTCATACTACTTTCGTAAAGTACCTGAATATTACTTCCTTTTAAAAAGTCTTTTTGTTTTGAACTCATATTTCATAATTTATATGTAAATGCTGCTACAGTTTTACAGTTGCTTCCTTATCCAGTACATCTTTGCAAATGACAGACTACAGTATTAACACTTCACTATCAGTTATGGCTACCCCCAAATTCAATACGTCAGAGATCGTACTTCTCACTAAAACTAGAACCACTTTTTTGTCTTTATTTCTTCAACAGCACTTCCATTGTCATAATTTGCCTAATGCTACTGTCAAATTCGAAAAGGGTATATCTTTTATTAACAAATAATTCCAGTGAAGCTTCTTTCACTGTCAATAAATTGGAGTTAAAAATAAATAGGAATTTTACATCTAATAATCTTAAATTCTGTATTAAGAAGCCGGAGTTAGCTTGATTAAAATTTAAAAGACTGTAATTTATTAAAATAAATGTTTACATATTATCTGATTTTTATGTTATTTTGGAGTGAAATTGATGAACAAACCTTAAAATATCATAAATGACAACACAGTTCTATCCATGACTAGCATGCAGAGCATCTGTGAGTTTATCTACACCTGAGTTGGTCGGTATCCTGTTCAACAAGATGTCTCCAGTAATTGTGTGATGGCAGCCCTGGTAACAACCAGTTGGCAGACCTGAGATACACAAACCTGCGCACCCCTTCGTGTAGTGCTGCCCTAAAGAAATCACTCACAGAATTCACAGAATCAGTCACAATCTCCATCAAACTGAAAGTGCCCCTGCTGTTAACTCAGTTTCCTTTAGTTACCAGAGTTCTAAAAACTCTCTATATCGAACCTTCAAAAACTATGGCCTGTTAATCCAAAAGCACTGTACAAAAGTGGGAACATCTTACTTATAGCATCCTTTAAAATCAGCAGAAATTGTGTGAAGGATAAAAGGACACTCTGTACTCTTTCTGAAACTTTTCTCTAAGTCTAAAATTATTTCAAAATAAAACATTTAAAATTATTTTTCAAAACATTAAGCTCCAAGAAAAAGAAGAATTTACTATCAGTAAAGTACGTAACACCCCATAAGGAGCCTCCATTTGTTCCTAGTTTACAACTGCATCAGATGAAAAGAGGTAATTGTTATGAATTTAATTATTAATTTCATTATAATATCCTTCTTAATATTATCCTAAAAAGCATTGAATCTCTGTTCTCTTTCCAAGGTTTTTCTAGGGGAATTTTCTCTAGCTGTTTTGAGTAGTTATGACTTTCTGCTGGACAAACACATCCTTGTCAAGTTAGTTAATGGTAAATTATGCATAAAAATTTTTCCACAGAAATTCATTGTCAGCTAATGAACCAGCCAGAGTGACATCACTTTGACTGCTCTTCATTTTCATATACTAGTCAGGGTAGTTCATCAAAGCCATTGTAGTTATAACACCTAGGTTGAGAACAAACGGAAACCTTGCTTACCTGGCTATAAATCACAGTGAATCAGTATATCCTTTCTACAACTGTACACTGTCTATGTCAATTTCTTATATCGAGACAGAAAATATATCAGAATTCGAATTACTTCAAGTTAGCATTAGTAATATAGTACACTTGACATTGCACAGCATCATTATTCTGAGTTACAATTTTTACTGTGTCTTAGATTTGTTAATTTTTTTAGGCATTTGTAGGTTGATATCCATAGATTTTAAGGACAACTTTAATTATAATTTAATTCTCAAGTAATAGCTTGCAAACACAGTGTGTTAGTCTGATTGGTCAGGATTGTGATTTTTTTACATGCTCTGTAACTGCCAATAAATTGAACTCAAAATATTGGATACTCTTTAAGTGTTAAATAACACTGAGCCTAGAAAAATTTTGAGGAAATTAGAGAACGGAGCTGTCTGGTCTGATACATAGCATACACACTTCCTTTCCATTGGAGTTTTCGTTCTTTCTCTCCACACTGACATTCAGCCCAAGACATGTCAGATGTTTATGATATGAATGTACTGATGTCAGCCAATAGACTCTTATTGCAATAAAAAATAGCAATAAGGAATACATCGTGTCCTGTAATAGCTCGCAGACTTCTCTTACAGCACAACCTTAGCTGTTTGGCTCCACAGAGCATACTGTTAATGTTACACTCCCTCATTTGAATACTCCTGTCTGAAATTTATTTTGCCATTTATTACAAAATGAATCCTGGAGAATAAATATTGGAAATGATGTCATAAACTCTGTCTTTTCAGAAATCCCTTCTGTGTAAATAGATTCCACAATAGAAATAAATATTGTTAATTTAGAGAATACTTTACTGCTATATTAATGTTGCATTTGAAGAAATATTTAAGTTCATTTACTTAAGCTTATAATTATTATTTAGTTTAGCCTAAGCGCCACAAAGAACATTTAAGCTTGATATTATGTTAGAGTATGCATGTATGTATGTATGTATGTATGTACATGTGTATTTATAAATATAATTTTACTAATTATTTTTAGTAATTAGTCTTTAAAATTATTTTTAAATAAACCTTTTATTGTGAAATAATTGTAGAGTCACATGCAGTTGTAAGAAACAATACACGGAGGTCTTAAGTACTCTTCACCCAGTTTCCCCAATGGTAACAGCTTGGAAAACTATAATACACTATCACAATGAGGATATTGACACTGATACAGCCCAGAAACAGAGCATTTCTATCACCGTAGAATCCCTCCTGTGGGCCTTTTATAGTCACATACAGATTTCTCTCTACCTATGCCAAACCCCCTGGCAACCTCTAAGCTGTTCAACATTCTTATATTTTTGTCATCCAAAACTGTTCTGTAAACAGGGTCATGGAGTATGTAATCTTTTGAGACTGACTTTTTCTATTAGTATAATTCCATGAGAATTCATATAAACCATTGCATTTGTCAATAGTTCGTTCCTTTTCATTGCTAAATAGCTTTCATTGTGTGGATGCACCATAGCTTGTTTAGCCATTCTCTGTTTAAGGACTTCAGGGCTTTTTGTAGTTTTCGACTATTATGAACATAGCTACCAGGGACATTCATGAGCAGGTTTTTGTGTGAACATAAGTGTTATGGACTGAATGTTTATGTATCCACAAAATTCATACATTGAGTTCCTAACCCCCGATGTGATGTTATGAGGAGGTGGGGCCCTTGGGAGGTATTAGGTCATGAGGGTGGAGTGCCGATGAATGCGATTAGTGCCCTTATAAAAGACACCCATCAAGACAATGAATCTGCCAATGCCTTGATGTTGGACTTCCCAGACTCTGGAACCGTGAGAAATAAATTTCTGTTGTTTATAAGCCACCTAGTCTATAGTATTCAGTTATAGTAGCCCAAATGGACTAAGACAACAAGTTTTCATTTCTCTGGGACAAATGCCCAGAAGTACAATTGCTGGATTGAAGGGTAGTTGCATGTTTAGTTTTCTGAGAAACTGACAAACTGTTTTTCAAAGTGGCTCTACCATTTTAAATTCCACCATCAAAATATGAGTTATCCAGTTTTTCACTTCCTCACCAGAATCTGGTGCTGTCACTATTTTTTATTTTAGCCATTCTGATAGGTATGTAATAGTGTCTCATTATTGCTTTAATTGTCATTTCTCTAATGGCTAATGCAGTTGGGCATCTTTTCATGGGCTTATTTGCTATCTAAATATCTTCTCCAATGAAGTGTCTCTTCATTTCTTTATCCCATTTTCCAACTGGATTGTTTGTTTTTATTATTGAATTCTGAGAGTTCCTTCTACATTCTAGACACTAGTTTTTGTTAGATATCTGGTTTGCAAATATCTTCTGCTACTCTGTAGCTTGTCTATTCATTCTCTTAACAGAGCCTTTCAAAGGGCAAAGTTTTAAGTTTTGATGAAGATCAATTTATCTATGTCTTTTTTCTTTTATGAATTATGCTTTTGGTGTAAAATGTAAGAGCTCTTTGCCTAGTCTTAGTTCCTGAAGATTGTTTCTTATTTTTTTCAAAGTTTTATAGTTTTATATTTTACATTTTAGCCCATCAAGCTCATAACCCATTTAGAGTTAATTTTGGGGTACTAGTTAACATTTAATAACACATCTTCTATTTAAATCTCAGATGGAATGAGTGAGAACTCGTGAAAATATCAATTAAAAATACATATTTTGACATGGTATAAAATGTATAGTCTAAAATATATCAAGATTAATAAGCTGTAAAGAGTTGAAAAAAATCTATGTTTTGTTTATATAGAATGAAATTTATCACTAAAAGCACCCAAAGTATCATGGACTTTTAAAATGTATTTATCTTGAAATATTCCTTCATAAAGTTCCCCAAAATTATTAATGCACGCCTTTATGAAACTCATGGGTCATGCTATTCTATTTGCATACACATTCTTTGTTGGACTAATGTTAATAAGAGGTGTTATATGATATGGGTTTGTTATAGTGCGACTAATACTGTCATCCTCATTAAAAGAAAAAAATATTGAAGATAAAAGAGGTCGTCTTGAAATAGTAATTCAATACCTATGTTAAAAATTGAATTACTGACTTTGGTATTTTACTCAGAGATACAGAGGGCTTGAAAGAGCATCCTTCCCAACTTTACAAATATAACAAAAGAAAGAAAGAGAAATAGAAAATAGCAAGTTCACAGAATTTCTTGAACCTACTGACAACCAAATAGCCCAAAATCTAAGGAGAGACAGATGGCTGCAGAGAGATATAAGATGCAGCCAAATACAGGTAAGAAGATTTCAACTAGCTTGATTGGTGAAGTGGTGGAGATGGGTTAAGTGTACACCAGTGAGAGAGGGTAAAACTCCGAGGAACTGAAAATATAATTCGATTCTACAGGTTTTTGCAGGCTTTTTCTCCACAAACCCCACCAGGTGTTCACAGAAAAGATTGTGAGCATCCTGATAAAGTCTCCCCTGGGGTGTAGAACTGGGGATGGAAAAAGCAACTCCTATGGGAGTTCCACAAAACTCTACCATAACTTATCCCTCTATTTCCCCTATGGAGCACTTTCTCTGGGGGAGGAAAGGCAACAAACAACATTGCCCTTGAGGCAGCAGAAAACTTGTTGGAGCTGGGAGAAGTAGGGTTGCCAAATTTAGCAAATTAAGGTATAACGCAGTCAATTACATATCAATCTCACATAAAAATAATATGTTAGTATAAGTGTGTGCCATATAATATTTGGGACATATTTATACTAAAACATTATCCATTGTTTACGTCAAGTTCAAACTTAACTGGCCTTCTGTATGATTTCTGGCCACCCTATGAGTACAGGTACAGATGAAAAACAACACTCTACTATTGAAGAAGGTGCGAGACTGCATGCTGAGCTCAGAACTAAGCCAGGGAAGGCAGGAGCACCAGAAGGTCAGCCTCGAAGACCCAATGGCACAGGGACTGCCTAAGGCTAAGGCTTAATCAGAAAGACTGAGGAACTGTCACAGTTTGGGAGGAGACTGTGGACACAGGAAAACTAAATCACGTGGGATCCTGGATTGGATTCTAGAACAGCAAAAATACACTAGTGGAAAAACAGATGAAGTTCAAATAAAATCTGTAGTTTAGTTCACCAAATTGCTAAAATGTTAATTTCTTCATTTTGGTAATGTACCACTGTTATGTAATAATAATAGGGAATGCTACGTGAAGAGTATACAGAAAGTCACCACACAATGGTAGTAACAGTTATAGTAAATGTACTAAAATTATTTCAAATAGAAAGCTGAAAAAATATTTCTTTGTTATCACAAAATGCAAAAAAACCCATGAAGATAATACATGATATGAAGAACATAAGCCAATCATCAATATGTAATCATAAAATTATCCTAAATATTTTTAACATTTCATGAAAATAAAACACACAAATATAGATATTTTAATTTGCTATTAATTAACTTACACATTTTAATTTTTATTACATTTAAATCATTATTAGGCAGAAATATTTTCAATCAGATGTATATTAACTCTAAACCAGTTAATTTCCATGATGTATGTTTTCAATAAGGTTTCAAGAATAGGTCAAAAAATATTATAGTCTTAAAAAGTTTTCTTTCACTCTTATTCTGAAATATGCAGATCACTATATAATTTTTTTTGAATTTTTTTTCATGAACATTCATATAATTAATAAAAGGAGATCAAGTTAAAACATTCAGCACTCAGCTTTCACAATCTTAATACTTTCAAAGATTTCAGGTGACTTATTTTGTAGTGTCCCTAATTAGGGTTTTCAGATGTGTCCTCACAGCAAATTCAGGTTATACATATTTGAAGAACATATTGCAGGAAGGATTCTATGTTCTTCACATTATGCTTTATGAGGCAGCAGATAATTTTGATTTGTCGCCTTCCTGATGTAGTTCATGTTGATCACTTATTAGATGGTGTAAAGTTACTCTGTTTCCCTATATAATTAATAAGAATTTTGGAAACAAGATCTTTGAAAGTATGTAAACAACTTGTCTTTCATAAATTTTCAACTCATATATTTATGTATTTGGGGTTTTTTTTTCTCTTTGGACTCATGGTTTCCTATTTTATTCCCTAAATTTTAATCCCTCACTCATTGAGAGCACATTGCAGAACTGTCGTTACGCCTCTCAGAAGCTGTCTGTAGGTTGCTTATATTCAGTCCAGCATGGTTCAAGAGGTTACCAAACCCATTAAGGTTAAAAAGTAGTGAGTTGGAAGGCCTTCCCCTCATTACTTTCCTTACAGGTTGTTCTTGCTTGTCCCTCCCCACAAAAGTACCTACCTTTTACTCTTTTCTCCAATCTCATGAGATTGCCAGAATTTCCACTGGCTTTTCTGCCATTTAAGCAACAAGCTCTATGTTTGGGTCCCCTCCTTGGATTTACTAAGAATTGGCAAATGCCTTCAGGGAAGAAGCCACTGAAGAAGCCATTCTGCTCACTTCTCTGCAATTTCCCTCTCTCTGCAATCTGGGCTCCTAGGGTGGTTGCCTCAGCAATTCTGTATTACGTTCAAACAAATGCTTGATATTTTATCCAAATTTTCTAGATGTTCTTAGCAAGAACATTGTTTTGCTGCAATCCACATTATAATAGACCACAAATATTTTTGTTTAAGAAAACATGATAAATTATATTCTCCAGCAAGAAACAGGTTTTCAAATATGGTGTTGCAAGTGAAAGATACAGGCATTTTCTTTACCTAAGACCTAATAAAAATGAATAAGTCAGTCATATATATGACTGCTCCACACATCAATGGGACTAGGAGGAATTAACCAATTCAAGACAAAATTCTCCTCAGGAAATGGTTTGTGTTCAATTTCCAGACATAGAAATAGATATTTGTGACTCTGGAATTTTATTCTAGAATCTCTTTAATCTTTATCCTTTAAAAGCAGGTTTGCTGAAGTGGATGTTGGAGACATAAAATGAAATTAACAGTAATGATCCCATTATATCTAAATCTTCTCAAATCTCCAATCATATTAATCTAATGATTAGTATAAATGGAAATCAAAGTGGGACAGTTATTTCCAGGGACAAATTAAGTAAAACATTTATTATATGGATGGTAGTAAACAGAGATTATCTACAAAATATCTTATGATTATCTTAACATTAAAGAAAGAGTTATGAGCAAAATAAGCAAATTCATCCCCATCAGCTTCTGGTGATGTAATGTGATTTTCTACACATCTTTATATAATTTGCAATTCAAAGATCTATAGGATGTAATCCTCCTGATCTTCAACTGTATCAGGTGAAGAGTCTCAAAACTCTGCTCCCAGTACTACCATCTGGGACCCAAGCAAGTATAACCACTGCATTGGCATATCATACGTGGAGACTGAGAGATAATAGTGTTGCTTGCATTGTTTAGGGATAGCTAGAACAACTGAAGTTCTGTGTGAAATTCTCTCCAAATTGCCAGGCTAGCTCACCTGCACCATGAACTAGACATACTTTGGGGATTAATATAAATTTTATCTCATGAATTTTCATTTAGGAAATATTTCAGTTGAATAAATGACTAAATCCTGAGTTATATTAAAATTTCCTAAGAACAGTAGTCCAGAAAGCCAGAGAAATATGTGATTCTTATTTATTATTAAAACAAGAGCAATAATATTATTCTAAATGGAACAACTTGACAGTACTTAATGAGAAAATTATAATCATACAAGGTTTTAAAAAGCTCTTTCATAGAATTTTATTATGCATTTACGTAATGAAAAAGTATTAATCATGAGTTTATGTTCATTGAAAACATTGTTATAATTTCTAAATAATTAAGGAATTGCATGTTCATGCATTAACTTGAGAGGAGGAATAATTTAATAGTAAATATTGAATTAATAAATCATTAATTAATTAAAATATAAAGATAAATAAACATAATTTGGTATAACAACACAGGAGAAATATTTTTTCAGGAATACTGCCTGTACTAAAAGCAGACCTCCTTGGCTTTTTTATTCGATAATCAGCACCAATCTATATCTGTATTCATTTTATTAAGCTTTACTTGTCAAATCTTCATTTTAAGTTTTTTTTTTTTAATTCCACAAAGAAAAGATAAAGACTATTCTTATATATGGCCCTGGATTGCTTTTACCAATACGATGAAAATAGAAATTCCTTGACTCTGAAGAAGTAACATTTATTCTATATAGGCAGCAAGATTATCCTCACAGTGAAAAAGAAGTAATATGCTATTAGTCCTAGATTGAATAAATTGTTTATGAAATAATATAAGAGTTTCTCAAAGTATGTCTTCTTCTGTCATCTGCCTTCATTGGGCTCAGGGCAATAGAAGATTTTTGACTTCCTAGGTCATGAAAACAGATATTAAACAATCTTGCCAGTTTGAAATGCAAATATGCAACAAACTGATAAAGAAAATGACAGAAGGTATGCCCAACATTCTTAACGTCAAGATTCTCTATCCAACCAAAGCACATATTATAGTATAATTCTTAAAGAAGAACCGATTTTTTTGAAATATAGAAACACAAAGTTCAAGGTTAACACATCTAGTGTATCAACATACGCTCTTCTCCTTTCTATTTATTGGAAATGTAACACCCAGAGACATTTATCTACAGGTTAGTAAATATTATAAATATAACACCTATGTAAACCCAAACAGGTCAAGGGATAAAATAAAGCATCAAACAGTGTACCTCTTCTCAACCACAGTAGTTTCCCTCGACGTTGGAGGTAGCTACTATACTGAATTAATGCTTACAGGCACACTTGTGCATGCGTACACTCACAGAATTTGTTCTCACCACCCTTTCAACTCCCCAGATATATAAGAGATAGATGTGAAGAAAATACGTTTCCCAGATTCACTTGCCTCTATGGTTCTGAATGAAAATTAATTTTTCCAATAAAATATATTTTCACTAAATTTACATTCAAGAAACTGAGGGGACCCTAAAGAGCATGCCAAGACTCATCATAAATAAGCTTCTGAAAATGAAGACAAAGGAAAAATCTTGACAGCTGCCAGGAAAAAATTATACTTTACCTATAGGGGAAAAATAATTTGAACAACAGAAACCATATAGGCTAGAAGGAAGTGCTGTAACATTTTTGCAAGTGTGGAAAGAAAAGAAGCATTACCTCTGAATTCTACACCCAGGGAATATATCCTTCATAAATGAAGGGGAAGCAAGACTTTGCCAGAAGAATGAAAATTAAGAGAATTTTGCACCAGCAAATGTGGGCTAAAAGAAATGGCTAAATAAAATCCTCTGAACATAAAGGAAATGATAAAAGAAGGAAGCTTGGAACATCAAGAAGAAAGAAAATGGTAAACAAAAATAAGGGAAAATACAATAGGCTTTACTTTTCCTCTTGAGGTTTTTAAATTTTGCCAGGTGGTTGAAGAAAAAATTATAACACTGTCCAAGGTGGTCCTAAATATATGTAGAGGAAATATTTAAGACAAACATGTTATAAACAGGTCAAGGTAAAGGGACACAATGAGAAAGTAAGATTTCTATGCTTCACTTGAATTAGTAAAATAATGACAGCAGTAGACTGTGATAAGACAGCAGAATAAACATTCTTGTCACGTATCCACAAAACATCCTAAAAATGATGATATCCTAAGCCGTAAAAAAACCTCAAAAAACTTAAATAAATTTGACAGAATTGAAATAATACAAAATATGTTATCCAAACACAGTTGAATCAAATTAGAAATCAATGACAGAAAGATAACAAAAAAACATTCCAAAAACATGGAAATAAACATCTCATTTCTAAACAATCCATGGGTAAAGAAGAAGTCTCCAGGAAACTAAAACATGCATTGAACTGAATGAAAACAAAAATACAATGTATCAAAATTTGTAGGACACAGATAAAGCAGTGCTGAAGGGGAAAATTCTAGCAATAAATGCAGATAAGAAAACAAGATAAGTTTCAAATCAATAATCTAAGTTCCCAATTCAATAACCTATAAAAAGCAAGCAAAAGGAAGGAAATAATAAATATAAGAGAAAAAAATAATGAAATCAAAAATAGAAAACCAATAAAACAAAGAGTTTTAGAGTTTGTTCTTTGCAAAGATCAATAAAATTGGCAAAGCTTTAGCAACCTGACAAACGGAAAAAAAGACAAAATAACACAAATTACCAAAATCAGGAATAAAACAGGAGATATCACTACAGATTCTATAGACATCAAAGGAAAACAAAAGAATATTACAAATAACTCTACAGTCATAAATTGGACAACTTAAATGAAATGGAAATTCTTCAAAAACTTCGATCTACCACAACTCACCCAAAATAAAATAGTCAATTTTAATTGCCCTGTAATTATTAAGGAAATAGATTCTTAGTTTAAAACTTTGAAAAAATAAATCCCCAGGCCCTGATGATTTCACTGGAGAATTTCACCAAACATTTAAAGGTGAATTAACATTGATTTTACACAGTCTGCTCCAGAGAATAGAAAAGAAGAGATTCCTTCCCAATTCATTTTATGAAACCAGTATTACACTGATACCAATATGAGACAAAGCCAGTACAAAAAAAGTAAACTAAAGACTAACATTCCTCATCAACATAGACAGAAAAATTGCTTAAAGTGTTAATAAATAGAATTCTACAATACTTAAAAAGAATTATATGCATGACCAAGTGGGAGTTATTACAGGAATGCAAGGCTGATTCAATAATCAAAAATAAATCAATATAATCCACCATATTTACAGACTGAAGACGAAAAATGACATGATCACATCATTTGATGCAGAAAAAGCATTTGATAAAATTTGACATAAACTCATGAAAGAAACCTCTCAGAAAACTAGGAATAGAGGGGAAATTTCTCAACTTGATAAAGAACATCTACACAAAATCTATAGCTAACATTGTGCTTAATGGTGAAACACTGAGTACATTGCCCCTAAGATCAGGAACAAGGCAAGAATATCTATTTTCACTACTCCTGTTCAACACAGTGCTGAAAATTTTAGCATGCAATAAGGCAAAAAAAGAGAAAGAAATAAAAGGCCTGCAGACTAGGAAAAAAAAAATGAGTAAATTTATCCTTATTTGCAGATAATATGATTATCTATGTATGAAATCTCAAGGAATCTACTAAAATTCCTAGAACTAATAAGATAATATATTAGCAATGAACACATGGACTCCAAAATTAAAAACAGAATATCATTTACAATCAGTTGAAAAAAAATGAAATAATTGTGTCAATCTGGCAAACCATTTACAGGACTTTTATGCTGAAAACAACAGAATGCTAATAAAAAACACAAAACCTCTAGTGACATATAAATAAATGAAGAGACATAATGTGTTCATGAATTCTAAAACTTCATGTAGAAAATATCTTTTTTCTCCACAAATTGATAGACAGGTGTAACTCAATTCCTAACAAAATTTCAACGTTTTTTATAGATATAGACAAGATCTCTCTCAAATTTATATAGAAAGACAAAGGCTCTAGATTAGTGAAAATTTTGAGAAAAAAGAGTAAAGTGAGAGGAACGGCTACCTGATTTTGAAACTTATTATCTAATACAATAATCAAGACTGTCTGTTATTGACAGAGGTGTAGGCATATAGATAAAGAAACAGAATAGGAACCCAGACATAGACATACACAAATAAGCCAATTGGATTTTATTTTTACAAAGGTGCAAAATAATTTAATAGAGGAAAGATATCTTTTTCAACGAATGATACTGAAGCATTTGTACATCCATAGGCAAAATAACTTATGACTAAATCTCACATCTTATGTAAAAATGAACTCAAAATAAATCACAGACTTTGATGTAAAATGTAAAATTATAAAACTTTTAGAAAAAAACGTAAGAGTAAATCGTTTGGACCTAAGGATAAGCAAAAATATTTCCAAACTTAACACCAAAAACACAATTCACAATAGGAAAAACTGGACTTCATCAAAATTAAAAACTTTTGCTGTGTTAAAGACCCTATAAAAAGAATTAATAGACAAGCTACAAAGTGGGAGAAAATATTTTCAAACCATATGTTACACAAAGGACCAGTTTCTAGTATATATAAAGAACTCTCAAAAATCAAGAGTAAGATAACAAAAACAAAACAACTGAGTTAGAAAATGGCATAAGATACCAACAGACATTTCACTGAAGGGAATATACAAAAGGCAAATGAGTTCATGAAGAGATGTTCAACATTATTAGCTGTTAAGAAATTGCAAAGCAGACCATAATAAGATATCTCTATACACTTAATCAGAATGGTGAAAATAAAAATTAGTGACAACATCAAATGCAGGTAAAGATGTGGAGAAACTGGATCATGCATAAGTTGATGGGGGGAATGTAACATAGTACAGCTACACTCGAAGACAACTGGCTAGTTTCTTAGAAACCTGAACATTTTACTACATGTGACCCACCAATTTCACTCCTGAGCCTTCATCCCAGAAAAATTAAAATTTATGTTAACACATAGCCTTGTATAAGAATATTATAGCAGCTTTACTCATAATATCCAAAGGAACATTGAACTAATTGCTCAGTGAGACTAGAGCATAAACAGATTTCTGTAAACAATAGATAAGTCATTAGATGGAATGAGATATAACGAAGCTTTTTTTAAAGTTCTGGAATCTAAGTATTATTATTGAAATAATACTTATAGATTAGTTACATTAAACTAAAACAAATGAAAGAAATGAAAAATATTTAGTTTTTATTTGGAGTTTACCATAATAGAATAGTTTAAATGTCAAATATTTGGACATTAGAAAATACCTACTTGTTTGAATTCTTTACTATCATCGTGAAGTTACAGTATTGTACAGCTATTGTCGAGGAGTGTTTAAATTTTAATATCTACCAAAAAGTGCACTTTTCTTATCTTGCATAATTTTATACAATTGGAAAAGCTTAAGTGTGTATAAACATATCTTTTTTATTTCATTTTATTCTAAAATTTTTATCAAATAATTTCAATGTGCTAGTCTCTATCTTTGGTTCTAAGTATAGAGATTAAATCTAAAAAAGCCTTTTCGCATGGACTTTTCTTATGGATGGAAACAGAAATTAAACAAGCAAGTACATAATATATCAGATGGTAAGAACTATAATGAAAAATTATTAAAGATAGTATTAAATTATTATTGTAATTAAATTATTAAAGGATGATGAAGAATAACAGAGTAGTATTTCATAGAAAGTAGTCAAGAAAATATTTAAATGGTGTTCTAAATGAAGGGAAGAAATAAACCATGTGGACAGAGCTATTCGAGAACTTTCTAGGAGGGCAAGTGAAAATTCCTCAAGGGTGAGCAAGCTAGCATGTTCTAGGCATTACAGGAGGCCATTGAGATTGGGTAAGTGAATGGGGAGAGTGATGGGCAATGAGATTCAAGAGTTCAGCAAGACTTGGGAGTTTTATATCAGTGAACTGGAAAGCCATTGAAGACAATGAGCAGAGAAATTATATGCTCTAATTTATATTCATAAGGATAAACTATAGAAAGGTAATGAAACCAGAAAGTATGCTATTGCAATAGTCCATGTAAGAAATAACAATGGTTTGGAGTAAAATGTTAACAGGGGAAACAGAAAGAATGATGATATTCTGGACATATTTTGAAGAGAGAGAGAGAACGAGATTAGCTGAAGAATTACATATGGGATTTAAGAAACAGAGAAAGTAAACAATGTCTTCAAGATTTTTTTCCATCAACTGGAAGAATCAAGTCGTTATTTTCTGAGGAGGAGAAATCTAAGGAAAATAAAAAATGTCCAAATTATGATTTTTGAAATATTATGCTCTAAATGATTTATTAATCATGCAAAAGGAGCTGCTGAGTATGTCATTTGATATAGGAGTCTGAAGTTCAGGAACAAGGATTGACTGAAGATATGGCAGCTGTATAGGAAGCATGTGATTTTCATATCTTAATTCACAGGATGTAAATAGCTCTTTTCAAAATTTAAGCTTTATTTGAGTGCACATTTTTTTAAAAGAATAGTAAAGATATAAAAACATTTCATTTTTACTCAGAAAAAATAAAACTTTTGTTTTTTGTTCAGATATAGTTGGCATATAACATCATTTTAGTTTCAGGTATCAGTTCTTATTAGAATATAAGGACTTTGCTATTTTTATCTTTTAAGTAGCTATAAAAGAGCAACCTTGATGAAATCAAGTAGTTTGTGTACTATTTCCAAAAGTAAAGAAGCATAATATTAAACAAACTATTAACAAATTATAAAACTTATGTAAACAATGTTGAGTTTTTAAAGTCTCACTTATGAAAGTTAATTCCTATATTTTCTACAAATTTAACAATAGCTGCAGTCTGATTATTTCACTTCGCTTAAGGCAGAAGCACCAAGTTAGGAAAATCCACGGATTTCTCAAAGCGCAGTATCATACCATGTAACCAAACAGTCAACTTCGCTATCATCCATTTCACCGAAGACCAGCCAGGCTGCTTCACACACATTTAAAAACGTCTTCAGTGTTGTTTTTATGTTGTCTATAGTCAGGAAAAGATATACTTGTTCCTTCAATAACAAATTCTAATTGAACAGTTTCCTCTGAAAGAAAAATTCCCATTTCCCACTGCTCTGCAGAGTGGCATTATTCTCAAGTAATGATATAAACCACTAAACTGGAAAGGATGGAAATGAACTTCTTTTCACAGGAGAATTTAAGCAATCTTAAATGAACCCTTTGTGTAGGTGCTGATTTAAAATGATTTCATAAGATCGAGACTTCCTTTCAACGTCTATAACAGTGCTGCATGAAACTACTTCTAAAAAGGTATTTTCTTATCATTAGACAAATATTTGAGCACTCACTATATACTCAATATCACACTAGCATCTGTCTTATAAAGACAAATAAGCATACTTATTAAACAGCATACAAAAAAATTGTGGGAGAAAGTCATCTAGATTTTCATGCAGGTAGTTTATTGGAGACAGATCTCAGGAGCAAGACCTATAGAGCAGTGAGTAGTGCAGAGTTAGATAGACCGAGAAATTGCATTTTCATGCTCTTGTGACAGAAGCTTCAGCTCCCACCAAGCGCTCCAAAGCAGGGATGGCCCTTCAGAGATGTCACAAGTGGGGCTAGGCTATGCCTTTGTGTCCTTGCATCTACCAGTTCTTAAAATAGGCTATTCCCAGGGAGTAGGCGTGGTTTTGGGTGAGGCAGCACCATTGGCAGAAGGCTGTTCCCAGGGAGGAACAGAACTGTGAGCAATCAAACACATAACAATCTCCACAATTGAGAGAATGCGTACTCTAGCTCTCAAGTGGGGCAGCTGGGCTCTTGGAGCTGCAAGTGATACTCATCATCTCCATCCTCCACTACCATTTGAGATTCCTCTTATCATCGGTGGGGTAACCAGACTTTCCCCTGAAAAGGATCTGAGTCTGTGGTCACAATCCCTTCCCAGGCTTTGGGGCTGCTGTACTTGGCCATTATGAGGAAGTAACACAATGTTACAGTGAATCACCTGGGTGCCAAATATAATTTTCCCTTTCTCCATCGTGTAATAACAAGCCTACTTATCCTGGATGATAAAGAATGCAGTTACACAGAGCCACTCATGCTTTCCATCTTTGGCTTTAGAACCTGCGGATTCTACCAATTGGGACAATAGCACTAGATATTGATTTAAGATAAATATTGCATCTTAGAGGATGAAGGCCACCCTCTCAGGATAGTTTTTCTGAGCTGATCCCTCAACTCCACCTGTAAAAGGCCATCTTATCACTTTATAATACTGGAAGATCCTGGGTGGTACACTCTGTAATAGAACCAGAGAATTTCATGGTCTTGTGCCTACTGCTATACCACCTTAGTTAAAGCAGTGTTATATAGGATTCTGTGTCGGTGAATTAAGGGTTCTGTAAGTTCTTAGATAGTGATGCTGCCTAAGGCCCTCTGAGTAGGAAAGGGAGAACTACATCTTAAATGTGTGTCATTTCCGGTTAAGAAGAATCGCTATTTCTTCTGGGAAGAATGGGGTCCATTATAATCAACTTCCAATCAAGTGTCTGTTTGGTGTCCTCTAAGGACAGTACCATACTGATGGCTCATTATTCATTATATCGGTAGGATATGTGGAAGTGGAGATAACTATATTAGCCTTGGTGAATATTGCTTATGCTATAGGGTCAATGCAGGCCTCCATACCTGCTACCATGGCTGTTCCGTTCATGCCCCCTAGTACCAGCAATGGGGCTGACAAAAGCCAGAGGTCAAGTGGTATTAACTGGCCAAGGCACTTGTCCACTTGGTTGCTTAGTGACTCTTTCTCTGTGGATGCTCTCTGGCAGGTAATAAGTAACACAAAGATTTTCACACATTGGCCATTCCAATAAGCCTAATTACATGCCTCTTCTCCAGGCTACCTTGACCCCAATCTTCCAATCTTTCTCTTTCCAGGCCCCTGACCCACCAAGACAAAACCATGTACTACTGTTCATATGGTCTTAACTGGTAAGCTGTCCAAATTTCCACCTACTGAGAGGATTTTCCTTCACTGCTATTTATTAGGGCTACCCTTGGTGAAGCTGTAGCGCAACGGCTGTTCACATGGAGCCTGCACCCAGATAATGAACTGATTCATCCACAAACCAGGCTAGGCCACATTTCTCCTTCTCCATCTTATTATAATAGACCTTCCATGTGACCATAGGAATGAGCCGAGTGAGAGACACTGGTTTTGTTCCCAATGTTTTTGTAGAAAAAATACACACCACATAAAGTGTATGATCTTAACTATTTGCTTTTAACAGTGGCGGACAACGTAGGACTGTGCAACCTGCTCCAGCAGCTTACTTGTGCCCTCTGACCTGGCTCATGCCTGATTGCATTTGTACTATTTCCAGTCAATGATGGCTCTTTGCTGCCCTCCTCCCTCTCAACCATAATGACTGAGTGTATCTGACAGAACCCATCTTATCATGGGAAACACTTCCTATTTGTTCACTTGATGTTCTACAGTCCAGTAGCATGTCAGAAGGTGTTTTTTGAATGGTCTCTATTCTCTGATGTAGATTGCATGACTTTATTCCAGAAATCAAAATAATCTACATTATGATTCTCCTACTGAGATTTGCCATTAACTTCATGTAGCATATTTTCTCACCACAGATACCTCTAATATTATGTAATCTTCACAATACATTCAAAGGATCATATAGCATGATCAAGTGGGATTTACTCCAGGGATGTAAAGATGGTTCAATATCTCGAAATCAATGTGACACACCACATTAACAAAATGATGGATAAAAATTATATGACCATCTCAATGGAAGCAAAAAGAAAGCATTTGACAAAAATTCAATATTCATGTATGATAAAAACTCAACAAAGTGGGTGTTAAGAGAACATACCTCAACATAATAAAGGCCGTATATGACCAGCCCTTTTGTATGAGCTAAGCTTATATAAAATGCTGAAAACCTGAAAGCTTTTCCTCTAAGATTAGGAACAAAACAAGGATGCCCACTTTCACCACATTTGTTCAAAACAGTATTAGAAGTCTTACAGAACAATTAAGCAAGAAAAAGAAATAAAAGACATCCAAATCAGAAAGGAAGAAGTAAAACTGTCACTATTAGCAGGTGACATGGTATTATATATAGAAAACCCTAAAGACTCCACCAAAAAACTCTTAGAACTAATAAATTAATTCATTAAAGTTTCAGGATACAAGATCAACATACAAAATTCAGTTGTGTTTCTATACACTAATAGCAAACTATCTGAAAAAGATAAAGAAAATAATTCCCTTTATAAAAGCATCAAAAGGAATAAAATACCTAGTAATAAATTTAACTAAGGAGGTGAAAGATCTGTATACTGAAAACTATAAGACACTGATGAAAGAAATTGAAGAAGACCCAAATAAATGGAAAGATATTCCACGCTAATGGTTTTGAATAATTAATATTGTTAAAATATCCGTACTACCCAAAGCAATCTACAGATTCAATACAATCTCTATACAACATACAATGGCATTTTTCACAGAAATAGAAAACACAATCCTAAAATATTTATAGAATTGCAAAAAAATCCCAAATAGCCAAAGCAATCTTGAGAAACCTTTATTCTTAAAGCTGGAGGCATCATGCTTCCTGTTTCAAACTATATTACAAAGCTATAGTAATCAAAACGGTATGGTATTGGCATAAAAACAGACACACAGATCAATGGAATACAATAGACAGCCCATAAATAAACCCACACATATATAGTAAATTAATTTATGACCAAGGAGGCAAGAATATACAATGAGGAAATGAATGTGTCCTCAATAAATGGTGTTGGGAAAACTGGACAACCACAAGCAAAGGAATGAAACTGGACCACTATCTTACACCACAGAAAAAAATTAACTAAAAATGGATTAAAAATTTGAAAGTATGACCTGAAATCAAAAAACTCCTAGAAGAAAACTTAAGCAGTAAGTTCCTTGACATTGGTCTTGATGGTGATTTTTTTGGATTTGCACCAAAATCAAAGGCAATCAAAGCAAAAAATCAACAAGTGGGACTACGTCAAACTAAAATGCTTCTGCACAGCAAAGGAAACCATCAACAAAATGAAAAGGCAACCTACTGAATGGGAGAAAATATTTGACAACCAGATGTCTGATAAGGGGTTAACAGCCAAAGCAAGGAACTCAAACAACTTAATAGCAAAATAGAAACAATCCAATTAAAAAATGGGCAGAGGATTTAAACACACATGTTTCCAAAGAAGACATACAGATAGCCAATAGGTACAGAAGTGCTCAACATCACTAATCATCAGGGAAACACAAATTAAAACCACAATGAGATATCACTTCACACCTGTTAGAATGGCTATTATCAAAAGTTTAGAAATAACAACTGCTGGCAAGGATGTGGAGAAAAGGGAACTCTTGTGTGCTGTTGGTGAGAATGTAAATTGTTGCAGCCACTATGGAAAATAGTATGGAAGTTAAAAAACTTAAAAAGAGAGATACCATATTCAGCAATTCCACTTTTGGGTATTATCTGAAGAAAATGAAAACACTAACTCAAAAAGAAATATGCACCCCATGTTCACTACAGCATTAGTTACCATAGTCAAAATATGGAACAAACCTGTGTCCATCAATTGATGAACAGATAAAGAAAATGTGGTATATATGAATGAATATTATTCATTCATAAAAGAGAAAGCAATCTTGCCACTTATGACAACAAGAAGGGAGCATGATGGCATTATGCTAAGTGAAATAAATCAGGAAAGACAAATACTGCATGGTATCACTTATATGTGGAATCTAAAACAAACAAAAACCCCATAAACCAAGCTTATAGATACAGAGTGGTTGCCAGAGATATGAAAAGTTCTCATCAAAAGGAAAAAAAAAAGTTGTAACTATATGGTAATGGATGTTAACTAGACTTATTATGGTGATCATTTCACAGTATATACAAGAATTTACTCATTATGTTGTACATCTGAAAATAAAATAATGTATACCAATTAAACCTCAATTTAAAAAAAAATTACATAATTTTCTAGATTGTATGGCACAAATGGTAGAGTAGTTTTCATCACAGCTTAAATATGCTGCACAGCCCTTTCTCTTTCTGGGTCTTAATCAGAGCTAGTAGGGTGTCCTGCCACGGTGTCTTCTGGGCCTTATTGCAGACCATAGTCAGTTGGGGAAGTTTTCAAGATGGCTGATTTTCTTAGGCTGTAGATCCCTTCTGCTATTGTATACTTTGTCTCTCAAAAACTGTTTTAAATTGTTCTTTTTTTTACAACTCTTCTTTCTTTAAATATCTTGTTACAATAACCCACCACAGGTACAAGGTTAATAATGTAAGGGGGAATTGTGACCATAGATACTGAGAAGCCATTGAACGTTTTCGGCAATAGGATGATATTCTCAGAACTGCATCTTAATAGGAATACTTTTTCTGTAATACTGAGGAGAAAAAAAAAAGGTATGTTAATCACTGAAATCAGGGAAAACACTTAAAACGTTTTCCACTAGTCAGGTAAGTGATGATAGAGGTGTAAAGTCAAGGGGAAAGGAGAAGAGGTAACAGATAGGGGAAAAAAATATTATGAACTTAGATGCTGATCCCAATTTAAAACAGTTCCTTAGTCTTTTTCAGGAGGATATAGTCTCTTTAATCCATACTATGATAAATTTTGTCTAGGGTAAATTCTTAAAATCAAAATTATTCTCAGTGAAATTCCTACTAGAAGAATATGGAATAGAAAATTATTCTTATAAACACGAATATTGTCTGCAGTAACTCAAACACACTGATTTGCCTGTGCTACAGTTTTCCACATTTAAATAGTATTCCTAGTGTAAAAGTATTATATGTTACCGTTTGGTGCAATCACTGAGGAGTGCTATAATTGGTGACATTTCTGTCAAAATGTTGCAAAGTAAAACCAAAGATAAATAAATAAACAAAATAAAATAAATAATAGGTTCCCCAGGCACTAAAGAGCAAGCTGAAAGAGTCAAGCGTGCTTTCATTGTATCACGACAGACCACAGCAGGGTTCTTCACGGGAAATGCCACGAAGCATATTTCAAGTGGAGCAATGAACTTTCCTAGGAATTCTATTTTACACATGAATGTATACTGTGTGATAATCTCAAGTCTGTTTATTCAACAGCTGGATCTCAGGATTAGAATGAAGGTGACAAGAGCATAGAGAATTACATTCCTACAGAGTCAGAAAAATCCTATTAACCTTTAATGACCTATTTTTCTTGGGCTTTTAGTTTAAAACTCTGTTATAACCCACGATTATTTCATTAGCCTCGTAGCGTACAAAAGGAAATGTATATATTTTATTAATCATGGTCATTTTGATTTGGAGAGTGAATCCAAGCCCAGAGTGGGTGTTTAGAGACTAATTTTGAAGTGGCATGGGGAAACCTAAGGAATAATGTATGCAAAACGTGAAAGTATCAGACGCCATGACAATGCACAGCAGCGTACATCTAGAAGTCAAATCTCAGTGCTACAGTGCGTCCTATACACTCAGCTCTGGCTTGGTTTATCTGTCTGCACAGCTCTCATATTACAGCAGCAACAAAGCTTTTCATGACGGACTAATGGGCTATGTTATTGGTTTAATAATTGTCTGGCCACTTAGAGACTCAACTTATGGGAAAGGAAATGGTGATTACTACAACAGGCAACTCCCTCGGCTCACACTTTATTCAGGACACTACCTCACAGACTCAGTACCTTGAATCTTGCACAGAAGAAGAACTAAATATTTCATTACTGAGTTTTCTGTTATATATAATAACACAAATATTTATTTTGTGAATTTTCAAATGATGGGTCATAAATCTTTTCCACTTGACTATTTATTTATCTGCATTTGATCATGTTAAAATTGAAACAATAATAATACTCATTATGTTCCAGACATTGTGCTAAATGTTTGATATGTGTAAATTCATATACAACATGGTTCATGCCTTAAAAGAAATGCTTTAGTAGGAAAGATAGAGCATGAAGTAGAATAGTTAGAATTTAAATAAGTATTGTGCATTTACGACAATAGCAGAACAAGCTTGAGGTACAAAAGATAGGAAGTTAAAAAAATATGTATTCTGAGTTAGAGGCCAGGGTAGGCTTAGGAAGGTGAACTGGAGCAAGAAGAATAGAGATGTTTTTAAGAGATAGTGAGGAAAGATGAGGGCTACTCTGGGTTTTATGCATATTGAATTTTAGGTACTTCCAGAATATTCAGGGAATCGCTTGAATTAGGAGCTGACATGCAAGACTGGATCTCAGAGATTGAGAGCTATCAGTAAGGGATGCTAGTTATCGGTAAGGGAGGTGGGAAGAAGGAATACTGGGGAATAAGAAAATGTATAGATAAAATTTAGTCTTTGGGAAGACCTTTCAATGAACATGGGGAGGAAAGTGACTGATGGAGGAAACCTAATGAATTAGGCAGGGGGGAAATCTGGAGACTGAAGTATCATTGGATGGTTACAAGTAATTCAAGGTGGGTTGCACAGTCAAACGCTGAAGTAAAGTAAGATGCAGCAGGGCTTTCACAATGAGGAGGCCATGGGTGACTTATGAAAGAGTGAAGTCAGAAAGCAAGGGATTCAGAGGTGATTACATCATGGCAAACTGCTGTTTAACTTGCTGAGCATCTTATTGTTTCATAACCTCCTAAGCCTAACAATGGTGATGATTCTTGAAACTAATGCAAATCCAAAAGATCCAAGAGACTTTAGACAAAATTGATCATGCGAAAACTGAATAATAATTTACACCTACTGACATTGGTTTTCTAAGTATTGCTCTAAGAGCTTTACGCATATTAACTTATTCATTCCTCTCAACAGCATTATTGTTATCATTTTCAGGCAAGTAAACTGAGGAATAGAGGTGTTAGGTAACTTGCCTAGTATCAGAAAGATAATAAGCAAACAAGTCAGGAAATTCAGACCATCTAACTCCAGAATCTGTGAATTTAAGCACTAAGCTATTGTTTTTGGTTTTGCTCTTGTTTTCATTTGTTTTACCCAATTTTATTCTTGACTAACTCATAAAATTTATTTCCAACAAAGTAAATGAGAAGAAATTGAGTGCAAAAGGACCTGTGTCCAAAAGATTCTTGAGTGGAATCTGGTGTTTCATAAATCAACATACTACAGATTTTTCTCTTTTTTAAGAAAATGTTTTCCCTTTCTTAATAGTTTTACTCCTTTCACAATACATTTTTAATTATTCCTTGTCACTGTTAGTTTCCATTTCTAAATAACTAGTTAATATATTGATAGAGTCAAAATTACTTGTCCCATTCACTCACTCTTTAAGTCAACAAACAGTTAATTGAGGATTAGTCTGTGAAATACCTTCTATTGGTATGTAGAATATGTTTGCATAGCATATATGTATATATGAAATTATAACACAGAGCACACTTATTTAACCTATATTCCTGCATTCCTATATAACTGCACGACCAAATTTTGATACAGTTAACCAGTAGATTTTGAAAAAGAAAAAGACAATCAAACTGATGAAATTTGTCTGAGAGCTATTAACAAGGCTATTTAAAGCAGAGAAAAAGGATATTTTCTTTGTTTTTTGTTTTTTTTTAGTATAAGCAAAGAACATAAGAGCTAACAATATAATATGGAGGGAGGCGAAAAAGTATTCTTATATGCTAAGATAACTTCCTGAAAAAACTAAGTAACACTAAAGTATATTTGTTCTTAAGTCAGTTAGATCAAACCTCCATTTTACTACTAAAATTTACTTTGACTAACTGAAGTTGAAAATTACATATAGAAGAATAAAACGATAGCTTGAGAATTATCAAACAATTTTTCATTGTCATAAATTGATATTAAGAGCATATGAAGACAATTTAATTGAATACAACTGACCTTGCCTATGAAACATTATTCTGGTAAGATCTGTCATATCTTACAATGAAACATCTGGCAGGCTACATGACATTTATTAAATCTGGCTTTTTCTAATACTAGGCGTGCCACAGCTTCAACTTAATGAACATTGATGGCTGATGCCAATCATTTGTTCCCTCACAGCCTAGATATACATGTTTATTTGAATGATTTGGGGCTATATGGCATCCAAAACAAAACATACAATGTCATTGGAGTCAAAACTGAATCATATTACAAAAAAATTATATACACATGCTAATTTAAAGGAAGTAGATAGTCATTTGGAACTGTTTTGTTGATGTAACCTCATTCCATATGTAATGGAAAGTACCAGAATAAGAAAATAGGAAGCAAATAATTGATAGGGGAAATCACTGTATAATTACAGACTGTGGAAACCCAGCCCTAGCACTGCTCAGCATCCTTTCAATGTTCTAGCACAGAACAAGAATATAGAGAGTGACAATTCCTTCCATCTGTGCCATTCATCTTTGCCCAAAATACAGAGAATAATCACAGAAAGTTATCTCCTTTGTCCTAATTATCATGCATATATTTTTCAACACAATATCTTTCTGCCCTTTTCATATCACTGGAATATTCTTTCTTCTTTAAACACATCAGGACTCTGCCTCTTTATAACATTTTCTCCATAACTTTTCCTGCACTGAACACAGATTATTCTACTTGAGACCAATTTTATGACAACCGCATGGAGCAAAGCCTACACTTTCTCTTATCCATCTTTTAACTCAGGAGAGAAAGGTCATGGGTGGACAGGGCTGATTTGAGAACTCTTGAGGTTCAAGGCATTCTTCTTTTTAGATACTCCACTTTGCTTCATTTCAAGCGTGAGGATTTATACAGATCCCATATTAAATTAAATGTTTTCTGTAAACCTAAACATGATTATAATTTTGCTTTTGAAATTATTTGCTATAATTTAAGATCAGTTAGGGCTTCCCTTTGGCAAGTATCTGGCATATTCAAACATTCTTACAAAATCCAAAAATCTAACCTTCACTTTTTTTTTTCAGATACGGTATTTAGCCTCTCAGCTATTTTCTGCAGTGTTTCTTGGGGTCTCCCCTGTGCGTGGACAGCTTAGCAGTCAGCCAGAAAATTGAGGGGAATATTTTGAGAATAGGGTGACTTACTTTTCCAGGTTTCTACCACATTTCAGCCCAAATTCTGACCTGTGCATCCTGATCTGTCCAAAAGGATTGTTGTCATTTAACTCTTGAACTCCTTCAGTAAACCTGAAACTGTAAAAAAATTGTTCTCAGAAAAAAAATCCAAAACAAATGTCATCTCTCCTCATGATTCCCTTTTTCAAGTATCGTAATCTCTCAAGCTGCCTAAATTGATGCTCTTTCAATGTCTTTAAATGGTATTTTGTTAAAATTCTGTCCAACACTAAAAATTTCTTCAAAAGGAGGGTTAGTCCAATATAAGCTACTTTATCATAGGCAAAACTGGAAGTCATGTTTATGTGTTGTGTGTGTGTGTGTGTGTGTGTTTGTGTGTTTTTAATCACGATAATTTCATCTTCCCTTTTCATGAGAACCCCCATCACTGCTGATAAGAATGTAAATTGGTGCAGTCGCTATGAAAAACTGTATGAAGATTTCTTGAAAAGTTAAAAATAGAACTACCATATGATCCAGTTATTCCACTTCTGGATATTTATCCAAAGAATATGAAAACACTAATTTGAAAAGTTATATTCACCACTATGTTCATTGCAGCATTACTTACAATAGCCAAGACTTGCGACAACCTAAGTTGTTGGAATACTACTCAGTCATAAAAAAAAGATGAAATCTTGCCACTTGTGACAACATGGAGGGACCTTGAGGGTATTATGCTAAGTGAAATAAGTCAAAGGGAGAAAGTCAGATACCATATGATATAACTCATAAGTATAAGATAAAAACAACAACAAACAATTACGTAGCAACGCAGATTGGATTGGTGGTTACCAGAAGGGAAGGGTGAGGGGGGAGGCAAAAGGGGTGATGAGGCTCATGTGTATGGTGATGGATGATAGATAGATAGTCTTTGGGGGGCGAATATGATACAATCTACACAGAATTCAAAATATATTATGATGTTCACCTGAAATTTATAAAATCTTATAAACCAATGTTACCCCAATAAAAAAATTAAAGAAAGAAAGAAAAGAAAGAAAATCCTTAGTGAAAGCCTCACAGTAAAAAAAGTATTTAAGAAAACCTGAGGAATGAATAAAATCTTCTCAGCAGAAAAAGGAGTCAATGATATTACATATAGATAAAATCATATCAAAAAGCAAAGAGTCATTCTACATATAAAGACACATTTGAAAGAGTGAAGAGAAAAACAGGCTGAAAGTGGGCCTGAATTATATTCATTATTCTAAAGCATTTTGAATTTTATACTATTATGTAAGGGAAGTTACTGAAGTATTTTGAACTGGATGGCTGATATAATCTGATACACATTTGAGAAGTATTACTCTGACAATTATGTGGAAGAAGGAGTGGCATTAAGAGCAAAAACAGAAATACCAACTCAGCTCTCCTTTCAACAATCCAGTAAGCAGTCGCAGAGGGGATAGAAAGCAGTAGATGGAAGCAGTATGACTTGGTTCGCTGCCCATACATGGGTGGAGGAAGAGAAAGGGTTCAGTAATGACTCAATTTTTCTGCCTTCAGTAATTGAATATGTGATGCTACTGTTCACTGAAATAGTAAAGCATTTATAGCTAAAGTTTTAAATGACCCCGCAATAACAACAAGAAGAAGAAAACAGGGAAGTAACAAGGGATGGAACCCAGGAGAGGTGTGACATCTAGTTCTAAAGGTTCGACAAAGCGGCAACCAGAGATAGGTATAAGAGATAGGTATAGCTGTATGTTAAGAGAAGAGGAAAGGGACTACAATCTTCAAGAAGTACGAGGATTTAATAGAATAGTTAAAACTATTTAGACTTTGAAAACTCTTTATAATAGAAAAAAAGCAATTGATGGATTCTGAAAAGAAAAATCCTTTTAAGGTTTACCTAGAATTTCCTTTTTAAGAGACTAGGAACACTGGACCCATAGATAATTAAATACTATCAGTGCAAATTCATTGTAAAGTAATATATTTGAGAATAATAACATAAAAGCTACATTGGTTGTAATGTGTAGTGTCATAATATATACAAATTATGAGAGACTTAAAATATTATAGTACCTGGGCCAACCAGGTGGTATAGTGGTTAAGTTAATGCACTCTACTTCAGCAGGCCGGGGTTTGCTGGTTCAGATCCCAGGTACAGACCTACACACTGCTCATCAAGCCACACTGTGGTGGCATCTCACATACAAAATAAAGGAAGATTGGCACAGATTTTAGCTCAGCAACAATCTTCCTCAAGTAAAAAGAGAAAGATTGGCAACAGATGTTAGCTCAGGGCCATCTTCCTCACCAAAAAAATCCTATATATATACTATGGTTCAAAATTGATGCCATAGATGACCTTATCCTATTATACGTTATCATGAGGAAAACTACAGTGGAAATTCGATGACTACTGCTTGCATCATATACGTGCACTACTGGTCTATTAAGGCATCCTTGACAGATTAACGTATCTCTTTGGCATATTCTGCCATGTGGCAAAATGTTTCTGGTATTCATAATCAAAGACTTCACTTTCTATACATTTCCTTTGATTAAAAAAGAAAAAATTCTACCTCACAAAACATTCCAGCAATATACTAATTGTAGCTTAAAATACTTGTAAATCTCTTCAAATGTTTTTACACTTATCCCATTAATAAAACATAGCTTTTCACTTCCATAAAAGCATACATTTATATTCAAACTATAGTCTAGAATCATTCCTCAGTTCATTTATCTCATTACTTTAGTTTTTCAGTCTGTATTTTGTTACCTGTATACCAAGTATTAATTTGTCATAAACAGGAGAGTAATTGCAATGGTGGTTTTTCTTGGCATTTCTTCATCCAAGCATATCGAGATCAGCATACATGTTTTTTCATTAGCTCACAGCACAAATGGTTGACAGTTCGGGAATCTGTACAGCACTTCTTGCTAAACTTCATTATTTGATCTGGTTTGACAAAGGAAAGTTTGCTATATTAGTGTGCTGACAAACCGACAAACCCTGCTTCTGCTCTTACAACTTTTTAATCAATATCGTAGTTAATATTCATCTGCTCTTCCTCAAGTATGTACCGCAGGAGGGCATACATTCATTACAGTTAATTGAGAAATCAGTATGATGATTCGGACAAATATTAGAAGTGACGCTCCTGATGGTAGCAATTTATGACTTGATCCAGATTAAGAAAAATCTGTGTCATTTTTTTCTCTTATGCAATATACATGTGTGGCAAAAAGCTTTTGGTTATTTGTCATAGTATTTATGTCTGCTATTTTTCTGTTGTATTTAATTTTATTCTACTATTTTGTCACTTTAAATGTGTTATTGTTGCAATTTTATGTTGAAACACCAAAATAATGCAACTTATTAAAGAAAATCTAGGTAAAATGTTTAGGTAATAAGAAGGAAAATTGAATAACTCTTTGGTATCCCACCAATTCTATCTATGCAAATAACCATAATGAGGCAGCGAAGGTGTCTACACTTAGACCTCAGATAGACAATACATATCTGGGAAGGCAATGGCCTAGGCACTGGAAGTAGTACAAATTCAAATGTAAAAAATGCGTTAGTCTCTTCTTCGGGTTGTTTACAATCCAACCAGTGCCTCCATAATTAGCTATTTACTACTGATTCTTGGCACTTGTTAGGTTCTCCAAGTTCCTATTGTTTTGTAAAGCCAGTGACCTCTAGCCACAGTTTGAATCACAGATGACCTTTAAAATAGACATTCAGCAATATAATGAATGAATGGTACAACTATTTACAACAGACATTTTCTTTCTTGTCAGAGTTAACGAAGTCATTGTGAGCAACAGTTTTGAACTGTCTTTCAAGGATAATGTCCCTCTGCCATAACTGCTTAAAATTTAACATAAAAACTTAAAGCAGAGTAAATAAAGCTAATCTTTTTGCATGGATTAGGCTTATTTTAATATATATTCAACATATTTTTATTACGTATGATTAATATACCCATCACTTTCATTTCAAGTCCAGGAGAAACAACTATCTCCTTAGTAAGGATCAACTTTTTCTTAATCATTACAAATGTAACCCTTTAGGAAGGCAAAGTGTTCACAACCCAGTTTCAGAATATCTATACATGTTATATAAACATTTCACTATATATAATTGCAGAAAAGACTGACATGTCATTCTCAAGTCTATGTGAGCTTTGCATGGGCCTTTCTCACATCTCTGTGTGTACACACAGTCTTTGTTGGCCAAGAACATGAGGGTGGCTTGGGCCTTCTCTAGTCTCTGCTATGCATACGCACAATTTTTCTGGTCAACCCTGGATATAGGAATGACATATCGATGTTTCTATGGTTATCTCACTCCTAGAACTCCCTGTTAAATTCCCCAACTAATCCACTGGTCCATTGCTGAGCCAAGCAGAACCACAACCTCAGCCTAGTGGAATCTGTAGCCCTCCTGTTCCCTTGCCACTAAGATCACCACTTTAATTGACAACACTCCACAAAAAGTGAGCAGTGACAGCAAAGGAGCCCAAATGGTTTCACAACCTCCCTCCACCCTGGTCCACAGTCATGCTGACAGAGCCCAGGTGTGGGACGGAGCCGCTGTGCTTATTGGAATTTCAGAAGATGACCTAGATTTCCTTAGAGCCAGCAAGATGGTTCAGAAACCAGGCAACATACAGGTTCCATTTGAAGTTAGATGTAAACATAAACATATTTCTATTATAGTCAAAGTCATAATGGATGTAAAAATTACCTAAGAATGAGTATATCCTTCATAAAACTTAAAGAAACTAATTGGCCACTTATTTACTATAAAACTTTAGCACAAGATTCCTCCAAGCTACAATCTCTTCATCTGTAAAATAGGTTCAGTGTAAGCACAAGGATAAAACAGACAGCTGTAACATCGAATGCCAGATAGTATTTACTTAAAGCATTCTGTCATATCAAACTATACCATCTGCAAACTACACCGTCTCATCAGAGAGCTTCTTGCCCTAAGTTTTAATCAACTGTTTTCACTCTTCTCTTAGGTTTCTAAGTTGTCCATCATGAGAATGAAATTTCAATAAAGGTCTAATCAATAGTAATTATAGTAGAAAATTACTCTATAAGTACTATAAATTATAAACATGTTACCTTTCTACATTGCTGTTTAAATAAACGTACGACATCATAGAAAAAAATCTAAACTATTAAATAGATCTCCCATTATGTCCACTTCCATTATGTCCAGTTTTCCACATATATTTTATTTAAAATAATATTTTCTGATTCTTTGCAGAATACACTCTCATAATAGAAAATTTAGAAACTCCAGAAAACAACCGAAAAAATGAAAATAACAAGCGTCCAACATCACACATCCAAAATAGCAAATACGAATATGAAATATTTTCTTTTTAAAAGCTTGGCTTTTTTTTTTCTTCCTTTCTTTTTATTGCAGTACCATTAGTTTATAAAATGACGCAAATTTTAGGTTTACATAATTCTATTTCAATTCCTGTGTAGATTACATCGTGTTCACCATCCAAAGACTAATTATAATCCATCGCCACACACATGCACCTAATCACCCCTTTCGCCCTCCTCCCTCCCTGCTTCCCCTCTGGTAACCACCAATCTAATCCACGTATCATTTGAAAGCATTATAATTAATTCTGATATTTTGATTATTATCTAGCAAAGTTAAACTTTTTTCCATTTGCCTAAAATCTATTTGCCATTCCTTTCTTTTGAATTACTTTCAGGATTGTCCACTGTTTTTTGTCAAATACCACATTTCTTGTTTGTTTAGATTACACTTTTGTCAAAAAGTTTACTTAACTAATATACAAAGGAAGCAGCAGAATAGTAAAGCTGCTTTAAAGGAATCTAGATAGAGGGAAGTATTTGTAAAAGTTGAGGGAAAGAACAGTAGAGTGAAATTTCTAATTTACATCAAAAATGAAACCACAGGTTTGAGGTTGTGATTTTCTATGCTTGAAAAAGATCAAAAATTATTACCATCTCTACTAGACAAAATCATTTTTCTTTGCTTTCACACAAAAACATTTTGCATAAATATCAGTTTTCTACAAGATAATATCTACCCCTACAGCATTATAAAATGAGCTAATCAATAGTAGAGAATAAGTCAAAGATATTCATACATGTAGAGAATCACATAATCCCAGATAAGCTCACTAGACACACTCAGTAGACCCCGAAGGAATACCTAGTAATTCTTGCCCATTACAATTCTGGGGCAACTTTTTCCTAACAGTAATTCTTGCAATCATAAATAATCTCCAAAGATCATTCTTGATCACAATAAAAAGGACTGGTCCCATTGTAATTAGCTTGTTTTGGGGGTTTTTTTAGTATGTGCAACAAGAGGTTTTAACACATATAAGCCTTCTTGTCTTCATGCAGCTGAACAACTATTAATGTCAAAGAACTAGCTTCACTTTGAAGCTTTTATAAACACATTGGGAATGTATTTTAGATACAGAGATCTTTTCTTTATTTTTACCATCATTCTTGTTTGCTCTATTTTGGGGGACATTAAGAAATTAAAACTAAGAAATTTATTTCTACCAGACTTCATCCACACTATTTATAAATGAGGATGAATTCCTCTGTTAGAGGTCTCACAAAATTTCTAAGATTCCTGGCCTCGCAGGAATTGACCTTCCCTACTGTGTGAAACATTTGGGGCTTCTAAACCATTGAACAGACATCTCACAGATGTGCTGGGCAGGTTTGCTGGGATTGCTTTCACATATGAAGTATAACCTATGCTCCTTAGTAAGTAGGCTTGTCATACTTATCAAATAACATTTATTTTCAGTTTCCTGTAAATCTGACATAAAATGAAACAAAGTTGATTTTAAGATTAAAATATCACAGATATGCTCTTTGACCAGAATATAATTAAATTAGAAACAAACATCAAGTATCTAGAAAGTATCTACAAAGACAGTGAACATATGGAAATTAACATAATTCTAAATGGCCAATTGCTAAAGAAGAAGTTGCAAAGGATATTAGAAAATTAGAAATACAGTGATAATGAAAGCACAACTTAGTAAAAACTTGTGGACATATCTTCAGCTTCACTTAGAAGAAAGTTTATAGATTTAATATATATTAAGAAGGAAAGAGGGTCAGCCTAGTGGCTTAGTGGTTAAGTTCATATGCTCTATTTCAGCGGCCCAGGGTTTTCAGTTTTGGATCCCAGGCGTGGACCTACAGACCACTCACTAATCAATGCTGTGGCAGCATCCCACATACAAAAGAAAGGAAGATTGGCAGAGATGTTAGCTTAGGGCCAATCTTCCTCACCAAAAATAAAAAAAGAAGAAGAAAAGAAAGAAAGATCTAAAAACTTCCACCTTAGGAAGATAGAATAAAGGTAAAAATTTAACCCAAAGGTCCAAACAGATGCTGTCTACAAAAACAATTCACTTTAGATTTAAAGACAGACATCAGCTGAGAGTGAAGGGGTAGAAAAAGATATTCTATGCAATGGCAACCAAAAGAGATCAAGGGTGACTACACTTACATGAGACAAAAAAACTGTCACAATATATTGTGACAAAAACACAGTATACTGATACAAAAACTGTCACAAGGGAAAAAAGAACATTATATAATGATAAAAGGATCAATTTGATAGGAAGATATAACAATTATAAATATATATGCACCCAACATCAGAGCGTTTATGTAAAGCAAACACTAACAGAAGTGAAGAAAGAAACAGAGAAGTACACTAATAGTCAGGGACTTCAATCTCCATTTTCGATAACGGACACATCAACCAGACAGAGAATCAACAAAGAAAGAGGGAACTTGAATAACACTATAAACCAAGTGGATCTAATAAACATACACAGAACATTCTACCTAAATATGTTCTTTTCAGAATATATGTTCTTCTCAAGTGCATGTGGAAAATTCTCCAGGATAGATCACAGGTTAAGACATAAAGCAAGTCTTAACAAACTTCATATTGAAATGATACCAAGTATCTTTTCCAACCACTATGGAATAAAACTAGAGAAAAATTGCAGAAGAAAGACTAGAAAATTCACAAATATGTGGAGATTAAAAGGACAAATTACAAAATATCTTCAGAGAAATGAAAATAAAAATACATCATACCAAAAATTATTAGATGCAGCAAAAGCAGTACTAAAAGGAAAGTTTATAGCAATAAATACCTATATTACAAAAGAAGAAATCTCTCAAACAACTAACTTTACACCACAAAGACCTACAAAAAGAAGAAAAAACTAAGTCAGAAAAAGACAGTCTGTTCAACAAATGTTGTTGGGAAAACTGGATAGCCACAGGCAAAAGAATGATTTGGACCCACATTTTACACCATACAGAAAAATCAATTGAAAATGGATTAAAGACTTAAACATAAGACCTGAAACCGTAAACTCCTGGAAGAAACCATAGAAGAAATGCTTCATGACATTGGACTTAGATAATTATATGTATATGACATCAAAGCACAGCCAACAGAAGCAAAAATAGACAAGAGGGACTAGATCAAACTAAAACTTCTGCACAGAAAAGGAAACAATCAACAGAGTGAAAAGGCAACCTACGAAATGGCAGAAAATATTGTCAAACCACGTATCTGACAAAGGGTTGATGTCCAAAAGAAATTAGGAACTCCTACAACTCAATAGCAAAAAAATTAATAACCCAGCTAAAAAATGGATAAAGTCATGACTAGACATTTCTCCAAGTCAGAAAAATAGACACTAGGTAGATAAAAAGATGCTAAATGTCACTAATCATCAGGGAGATGCAAATGAAAACCACAATGAGATAGCACCTCATACCTGTTAGGATGACCATAAAACCAAAAAGAAAACCAAACAACAACAACAAAAGATACTGCCAGAAAGAATGTAGAGAAATTGGCACTCTTGCACACTGTTAGTGGGAATGTAAAATGATGCAGCCACTGTGGAAAACAGTATGGAGGTTCATCAAAAAATTAAAAATAGAACTACCACATGATTCAGCAATCTCACTTTGAATATTTATCCAGAATTGAAATCAGCACCTTGAAAAAATATTAGTACTCCAATGTTCATTGCAGAACTATTCAAAATAGTCAAGATGTGGAAACAACCTTAGTGTTCATCAACACAAAGATAAAGAAAACGTGATATATACATACAAAGGAATATTACTCCACGTTAAACAAAGAAGGAAACCCTGCCACATGCAAAAACATGGATGAACCTGGAAGACATTAGCCTACATAAAATGTCAGTCACAGAAGAAAAAATGTATGATTCCACTTATATGAGGTATCTAAAATAGTCAAACTCAGAATTAGACAGTAGAATGGTAGTTACCGGGGCCTAGGGGTATGGAGGGGAAAATGAGAAATTGGCAATCAATGGGCATAAGTTTTCAATTATGTGAGATGAATAAGTTCTAGAGATCTGCTGTACAAATTGTACCTGTAATTAACAAAACTGTATTGTACAATTGAAAATAGGTCTCTTTTTAAGTGTTTTTACTATAATAAACTAAATTTTTTTAAAAAAAACCCTCTAGGTAGACTGATCCTAAAGAGAGAGGACACAAATTATCCAAATCAGAAATGAAAAAGTGGTCACCACTATACATTATATAGGTAAGAAAAGGAAAAAAATGTATGTTATTACAGATTATACAGATATTTTAAAAAGTGTGTGCATAAACTTTATTCCACTACATCTGACAACTTAGGTAAAACGGACAAACGTCTTGAAAGACAAATGCTATCAAATATGACACAAGAAGAAATAGAAAATCTTAATCACTTATTATCTAATAGAGGAATTGAATTTGTAAATGAAAATCTCTCACAAAGTAAACTCCAGGCCTTGAGGAATTCATGTGTAAATTCTATATAACATTTAATAAAAAAGTATAAAATTAACAAAAATTACTTTAGAAAATAGAAGAAGAAAGGACAATTCCCAAATTATTTATGAGGACAGTATAATTCTGATAGCAAATCTAATCAAACACATTGCTATAAAAGAAAATTATGGATCAAAATCCTCATGAACACTGATGCAAAAATCACTAACCAAATATTAGCAAGCGAATATAAAAATACATAAAACACATCACGCCTCATGAACAACAAATTTACATAAGAATGCAAGGATATTTGACACTCAGATATAAATCAATGTAATTAATCACATTACCAGGATAAAGGAGAAAACATACATGATCATCTGAATTGATGAAGAAAAAATAATTGACAAAATTATACATCGTGATAAAAAGTTCTGGCAAACTAGGAATGGAAGAGAACTTTCTCAATCTGAGGAAAGCCATCTACAAAAATCTATATCTCACAGCATAAGTAAGGGTGAAATATTGAATACCTTCCCTGCTCCACATCCAAGTAATTCTGCTGGTGAGGAGTCTAGCTTCTGGTTAAAAGCTATTTGCAGTTTTTCAGGCCTAACTACAGGCAACTACAAAGGCTTTACTTGGCAGGCCTCACAGGAAAGCTGCCCTCCTCACATCAGACTTGGTGCATAGTTGGTGCCCCGCAGTCTCTGAAGGGAGTTGCGGTCAAGGTCTCAGGCGTCTCTGGCCTGTCATGCTCTTCACATGTTTGCATTCCCAGCCCAGCAACTTTATTCCTGTCTCTTTATCTGAGGCCTTTATCAGAGATCTTTTTTCAGGTACCTCTGCCAAGACCTCCTTAACAAGACAAAGAGAGAGAAACATGGAAGACACTTTTCCCTACTATGACTCAGTATTTTTCCCTAATCTGAGTCAGTACTTTCCCATAGTCTACCATTCGTCCTCCCACTTATCCCAAGATCCATAAATCTGCCAGAGCCTTGTGTTTGGGGTTTCTTCAACAGTGAAATGATACCCACATCTGTAGTGATCCACCTGACCCTGGACTGATGCACCGTTCCATGGTAAAAAGGGAGCAGTGGAGAGCTGGCACTTTCTCTGGTTTTAGCTTCTTGCTTATACCATCACAATAAGTGATTAAAGGCTTAACTCTTTCATTTTTGTCTTCTTCCTATAATCAGCTACTTGGACACCTGGCAGTTCAGCTCTCTCTCCCAGCTCAGTTGAGCTCCTGACATTAGATATTTACCCAGAATAAATTAACAAAATGTCCACACAGATGCTTGTAAACAAATTTTCGGATAGCCCAAACTGTAAACAATTGGAATGCACATCAACTGGTGAATGGATAAACAAATTGTGGTATATCCATATGTTGAAAACAATGCAAAGAACAAAACTACTGAAACGTATAGCTACAAGGATGAATCTCAAAAACATCATGCTGACTGAAAGAAGGCAAGCACAAAAGGCTACAGAATGTACAGTTTCATTTTTTTAATTCCAGAAAAGGCAAAGTAAATTATAGTAAGAGAAAACAGATTAGTGGTTGCCTTGGAATCTGGTGTGAAGGGAGGGTTTGACTATAAAGGAGGATGAGATTTAGATTTTCTAAGCTTGCTGATTCTCAGCTGTGATGCATGCCTACTACATGTGTTGCATCCACATGGATTTCTGCACGCTACCTTTGTGGGACTTGAGTAGCAAACGGAAACACTGAAAATATGGAGTTCATGCTGCTTGCTGTGTGATGAGTAATAAAACCCTTTTTCTTTGACCCCAGCATCTCTTGTTGTCTTCCTGTATCCACGAAAACATGACAGGTAAAGTTGTTAGCTTACAAGTAGGATAAAATCTCAGGCTCTTCACAGTTCTTTACATATTATACTTACATATTATGACTATAAATAATACTATCAACTGTACAGATACTTTGAGCTGTAAAGAAATCAGTGAAATAAAACAAGGAGTTTGCTAATAAGAAAATAAAAGAGAGAAATGGAATTATAAAAGCAATATTCAATCAATCCTATAGAAATCAGAAAAATAAGAGAAAGGGAACAAAGGACGCATAGGATGAACAGGAAACAAATAGTCAAATGATAGATTAAACTTAATCATATTAATAATCACATTAAATCTAAATTGTCTATATATCACAATTAAAAAGGCAGGTATTATCAAATTGGATAAACTAGCAAGTTCCAATGACATGCTGCCTGATGGAATCACATTTGATATATAAAGACACAAATAGGTTAAAAGTAAGATAGAAAAAGGTATATAGTGCTAACTTTAACCAAAAGTAAGCTGGACTGGCTATACTGATGCCAGAAAAAAATAAGTTTTAGACCAAAAACTATTTAAATAAGACTAAAGAAGGTCATTTCATAATGATAAAGGAGTCAATTGATCAAGAGACCATAAACAATCTTAAATAATCATGCACCTAATAACAGAGCTTTGAAATACATGAAGCAAAAAATGATAAGAACTTCAAGGAAAAAGAGACAGATCAAAATTATAATGTAGACTTTAATGCCTTTTTCTCAATGATTGGTACAAGTGTAAAGAATATTAGTAGGATATAAAAGACTTGAATAATGTTATCAATCAATTTGCCCTAATTGTCATTGTGATTTTTCAATTTCAACTGTAAATATCTTGATGTAACTCAGTAATTGTACCCAAATTCTCTGGGGATACAGGTTTCTTCACTGTGAAGTTAATATTTTCCCTTTCATAATTTCTAAATATTTCTAGGGAGATATTTTGGGACAATATAGATATTCTGTTCCTCATTATACTTCCACCCACTACTTTTCTCATCAATTAATGATTTTTTCCTGAAGCTATTATTACTCTGGTATATGCCATGGTAATCTTCTATTTCCTTCATTCGTTATGCATTTGTTTCATTTTTACACATATTACTTCTAATTTTAGGAAGAGTGTGCCTATCTTCCTCATCAATTTATTTGTCCAATTATTTACATTATTTATTTAGATCATTATGGACACATGGATATTTATATTATTCTGTGGGTTCTAATCCATTATCATTCTTTACTGTCCAGATTGTTACAGATTTGGCCATTGGGAGCGACTTCAGGTTGATATCTGTGTACATTTTAAATGTCTACATCATAATCCAGATATCCTGATATTAAAAATATGAGTTGTCTTTATCTAAGTCCATTTGTTACAAACATACTTGAATTTTACAAGAGAAAAGTTTACCTTAAACTTTTAAAATAAAGCTTCGTAAGACATTTTTTTTACAAAATGATTGCATCTTGTAGAAACAGATACTCTTCATTGTAAACTGATGGTCTTTTCACCTATTTTATGTGACAGCCTGAGAGCAGTTACCTTGCTACGCCAGTGACACAATCATTTCTAAAAAATGGAGATTCAATGCAAAATTGCATTTTAAATTCAACAGAATAAATTTATCAATAGCAAATGTTAAAATTTATAAGCTTTTCAAAGATTCTCTAGATCTTCATTGAAATTGCATATCGGTAATTTGTTTCAACAAGATTATTTCACTTCTTTTCTCATGTATATTTGTGCCTGAGTGAGTTTTAATATTACTTATGCACAGTTTTAGTATCTTTTAACTTTTATTAAAGAAGTTTAATCAAGTGCAGTAAAAATCCCTGATTGAAGATCTCTTTTTTATTCTCTTCTTTATTAAAAGTGAAAAGCTGCCAAGATTCTGGATGAGAACTATGAGATTCTACATCCAACAGGAAATCCATTTTTTTAATAAAAAGACACTCCTGATAAACTCTATGCTTGAAGCAAATTTCAAAAGCATTTACTATAGCCACAGAGCCTTTTAATTCCTTAACACCCACTCATAAATCTTAATAGCTTCCTTTTGGACTACAGGTTTTAGCCACTTCTTTGAAAAGGAAATGGGTTTAATACCTACATTATAAATTTAGCAAAAATCATATTTGAACATGTCATGTAGAATTCAAAAGTTTCTAGTTAATAAAATATTAATGTTATGAAATATTTGAATATTTCTAATTCTTTAAATGTCATTCCTTCTTGTTTCCTATAGCTAATGGCAATTTCATGAGGAAAACTCTATGGAGACCAAAAAAAAATGTTTGGATAAAAAGAATAATTCTGAAAAACATCTTCTGTGTTTAATGATTAGTAATGCTAAAACAAGTATGCATCGCTTAAATATAAATATAGAGCTATTGGTAATTTAAGCAAGGCAGACATCAGTTTTAAATTTCCCTAGAATAAAAAAAGGCTTCGTGTTAAAGCCTTTTCATAAGGTACATATTTGGCTTCTTACTAGAGAAAGGACAAAGATCACAATAGTCTTTAACATGGTTATCATGCAAAAAGATATTTTGTGGGATTTATTATTCCAATCAAATTAATATACTTTAAAGGAAATCTTTCCTGTTCCTATAGTTTTTTCTTTTGATAAGCAGTCTGTTCAGTGACATGCTATAAATATACTTCTTCTCTAAAACATTGGTTTTCTATAGTTTATTTGCATATCAGGTGTGCCAAATATGGATAGAGTAGCTGTTGATATTTTAAGTCACTATACATGAAATTGAATTTTAGAAACTTTTAGTTTGGATTCCATTGTACCATGGCATTTGACATTTTACTGTGATTAGTCAAAGAATGTTTGAATTTGTTGATATGCAAATAAGAATGTTGTACTTATTTCAAATAAAATAAAAAGACGATTTCTCGGTTAAAGCAGATGTAAAAATGATATTGATATTCACTGCCCTCTCCAAAAATTATGAATGCTACATAAAAACACTAAAATCAGAAGATTAATTCCACATGCCAAAGAATAAAGGTATAGCCCTATATTTGTTATGTTACTACATAATCAATTAGTCCAAAGTTTAATAGCTTAAAACAATAGACATTATTATCCCACAGTTTCTGTGGTCAGGAATGCACATAGAGCATAGCTGGGTCTATTTCTTCAGGATCTCTCACCAGGCTGCACAACATACAGGTGAGGGACATGGTTGTCTCAAGGTTCCACAGGGGCGGGATCTCTTTCCAACCTCACTCAGAGATAGTTGGCAGAATTCTGTTTCTCACAGACTGTTGAACTGAGACTTCATCAAGAGCCATTGGCTTGAGGTCTCCCTTGATTCCTTGCCAAGTGGGCCTCTCTATAGATTATTTTGCAACATGGCCCCTAGCTTCATCAGAGTGATCTAATGAGAGGGTAAGAGCGAGTGCCAGCAAGAGACAGAGTGTGCTAGCAATATGAAGCTCACTATATTTTATAAACTAACCATGGAAGTAAATCCCACTGCTTTTTTCACCTCCTACTGGTTAGAAGTAAGTCATTCGGCCCAGTGCATGCTCAAGAATAGGGGATTACACAAGCGCTAGAAAACCTGGATGTGGGAAATGTTGGGAGCCATGTCAGATGCTGTCTAGAACTAGCTCCATTCCCAATCACAAATTGTGAAGTATGGAAGTCAAATGCTTTACCCCTGTACCAAAACAAGGGAGGATGCTGAGGGCCACAGCCCTTAAACATGTGTAGGGGTGAATTGTGTGTGTGTGTGTGTGTGTGTGTGTACTCACAGGGATGATGAACCAGTTATCTCACTGCATTGAAGAAACAAAGGTAGGAGTTTTGAGAAGCTAAAGCAACTGGAACTTGAGGGACAGACCGCAGAGAAAAGGAACCTATGCAGAGTAAATACACCATAAATCTTCACATGGGTCACTTTGAATCTTTAGCAGAATACAAATGTGCATATGTAGGATGAAATTTCACAATATTGAGAAAAGACTAGCGAGCAGTAAGGTGAGTAATCATCAGAGTTTACACAGAGCTGGAAGAGACTGAGGTTCCAACTAACCAGATGTAAGGGTCCTTTTGAAAACCCAGAGTATTCAATAAGGACTATGGAATAATAGAATTAAACCAGTCCTAGAATGAAGGAAAATTTTAATTTCCCCAAGAAAACAAAAAGCTTAGAAACAGCCTCAGAAGGATCATGCTTATCAATCCTTAGAAAATTAACTCTCAAAACAAAGTCCAACAATCTTTAAAGAAATATAATGTACTTGAAAATGTAAAATACACATCTACCATCTTATTAAAAATAACTGTACATGCAAATAAGCAAAGAAATAACAGATCATTGGGAGAAAAGTCAGTCAATAAAATGAATCCCAAAATCATAAAATAATTAGAAAATAATACATTTATCTTAAGTATGCCCATGTATTAAATGAAAGTATTAATTTAATGAGAAGAGAAAATAAATAAAAAAATAACTAAATATCAGTCCTAGATGTGAAAAATGAAACAAGAAATAAGGGGAAAATAACTTATTTTATTTAGCAGCAGATTAGAAACCGTAGATCACTGAATTTGAGACATAAAACAAAAGCACAAGTGGAAAAAAAATCCAGAACCTATTGACCTATGCTAATAGCAAGCAATCCAACATACATGTAGTCAGAATCTCAGCAAAGGAGGAAGGGAAGCAGATGGAAAAATATTTTAAAAATTAACGACCAACATTATTTTTTTCAAATTTATGAAGCACAATAAAACCACAGATACAAGAAGCACAATCAATATCAAGCACACAATTATAAAAAATATAAGGAAACTCAGACAAGGAATATATTAATCAAATTACTAGAACACAATGATAAAGTGATAATTGTGTGTGTGTGTGTGTGTGGTGTGTGTATGGGCATTTTCTAATGTTTTTTATTGTGGTAAAAAACGCGTAATATGAGATTTACCCTCTTAACAGATTTCTAAGTGAACAGCATAGTATTGTTAACTCTAAGAACATTATTGTATAGCAGATCTCTAGAAATTTTCCATCTTGCATGACTGAAATATTTTACCCATTGAACAGCAAATCCCCATTTTCCCCACCCCCCAGTCTCTGGCAGCCACCATTCTACTTTCTGCTTCAACGAATTTGACTAATTTAGATATCTCTTATAAGTGGGATCATGCTGTATTTGTCCTTCTGTGACTGGCTAATTTCACTTAGCATGATGTCCTCCAGGTTCATCCAGGCTATTGCATATTGCAGAATTTCTTTCTTTTTAAAGGCTGAATAGTATTCCATTGTATATATGCATATACCACATTTTCTTTTCTTGGGGTGTCTTTGTCCTGTTTTGGTGTCAGAGTAATGCTGCCCTCATAAAATGAGTTTGGTAGTCTTCTCTCCTCTTCAATTTTTTGAAAGAGTTTGAGAAGAATTGACATTAATCCTCCGTTAAATATTTCATAGAATTCACCAATGAAACCATATGTCCTGGGCTTTTCATTTGTTGGGAGGTTTTTGATTATTAATTTAGTACAAAAGTGAATATAGCCTGAGAAAAAGTCACATTGCATATAGAGAAATGAAGAAAAATACTACATATCTTGTACTGGTACAATCATAACCAAGAAAATGGAATGCAAACGTTAAAGTATTAAAAGAACAAAAAAAATTGTCATCATTTAATTCTATCCACAGACTTTTATACAGAATAAAGAACACTTGGAACTCTGTAAGACAACTCAATTATAACTGGAAAGATATTAGAACAGACGCTAACCAAATAAATGATAAACAAAGGCATTTAAGGACATGAAAATAATTTTTAATCAAAGAAATACATATTAAAGCTACACACCCATTAGAATGACTATTAGCAAAAAGACTAAATACCTAGTGCTGGCAAGAATGTTGAAGACCTGGAAGTTTAATTCATTGCTTTTGGGAATGTAAAGCACTACAACCATTTGGAAATCAATTTGATGGTTTCTTATAAAGTTAAACACATGTATACTTCTGGCATAAGACCCAGAAAATTCCACTTCTTGATATTTTCCCAAAAGAAATGAAAAGCCTATTCTCCAAACACGTAGATAAGATACAAATGGTAATAGTAACTTAGTTCACAATAGTCTAAAACTGGAAACAACTCAAATGACCATCATCAGATAAATGTATAAACAAATTGCTGTATATGCTATAATGGAATACTACTTAGCAACAAAAAGGAAAATGTACTGATATAATATCAATAAAAATGGATATCAAAAACATTCTGCTGAGCCAAAGAAACCAGTCAGAAACACGTACATACTCTGTGACTCCATTTATATGAAGTTCTAGAAAATGCAAAACTAATCTATAGGGACAGAAAGCGAATGAGTGATTGCCATTGACCCATGTTTGTATGAATAAGGAAAAGAACTTTTAATTAGTTAATGAAGCAGCACGCTCACTAGAAAATCAACTACCCATGGAGAGTGATATAATACTAAAACCCATAGGTTCTGGAGTCTGACCGGACTGAGTTTGAACATCATCTCCACCTGCCACGTACTAAATCTATGATCTTGAACAATCTCCTAAACTTTCTTTAAATCAGTATATTTATCTGTCAGTGGACGTAATAGTACTGACTTCTCCAAAAGCGAATTTTGAGTATTGCAAGGAAGAAAGTTTGAAAAGGCATCAGTCTAGTGCCTAGAAAATCAGAAAAGTTCAGTGAAGGAAAAAAAGAAGGAAAAGAGGGAAAGAAAAAACCTGAAAGAGAAAAAGACAAAAGAAAAGAGGAAGAAAGAGGGATATAAAGAACGAGACAGAGCTAACTATTCAATTTCCTGAGTCCCAGTTTCCAAGTGTAGAAAATGGGAAACATGGTGCTTATTTTACAGTCTTGTTTGTGAGTAATAAGAAGGACACTATTAATACCATTTCACATTCTAAGAATATTTTGCTATAGAAACACAAGTATGAAAAAGACGTCAAAAGTTCTTTAGTTTATTACTGTCCATTCATGTCAGCAGACCTCAGCAGGAAGATGCTTTCAAAATATATGAGTTTTCAAACTTTATCCCAAAACCTACCTCATTTGATATAGCAAAATGAGAGAGTGCTGAACATAGTTTGGAAAATTTCCTTGGAAATTCTGTTATATTCTCCTGTACAATTCTCCCAAGTATCTACAAAAATGATAAAATCAGACATCATAACTCTACAGACCTTTGTGGACTTCATTAAAATACTACCCATAACAGTAATATTTATTTTATCTCAATTATATAATTTAAGGCTATAATTACAATATGAATTTTCTAGGTTTTATCTTTTGGAAATAAAGAGGAGAGAGAAAGAATATTTTTGGTGGAGTAAAACTCTTGATGCCTACCTCTTAAATTTTTCAAACCTCAAGAATATATTCCAAGAGTAAACAAACATAACATTTAGTAATTATACGTAAAAACTTCGGATGCATTTTATTATACAACTACTTCATAAGAGTAATATTTCCTAGCAGATATCTTTAAAGATAGTAACATTTGCTATATTTATTCCAGTAATGACAATGATGATTTTTCCTTATCTATTTGTGACCCTATAATCAACAGGAAATGGCCATTTATAAATATGACATAATGATAAATAAAAACTTAATATGCATTAGAATTCAATCTATGTGTGTGTTTGAAACCTTAGAGCAAAGTTTTATTAGTTTCTGCTAACAGTAAGAATAAAGGAAATAATTATGGAAGCAGTAATATGATGCTGCCATCTCATGGCTAAATCTTCACGAGAAAGGAAGGTTGATTAATTACTTTATAAGTTTAGCTGTAAGATAAAAAAATCTGCATTGTTCTTATAGAGAATTGTCCTGTTTTACTTTATTTATAGAGTACTCTTGAGCCACATTTGATGCCAAACAAAATGTAATGATTCTTTTTTAATAAAAAAGACAAAAATGTTATATTCAAATTAAAAAGATAGTATGTATAGAGTTATCTATGCTATCACTATTAATTTAATACTTATAATTCTTAACATCTGGTATTTTGATACATAAGTTGTTCAGATATATAAATTGATAACTAATTTCATCAGGTTCTAATTTTTCAAGGACTATGATCAACGGTAGATATAGAGATGACGAGTTAATTGTTTTAGCAAATAATTTTATCCATTTTCATATCTTCCTATTTCAAGATTCAGCTAGATACATTTCAGACATTCATAGATGGAATAGAGAAAAGGGGATTTCTCAGAACCCAGAAGTAGGCAAAGCACTGTGTATAGTGTGGAAGAAGCTATGTTAATTGGCTCTGTGAGAAATGATCTATTCAAGTATACATACTTACCGTATATATATCATATATATATTCACCACTCAACAAGTGATAATCCAATAAGGCAAAGAGCATTGATGAGGTCATTCAAAACTAATCCACATGGGTGAATCATGTACCTTGGAATATACGCGCGACATTCAGAGTTTGAAAGTTTTAAACAATCACCAGAAATTTTGGACATCAAGCAGCAGAGACCAGCCATATCGCTAACAACTCTTTTTGCAGACTCTTTCATCTAATCAGCAGTTATAAGGTAGAATTCCTTTTTTATACCCCACACAAATAAAAAAAATATAATTGATAATTAGTTAAATTCATTTCCATGATTTAGTTCTTAATGTTGTTCGTTTTTGTTGTTGTTGCTGAGGAAGATTCGCCCTGAGTTAACATCTGTTTCCAATCTTCCTCTTTTTGTATGTGAGCTCCCGCCACAGCACAGCCACTGAGGAGTGGTGTAGGTCCGCACCCAGGAATCACACCAGGGCCGCCGAGGTGGAGTGTGTCAAACTTAATGAGTAGCCCACTGGGACTGGCTGTTTAATTTCATTTTTTAACAGCTGTATTGAGATATAATTCACATGCCATAAAACCCGTCTACTTAAAATCTACAATTTAGGATTTGAGTAGATTAACAGAGTTGTGCACACATCTCAATCTAATTTTAGAACATTTTCATCATCTTTAGAGAAACAATACTGATTAGCAAGGACTCTCCATTCCCTCCTTCCCCACACCCCAGGCCTAGGCAAACAGTAATTTACTTTCTATTTCTATAGATTTGCTTATTTGGGACATATTGTATAAATGGCATCACACAATGTGTAGATTTTTGTGACTGCCTTCTTTCACTTAACATAATGTTTTCAAGGTTCACTCTTGTTGTGGCATGAATCACTACCTCATTCCTTTTCATGGTCAAATACTATTAGAAAGCATTGATGTATCACATGTTATTTAGCCATTCAACAATCTATGAACATTTTGATCATTTCTACGTTTTTTTGCTATTATGAATAATGCTGCTGCGAACACGATCTAAAAGCTTCTGTGTGGATATAGGTTTTCATTCCTCTTGAGTCATATAGTAATTCTATGTTAAACATTTTAAGGAACTGTAAATTATTTTTGAAAGCAGTTGCCCAATTCTATCATCTTTCTCTTAGATCTGGGATTTCTATTATGTATATGTTTGTATGGTTCATGATGACCCACAGGTCTCCTAGGCTCTGTTTAATTTTCTTCTTTTATTATTTCTTCTCCTCAGAAAGAATAATTGCAATTGACTTTCAAGAGTTCACTGATTCTATCTTCTGCCTGCTCAGATCCGCTATTGAGATGCTCTAGTCAGTTTTTCATTTCAGTTATCATAATTTTAAGCTCATGAATTTGTTTTTTCATTTTTATGATTTCTATCTATTTATTGACATGCTCACTTTCTTCATACATCATTCTCCTGGTTTCCTCTACTTCTTGTCCATGGTTTCCTTTAGCTCTTTGAATACATTTAAGACAGTCAAGTCAAAGTCTTTATATAGTAAATCTAAAATCTGTGTTTCCTCAGGGACAGTTTTTGTTAATTTCCACTATAAATGTGCAATACATTCTTGTTTTTTTTTTTTTTTTACCTGTTTCATAATATTATGTTTAAAGAACTGGACATTGTAAATATTATAGTGTGGTAACTCTGAAAATTACATTCCTCCTCTTACTGAGAGTTCTCATTCATTTTTCTATCTATTTGTTCACTGACTCTTCAGAAGTGTCCTTCTAAATTCCTTATTATTTGTCATGTATGATCTTTTAATTCTCCATTCTTCCAGCTTGTGTTCAGGGAGTGTTTTGATATATATTTCCTTAAATAATACGATGCATAGAGAGAGAAAGGGAGAGAGACAACTCTCTCAGTCTTTGCAGATTGGCTATGTACTGTGATGCTCCTTTGATGTTTAGCAGGCTGTATAAACTCTACCTTAGCCCTCACTTCCTCATGGCACTGAGACTAGCAATCCACCAGAGGGGAAACCTTAGGGTCTTCTCAGGTTTTCTCTGAGCATGTGCCCCATCCAAGACATGAGGGTGACTTTTCAAATTCCACAGTGTACACAGGAAATTTTGAATTCTCTAATTTCCCAAAGAAATGCTCCCCAGATTTGTTTTCCCAGACTTAGTTGCTTTATTGTTTGCTTCAACTGTAATCTTTTGCCCGAGACAACTACAACTGTTTGTGTTGTTTGTTTACCTAAACTGTTTTTGAGGAATAGTCACAATCTTTTCACTCCAAGTGAGTTGTGATTTAGGCAAAACAAGACAAGCACCTTTAGTCAGTCCCTCAGGCAGCCCCCAGATAGGTTAGAAAACACAAACAAGGCTTTGACAATAAGTTTTGCTCTGTTCCCTCTGGAACCAGGGACTAGGGACCTACATTAGAAAATGAGGTGCCACCTAAAGGAACTGGAAAAAGAAGAAACAAAGCCCAAAATCAGCAGAAGGAAGGAAATAATAAAAATCAGAGAGGAAAGAAATGAAATAGACACAAAATAATGGAAAAATCAATTAAACCAAAAAAACTTGTTTTTTGAAAAGATAAAGACATTGACAAACCTTTAGCTAGACACACTAAGAAAAAAGAGAGAAGGTTCAAATAAATAAAATCAGAAATGAAAGAGGAGAAATTACAACCAACATCTCAGAAATACAAAAAATTATAAGAGAATACTACAAAAAGCTATATGCCAACAAATTGGATAATCTAGAAGAAACAGATAAATTATTAGGATGATACAACCTTCCAAAACTGAATCAAAAAGAAATAGAGTATTTAAATAGACCCATCACCAGTAAGGAGATCGAAACAGTAATCAAAAACCTCCCCCAAAATAAAAGTCCAGGACCAGATGGCTTCCCTGGTAAATTCTACCAAACATTCACAGAAGACTTAATGCTTATCCTTCTCAAACTCTTGCAAAAAATTGAAGAAGAGGGGAAGCTTCCTAATTCATTCTATGAGGCCAGTATTATCCTGATACCAAAACCAGACAAGGACAACACAAAAACGAAAATTACAGACCAATATCACTGATGAACATTGATGACAAAATACTACCAAACTGAATACAAGAATACATTCAAAAGATCATACACCATAATCAAGGGGCATTTATTCCAGGGATGCAAGGATGGTTCAATATCTGCAAATCAATTAATGTTATATACCATGTTAACAAGATGAAGAATAAAAATCACACGATCATCTCAATAGAGGCAGAGAAAGCATTTGACAAGATACAGCATCCATTTGTGATAAAAACTCTGAATAAAATGGGTATAGAAGGAAAGTATTTCAACATAATAAAGGCCACATAAGACAAACCCACAGTTAATATCATTCTCAATGGGGAAAACCTGAAAGCTACCCCTCTAAGAACAGGAACTAGACAAGGCTGCCAACATTCACCACTCTTATTTAACATAGTATTGGAAGTCTTAACTGGAGCAATTGGGCAAGAAAAAGAAATGAAAGATCCAAAATGGAAAGCAACAAGAGAAACTGTTACCATTTGCAGATGATTTTATATACAGAAAACTCTAAAGAATCCATTACAAATCCTTTAGAAACAATAAATGAATACAGTAAAGTTGCAGGATACAACATCAACATACAAAAATCAGTTATGCTTATACACACTAACAACGAAATAGCAGAAAGAGAAATTAAGAATACAATCCCATTTACAATTGCAATAAAAAGAATCAGATACCTAGGAATAAACTTAACCAAAGAGATGAAAGACCTGTACGCTGAAAAGTATAAAACACTGTTGAAAGAAAATGAAGAAGACACAAAGAAATGGAAAGATATTCTGTGCTTTTGGATTGGAAGAATTAACATAGTTAAAATGTCCATACTTCCTAAAGCAAGCTAGATTCAATGCAATCCCTATCAAAGTTCCAACAACATTTTTCACAGAAATAGAACAAAGAATACTAAAATTTATATGAAATAACAAAACACCTTGAATAAGCAAAGGAACTCTGAGAAGAAAGAATAAAGCTGGAGGTACCACACTTCCTGATTTCAAAATGTACTACAAAACTATAGTAATCAAAGCAGACACACAGGTCAATGGAACACAACTGAAGGCCCAGAAGTAAACCCATACATCTATGGACAGCTAGTTACCTACAAGGTAGCCAAGAACATACAATGGAGAAAAGAAACTCTATTCAATAAACAGTGTTGGGAAAACTGGACAGCCACACGCAAAAGAATGAAAGTAGACTATTGTCTTACACCATACACAAAAATTAACTCAAAATGGATTAAAGACTTGAATATAAGACTTGAAACCATGAAACTTCTAGAAGAAAACATAAAGTATGCTGTTTGACATCAGTCTTAGCAGCATATTTTCAAGTACCATGTCTGACAGGGCAAGGTAAACAACAGAAAAAATAAGCAAATAAGACTACATCAGACTAAAAGCTTCTGCACAGCAAAGGACACCAACAATAACACGAAAAGACAACCTAACAACTGGGAGAAGATATTTGCAAATCATGTATCTGATAAGAAGTTAACATCCAAAATACATATAGAACTCATACATAGCAAAACTCAACAGCAAAAAACCTAATAACCCAATTAAAAAATGGGCAAAAGGTCTGAACAGACAGTTCTCCAAAGAAGATATACATAGCAAAACTCAACAGCAAAAATCCTAACAACCCAATTAAAAAATGGGCAAAAGGTCTGAACAGACACTTCTCCAAAGAAGATATACAGGTTGCCAACAGGCACATGAAAGGATGTTGAACATCATTAACTATCAGGAAAATGCAAATAAGAACTTCAATAAGACATCATCTCACTCCCGTCAGAATGGATATAATTAACAAGACAAGAAAAAATAAGTGTAGGAGAGGATGTGGAGAGAAGGCAATCCTCATACACTGCTGGTGGGAGTGCAAACTGGTGTAGCCACTATGGAAAACACTATGGAGATTCCTCAAAAAAGTAAGAATAGAACTGCCATATGATCCAGTTATTCCAGTGCTGGGTATTTATCCAAAGATGAAAACACAAATGTGTAAAGATACACCCACTCCTATGTTCACTGCAGCATTATACACAATAGCCAAGACTTGGAAGCAACCTAGATGCCCATCAAGGGTCGAATGGGTAAAAAAGATATGGTATATATACACAATGGAATACTACTCAGCCATAAGAATAAATGAAACCTGGCCATTTGTGACAACATGGATGGACCTTGGGGGTATTAAGCTAAGCGAAATAAGTCAGAGGGAGAAAGTCAAATACCATATGGTCTCACTCATAAGTGGAAGATAAAAACAGCAACAAACAATCACATAGAGACAGACATTGGATTGGTGGTTACCAGAGGGGAAGCCGGGAGGGAGAAGGGCGAAAGGGGTGATTAGCCACATGTGTGTGATGAAGGATTATAATTAGTCTTTGGTTGGTGAATATGATGTAATCTACACAGGAATTGAAATATAATGATGTACACCTGAAATTTATATAATGTTATAAACCAATGTTACCACAATAAAAGAAAGAAAGAAAAGATAGAAAAGGTGCCGTCTTCAAGCCTCCACAGTACAGGGGAGGGAGGCATAGCAGGACAAGTAAAAATGCCACAATATTTTTCTACCTTTTTAAAGTTTCCTTTTTCTTGATTCAGCTGTAAATCTCTGACTATTTTCTAGAGTTCTAACAAAGCTTATTCCATCTCTCTCGATTTTTTGATGTTTCTGTGGAGATATGGGTTCTTGGAACTTCCTACTCCACCATTTTTGCTGACATCTTCACTGTAGCCACTTAAAATAAATTCTCTTAGCTTTCTTTCATATGCCAATGTCTTTATTTTACCTTTACTAATAAAGGGAATTTTCACTGGATATAGAATTCTCAGTTAATAAGTTTTTTCTTAAACTACTTGAAATGTTATGTATGTTTTCTGGCTTCCATGGTTTCAAATGAGAAACCAAATGCGTTTCAGATTGGTATTCTCTCATCAGTAAAGTATCCTTTCTTTCTGACTGATTTCAAGATTTTTTTTCCTTTTCTTAGTTTTCAGAAATTTAATTCCGATGCATTTTGGTGTGGATTTCCTTAAGTATCTGTTTGGTATTTGTTCAGTTTCGTGAATCTCTAGGCTTATGTCATTTCCCAAATTTGAGAACTTTTCAGTCCTCATTTCTTCAAATACTTTTCCGTTCAACTCAGGCCTCTCTTTTGGGAATCTGATGATAATTAGGCTAATTTTTTAAAAGATTATTGCCTCAAAATTCTGTGAGAAGATGCTCATATTTTTTCAGCCTATTTTCTCTGTTGTTCAGATTTGGTACATTTTACTGATTTGTCCTTAAGTTCACTGATTCCATACTCTGCAATCTACACTCTACTATTGAGCCCATCCAGTGAGTTTTTATTTAGTTATTGTATTTTTCAGTTCTATTATTTCCATTTGGTTACTTTTATATTATTTCTATTTCTTTTGTGAGATTTTCTATTTTTGAATTTGCTTCAAGAAAATCCATATTTGCTTGTTGAAGCATTTTCATGATAGATGCTTTAAAATATTTATAAGATAATTCCAACATCTGATTCATATTAGTGTTGGTATCTATTGATTGTCCTTTATCATTCACACTGTCATTTTCCTAGTTCTTGGTATGAGGAGTGATTTACAATTATATCCTGAATATTTTAGATGTTCTATCATGACACTTTGATTCTTACTTAATCATTTTTTAGTAGGACATCCCCCTGGTGAGGTTTAGCACAAGGGCCTGGTAGATATGTATAGTCAGCGTCCCCGCAGGTCCCATCAACTCCATCTCATCAAAAGTGGGGTACTGATCCATACTACTTCATTGCAGATGGGTAAGATGAAAGTTCACCTCTCTTTGGGCCAGGTTGGCACCTTCCTGGTGAGAGGGGACACTGACTCATATCACCTCATTGCCTCCTAGTGGAGATGTAATATCACCATCAATAAGGAAGGTGGAAGTGGAAGGCTCACTCACACTGCTTTGTTGCTACAGGTTGGAGGGAGAAGCTCTTGTCTCCTTTGGGCATAGCGGATATCAGGAGAAAGCATGGAAGAAATAGAGTGCCAAAAGACCTTCTTCCCTCCACATCTTTCTGCTTCGTTGATGCTGATTGGTTGTGAAACCTCAGCTACCCACTGGACCCCCTGATACCAAGAGGACTAAAGCTTTGACTATCCTACCTTGAAGAACTTAGCTCTGCCCCATTGAGGCCAAGTGGCTGCAGAGACTGAGCTTGCCACTTGACTCACTGATATTATCTGCAGAGTTGATATCTCCACCTGCCCCTCCAGTAAACATTATCTTCAAAATAGCAATATATCTTAATGTATGGCATAAACGTTATCTTTAAACAAGAAGTATATCTAAATGTACGGCACACCATGTTACTCTCCTTTTGTAATAGTCCAAAGGCATTTGATTACTCTTTGAAAAAATCCAGACTTGTTACTGCTTCATAAGACTCTTTCATCTGTTCTTTGCTAATCTATGCTTCATCTCTGGCCATTTCCCCATTTGCTGCTTGTGCTTTAGTTATTTTGAACAATTACAATGCCCCATAATCTCTAGTGTATTTTATATTGTATTACATATTAATTATGCAGTGTATTATATATTATACACTATATATAGTGTATATATAGCATATTATATGCACTATATTAATTATATAGTGTATTATATGCTATATATACATATATATGAAATAAATTTATGAAATATATATGTATGAAATATATGTATATGAAATATATATATGTATATGTTGCTACGCAATACTTGTTGCCAATAGTAACATGTATACTGTGGTAGAAAAATATTTCCTTGGAATTATGTTTAATTTGTCCTAGTTTTGTCATCTAAATAACCAAAAAACCAATAGAAGAAATTTCAAATTAGCCAATTGGTAGTTAATTATATCATATCCTGAGGGATCTCTAAAATATAAATATGACACTAATGTAAGTAAATAGATGAGTAAATGAATCAAATGACTTAAGTCCTTACTACCCATGTCTCATAAGAAATTTTTCCAAAGAAAGAGTCATGTGCTATACAAGCTCATGGAGACAGTGAGAATCACTCCCTATGCATTGTTATACACATTACACGTTAACCACAAACTCAGATAAAACCAAACTTATGACATGCTGCACAGGCATAACTAGCTGTTTGCATATATTAATATCATGTCAGGTGACACTTTCCTTCACTGTCAAATTAGTTCCAGGTGTTAGATGTTGTTAATGTCTCCAGCAGTCCTGATTGAACTAAAATTGGACTGCTTTTAGACTTAAATTCGTGCCACTGTTGTTTGTGGTGTGATGTTCTCGTATTAATACAAAATTCCTGTAAACAGAAGCTCAAGTGTCATCTGATTACTGAAGACTCTACCGTCTACAAGGTCACACTATAGTGGAAATAAATGTAATTATGTGGATGCATAATATGATAATTTAATTTTTGGTCAAAGAGGACAAATGTAGAACAGCTGGATTTTCTGTTTTAAAATTCCCATCAGTCAATTATAGTGCATTGATGTGAAAACAGATGGCATTGCAGTCAGGCAGAATTCTCCAGGACTGAGTAGTAACAGGCAGGAATTTTATCAATATAGAGCGTCATCCATAAACTAAATCCTTTATGATAGTTACCACTGAGCTATTACATAGTGAAATGTTTTTTGTATTTTTAATAAAATTAACCTCACTCCCTACTGCTGACTGACACGGCATTATGGCATTATTTTTAATCCATTTTATATCTTCACTGGCTACATTGCCTGAAGAGAAAGAATAGTCAAGTTTTCAGTGGCTTTTTTTTTTGGGCCAGATGTCAATTAAATGGTCAAATTTTTTGGATGACTACTGAAACATCTGTTCTCAGTATTGTTCTGCTTTCAACAATTCAGCTTGTTAGTAGAGAAAAGTTCCCCTCTCTGCGAGGTGTCTCCCATAGTTGAGACACATAGGATTACATTTTATAGTAATAAGTAGAAAGATTGGTAGCACCTATATTGAAAATGTATAGATTCATTTTACAAAATTCTCATACCACACTACAGATGCTCATTGAATTACACCCCTTACACAAAATCACAATTGATCTTTTTACTCCCTATAGAATGTGAATGCTAAAGTATAACATATTATCTTTGTTGCAAGCAAATTAATTCTAAAAGTAATATGCATATATACCACAACAGAGCCTAAGAAAGCAGAGTCGTGCTGATGCTACCACTTAACAACCAAGTTCAATGTACGAAAACATGCACATCTTGAGATAAATGATTAGGAAAGGAATATTGGCAAAACACTTCCCTTGTTAGACAGTATGAGATATAACTCTCAACATTTCAGTGACAAAGGTACAAATAAAATGGAGGAAAAAAAGAATTAGCAAAATTACTGGAGGATTTCTGAGTCCACCAAGATAGGGTATTCCTTCCAGACCCTTCCCTGTACAATTAATACACCCTGGCAGCAAACAAGCACAGGAAGACTGTGACAGGCGGAAAGAAGAAGTCAACCTAGGGATCTCTGGACATGATGAATGACACAACAGTGAGTTCTTTGGGCTTCCTTATTGCCTCCCATAGATCCTGATAAAACATTACAGAATACAGCACCACAGCAATGCTTCTAGATGGCAATTTAGGGAAATATCTTCCTAAACCTAAGGTAAGCAAAGACTGTTTTTCAAATAGAATACAAAGAGGATTAATTGTAAAGAGAAATGAAATTTCTAATCATCAAAAAATAGCACTCAGAATGAAAGGGAAAGCTACAAACTTTGCAAAGTTATCCACAGATCATAGAAGGCATAAATAACTTGTGCCCACAATACATATGTCATCAGATTTTTAAAAAGACAGAGAAGTGCACAGAAAACTGGGTAAAACTTTGAGTGGGTATGTCACAACAGAACACATGCAAAGGACTAATAAATATATAAAAAGCTGTTCAATCTCATAGTAATTTGAGATATGCAAATTAAAATTTAACGTAAGACACTACATATCTCCTAAAATGATTGACTCACAGTCATCAGTTGGAAAGTAATTTTATTGGGTTGAACTACAGATCTGAATAATAAGTTGTTTTTAACACATGTAAATCAGATTTTATCATTATTTATACCTAGAAATTAAGGTTTAACCTACACTGGATTATCACTGAAAATAAACTTTTTATATCTGAATTTAAAATGTTCACTTTCAATAAAGCTATGTGATGTTTCTCTTAAAAGTGAGTTGCTGAAATAGTCTTCTTAAGTTATTATTTGGATGGGTTTGGATAAAACAGATTTTATGATGACAACTTTATTTTGGGTTCAACACCTCGAAGAAGTAGACTCTGAAATCATGAGGATTTTCTTCCCTAAAGCAATTACAGTTGAATATTTGTAGCTTTCAATTAGTAATATAATTTCAATAATAGAAAATTGATGTTATAGATGGATTGTACTGAACTAAAAGTATCAATTGCCTAAAAGCTCTCACTAAAAGTTTTTTATAAAGGATGCGGTATATAATTAAATTTCACAGTCAAAGGAAAAAGCCTTTTAAATGCTTTTATTAGTGTGATAACTATACAATTTCAAAAAGAATACAGTATCAAGCATTGTAGTAACATTTCTATTTTTTTCCCACTCAGAACAGCATTGTCAAATTATAGTTAATGACCCATTTTGAATCCTCAAATTACAGAGTCAATGATGTGAGTTAATGTGCTCCATTTCTTTTTTAACATTTCTTAAATAGTTTTCCAACTTTTTTAAAGAGAAAGTATGTTTCAGTCACTTCAAAAGTCATGTTCAACTTTTCCAGATATGGAGGATTGTTTTTCTAATTTCATTTCTTCTGCAATAGATTTGAAAATGTAGATAAACAGTATCTATAAACATATCGCTTGATTTAACTCAGGTGAAGTTTATATTTAAGAAAAAATCAAAATATAATACTTTGGAAATAAAAAATATTTTATAATAGGATGTGATGTTAAAATTTGTATTCTCCTCTCAATTATGCACTCTGCTTAATTGAATATTAGGTTTATAGTAAGAAAATGGTTCTTTATTCTCATAGTGATTCCTATTTCATATGAGTAGGTCTTGCTGTATTTTCCTATCACCATCTGCAACTTGAAAGAATTATGCGTTCATAGGCATCGATTCATATTTGAAGGAAATGCCTTAGAGGATAGGAGTTCCCCATATAGTCCTTAGCTAATAGGAAGCTTTTCATGGAAGCTTCTTCCTGGAAGCCCAGTGTCAGATGCTTGGGCATGTTAATTCCAAAAATTATAATACATTACCCTCATGGGTCTGAGAAGAATATGATTAATCAAAGAATGTGAAGTGAGAAGAATTGATTAATCAAAGTTAGGTAACACTGAATATTGTCCTCATGACATATACAGCTATAACAGCCACAGAATAAGCAAAATTATTTTTAACTATTTAGAGTTATGGGGTATATACCTGTGGTATCCTTTCTTCCTTTACCCATAAGTGCTTACTGTCTTAGCAAATTTGGTGAGGCGACGGATGTGCTAATTAACTCGACTGTGACAATCATTGCCCAATATGTATGTAATATTAAATCATCCCGTTGCACACCTTTAAAAAAAATCAAACTGTACAATCTAAACATATACTATTTTTATTTGTCAATAATACTTCAACAAAGTCAGAAAAATATAATAAAAAATAAGGCAATAAATAAATAAAATACAGATGGTTCTCATAAAAATACATTAAGTCAATGCTTACTATCTGCAATTGCCAACAAGTGAGCTAGGTATTTATCTGCAGTAACTAAAAAAATGAAATATTTTTCAAAGTCTGTAGGTAGGGTTTTTAAATGATGATTTACTGTAAGTACTGTTTTGTTTCCTTTCATTCAGTGAATTTAAATGATGAAATGTCTCTTACTTGAAGTGAGTAGAAAACTTCTGAACTGCTTAAAGAGACTGATGTGGAATATTTTGTGGTCATTGTAAGACAGTGGATCAAAGAAATCTAAATATTCTCCTGCCATAAACTGGAATCCTAGGTAAAACCTAACAAATCTATTTCAAATTTAAATCTGATCTTGTCTTAAAGAAAACGAAATTCCAGCCTCTAGTTTTTAGAAATGAGGTGAAACCTGAAGCCCAGCTAGGAAAGCAGATGAGCTGATGCTCCCGTGAGAGCTGTCGGGGGACAAGAGTCCATGTCAGGAGAGGGTTACAGCCACACAAACCCGGAGCTAGGCCTTAGGCCCGTGGATGATGGAGGGAGAAAGTAAGGTCACTGAAGATAAACCAGGAGCCTCAACCGTCTGTCACTCTGGAAAAGTAGGTGGACAGAGAATCATCGAGACTATTCCAGCTTCTCTGTATCTGTGTAAACTTGGGTGAAAACAAGCCAAAAAATAGGCTTTTCAGTTCAGCCGAGACGTGCTCTGGGCATTCCCAAGCCACGAAATTAACATAGACATTGGTCATTGGCTTTTGAACTCCTAATATGTCTGATGAAACTAAACCAAAACCCACTGTGGAGACACCCGCCAACTCTCAACCCAGACCATGACAGGCTTCTCCCAGATAAGTCTCCCTGAAGAGAACCTCATAGGCAAAAACTGCAAACATGGATGAAAACGAGACCAGACTGGCAAGAGGCGTCAGAAACAATTAACAGCATAATGCTATTCTCAAGCATTGTTATTCTTATATTAATCATTGAACAATCCGCCAGGAACAACAAAATGAATATTTTCCGTAAAGACACATAAGATAATCAATGAAAAATAAGAAATCAATGAATCAATGAAAAATAAGAAAAAAAATCTGTGAAAGTGAACAAGCACGGAAATGAAAACAAAGAATTAAAATTAAAAAACAAGAATGTATTAAGCAGAAGGTGTAAAAATAATTACTGAATTAGAAGACATCTCGAATTACATCCCAAAATAAAACTAAAAGAGAAAAAGAGATGGAAGATATGAGAAAATAGGTTAAGAGAAACAGAGGTGAGATTTAAATATATATCCAACAGCATATTCTAAAAAATACAACAGACGGACAAGTTTTTAGAGAAAAAATTTACCAGAAATGAATAAAAGCTGTTTTTTTGTTTTGTTTTGTTTTTTTGGTGAGGAAGATTGGCCCTGAGCTAACATCTGTGCCAATCTTCCTCTATTTTATGTTTTTATGCTGCCTCAGCACGGCTTGACACATGGTACTAGGTGTGTGCCCAGGATCTGAACCTGCGAACCCCTGGCCACGAAAGCAGAGCAGACAAATTTAATAACTACGCCACACAGGCCAGCCTGTGTGAAAAAGACAAGATTTTTCAATGCAAAGAAGCATAAAAGTTTTCAAGTATGATAAATAAATAAAAATCCATAGTTGAACACAGTGAAATTTCAGAATACTAAAAATAAAGAGATCTTAAAAACAGTCCTAGGTAAGAGAGAAAATTAGATCTATAGTAAGCTTTTCATGAGTAACAAAAAGCCAACTGAATATCTTTAAAATACTAAGGAAAAAAAGTAAGGCAAAAATAAAGATATTTTTTATCAAAATGTGTCTATCACTGACAACTTTCTAATAAATATTTGTATAAGAAATTAAAGAAGTAGAGAACCAGGTATATAGGGTGGTGGGAGAGAAGAATTGTATAAAAGAAGAAAAGACGTGGCTAAAGAAATGTCTAAAGCATTCAGGGCATAATACAATAAAAAATAATAATGAAAATGTAAAAATAAAGCAGAATGAAAATATTGGGTAGCAACAACATCTAAGAAGTAAGATGGCATCGTCTGGGAGGAAAGTATGTCTCCTGATTCCCCTTAGAATTTAAAATTAAGTATAGATTAAAAAATTTTAAAGCAAGCTCTAAAAGAATAGAAATAATTTATAATTTCAGATCGTTAGAGGGGAAAAATATCTATCCAGTAGAAAACTAAAAATGAGAATTATAGACACAAATAAAAAGCATTTTGGAGCGCTTCTGATAGCAAGAACATGGTATATGTATTCCTCAAATTTCCCCAAAGAGGTGGGGAGATCGTCAGAGTCTATCAGGATAGCAAAAGAAAAAGTTAGCACTAACATCCTCATTAACACTTGGCCAATTTCCGTATTCAGGCAGCTCCAGAACACACTGGGAGTAGCTCCAGCATCAAGACCAGTACAGGACCCTAAGGTGTTTAGTATTGATGGCACAGGGTCTTATGAGCCACAGAACCCAGAAATCACCAGCAGTTACCCATAAAAGGAACGCCACTACTCTTTGTGATAAGTCAGCAAGCAAATCTGAGAACAACCAGTGAAGTGCCAAGGAGCCTTGTTGGGCTGTAAGTTGTGAGTGAGTGCGAAAAGAGCAAAGTAACCACCAAGGGGCTTCCAGACATTTAAACAGCTCTGCAGACCTCTGAGAACTCCGCGGAACTCTAGGAGAACATTTGATCTTTTCTTAAGAGCCGTAAAAACAAACAAAATAATAGGAAACAAACTCAAGTAACGCTATGAAACTTTTGCCTACATTCTATCTATACTTCAAGGAAGAAAAAATTTTGTAACCAACTTTATGTTGTATTTCATTGAAATATCTTAATTTCTTTATGTTTTTGTCTGTTTAAATACAGAACAATTGTTCTCTGACATATAAATAGTATCCCTTACTACACTGAAAGATCATTTAGCAAGAAGCATACTTTGCTTTCATTTCTTGCTCATTTATTTAGGAGGACTGTCAGACCATGTTTGAAACTACAAAGATAGTAAAAATTATGCTGTTCAGAATTGATTGCCTACTAGGCTTCATACTCTGAGTGTGCTGGTAAGTTATGTTCATTTTAAGTAAGGCTAGTTCATATTTTATTTCTAAACTGTCAGCAGGTGACAGTAATGTAAGCAAAATTTTAAGGGGGAAAACAATTTCTTTGTGGGTGCCACAATGATTACACATCATAATAACAAATGATATTATATGATGTGCTAGTGGTATTAAAAGTCACTCAACATTTAGTTGTGTTCACTTTGGGCTAGGGTCAAACTAGAACTCAGAACTCATTTTTCTTTCTCCTTAGCTCTGCAAGAATAAGAATTTTAACTGGCACACAAACAACAATGAAAGAAGAAACTCTAGTATCTTTTTTGGTCATTAAAATTTCCTTTCTTAATTAATAAACAAAAGTAAGAGAAAAATCATTCTTTTTTAGAAAAAAATAGTAAAAAGTGATGGATGTAAAAGTACTTCTAATGCCCCATAAAGCACCAGAGGATAATTTAGATCACTGAAGGCAATAGAAGAGAGCTATTTATTTAGTATAAAAATATAGCCAGAGTTTAGGCAGAGTCAATGTCCTTTACTTAAGTATGTAATGTGATAAATAAATCTTTGCTTTTGCACCAAAATCTTCTCCCTTGTAATTCTAGAGTCTTTAGTCTTCTTTCAGCTGTTACTGCTGCTAACTTGACACTGGTACTTTGAATGAGTACTTTGAATGACCTTGCTATAGCCCAATCCCTTAAGTCACATTATACCTACATAGAATGATACTGTAAGTGAATAATGCCTTTCTTGTCCCATACTTCCTTTGTGTCTTCTTTCTGTGCTGGCCAAGGTCCTTAGATTGAAAAATAAAAAGACAAACTGGGTGGCTTATAGTATTGGAAAAAAATATTTTAATTATAAATGGGAATGAGGTTGTCAAGATAAATTATTTGCACTAGTCTAACTTTCCCAATTCACAAATTTCTGAACTTCCCTTAGGACAGAGAACTTTATGTGAGGGATCTGCCCATATTTGTGTCTCATAAACTTATTGTTCTCAAGGAAACTTATATGTTTACGTATTACTAATAACATTTATTATGGTCCCAGTTTTAGAGAATCTCTCCAAGGAAGCTGAACTATGTAATTGTCCAGTTCAAATATTTCACTAAAAATTTTAATTGTAAAATTTATGATATTAAGATATTTTGTCAAAATAGATGCTTAAACATAATTGTCCTAAATATTAGTTTTATTGCTACCTTAATAAATACTATACCTTTTATTTTTGCATATATCTTTAATAGACATATAATCATAGAGTATGTACAATTATGTATCTTGTTTCTGCACTTAGCTTTTTTTCTAAAAATTTTTCATAATGTTACATAATCTGAATGGTTATTTTAATAATTATTCAGTTGTCCATTGGTTTTGACCAAATACCCGCTATATATATGTTTTACTTTGGTGACTCTGTATAAATACTTTCCTAATGTTTAGGTATAAGAGGAGCCCTATTTATTTTAATAATAAAAGATGACATATGTAAGTATTAATAAAATGGTTATTGAAGCATTCTTATGAAATTATGCTGATGTGTGGACTGTTAATATATATGCACTGGGAAATTCTCTTGCCAAATGTCGAAAATGAAAGCGTATATTGAGTACTCACCATATTTGATGAATGAAAGAGTGAGAGAGAAAGAGAGGGATGAGTAGAATCCACCACAACAGAAGCTTGTAGTCTAACCAGAGAACAGAGTACAAGCAATTAATTTAGTATACTGTAAAAGGTGCTTCAACCATTATTTGTACTCATGATAGCCCTTGAAGGAACCCCAACAAATTGTGTGTTTCTTGAACATAAATAGGAAAGGGTGATGATTAGTACGGGATGAGGTTGAAGAACTAGACCAGAGAAGGATATGCCTAGGATACGCTAGAATCTTGCTATTTATTCTGTAGGAGATGAAAAGTATGTAAATTATGTTAACTAAAAGAGAGAAAGATTACATTTGCTTATCTCACCTCATAATTTGTTTTATTGTACTGATGTATAACATACTAGCATAGTAAAATATGTATATAATTTATAAAAATACAAATATAAGTATCAGAGAGCTTAATATATTTTTACCAAAAAGGTAAATTGCACACAAAGGTGTACAATCAGTTGAGTTTTGACATCATATTGTTTTAGAAGAAAAATTCAAGAAATGAAGATGAGAGGTAGAAGGCCGCTAAGAGCATAGAGCAATAATATGGAGATAATTACACACTAAACTAAGGGAAAGGCCTCCAATTGAATAACAGGTCATCCGATGAGGGCTTGGGCTCCAGGATTTGTCCTGGAGGGTCCCAACTGTGGTACAACTCATGACACTTGGTGATTTGGCATCATGTTATAGTACCTCTGCATTCACAGATTGAACACTGGTATAGCTCCCCATGACTTCAGGTTATCTAGACAGTGCATTCTGCATTCCTCTGTCTCCAAGTCTGTCAGCCCACAGACAGCCACTTACCTTGCTCCGTTCCCGTGCCCTACAGCCAGAAGACATCTGGAGAACTGTCTAGGTTCTTTCTTCCTAAGAAGTCAATGATGTGCTACAGGGTTGCAGACAGTAAGCAGAAACAAGTTCTCTCTCTTCTTATATGTAAAAAAACTATCTTTTTGTTACTTCCCAGATTTTGGCCTGAGAGAGATGAGAGTGGAGCTAGCTGAGGGAAACTTTCTTTATTACAAGCATGGATAGAGAAGCAATTGTCAACAGGCAGAAACTGAAAAAAATATCATATAGTGTTCACCTATAGAGACTTACAATGTCTTTATCAGGTTGTATTGCAACTGTCACCTCATAAAAGCCTGTGACTTCTGTGACCTGTGACCTGTGGCAGTTGTGTCATTGCCGCAACCATAAGCAAACAGCAAATGACCTTTCAGGCCTTTAAACCTTTCTTGAGAAATGAAAGCATTCACTCTAATTTGATACACAAAGATAATGCTGAACTGTCTACTAACCCAATGAAATCAGTGTCTGTCACAAATTTCTCCATCAGTGGAGGGTTAAACTTGTCACGGAAATTTCAGGAGGTCACGGGGTCCACAATACATTCATAATAGAACCTATTGTTTTATTTCTCAATTTGCTTTCCTAGCAGTGGTTTTTTGAGGATGTCAAGAAGTAATTTAGACTTTAACCAAGAGTTCAAAAGGATCAAGAAGTGTTCTTGGTTTTTTTCAGAGTTACAGATAATTCACTGGCATTTGTATGTTTTGAAATAGAACTCAGTTTGCAATATACTTTTCCGTGAAAGAATAGCAGTGAATAAAAAGTGAGTTAGGAAGAGTAGGTTTTTATTGTCAGTGGAAGTAAACCTACATAGCCTTGAGAAAATATTTTCAAAGGCCACCAATTACTAGTCACTTTCAAAATTGCTTCATGCTATAATAATATGCCCAAATGTAATTTTATTATTAAAATCTTTTTAAAAAGTAAATGGAAGTGGAATAGGAAGAATAGATTTTTTAAATTACATTTTTAAAATATCTTCTATGTTGCTTATAACCTAATACAGAAATAACACTAGGGGAAACTTTAGAAACCCAACACTTTATAATTCCCAATCTCTAGAAATTTATACAAAATCAACAACATAAGAACTAAGGATTGGCCAGTAAGCAAGCCATTCAATGATTTTAAAAATATTTATTGAATGATATTGTGCAGTAGGCTTTGTCCCTGGCGCTAAAAGAAAATAGTAACAGGATAGCTAGAGCTCTGATCTCAATTGTTTATAGCAGACAGTAAACAAATCTATGGGTAATAAATAACTTGATCAGAGAGTGATATTGTAAACTTTCAACTTATAGCTAATGTGCATCCAGTGTCTACAATGTGCAGGTTGATTTCATAGGGACTTTTAACTATTTGTACAATAATGATATAAAGTATGATTACCCCAACTGACCAGGTGAAGAAACAGGTACAGACAAATCAAAAATACCATGAAGCTAGTGAGTAGTTGAGTCAGGTTTAAGAGCTTTTCTCATTTCTCCAAAGCCTGTGTGTGTTCTTTCTCTTAGTGTTCTTCATGCTTCTACTCTCCAAAATCAGCATTTTCTTAAAAAGAGATTAGCTGCCAATTAGATGGGCAGTTATCTCTATAGCAGTTTTCAGGTTGAGGCCTTTGAAAGAGGCCTATAAAAAAAATATTAAAAATAGTGTTTTTCAGCAGCTGTGGGGATTATCTGTGCAAGCTGTTTTTCTGAAAAATTCCCTGAATTACAAGAAATGAAATATCTTTCTCTTTTTTGGTCTTTTGCTACCACTACAGGTTGCTCATATCTGGATGGCAGAGAAGGGGCTTAAAAAAGAATAGCCTGGGAGCCACCTGGTGGCGAAGTGGTTAAATTCAGCATGCTCTGCTTTGGCAGCCCAGGTTTGTGGGTTCAGATCCTTGGCAGGAACATACACCACTCATCAGCCATGCTGTGGTAACAGCCCTCATACAAAATAGAGGAAGGTTGGCATAGATGTTAGCTCAAGGCAAATCTTCCTCAGCAAAAAAAATTTTAAAAAAAGGCCTAGCCCAATGGAGTGTCATTTGTGCCAATATAGAATTGTGCAGGTTGTCCTCTGTGACCAAACTGCATCATATCTTAGACCAGAGGTTAATCAACCACCAGTGCGACCCCTGGTAAAAACTAAAACGAATCTACCCCCACCAAGAGCTGTAAGTGACCTTGATAACCTACCTCGCGGAATATTAGTAGATTCTTGGCTGTATTATATGCTTTATATAAAAAAGAGAAAATCTAATTATTTTCCTTTTCTTAATTACATCTCTGTGAATTAGAATTTACATAAATGAGAAAAGCATTGCTAACAAATGGAATGAACATCTGTGGTTTTGACGGTAGATGAGCAGGGATGACGGAAACATAATTCTGATCCTATATTCACTGTATGGAATATTGCAATATAACTCCAGCAAGGTGTATAGAAGAATTCACAATAAACTAAAGATATATAAAGGTAAGTAAATTCAGTGATTCTACATAATGGCCAAGTTCACTAGGGAAAAACCCACCTAATAGAAACAACTAGGTCAAAAAATAAACAACCTACCTACCCTGATTACATACCCCATCACTTTCTATCTGCTTCTTTTTATAGGAAGCAGTCATAGAAAATACAGTCAGGAAAAACCTGTTAACAAATAATGTTTAAATGATGTAAAAAACAGATATAAATATAATCGATTTCACTCACTTATCCATTTCAGTTTGGGATTTTTTAAAATAGGCTTGACTCCAGGCTGACATATAGAATGTCTAGATCCTACAGAAATTGAAGACAATGTGCACATGAGAAGAGCTTTATTTTGATTAAATTTGTTCTTTTAAACAGAAAAAAAGTATGCTTTTCCATACTGATTTCCTCGGTTGTCCTAGTCCGGGAATAACTGTGTATCTACCAAACAGAAAGAAGAGGAAAGCAGCGCTTTAGTCTCACATATCTGCTTATTGTAGACTTTAACTGTGTTACAAGACCTTTCAAATCCCAAATAGAGTGAAACAAATAAAACATTGGTGCTGGGTTCGTTAGCATTTAATGAATAACAAATTAGCTTGCCTGGGCTAGTAATCTGAATTAGTCTTCCTCCTGAGTTTTTCATTTATGTTATCTTCTTTCATGCAAATTAAGGAACTACACAAACACAATTAGATGTGCCAGCTATCTCTGTAGCAAGTAACAGGAAATGGGCTTTACAAAATGAGCTGCAGATATATTTCCTCTGATACCAGCAGCAATCGAACACTACAGGTCAGGCAAATTTTCGACTTCTTTTCACCATCTCCTGTAAGTGAGAGGGTAAGATAAGACAAAGTAAATGTTTTCACGAAAATGAATTATGCTGTTTGCCCCGTTTTGTTTTTCATGAATAGTTGATTTCATGAAGTCTTGCTGGAGAGGCAGTTAGAGCGTTTCTGCTGAATCCAAGGCTACGTTCTTCCCAGAATCCACTGCCCTCGCCAAGCACAGGCAGGGAACATATCCGCACTGGTTCCCACTTGTCCACTTGATTTGGCTTTATGCCCTGGGCAACAGTGGTTGGGTTCTTTAAACAAAAATGAAATTCGATTCCAGTTCTCCAGCAATACTCTTTTCAGACATAAATAAAAAGTGACTGCTTCATGGCACAGCTGGCTCCAGGTGAAACTGTAGAGTAAGCAAAATTTGTCTACAGTTGCTGTAATATTGTTCCACTTCTACAAAAACATTCCAGGCATGAAATTTACCTTAGTTGAACTTTAACTTACGTGGCATGTGGTAAATAATTTAATCCTCCCCATAACTCTGTGAATTAAAATGAGCTAAATTTTAATTCAGAGAAGCTAAGTAAGTGGCAAGAAATTACACAGCTGTTAAATGATGGAGCCAGTGCTTAAACACAAGTCTGAATAACTCCAAAAGATGTACTCTTAACTCTTTCTCACACTGCCTGCCAGAAAACTAGGTTTTTCACAAAATTTCTTGAACATGGTAATTTAGACTGAAGGGTCACCTCGTGGGATCCAATTCTTTAACTAGGTCAATACTGTTTCGTTTACTTCTTCTCTTCTCCTTTAAGCCCAGCACACCGATGAAAGCCAACATTAAGACTTTCCTTGCTGTAGTCGCTCATTTTTAAGCACCTGGTAGAAGTGCTTTATTATTTTAGGATCACAGGGCATGGCTTCTATGCTAACGTAGTTTGGAGTCCTATGGGACAACAGATAGGTGATGAATTTCTGGAGAGTGTGATCAATCCTAAGGTAAATAGATGCAGAGAGGACCTTGGAAAAAGAATCTAAGGCTTTCTCCAAGTTTCTGCAAATTTTCAGGAGAAAAACATTTACATGGTGATCTCAGGCTCCAGTGCCATGACTCCATTTCTTTGTTCAGCACCTTGCAAGCATTATTTTTTTTGATGACACAAATGTGGAACTCAGCTCTTTTCTTTATATTACTACACACAAAACTAAACCAAAATAAAACAGAACCGCCAGCCTAATCCTGAAAATGAAGCATTGTAACTGGGTAAAGAGAGGAGAAAGAGAAGAGAGTTAACTCAAAACAAAATGAATATTAGTCAAATATTACATATCTTTGTCCTTGAGGTTCCTCAAACATTGTTTTCTGTTGCTCTTACTGTATCGCGCTCTCTCGTCTCACTCTCTCTTTTTCTTATACTCTCCTTCCACCCATAGTTCCCTGTTCTTTCTGTCGTTCAGAAATCTAACAATTTGTGTGTGTGTGTGTGTGTGTGGCTGCATGTAAGGCACTCATCTTTTATCCCAAGTGAGTATCAATCATATTTTCCTAAACACAAGCTCTTTCTCCTTCGCAGAAACTGATGATAGTCCCCAAAGCTTTGCAAGTAGGTACCGTCTCTCAAAGGAGAGTGTGAAAAACAGAGGACCAAGAGTAAACTTAGAGGAGTTACCTACGTGAGGCAGAAAAGGATAGAAATGAACTGATAAGCACTGAGAAGGAATTTCTAGCATGGTGGTTTTCATAGAACCCCAGGAGAGAAAAACTTTCAGGAAGGAAGAATGAGTAAACAGTGTCAAATGCCTGAGAGATGAAGGACAAGAGAGAAAACAGGCCATTGTCTCTGGCAATGTGGCAGTTATTGCTGATTTCAGCAAGAAGAGTTTCAATATCATATGCAACGCTGGCCAACTCATATAAAGATTCGATCTGAAGATAAGTACTGTTCACAATGAGAACGTTTTCCTCAAAAGCTCAGGTAAAAAAAAAAGAAAGAAAAAAGAAGTTGGATAAATGTTTTAACATGAAAGTATCTTAGTTTGATTAGTGTATTACTATTTTTAAAGAGCTCCCAGTGGACCTACAATTTTCACAATTTACACACCAGATAAGTGCGCACACAATATCCCCTTCATTTGAAATAAAAGAAATAATTTCATTCCTGTATATAATTATGATTATTATATTTTTAGGATAAAAAAGCTAACCTATAATTGAAGCATGAAAAAGTGTAGTAAAAATTCTAATCATAAATACAAATGAAAACGGGGCATTTGTATATGTCAAACGACAAGTTAGCAATATTATTCACAATATGTATATAACATTCTTCTGCCTTACCATGCTTGCTTATTCTTCAGCATCATTATGCATGATCAAGATGTGTGAGTATCAGAGGCTCTGATAAAACGACTATTTGTTTTCTGATCCTAGTCCTGCAAATCTCCTACCCTGTTCTCCAGTCTCTCATAGGCTCGGAGAGAAAAGTATCACACAGCGGTTCTCTTGATCACATCCTCCGGATGTGACCTATACACTGCCATAAGCAGCTGCGTGGACCAAGATCAGAAGATGACTGAAATAGGGTTTGGGCAGGAACTGAGGTAAGGCACATCTATGTTGCCAGTTTCCTGAAACCCAGCGCCTTTTTGGCTGTTTTTTTTTTTTTTTTTTTTTTTTTTTGCTTGAGGAAGATTAGCTAACACCTGTGCCCATCTTCCTCTATTTTTTATGTGGGTCACCTGCCACAGCATGGCTGACAAGTGGTGTCGGTCTACACCCAAGATCCTGAATCCACAAACCTGGACTGCAGAAGCAGAGCATGTAGAATTTTAAACCAAGGCAACCAGGCCAGGCCTCTCTGCACCTTTTTAAAAACCTAATCTTTATTATAACATCTATCTGTAGCATTTATTATTAGAATATTTTGAAATTAGGTTGTTCATTTATTTATGTTTCTTATATTTTATACAATATTAGCCATTTCAGAAGGAGAAAACTGTTTGTCAAATGATGTATTGACATCCTCTCAACATCGTATGTTGACATTCTACCCTTTAATATTAGGAGGTAGGGACTTTGGGAGGTCATTAGGTCATGAGGGTGGAACCCTCATGATGAGGTTATTGCCCTTACACGAAGAGATAAGAGAGGGTCCAGCCTGGTGGTGCAGCAGTTAAGTTCAAGTTCGCATGTTCTGCTTCAGCGGCCTGGGGTTCGCAGGTTCAGATCCCGGGTTCAGACCTACCCACTGCCTATCAAGCCACACTGTGGCAGGCATCCCAAATATAAAATAGAGGAAGGTGGGCATGGATGTTAGCTCAGGGCCAATCTTCCTCAGCAAAAAGAGGAGGATTGGTGGCAGATGTTAGCTCAGGGTTAATCTTCCTCAAAAAAAAAAAAGAACAGACAACTGAAAGATAACCTCTCCCTCCACCATTTGAGGACACAAGAAGATGGCCATCTGTACCCAGGAAGGGGCCTTCACAAAGAATGCAACCATACTGTCAGTTGGATCTTAGACTTCTAGCCTCCAGAACTGGGAGAAATAAATGTTTATTATTTAAGCCACTCAGTCTATGGTGTTCTATCGTAACAGCCCTAACTCAGTCATTCAGTGTTTTGAAAACAACAGTATCATTCAATGTTTTGCATGTTACTATTGTGTTTAACCAAATGCTCGCAAAATACCTGCTAACTTGACCAAATTTTAGTTAGGTTTCTCTCCTTTTCCCAGACCTCTGAACCTCGTCCCACCCTTGAGAATAAGCACTGAAATGCAGAGCAATGTCCTATTAATGGCATCTTCTGAGAATCAGCTGATCATAAAGAAAAACACTTTCTATTGAGTTCTTTGATCATGCCACCAGCTCACTCCACTCCTCCACACCTGGTTCTTTCTAGACTTCTGTAAAAGAAGGAATCCTCTTCTTTTTTCACTCTGAGGCACTTACAGATCTTATGGTCATATATTTCACATTTACCATAGTATTTTTTAATACAATCTTGCCATATTTGAGTCTGGGCTTGTTTATTATGACATGTTAAAATAGTTTGTACATTAGGTTGACCTTGAATACAGTTAGGAGAAATATTTTTGAGAACATAGAAGATGGCTTTGTTTAAGAGAGCTTTCATTACTAATCTGAAATCTTTAATTAAAAAAGATGAGGAATTTCAGAGTGTAAACTAGCTTTTTAATGTTGACAAAAAGCAACTAAATAATCCATTTTAACTAATGAATATCTTAAATGAGACAGAAAATGTATTGTATGTTTCCAAATACTTCATCCCCTTCATGTGCCCTATGAACTCTAGGCAAGTTTAACTCATTTTCTGAAAGAGGAAAATGCAGTTCCTAGATACAAGAATGGTCTGTTTTGACCAAGGTCACACAGCTAGCAGTAAAATGGACAGTTGCCATTTGAATGCAAGTCTCATGATGCCAAACCAAATGTTGTTTACACATAACAGCTGCAGCACAAAATGTGTACACTATTTGCTTATGAAAGAAAAAAAGAGCTTCTCTGTATAATATTGAAAGTTGAACACTTTCAAAGTCATCTTGGGTTCTACAGGCTTAGAGAGTTTTGTTATTAGACAAGCAAACAACAACAGTAAGGACACTGAAGGAAGTCTTTTTGTGCATATAAAAGATGAGGTTACTTATGGGTATTTTGCAATTTTTCCATTTGCTGATGGTATTCACGAGAACTGAGCATCCTATTTTAAGTGTGTGAGGTATTTTGGATGTTTGCCATGTAATTATATTTTCCTGACTTGTGAAGAATTGGGTTTTATATACTGCCACTATTTGAGAAACTGATTTGAAAGTCAGTGCAGGTTATATTTTATTATTATTCAAAATTATTTTGGGTAGAAATAAAAGACTAAAGAAAACCTTTTTTGCTTTATAATTGTCTCTTGGTATTCTTAAGGGTTTTTTTTTCTAGTTGATAAAAGAAGCAATAAATTATTTGGATATAGCAAATGAAGAGAGTCATCGTTTATCCTGACATGATTCTAAATAGGGATTCTTACATTTCAAGGTCATGTGTGCCACATCCCACTGAGGCAATTTCTCCAGTCTGTGTGGGACTGAAAGTTAGTAAACCCGTCTAGAACACAGGTCTTGGGCTCTGAATCTGGTGCAGTTCCAAGTCCAGTTCAAAAGAAAAAATAATCTAGCTCTAAGAAGACCAGCTGACAAGAGATAAATTCTGATTTATATAATTCTTTCTTTTGCTTTCTTTCTTTTCTTCTCTTTCCTTTTTTTTAGTAATGTGCATATTCTATTTAAAACTTGTTTTAACTTATGCATATAAACATATTTGGAAAGTTTCAAGTCCCAAGGCCCAAGTATTTCCTTTACCTGCACATTACAATAAAGAGATTCGGTGATATCTTTCATTAGGATAACTATTCACTCTTAGAGACTGTGCCTCTCCTAAGAACACTTCAGTTTTTTTCATATTTCCACCTATTTACCATTTCATTGTGTCTTAATCATGTTTTTTATTCTATTTCAACTCCAACGTTTGCTCTGAATCATGTTAGGAGAGTATCCTTCCAACTCCTTGGCAATTCCTTATGTCAAGAACAACCAAAGCCTTTTCACTCATTCATTCATTCAAGAAATATTTATTAAGTGTTTACTATGTAACATGAACTGTACTACTTATAAGGAATTCAATCGTAGGGAAAAAAGACAGTGTCTGTTTTTTTGAAGCTTATTTTCTGTTCAGGGAAAAAGGGAAGAAATTAATAAATAAACATGCAATACACTATAAGGGCATAATAAATACTATGTTGAGAAATAAGTAGGAGACAGAAATAGTTCAGGTGGCAGTGAGGGATAGAAGATATTTTAGCTAGGGGAGTTAGGGAAAGCTGCAATGAGAAGATATTTGCAGAGACCTGAAGTGAGAGAGATGGAGGAAAAGCATTCCAGACAGAAGGAGCAGAAAGCATGAGAGTTCTGAGGTGGAAATATCCTTGGACTAGTCAACGAATAATAGGTCTGCTTGGCAAATTTTAGAGTAGAGTGAGCAATGGAAAGAATAATGAGTGCTGAAGTTTGTAAAGCAGCCTGGGTTGAAAACTTTGCTCTGAATTATACTCATGTTAAGAATGCGATGAAGGAGAAATGTGAACATGTACCAGAAAGTTCACGGAACTTCCTAAATCTAAGCCAGAGAGCTCCTAGGGGGAGATCTAAAATCAAGGAAATTCCAAATAGAGTGAATTCTCACAGGAATACTAGGGGTGTCACTATAAATTCAGAAACATCATGAGTAAGTTGAAAAACCAGTGGAAATTTAGGGATGTTGAACCAAAGTAACAAGAAATTAACAGGATTCCACATTCTCAATGTGCCACTCTCGTAAATAATGAGGAACCTAAGTTTCAAATCTGAACTAACAGTATGTTTTACTCAAGAGCTACACAGGCTCAACCAGAACCATCTTCCCCTTGTGCCGTGAAATTCCTGGAAGTGGATGCAGCTCTAACAATGCACAGTTCCAGTGGTAGCCGGAATGTGCTGATGTTCACTTTGGGGCTACAGAGAGGGAAGAAACATAGCACTGGAGTCCGCCAACTTTTCAGTCATGATGTTTCCCAGCAGCAAGCGTGGTTTATCAGGATACGAAATTAACACGAAACGTAACCTAATACATGTATTTATCAAGCTCTTCTGATTATAAGAAACTGTCAAATTTTTTGAGGAAATGAAGTTTGTGAAAACAAGTAGCCAAAATCTCAGGCCACAAGAAGAGTAGAAACTAAATTCATTCAAGATATTGACCATTTACTAATCTTTCTTTTTCATGAACCTTTGAGTTCACATTATCCTGTGTTCCCCTCTCACCTAACTGACTTTTTCTTCTCCTTCTGTTTTTCTCAACATGCATGGGATTTCCAGCGATCTTGATGATGATATTTACCCTAACCCTCTCTTTTTAATAGTCTACTCAAATTTCTCTGGTATAGCAAGAAAATTCTCATGCACCCAGTTCCAGTAACACAACAAGCTATATAACTCGAAAATGAGGAGCTGCTTGTTAAAAAATTATTAAGAATTTGAAGATGATGGTAGAAAAATAAGCAGAATATTAAACCAGGGGAGGATTCCTTCTAAAGTGCAGAGCGTGACTATAAAGCCACACTGGCCCATAAAACTGGCCTTGCTTAGAAATAGAATTAAAATATTCGAATTCCTTTTTTTCCCCCCAACCAAATCATACATTTTGGTCAGTTAAGTGAGCTGCATCTGAGTTTAAGCCTAGTGCTTGAACCAGTACAAGTTATAACTTTGTTATAAAGAGTGTGCTCACATGGTGTATGGTTTAGAGTAAAGATAGCTGCTGTAACAAATAGAAGTTCTTATTTATATGATGATTCAGGAACCTGCACTTCTTCTATGCTACTGCTCCACTATCCCTTTTGGCCTCATTACCATCGTATTTAGCCAGTAGAAAAATAAAATTTAACACAGAAGGGGCCAGCCTAGTGGTATAGTGGTTAAGTGCACATGCTCTACTTCAGTGGCCCAGGGTTCACAGGTTCGGATCCCAGGTGCAGACCTGCACACTGCTCATCAAGCCATGCTGTGGAGGTGTCCCACATACAAAGTGGGGAAGATTGGCACAGATGTTAGCTCAGGGCCAATCTTCCTCAAAAAAAAAAAAAGTTAACAGAAGAAGCACACCCTGGTTTAACGATATCATCCAAACCATTCACTCTAACTTCCATCCATGATGGAATATCATGTAAGCAGGACAATGTTCAGACCAAGAACAGCAAAAATATAATTTTTTTATTATTTAAAATTTTCAGTGTAAACGAATCAGAGAACTAAAGGCATCCAGGGCTTGAAGGGCCAAGATCTTGAGAAGGATGAATTTTTTCAGGGTAAACCCAATTTTCTCTGTACAACTTTTCTTTTCAGAAATTTTTTAACCCAGTTTTCTATGTACAATTTTCAGGAAATTTTTGCCAACAGTGTTTACAAACCAAAACCCAAATACATATATATATACATATATATACACATATATGTTCCTTGGGTAGAAGGATAGGCTGAGAAGCCAGCTGAGAGTTGATATTAAGGCAACCAGGAGATAAGAGATAAAGATCTTTAAAAAAGAGGTCTGATCTTAGAGAGAATGGAGGGGAATAGAATTAAAGTGGGCACAGAGCTGTTTTCCCTTTGAGGCTTTTGCTGAATTCTTATGAAGCAGGGCAAGAAGTTAGGAAGTCAAGAAAAAGCCACTGATATGCAAAACAGTTTTCGGCACTCCCATGATACTGAGGAGGAAAACTGTAGTTTAGTGTTCACCAAGAAAGAAGCTTCCAGTTGGTATGCTCGGAAACCCACATGATAGGAATTACTGTCAACAAGAGATAGACTGAGCTTTCCTAAAGTGCAGTCCCATCTGGAGTCAGTCATCCCTAGCCTGTAATTCGTCTGTGATCATCTTCCCCATTCTAGCACTTTGAGGAAGGATAGGGTAAATGCTCTCTGACAGAAAATCAAATAAATCATAGCCTCCAGCATTTGAATAGATAGTATCAAAAACATTGTTAAAAATTGTCACCTGACAACAAAAAGCAGAAACAAAAGCAAGAGAAACTAGCCTATAGAAACGAACTCGAGTGACCCATATACTGAACTGATCAGTCAATTAAAAAAAAAAAATGTGATTAAAACAATGAAGAAAATAGTAAGTAATACATAGAATTTTACCAGAGCACCAGAAAATATAAATAAGAATTGAGTGGAGAGTTCTGAAATAACAATATGTGAAATTCAGAATTCAATAGCTATATTCAAGAATAGATTGGACACTGCAGAAGACAGATTAAATGAACTAAACAGGTCGGTAAAAAATGATTCAGCTGAAATACACAGATAAGAAAAAAATATAGTAGACATATAGGACTTGATTAAAAGTACTAAAATATATGTAAGTATAAGAAAAGGAAGAAAATGGGACAGAAGTAATCTCTGAAGAGAGGGAGGATAAAAATCTTCTAAAATTAATGAAAAACATCAAGGTATAACTTCATGAATATCTAGGAAGGTAAACATAGAAAACTACAACTAGTCACCTCTTACATAAAGTGTCTTCTAATCAAAAGACAAATAGAAAGTCATAAATTATCCAGAGAAAAGAGATATATTATTTTTAAAGATGGAACAATAAAAGTGACAGTTTACTTTTCAAAGAATCTACAGAAGAAAGAAGAAAAAGAATGACACTTATACTAATATAAGAAAACAAGGTAACATTACTACAGATCCTACAGACAGTAAAAAGACATTATGGCCAACTTTATGGAATATGAAAATTATTTGAATGAACAAATTTTTACGAAAATACAACTTAAAAATGAAAAAAAAATAAGAAATATAAAAATCTAAAGTGTATTTTGAAATTGAAACTATAAATAAAAGCCTTCCCAGAAAGAAAATGTAAGTTCTAGATGCTTAAAAGTGAGGCCTCCATAATATTTAACTAAATATAAAGGAGCACAGTGTTACAAAAACTTTTCCAGAAAATAGAAAACGGTTGGGCATTTACCATTTGGTTTCATGCAGATAACAAATTTTATTGCAAATTTTGACAAGAATATTCCAGATAGAGAAAAGTACTGGTTAATCTTGTTCATGATCGTAAATGCAAAAGTCTCTAACATAATTTTATCAAACAAAATCCAGCCATCTTTAGAAAGCATAATACATCATAACAAAGTTGGTCTATTCCAAGATTATAAAATAGTTCGAATTGGGAAATTAATAATAAAAATAGTAGAGGGAAAATCATGTGATCATGTCAATATATGCATGAAATAGTCAATAAAATCCCACATTCCTTTATGTTAAAACTTTTAGCAAACTCAGAATAAAAGAGAACTCATCTATGAAATTTTTCCTTAAAACTCCTATGGCATATATCATACCAATACTAAAATATTGAAAGGTTTCTCAGGGCTACTGTTTTCACTATTATTTCACATTGCAATTAAAACACTTGCTAGAGCAATAAGGCAAGTTAAAGAAATAAAACATATGAAGATCAGAGAAGAAATAAATTGTTGACATTCATAGATGACAATTTCATATATAGAAAATCCAAGAGAATCTACAAACAAACTGTTAAAATTAAGAGGAGAACTTAAATAAATCATGAAATACAAGGATAATATAAAAAAATTTAATATATGCCAGTGAAAATTGCAAAATAATATTTATAATATCATCATTTTCAATTGCATTGAAAACCATCAATACACAGCAGTTAGTCTAATGATATATGTACAAGCATTCTATGAAAAAAACTGGAAGAGATTAAAAAAGATTTATATAAATGTAGTATTATAATCCATTCAAAGATTGAAAAATTCTATTGTGAAGATGTCAGAGTTTTGGGGTTTTTTCCTAAATTTATAAGCTGATTCTAAAATTTAGTTGAGAATTCAAAAGCAAAGTAGAAAATAAGTTACTCAAGAAAAGTTGTCAAAGTTAGCCTGTTAGATAAAATTAAATATTTCAGAGGAAAATATAGAAGAATAATTCCTGATCTTGCAGTCAGCAAAGATATCTTAAACAGGAGGAAAATATTCTTATCTTAAAGAAAATTATTAATATAGTGAAACAAATTTAATTTAAGAAATGCTTCTCATTTTAATGAGCATTGAGAGTGAAAATTCAACATGCACAAAGGTAATATATATTAAAAATTATATATTCTTAAAAATCATAAATTTTTAAAATTTGTATATATGTATATAACTTTTTAAGAATTCCAACAAATCAGTATGAAAAATAAAGACAGAAAAGTATATAAAAAGACTTGAACAAGCACTTCACATAAAAAACATCCAAATTCATAATAAACATATGAAAATGTGCTCAACATCATTTGTTATCAAGAAAATTCCAATTCACACTGTGATGAAATATTATGACACAATAACCAGAAGGGCTAAAATTTAAAACGAAAAATATGGGGCCTACCCTGTGGATGAGTGGTTAAAGTTACATGTGCTCCACTTCAGTAGCCTGGGTTCACAAGTTCAGACCCTGGGCAGGACCTACTCCACTCATCAGCCATGCTGTAGGGGCATCCTACACACAAAGTAGAGAAAGACTGGCACAGCTGTTAGCTCTGGGCTAATCTTCCTAATCACCAAGAAAGCTGGCTGCAAAACATGTAACAGTTTTGTTTTTTTGAACAGATACATACCAACCTTTTACTAAATTTCTGTGGCAGGCATTTTTAAATATTGGAAGATCCATAAGCCATAGACCCTTACCTCACAAATGGTAGTTATAAGAAAAAGATGGGTAAGACATATACACTCAAAAATTACCCTTCTGTCTTCTCATTATCATCAATTTCAAATACTAATCATTTTAGACTCAAGATTGTAACTGGAATATTTTTTCTCGATACTACAGTGTGCCTCAAGGAATCAGTGTTAAAATGTGGTGGCAAAATTATTTTAGTACATCAACTTCAGACTTTCACTTGTTAAAGACCAGGCATTGCCACAAACCCTGTCTCCTATTCTAGGGTTTGGCATCTTTAAGCAGTGTGTTTTTCAGGCAAATCCTAGACACTACTAATCATTAAAAATATAGCCCTATTAAAAATAATTTTTGGACAATTTTTAAATTAAATTTTTACTAGAGTATCAAACATGCACCTTGGTTTAAAAGTATAAAATACTGTTTCAAGGCTTATAATGGAAAATAGCATTTTCCTAGGTCATCACTGCCATCTCTCCAGAAGAACAGACTTTCAGCATTTTTATTTGTTCTAGTTACTAGGTTCACATTTCTAATTAGCAATACTTTACTGCTGTTTCTTGCTGTTTATCTTTTAGATATTTATTGTCTCTCTATTATAGAAAATTATTTAGCTTACATGAAACACCTCCTCTTTCTCCACACATGTCTAAATATAAGCTTCACTGTCCTCCTTCTTCTCAATACAGTTTTACCAAAATATTTAGTAATAAGTATTCAATTTTTATAATAGTATGATAATATAAGTATTGTTTATAGATACATGACAGGGTCAGTTAGGATTACATATGCGTTACATATACCTTTATGTTTTTTCTGGAATAATTTTTCCAATTTTTAAAAAATTTTCTTGGTTTTTCTTTACCTACCATTAACTTCTCCTCAAATTCTCCAACAGATTTCCTAAATGCCTATCACTGTATTCAAATAATCTGAGCCAAAGAGTTTACTTTTCCTCAGGTACATCTTATGTAGAATCTTCTAAAAATCTACTCAAACCACATTGATTGTCATCTAGATCAGCAACAAAGATTTCATCTTGGAACTAGGTATCACCACCGATTTCCTTGACCCTTCACTCTGTTGCTTTTCTCACTTCTTCTAATACCTGTCTTTCCGTTTCTGGGATTATTCTCTTCTCTTAATAGACTATATCTTCTATATTAGTCATAATTGGTTCAGTCAACCTGTAATAAAAAAATTGCAGTGGCTTTACACACGCAAGTTTGCTTCTCCCACATGTCATTTCTACTATAGGTCACCAGGGCAGCAATGACTTAGTGACTTGGGCTCTTTATTCTTGCACCCCGGCATCTCCAAATGAGTCCACCTTTATCACAGTGGATGTAGCCGCCCCTGATGCAGGAAAGGTTAATAATCACTGGAAAAGGCTTGCCAACAAACTGTGACCCAGAGGTGAGAAGGCCAGTCAGCCAATGATGGGTAAGACCTCCAGGGGGAGGCAACCTAAGACAGGCGCAGTCACTTGGGGGGCACAGATGGAGACACGGTATTGATATTGGGAGCAGGAGGGGCCATTGCCTAGGAGGCCTTGCCTGCTCCAAGATAAAAATATATGAGCACAGCAAAAACATGATAATATCAAAACAGAGGCCGAGAGAGGGCTCCTTGAGAAATCACTAAGAATTCTTGGCATTTGCTAATTGCTTCGTCCAGAACACCTGTGTATGTTTAACAGATGTAAGCTATGTATATATTGAAACGCTGGTTATAATAAACTCAGAGTGGCCATCAGCCCTCTCCACATCTATCCTGATGTGTACATTGGATTGTGACACCGACAGTGGAAAGAAAGAGAAAAGCAGGAAACAGAAATTTTTTTCTCAATTCAGTACATCTTTATTGAGCTCCCACAGGTGCATAAATTTAGGATCTATAATCTTAATGAGTGCAAAAGTGTTACTTTAACTAGCCCCTTAAAAATAAAGAAAAGCAAATTACAACTTCTCTATGTATTTAGAGTGAATTATTTAATGTGATTGAGATTCAGTTTGATATTACCATAAATGTTAACAGAATAAAATAAGAATAAACATTTTCCCTTCAAGCAAAAAAGAATTTCGTGCCAGGATAAACTAGCCTGTTTGCCTAACAGTAGCTGATCAAAACAGCTAAAGAATTTGGAAGAAAAAAATGTACCTGGAAGCACTGTCCTCTGAGGGCTCATTCCCAAGAGAACAACAAAATGCTAAAAACATTAACTGGATCAAAAAGTATATTGAGAGACCGAGAAGAGGAGTTACTCACATCTTAGGGAAAAAATTCCAGAATAGGAAACACTAAATGTAGCTAGATTAACAATTCTAAAGTTCCCCTGGAATTGTAATAGCACTCTTAGAAAAGTCCAGGGAAAGAGAAAAGTCCAGAAATTCACATCTGCTCTTCAATTTGTAATCCATAAAGTGGCACAAGTCATTTCCGCACACAGCTCCTTGGTCAGAACTAGCATGCCACGCCATGCAACAGCAAGGATGTAGGAAGTATGGTCAGCTGGGTGCCCAGTAAAAAGAAAGGAATCTAGTATTGATAGGTACTTTAAAATGTTTAAAGCAGAAAGAAAATATTTTTTGAAGCTTTGGATATCTGAAAACATCTTTTTTATACCATCTTTTTTTATTTTAAAGATTTTATTTTTCCTTTTTCTCCCCAAAGTCCTGGGTACATAGTTGTATATTTTTAGTGGTGGGTCCTTCTAGTTGTGGCATGTGGGATGCTGCTTCAGCATGGCTTGATGAGTGGTGCCATGTCTGCGCTCAGGATCTGAACCTGCAAAACCTGGGCGAACAAAGTGGAGTGCTCGAAATTAACCACTTGGCCACAGGCCCAGACTCCTATACTATCATTTTTGATTGGTAGTTTGTGTCAGTATTGAATTCTATGGAATTAATTTAACCAGAATTTTAAATACGTTTTTCTATTATTTTATTGCTTCCAATGAATAAATAATTGCTTCCAATAACTGATAAATATGGTTGTCATCATGATTCTCGGCCCCTCGAATTCTATAATTTTGCAAGGATGTGTCTTATGTTAGACATTAAAAGTTGGCGTAAAATACCAATCTGCAGAATAATTTCTGTCCTATCTGAAGATTTTTAATTCTTTGATAACTAGTCTCACCTTTGTATTCTTTCTGGAAATCTTACTACTTAGTTATTGGGTCTAAAGAATTGAGATCCTGGACTAATTAATAAAAATATTTCAAATTCTTTGAAGCCTGAAACATATCTCTGCCCTCATATTTTGCACTGTGTCTGATTTGTATTAAAAATAGAAGTGAAAGATAATCTAGGTGAATTTCTTCAGCATTACTCATCTCATAGCTGATCAACAACCCTATCTACAGCACTTTCCTCCTCTTACCAAGGCATGAGCATGACTCCTATTTAAGTCTAACATCTTCAGTCAGCACTTTCGTTTGCAGCCTCTGACTCTTCCAGAGCTTGTTCCTCCATCAGACTTTTATGTTCCATCTCATTTCCCTAAGCACTTGAATATTTTGTTTTTATTGAGGTAAAATTCACAGGATATAAAATTGACCATTTTAAAGTCAACAAATTGGTGGTATTTAGCAAATTTACAATGTTATCCAATCATCATGTCTATCTACTTTCAAAACATTTTCATCATCTCAAGAGGAAACTCCTTACCCATTAAACATTTACTCCCCATTCCTTGCTATCGCCATTCACCACCCTCCCAGCCCCTGGGACCAATCTACATTATATCCCAACATATTTATTTTTTCTGGATACTTCATATAAATGGAATCATACAATAAATGACCTTTTGTGTCTGGCATCTTTCACTTACCATAATGTTTTTGAGGTTTATCTATGTCGTAGCACACATCAGTCCTACTTTCTTTTTATGGTTGAATAATATTCTGTTGTGTGGATATACCACATTTTGTTCATCCATCCATCAGTTTTTGGGCATTTGGGTTGTTTCTATCTTTCGGCTATTGTGGATAATGCAGCTATGACATTCATGTACAATTTCTTGTTCTAGTATCTGTTTTCATTGTGGGAGTATGTACCTAGGAGTAGAATCCTGGGTCATACAGTGATTCTATGTTTAACTTTCTGAAGAATGGCCAAACTGTTTTCCAAAATGGCTAAACCAATTCACATTTCCACCAGCAAAGTGTGAAGGTTCCTATTTACCTGCATCCTCACCACCACTTATCATTTTCTGTTATTATTAAACACAAAGACAGGATGTAGCAAGACAAACAGTTGAAGTAAATTCCAAAGAGTGATAAGCCTCATGAAGGAGAGGCAGCACACGCAAAATGTTTTGGCTCTGGGAAAGTGCAGCAGAAAATGGTGGATGCCGTATAAGAAAGAAAAAAGAAATTGGGTAAAATTTTAACAAATTTGTAAAGGCCTAGCATGGGATAGCATGTCAGTTTAGACTAGCTGATACTCCAGCCATAAAGAGAGCTCACATTCACTTGCAAGCTCTTTTCCATGGCCTCTTGTGAGTGCTCATGGAAGAATTCAGAGCAGAGCAGATGCCCTAAGACAGGCAAAGATCCACAGCTTCAGGGAGAGGGAGAAAACTCTTTTCCCCACTTGGGCCCTCTTGGATCTTCATCAATACAAAGTAGAGGTTGGCTACCACTGAGGAAGGTGAAATAAACTATTTCCCATCTGAGATCCACCATAAATACACAGTAGAGTTTGGCTTTCATGGGGTGAAGGGATAGCAATACTGAGAAAGACCTCCCCCCAAGAATCAGGCACATACGCCTAAGACTTGGGCACTGCAAGGGGAATGGAGCATCAGGTAACAAGCACTGGGAGAGGGACAAGAGCATGGAGCCAGGCCCCCTTTGTAGCGCAGACTTACAAGAACTATTGCAAGATGAAGGTGGAGCAGAAACACTGAGGAAAACTCTCTGGTACCACAAATGGTTCCCTAAGCATAAGATAAGAGCAGCCCATTGCTGAGGAATTTGAAGTCTGTGGTGAACTGAGGCAAAAACAAAACTCAAACTCAGTTCAAATACTACTAGATAGACTCAATCCCCCACACCAGCAGCCTGACAGAAGAAGAGGCACACCTGTTTTTGGATATAAAATTAGTTATCTCAGTCTTCCTCTACACACAAAGTATAATGTGTAATCAAATATTACAAAGATACAATCACAAGGAAAAACAAACTATTTTCAAGAAATAAAGTAAACTATAGAACGATACTGAGAGATGATTATACTGTTGGTACTATCACACAGGAGCTTTAAAGTAACCAGGATTTATAAGTTAAGCAAACCAGCAGAAAATGTGGAAATACACATGAGTGTATAGGGAATTTGAGCAAAGATATTAAAACTTTAAAAATAATCAAATGGAAATGCTAGGAAGGAAATCACGATGTAAGAGATGAAGAATTCCTTTAATGGGCTCATTGGCAGAACGACCATAGCTGAGGAAGAGTCAGTTAACTTGAAGACAGATCAACAGAAATGATCAAAACTGAAACAAAGATGGAAAAAAATAATGAAGAAAAACCACAACAGAGTATCTAAAAGCCATAGAATAATTCCAAAGGCATAACACATGCATAGTTTAAATTTTTGAAGGAAAAAGAGAGAATGAGGCAGATAAAGAATTTCAAGAGATAATGGCTGATATTTTGCAAAGTTAATGGATGACAACAGACATATCCTAAAAGTTCTTATTGTTATATTATTTATTTGAATTTAAAATCTAAATTCCGATATAGTCATTCAGGTATGCAATTGGAATAGAATCTGAAACACAATTTAATTTTATAAAAATTTAAGTGATATATGAGAAGGATGAATATTAATTTCCAATCTCATAGAATAATATCACTGTATTAAATGGTTTTAAATGCCCCTCATGACTAGGCAGCCTCTATCACACAGTGGTTGCTAAATAAATAGCAGTTTTCTTGCCATTCCCTCCTATCTCTTTTGATATATTTTAGTTGGTGATTTTTTTAACACACATCAAAGAAGATTGACAGATACATTCACAATTCTATTTTCCTTCTGTTTAACTGTGAAATTAAATGTAGAGAATTTATACTTCCTTCTACATTAAGAAGCAGATAATCTGTTATTAGATGTCAGTGTGCACCATCATATAAATACATATTCTTTATTTTTCAACAGATATTGAATCTTACTCAAGTTAGGAATTTGTCTAAACACTTTCAATTCCTGTCTATGTAATTATACTTCTATTCTGAAAACAATGATAACGGAAATTTATAAAGCACAAAAGTTAACTCTTATGTAACAGGATGTAGAAAACAGAATATTGTTCCAAAAATGTTTTCCTTTAGAGTAGTTTTGCAATCATCAGAATGCAAATAATGCATTACTGTTGTAAACAAGGACAATATCCTACAAATTGACAGCATTAACGATTTAAATAAATAACTGAAAAGCAATTATCATCATCATCACTATCATCACCATTATCATCTAACATTTATATCATGCTTATTATACACAAGACATTATTCAAACCCTTTGGATTTATTGTTATTCAATCTCCCCAATATCCTTATAATGCTTATTTCTTTTATACAGATGCAGGACTTGAAGCACAGAAAACTTAAAAAAAATAAAAACAAAAACGTGTAATACCACACAAGATAGAGGTGTTAGAACTGGCCTTTAACTCAGGCAGTCCAAAGTGTTGTGCTCTTAATCACTCGATTGATCTGTATTTTTCAATGTAAGCATCTCTTTTACTCAGTTCAGGCTGTTACAATAGAATACTACAGACTGGGTGGGTTAAAGAACAAAAGTTTATTTCCCACAGTTCTAGAGGCCGGGAAGTCCAAGATCAAGGCACTAGCAGATCCAGTGTCTGGCGAAAGCTTGCCTCCTGGTTCACAGATGGCCATTTTCTCATTGCATCCTCACATGGAGGAAAACATAGCAGAGAGAAAACAAGCTGTCCGTGTCTTTTTATAAGGGCATTAGTCTTCTTCATGAACACTCCAATGTCATGACCTAATAACCTCCTAAAGGTCCCATCTTCTAATACCATCACTTTGGATACTAGGATCGCAACACATGAATTTGGGGGTCACACAAACATTCAGTCTATATCAATGTTGTTTTTCAAATTAATATAATACATTGAGCCTTGAGTGAAAGGAAATTTAAACTAGAGCACTTTATTTTTCCAAACTTGGTACCACTTTTATAGGAAAATACATTTATTTCATTAATTTATGAATTCTGGATTGTGAGAACTAATTGCTTTGCACAAAATTGGCATAGAGAGAAATATTCTTATATTTTCTACTGAAACAGCTTTAACATAGGCATTTTTTTTGTCTTTTATGGTTGTTTACGTACTATTTTTGAGAACTAAATTAGATAATGACTATAAGTAAAAGTCGAATATGTAGAACTGGCTCTTAAAATATCAACAAGTTTAAGATAAATTAATGAAATAGCTTAACATAGTACATTTCAGTAGTGATTTAAAATGACAATATCATTCCAAGTGCTGTCTTCAATTGAGATTTTTATATCTTTGTATATCTGTTACGTTTTGTTTTATCAATAATGAATTAAATTATTCTGCCCAGCGAAACAGCAGCATTCTGTTTAAGTGACTCACGACATTCTACATCAAATAGCTGGAGACTGAGAAAAAGAGAAGATTTTTTTTGAGTACACTACAGGAACCAAATTCTCTCAAAGTAAATGGTACTAACAAGGGAAATATTAACTACAAATAAAATATTTCTAGATGTCACAGAATGTACTTTATATTAATATTTGTAAACACACATGTAGGTCTCTAAAGGGAGATCAGGGGCTATTTTTTAGATAAAAATAAACCAAATTATTGGTATTGATCCTAATATTTCTATTTCATACTGATATGAGTGATCATCTAGAGTATAGACACTATACCTCTTAAATATTTCCAGGCACAATAAAGAAGTGATCATTTACGTGGTTAATTACCCTTAAATGTCTGTATGTTTATTTGCTTAATCTAATGGAGAGGTCAATTTTAAAACTCTTAAAGCTCTACTAGTTGGCAATGCTGCTAAGTTGACTTTCTGTCGTAAACTGGTGAGTCCCAAATACTTTCTTGATATGAATTAAAATGCCTCTATTTAAACAAAGAAATTTGGGGAAAATATTTTGCAATAGGAGAAACATTAGCATTCTTCATGAATATTTTCAACACATGACTTCTAACTGCATCTGTTACTGAGAACACTTAGCATTTTTATAGACAACAGAGTTTCCATATGATGTTTGATGTTTGTTGCTGTTATGGATTGTGGAAGTATGTGATTTGGTCAAAAATTTATCTCCTAAAATATAACATGCATCTTCTATTTTCTACCAGATATCACCACTTGTGTATTCAACAGGTACCTGAAAGTTGCCATTTCCATCAAATTCTTCTCTCTCAAATATATTTATCTTTTTGCATCCACAGTCTTATGGTACTGCTACCTTCCTAACCAGCTAAGCCAAACATCTATGTCACACTCCATGAGAAAATTCTCCAAAGATTTCTTGTCGTCCATAGACAAGAACACAATTTTCTTGCCTGGAATATGAGACTCACAAACACAAAATTCTGGCCTGATTCTCTAGCCTCTTTTACTTTACATTAAAAGTCATTTCAAGTACTTTCATACTATTTCCTAGGCCAAAGGAAAAAGCCGCATGGCTCTCTAAAAGAGATCTAGATAGATTTTGGAAATGTTTTTGTGGACTGGGTTAGGTCTTTGACCTTGAAATCCAATTACAGAACTGATAATCATTTCGAGTCTGAAAATTACCTAAATAACTGTTGGATGATGAGTCCTTACAAGAATCTTAAATGCTACCTCAGAACCATTATCACCTCAGTTAGTTTAACAATTGATCCTACAACAAAAGGAACAGGAAGGAATAATTCGAATCTAACTACAATTAACATTTTCCAGACAAACTACTGATCAACAGAATCTTGGCAATGGATCACATGATTGATAGACTGTGGGCTGACTTTATCTGTCCTTGCCCAAAATACAGGGGAGACTGAGAAAGAGTAAAACATACAAAGAAAATAAAATGGTTCTGAAAGCAGTTATCAACTAGGCTATGGTATTTCCTACTGAAGAAAAATTAAGAAAAATCAGACAAGGTCATTTTGCGACTGTGGTGAAATTAGATGAGACCATTCTGTAATCATTCCTGAACGTAATACAAAGAGAAGGATTCTATGCCTTCACAAAAACCATCAAACAGTCTCCCCTCTCACCTATAAGGAATGACTGCTGTTCCTTTACGAATGACAGCTGAAGCTCCACGTCCTCACTCCCGTCTGTGACATATAAATTAAGACATCCAGTCACTGAATTGCCCTCACTTTCTGACAGCACTGAACCCTTGAACACTCCCCCAAATCACCTAAAAAACCCATTTTAATTGTTTCTTACCAAGATGCTCCATGTTTTCCTTTGGTATGCATTTTTCTTGCTACGGAAAATTAAAACACTGGACTGTGCTTGAACACAGTCAGTGTGTTCCTGGTGCTCTTTGCATATTGGACTTCAACAGTACTTCAATCCTTTCTTTCCTTTATTTCCATACCTAATCAGTCATTGGGTCTTTGAAAATTTCCTTCTTAAGAACTTTCAGACATTACAACTTTTTACATCTCCACTGTAACTACCTGGTTCAATCCATGTCTATCCGCTCTCTGGATTATTAATCCCTAATCACAGATCTCCCTAAACTCAGGGGTAGAGCCATCCACAATCCAGTGAGAGTGAGTTTCCATTCAAAATCCACCTTAAAACATATAAACTGTTTTCCCACTACCCTTTGAACCTGACTTACAAAGATGGTTAAGATCTGCACAGTAATCACCTCCACAGCCTTCTCATCAGCCATTCTAACTTTGGTTACACATATTCCAATCTTGTTGATTATTCACAGTTTGATTGTTTCTTCATAATGTTGTTTACCTCAGCTCTATCTCTAATCTCCTCTCTCTTCACATACCCTCCCACATATTTTTTAGATCTCGATGCACATGTCATTGTCTTCAGGAAGACATTCCTGAGTATATTTGGATCCCTCAAAGCACTTAGTACACATCAAAACAGGATCTTACAAGCTTCTTCCCCATCTATCCTCTCCCTCAACCCTCAAATTTCCATGAGGGCAAGAACCACATCTTTCTTGATCACCTCAATGTCAATATCTGAAAGAGGTCTTCTTTTAATGTTTCTAAATCTTTTGGAAAACTTATCATGTATTTAAGTGTGATTTTATGTAAAATGACTGATTAATTAATAAAGTTTTGTGTGAGAATAACTGGTAAGTGTCTGGGAATCACATACCCATGCTGTGAAATTTTACAAATGAAATAAATATCAGAGGATTCAGTTAACTCATCAAAGAAGATGAAAATATTTATCTTAGAGATATTGTTTTGAATATTTAACATATTAATTGATATATAAAGTGTAATATATACAATTTCAAGTACAAGTAAATATAAACATGCACAAATATAACTATGTTAACTAATTTAATCCTTTATTTTTTATAAGTCTTCACATTATCTTTTTCTCTTTCAGACAATTTTTGTATTTTGTATTAACTTCTAAATTTCCCTTTAAACCTTGAGATATTCCTTAATTCTCAATGAAACTATTCAGTTCAATGTTTTCTGCTAAAGATCCCTTTACTTTCATAAAAATTATTGAGGATCACAGATACTTTTCATTTGTGTGGGCTATATCTACTAACATTTTGTATATTGGAAATTAAAAGGAAAAAGTGTTAAAAAATATTTATTAATTCATTTAAAAAGTAAAATCATACACCAACTACATGTTCATTTAGATAACATATTTTTATGAAAAATAACTATATTGTAAAAAATAAAAAATAGTGAAAAGAGGGGCTTTGTTTTACATTTTTGAAAATCTCTTTAACATCTAAATGAGAGCTGGATTCTTTATCTGCTTTTATTTAACCTTTTGTAAATATGTTGTTTCATTTGAAATAGATGAAGAAAATCTAGCCTCAAACAGACACATAGTAGGATAAAAGAGGAGTATTTCAGTAGTCTTTTCAGATTATGTAGATATGATTCTTTGATACTGTTGCAAAACTCAATGAGTGCTGATATCTTGAAAAGCATTCACAATGATGAATTTGAAACCATATAAACGTTACATTAAAATCTGTTGGTCTGTCTTGTAATTTGAATGGATTTTCTTTTTTACCTATGCATGATTTTGTAGCATCATGCATTGGTCATTTGGAAAATATTAATTCACTGAATAAAGAAGATCATCCAATTATTAATGTATTTCATTACGCAATATCAAAAAATTACATTCATTTAATATCACTATGATTTGCATCAGAAAAGTCTCTTGAAGTACTGGGAAGCTATCAAGGTTGTGATGGTGAATGTAAGTTTTCCAAAGTTCTAATTTTAGCTAGATTGTACATTTTATCATTGGTAAAACATCTTCAGTGTTTTCCTTGAAGTGGCAGGCTCACTCTATTCATTTCTGAGATCTAAATAACCATAATTTGCCTAGTAAAGCTGTTCCATAAAAAAACAACTAGTTTTGCTCACAACTTAATCAAATTCTTTTACTGGAGACAATTACCATATTTCTACATGAAGCATAATATTTTGTTCACATTTCCCATTTTGTCATACAGCCTGTTAAAAAGAATTTTACTCAAGAGTCAAGGATTTAATAAAATCTTTTACTGATTTATCAAGAACCTTCTTAAGTGAAACTTACATTTTAAAAATTGTTATGGTGTGGTGGTGATGAATACAATAATTACCAACAAGTGAAATGTACAGAGCTTTCACCTAGCTAAAGTTTTTGCTTTCTTTCTTTCTTTTTTTTTTTTTGGTGAGGAAGATTGGCCCTGAGCTAAGATCTGTTTCTAATCTTCCTGTTTTTGCTTGAGGCAGATTGTCACTGAGCTAACATCTGTGCCAAACTTCCTCTATTTTGTGTGTGGGATGCTGCCACAGCGTGGCTTGATGAGCAGTGTGTAGGTCCCTGCCCATGATCCAAACTCACAAACCACAGGCTGCCAAAGCAGAGCACACAAACTTAACCACTGTGCCACTGGGCCAGCCCCTTGCCTAGCTAAATTTATGGTTGACCTTGTTGCTGAATTTATAATTTGGAGCCAGCTCGCAGCTTTGTACCTGTGATAAAAGTTGGCAGAGTGAGTAAAGTAGAGAGCCCATTTAAGAAGATAAATTGAGGATCAAATAAAATCTCAGAAAAGTATCAACACAAAGAGAAGTAGTTAGAGAAAAAAATATTCAAAGAAATTGCTCAGTAATTACAGATAGCAAAGCGATTTTTGAAAACAGTTTGAAAATAGAGCCTGAAGAGATTCCCTAAGTTACTAGTTAGTAGCAATCCAGTTGTAAAGCAGTGAGAGTAGTTAGTTGCATTTTTCCCAGGCTGCTGGTACAAAGGAGGTGCGTGGAAACACGAGGGATTTACAATGTTGAGGATGCTGACAAGCACTTGTTTACAGTGTCAAACAAGGGAATTTAGGCTACATAGGGCATGAAATAGGACAATAAAGAGACTCATGGCTAGAGTCAGAAGAGTAGGTTTGGTGAGAGAAAAATGATCCAATTTCAAAGTTTATTAACTTTTATAAATTCATTAAATAACCATATCAGTGGGAGTGGATGAATGAAGTACATGAAGGCATAGTCCAATCATAGTCTAATCGTAGTAGTGATTATTAAGCATAAACTACAGACTCATTCACAAATAGGCACACAGTCAGAATACTAGAAGAAGGAATCCATCCAAAGTGAGAAAAATGTGACTGAGCCATTGGTTGGTCACTTACATGAATGTTATACTTTTCTAGAAAGAAAGCCTTACTTGAATTAGAGAGAAAATCTATCAGTTTGGTTCCAAAAGCATTTATCGGTGGAAGAAAGTGTGGATATAGAGGGCAAGAAGAAAGTAGATGATATCAACAAAGAGCAATAAAGATAAAGGTAGAACTCAACATAAACATAAAATGAAGAGGAGTTTTTATGTAAAAGAGGAACATGAAGAGTTTGAAAACCATAGTTGGAATCAAGACATCCTTAGTATCCTCAAGTGGTGAAACAAGGCACGGGCAGATGCTGGTTCTATAGCCAAAGTACTGTGGTATATATCATTAGTAGGCAAGACACGCATGCGAGTATTTCTGAGAAAATACTATTCTCCTAGAGGAGCCAGGTTTGTTGTGGGAATAAGAATGAAGCTTTTTTTAGCAAAGACATCCTGAAGGAGAGGTGTGGTTATTAATTTATAGAGAATACAAGGAATGAAATGTCAGTAATGAAATGAAGACAAGGAGCATGTAGAGGAATATAGGGTCAGATGTGAAATTGTGTGATAATATTGACTGGAATTGACTTGAAGACCTTGTATTTTGGAGGGTGGCTGATGTTGACAAGGATAAGCATAATCATGGATTTATCTAGGCCTGAGATTTTGAAAAGATATATGCAGAGCCCAGGAAGCGTCAGAGGTAAAGTGAGACTTAAAAGTGTTCCAACTCCACTACTGGTGAGAAATTTTTGGAGAGTCTTGAAGTGGCTACAATTCTAGTATGAGGTGACAAAGAGACATCTGGTCTTAAAGAGATCATTTTTCTAGGTGTTTGTCAGATGAAATATACTGTTTCCAAACAAATTTACTACCCAGAAAATTAGTCACTGAAGTCCTCAACGGTGATAAACTCATGATAAAGAATCACCCAGTTGCCCTCTTCTTTCTGATGTTCCATCTCTGGGTCTCATTTACATGGTTGTTGGTTGTAACTCTAACTAAGTTGGGAATATCACTACAAAGATATCCCCAAAACAAGGTAAAGACATTAGCAGATAAATGGTATAATTTATCAACAAGTGATTATTTAACATGAACTAATGACTCAGTTACAAATAAATACCAAAGGGTTTCTGGAAAATGGAGGCATAGAAGAATCCTGAGCTTTCCTCCTCCCACAGAACAAAAAACCTACAACTACATGTGGAATAATTTCCTCAGAGAGACATCTAGAAACTGGATGGAAAGAACCTCCACAGCCAGAGACAGCACTGAGAGGGGGAGGAAGAGGCAGAGATACAGTCCTGCTGAGGGAAAACCCCACAATTTAGCTGCAGTCCTTCGTGGTCAGGAGCAATATCAAAGGTATAGAGTTTTTCCCAGCAAAGCAGGGGATTAGAGCTCCACATTAGGCACCCTAGCCCTTGGATCCAGCACAAGAGAGATGAGATCCCAAAACATCTTGCTTTGAAAACGAACAGAGAATATACCCAGAACAACTATAGAACTTCAGGGAAAGGAAAACATGCTCTTAAAGGTCCCACATACAAACTCACTTGACCCAGAAACCAGCACAAAACCACCAAATTGGAAAGTGCATAGTTCGTTGATAAAAGAGACTCACTGAGCTCAGAGCATATCCCAGAGAGGCAGGAGCTGGTTGGAGCCCCCTTGCCCACAGGACTGAGACACTAGTGGCAGCCATTTGTGTGACCTTGTTCAGCCATGCTGACACAGATTTTGGCAGGCAGACACCATTTTGGAATCCTTTCTCTAGCCTTTTAGTGCAAGGACCTGCCCCATCCACCAGCACACACAAGGCAGTTGTGCACTGCTGGGCCACATAGACAACCTGCACCAGAGGCCTACCTCACTTAATAGTGTGCCACAGTAGCCACACATTGCTGGGCCTTGCAACCAGCCAGCCTGGGGGAAAGTCGCTCATATCCATGTGCTCACAGAAATAGCAGCCCCACAACAATGGAAGGGCACAGGCAACCCACACAGGGGACACCCCTGGAGCATCTGGCATGGGTAATGAGAGGGGAACACACTGCTGGGCCCCATAAGACATTTCTACATAAGGCCACATTTCCAAGATCAGGACAAGTACCTGATCTATCTAATACATAGAAACAAGTACAGAGAAGTAAACAAAATGAAGTACAAAGAAATGTGTTCCAAATAAAAGAACAAGACAAATCCTCAGAAAAAGAACTAACTGAAACAGAGATAACCAATCTACCTGACAAAGAATACAAAGTAATGGACATAAGGATGCTTACTGAACTCAAGAGAAGAATAGATGAACACAGTGAGAATTTCAACAAAGAATTAGAAAATATAAAAAAGAACCAATCAGAGTTGAATAATACAATAACGGAAATGAACAATTTGCTAGAAGGAATCAAAAGCAGAGTAGATGACACAGAAGAAGGGATCAACCATCTGGAGGACAGAGTAGAGGAAATCACCCAACTGAACAGAAAAAAGAATTAAAAACAACAAGAACAGTCGAAGGGACATCTGGGACAACATCAAGCCTACTAACATTCACATTATAGGTGTCCCAGAAGGAGAAGAGAGAGACAACGGAGCAGAGAACTTATTTGAAGAAATAATAGCTGAAAAACTCCCTAACCTGGGGAAAGGGAGCAGACATCCAGGTACAGGAAGCATAGAGAGTATCACACAAGATGAACCTAACGAGGCCCACATCAAGACATATTATAATTAAAATGTCAAGAATTAAAGATAAAGAATCTTAAAAGCTGCAAGAGAAAAGCAATAAGTTATGTAAAGGGAAACCCCATAAGGCTATCAGCTGACTTTTCAGTGGAAATCTTACAGGCTAGAAGGGAGTGGCATGATATATTCAAAGCACTAAAAGGAAAAAAAAAAAAAAACTACATCCAATACTCTACTCAGCAAGGTTATCATTCAGAATGGAAGGAGAGAGAAAGTTTTCCAGACAAGCAAAAACTAAAGGAGTTCATCACCATTAAACTGGACTTACAAGAAATGTTAAAGGGACTTCTTCAAGTAGAAAAGAAAAGGCCACAAATAGAAATAAGAAAATTGTCAAAGAAAAAATATCAATGGTAAAGGCAAATATATAGGAAATGTAGTGGATCAACCACCTATACAGACGGGCACAAAATGAATACTAGAAGAAGGAACCTATCTAAAGGGAGAGAAAAATCTGGTTTCAGGGATTAAAAAATAAGATACTTTTAATCACCACAATACAATAGAAAATTCCATGGAATTAAAAAAATGAAGTTAAATCTCGGGCCAAATTGAGAAAGTGACTCAAAATGATATTTTTATAATACCATTCTGTTAACCAAAGTATTATTAATTAAATATTTTCATGTAAATTTCAGAAACTTAATATTAGTATCTAACAACTTTAACATTAGTGCTGTCAGTGCTAAATATATCTTTTTCCCTTGCTTATAAAACTTATTGAATCATGTAAAACTTTGTAGATAAGTTGATCTATTTGCAAAATAACTATGTAAATTTTACATAGCATGTGCAAGGTCTTAGAGTATTGCCCTCTGTACTCCTCTGAAGTTTTTATCTGTCTACTTCAGGTCATTGCCTATTGATCTATTAACAGATTATAATGAAGACTGAAATATACAGTCATTCCTCGGTATCAACAGTGGATTTGTTCCAGGACCGTGGATGCTCAAGACCTTTCTTTAAATTGGTGTAGTGTTTGCATATAATCTACACACATACTCTCATATACTTTAAATCATCTCTAGATAACTTATAATACCTGATACAATGTAAATGCTATGTAAATAGTCATTATACTGTATTGTTTAGGGAACAATGACAAGAAAAAAGTCTGTACATGTTCAGACTCAACCATCATAGGGCTTTCCATCTGTGGTTTCATAACCTGCAGATATGGAAGGCCAACTGTTCTTCTGTTAAAAAAAAAACCACCCATGGACTTCATATTTTAATTACATTATTTCTTTTTTTTTTTTTAATGATTGGCACCTGTGCTAACATCTGTTGCCAATCTTCTTTTTTTCTTCCTCTCTTCTCCCCAAAGCTCCCCAGGACATGGTTGTATATTCTAGTTGTAGATCCTTCTGGTTGTGCTGTGTGGGATGCCACCTCAGCATGCCCTGATGAGCAGCACTAGGTCCACACCCAGGATCCGATCCGTAGCGGCAAAACGCTGGGCTGCCAAAGCGGAGCCTGCGAACTTAACCACTCGGCCACTGGGCCGGCCCCACACTATTTCTAAGAAGCATTTAATAACACTAAACTTGATGATAAGCTTTTATAAGTTAATGGGGGATGGAATGGATTTCTTTGTGCAATGCCTTTTTTTATTTGAAACCCATTTAGGCACTGCTCAAAGAGTGGAAAACTAATCCCTTATCACTAGGAAAATGGTTTGTATAATCAGAATATAAATCAACATGGATTATATATTTAGGATATAGTCTGACAGAACAATTCAGTACTTGATTTATGTCCAGAAATAAAAACAGTGTAAAAAGTAAGGGTAGAAATACATTTTTTAACAGTCAACATTTATTATTATACTCTCCATTTACTCCATGGTTCTTATGCTAGTTCCATAACATGACATTTGAGTCCTGGAGGGATGACACTTGGTATGAATTTAGTGTGTTGTCTGAACAGTCACAGACAATTTAACATTCTCAGAATATATTGTCTTTACTGTTGCTTTAAAAGATCAAAATTAAATTCCCCACAGAGATTTTTAACTGTTATACTGGGGCATATAAAAATATTTTCTTAACAAGAGGGACTACAACAATGGCATGTGAGTTTCATTTTGATTACGACAAATGTTATAGAGACAAAAGAGGAATTCTAAATTACTTTTTGGATATTTTTATTATCATTTCATCTATTGCAATATTTGAAATGCCTATAGTGCAGATATGTAAAGAGAGAATAAATATTTACTGGAAAAATCTATATAGCTTATTATTCTTCACATCTTCCTAAAGACTCCTTTACTCCCTGCTGTCTTGGTTGAGCCTTCCTAATTGGCAAAATAAAACAGCAAAATGCGTAAACACACATTTGCATTTTTGAATAAACTATTTATCAATCAACATGAATTTCTATTTACAAACCCATATGAACTTAGTCAAAGCAATGTGAACATTTCATTGTCTGGTTTTTAATCAAAGAGTTCTCCATGATTTGGTGCAAACCCAGAAAGGGCATTTGTTTAGGTTTTACATTTTTCTGAAATCTTATATTACAAAACTTGACACTTCCAAAAAGTCTGCTTCAGATTTGGTTTATTGTGAATTTTTCATCTTTCTTTGGTCAGAAGTGCCTCTAACATAGCAACATTAGAGATTTTGATAATTTAGAGACATTCTACTCAATCACTTAAAACTCTCACCATGCTTGAAAGTACTCCAGTCACCTTTCAATACAGAGATTCCCAGCTGTTGTAGATTATAAGGAAAATCTGCGATTAATCACAAAAACAAGATTTTGATCCTGCTGCCTCTATTACTGTTGTTACTTTTTTCTGGTTCCTGTAGAGGGAACTGTTCAGATGACACCACATCAATCTTGCATCCACAGTAAGACACATGGCACAAAAACTGATTTAAATTAAAAATGCAATAATGATTCAGTTTATATATAATGTATGTGTACTATTCTTCAAATTCTATAGTTAAAAGTACTTGACTTACAAAACGTTATTTTTCTAGATCATGTATATTTTGCATTCTGGTCTCAGATTATCAATAACCAATGTTGTGGCTGGACCAGCCCTTGTGGTTCATATTATGATTTCAAGATACCCTTCAGCTGTAACCATCAGGAAACTTTGAAGAAAAAGAAAATAAATGTTTAATTACTCACAAGACCTGGAAAGCACATGGCACACAGTGAGGTTTAGGGTAGAGAGAGAAAGAGAGAGATCACAGGAGCCTGGGGTTCTGCTTTTACTGGGGTCAATGGTGGGCTCACTCATTATTGCTGAATTTAAAACATAAAAGTGGGAATTTAAATTTAAAGAGAAAAAACAAGGGACCTAAATGATTAGCTATTGAAAGCAACCAAGATGTGTAAAATGATGGAGCCCGGGGGTCGGGGGTGGGGTGCACAGCCTGACTTTTTATCTAGTAGAGTGGATGACAATGTGTTTAATGGAGATTGCCATCTTTGAAGTGGATGCCTCTTTGAAATAGATGCCTCAGCAATCAAAGCTTAAGTCAGGCACTTGCATTACAAAAAGGAAAAAAACAACTGTCAAGCCTTAGACTACAATGTAGTAATAGGTATAGTACTAGCAATAGCATTTATATGCAATTACTACAGAGTACAACTTCCAGATTTGAGCTGTTCCCAGATATAATAGTATGCTTTTTATTACAGGTGAAATAAGCATGAATCCAAATGATCTGATCCAAAGATTTCTAAAGGACCATCTAGACAACATCCCCCTCCTCCTTACCAGCTTATAATTTTGAGTAAAGGTCTCAAATATATTGGTGATATCCATAGCTGACAACCATTAAGAACACACATGAAATCAAACAAAGTTAGATTTATTAGCTTGCTATAGGAAGAGAGAATACCTAATCATGCAACTGAGATGGTCTTGTTATAGGATGTAGGCCTGTGCTGGGTGATTTGGGAGAGATTAAAGAAGTGGGAGTCTGTTTTGAATTTGGTGTTATTAGGAAGTGGGGCACGTCTTCACAATTTCCCTTAGCAGAAGCATGCTCCTCTTAGGAACCAGCACCTCTAATCTGGCAGAGTGTAAAATTGCATAGATAGCAAGCACAAATTTCACACACTGGTGGCTAGGAGTGGTAGTGAGAGGTCCAATCCTATTTCTACCCTTTGATTACAAAACTTGTGCATTCTAACTCTAGGGTGCATAGCACCACACATATCAATCATAAGTTTAGTACTTATACCAAATTCTGGAAGACATCACCCCACAGGCCGTCATTCCTGAGTTGACAGTCTAGCCTTGGCACTACTGTTATACTATTAGCGTAGCTGCATCTAGGTGCTGCAATATATATGCGAACAAAAGCGAATCTTGTTTATGTGCCTATTGTCACACCATCTTTGCAATGAAATCAGACATCTCATCAAAGGACATCATGCCATCTGCAAACTTTCAGATAATGGCGCTGGCAGAGGTACTCCAGCCAAGAAAATCAAAACTATGTCTGGAATAGATGTCAATTCCAGTAAGAACAAATTCCAGCCCCCTCCAGGGTGGAAAGAGATCAAATATAATCAAACTGCCACCAAATGGCTAGCTAGTTGAGAGATGGTGCTATATCAAGAACTCAATACCAGGCTCTGCTGCAGGCACATTGAGTATTTAGTAACAGCAGTAGCTGTGGTACCGAGCAAGGGCTCAATCTGCTTGCCGTGAGACAAAGCCATTCTATCAAGAGGCAAGGCAGTGGAGAGAGAGGAAATTTTATTTAAGCGATGAGCTAGCTGCTTGGAAGATGGTGGACTATCATCCCAAAATAAACCATCTTAAAGGGGAACTGATTTGGAAATGACTTATATAAGGCAAACGGGTTTGGGGAGGGGGCTCAGGACTGCCAGGTGTTGGATGACCGCAGACCATTGGGTCCCTCTCCATAGACAAAAGTTTCAGATCTGCTGAATGTGATATTCCTGAGGAATCTAAGAAAACATTAGTTAATTTTCTTATCAGGGAGAGAGGAAGAGTTTGGGCAGAGGACTTAAATCTTCTGCTAACAAGTCATTTCCTCTACTGGGTACTGACTAGTTACTGATTAGCTTGCCTACATGCAGTTGTAAGTGTTTCTCCAAGGCATACTGTGAGAATACGATGGGCAGTGGGGGCGTGGGGGGTGGTTAGACATGGAGTCTCTCATGCTAACTCAGTCTCAGCTACATTGACCTTAATGAAAGAGATTTCATGATGTTTCCTCTGGTTAGCTATTTCTGTGTAACCAGACACTCTCAAAACTAGTATCTTAAAATAACAATTATTTTGTTATCTATTACAGTTTCTTTAGGTCAATAATTTAGAAAAGTTTTCACTGGACTGCTGTCTCATGCACTCTCATGTCACTGCAGTCAGATGGTGACTGAAACTGGAACAGTGGGGGATGGAACAGCTGGGGATAGCCAAGCATCTGTCCCTCTATCGCTGCAGGACCTCTACACACTGGGCTAGATTGGCTTCCTCACCCCATGACTGGCTCAAAGAAGCCAGACTTCTTGCTTGGTGTCTGGAGGATTCAAAAGCAAGAACTCCAGCAAAATTGCATTAGTTATGACCTTGACTAGGAGGTCATATATTGTTACTTTTGCCGCATTCTCTCTATTGGTTGAAAAAGTTACAAAATTCTACACAGTTTCAAGAAACTGTGAAAATAGACCCTCCCTTCTCAATGGGAACAGTGTCCAAAAAATCAGTGTAAAAGGGGAAAAGTTAATGGTACAGATCTAAGGTATTAGATGATGTTTTTATATCTCTATCTATCTATCCATCTGTACACATACTTAAAATACATATATTCTATGTACATATATGTATTCTATGTATACATACATAAATTTTATTAAATAAACTGTAGAAATGTGAATACACTAATAAATAGTGTTAAAAAAGAAATAACAGGCCCAAAATGAACTCACTTGCCCCCATGACAGCAAACTAAGACTTAATTACACACTCAACCTATCCCAGGAATGTGACCTTTTTAACAGTCAATGTAAATTTCCCTGATTAGCTCTAGTGAGGCGATCTGCATGATAAAACCCCTGTCTTTCCCCTTATCCAAAAGAAGATGACCTCATCTGAACAATCCTTTCTTTTCTTTTGCTAATAACTTCCTTGCCCCACCCTTCTGCCTATAAAAACATTCTGTTTTGTACAACTCCTCAGAGCACCTTTCTATTTGCTAGATGAGATGCTGCCCAATTCATGAATCATTTAATAAAGCCAATTAGATCTTCAAATTTATTCAGGTGAATTTTTTTCCTTTTTTTTTTTTTTTTTTTTTGCTGAGGAAGATTGGTGCTGAGCTAACATCTGTGCCAATCTTCCACCACTTTATATGTGGGTTGCTGCCACAGCATAGTTGAAAATTGATATAGGTCCATATCCATGATCCAAACCCACAAACCCAGGCCACCAAAGCAGAGTGCGTGGAACTCAATCACTATGCCACAGGATCAGCCCCAACGCAGCTGAATTTTGTTTTTTCACAACAGTTATAATAAGACCAAATTTTATTAGTATTCATCTTACATCTAACTCTCCTTCCCAAAAAAGGGTAGAATGCAAATATATTTTTCTTTTAATAACATTCAATGTCTGTTCAACTATTTCCTATTCCATGGCAGACTTTTTAGGCTCTACTAACATGATTTAGTAAAAAGGGTAGAATGCAAATATATTTTTCTTTTAATAACGTTTGTCTGTTCAACTATTTCCTATTCCTTAGAAGAGTTTTTAAGCTCTACTAACATGATTTAGTTTTACGTGATTTATTTTTTTCCACATCTGAACAGATAGGACATATTTTATTGTAAGTTCTTAACATTAGTTTATATTTAAATGCATTTTTAAAATATCAGATTAAGGGAAATTATTTAGCAAAAACAATATATATTTTTATTGCATTCTTTCTAACAACTCAAATTGATAGAAAGTTCAAATATGTTTTCATTACTTTTTATTTTGGTTTATTTTCTCTTAAAAAATCATGAAGGTATTATTCACATGTTTGGATTTTATTTTCTGGTATAAAATTCATATATGTATCTGGAATGTTTATGTAACTCTGTTTGCCATCTGAGCCATTAAAATTTACTCTGAGCCTGGCATGTGTTTCTAACCTTGTTTTCTCTGGCACAATGTTTTAAAAATTAATAAATTATATGTAAAATTAAAAAATAATGGAAACTTGGCATTAGGAAACAGAATGAACTAAAGCAAAGGGGAATTTTAAAATCAGAGAGAACAATTTTGAATAAGATGCTAAAATGGATAGGAGCTAGCAAAATCACAATGTTTGAACAGAGGGGCCATATGGTAATAATTTTAGGGGAAGACTATATTAATAAGTCATTAGCAGCTCTCTGCAATGTGTAAATAAAAAGATAGAATATGCAAAACTCAGAAAGGCATAAGGTAAAATGTAAAGTTGCTATAACAGTTCCTGAAACTATAATGGGGAAAATGCTGACATTGCCACATTAGTAATATTGCTGTTGCAGAAAAGATCATCTGGCCTCATGGCTTTGAAATACCATTTTTATGCTTCATTCTAGACCTTTTGCCCAAATTTCTTTTTTTTTTTTTTTTTTTGAGGAAGATTAGCCCTCAGCTAACTACTGCCAGTCCTCCTCTTTTTGCTGAGGAAGCCTGGCTCTGAGCTAACATCCGTGCCCATCTGCCTCTAGTTTATACGTGGGACGCCTACCACAGCATGGCTGCCAAGCAGTGCCATGTCCGCACCCGGGATCCGAACCAGCGAACCCCGGGCTGCCGAGAAGTGGAATGTGCAAACTTAACCGCTGCGCCACCGGGCCGGCCCCCAAATTTCAATTTCTTATTGACACCTGCCTACTCACCATCCTCAGCTGGGTGTCTATTAGACATATCAAACTCAATATGCCCAAACATAAACTCTTCCTTCCACATTTGCCATCAAAGTTAATGGCAATTCCATTCTTTTCAATAGGTCTGGCCAGAAACCTTGATGTCATCTTTAACTCCTTTATTTCTCTCTTGCATCTTTTATCAGATTAATTAGGAAGTCCACTGACTTTGTTTTTTTTAAGGGTATGGCCTTTATTTATTTATTTATTTATTTTGGTGAGGAAGATTGGCCCTGAGCTAACATCTTTTGCTAATCTTCGTCTTGTTTGTTTGCTTGTTTCCCCAGATCCCCAGTACATAGTTGTATATCCTAGTTGTAAGTCCTTCTAGTTCTTCTATGTGGGATGCCACCACATCTTGGTTTAATGAGTGATGTGTAGGTTCACACCCAGGATCTGAACCAGTGAACCCTGGGCCACTGAAATGGGGCAAGCAAACCTAACCACTATGCCACCAGGCCAGCCCCTGATTTTGTTTTGTTGTTAGTGCATAGCTTTCAGCATCATAGCAAAATGCAGCTGCCACAGTATGACAACTGACAGACCCTCTGACTTTAACCAAACATATATCCAGAGTCCTACCACTTCTCCCTACCTTCACCACTATCATCTTGCTCAGCAACCACCACCTCTCACTTGAAACATAAAAATAGCATACTAACTCTTCTTCCTGGTGGCATATTTTCCCCGCCCAAGCCTGATTCTAACAGAAAATCATTTAAAAATATGCCACTTCAGTCCGTTTCACTTAAATAAAAGCCAAAGTCTTTGCAATGTCCTCTATGATATCACCCACTCCTCAGTTCCATGATACATCATCCTCTCACATTCTCTATTTCATGCATCCTGCTTCTCTGACATACCAGGTCCATTGCTATAGTGCCACCTTTACTTTAGCTTTTTCCTCTGTCTGCAAAAGTCCAGCACCAGACATTTGCACAGAAGTCCCTTACCTTCTTCAACTAGTTTCTCAACCTTCTCAGTAATTTTTGTTCCTACCACCATATGTAGTGCCATATTCTGCAATATCTCATGCCACACACTTCTGAGCCTTCTTCCCTTCTCTCTTATTTATTTCTTCCACAGCACTTATCACTTTATAACATGCTACACTGTTTATTATCTTTATTGTTTGTCATCTGCCTCTCCTCATTAAACTGTAAGCTTCAGAAAGGCAAGAATTTTTATTTGACTTGGTCAATAATCCCAAGTGACTAAAACTATGTCTGGAACATAGTGTGTGCTCAATAAATATTTGTTTTAAAAGTTTAGAAATATATAGTTCATAACAATAATGATACATGTTTAGGTAGCAAGGATGAACTCAATATAACAACATTTCTATGGATCCACATATTTAAAAACCTATGATAGTAAATAAAAGCTTCATTATCAGTTTATAATAAATACAATAGACTATCCATAAATAGGTTAAATCTATAGGTTAGTAATTTTAACAAAAATTATCAAACAAGAAAAAAAAATCAAATAAAATAGTATAACAGTATTACTACAAAATTTTCTGATTTCCAAAAATATTTCACATAATCTTTTGTAGTAAAGGCTCAAAACTGTGGACTAACTATATCAGTTTCATGTCAAATGCTTATTCACAGTGCAAGTCTCTATGGCCCTACCTCAAACTCACAGCATCAGAATTTTTGGGAGTAGGATGGCTGTCACTTGGAAATATGAATTTCTCTCATTTTTTTCCAGATAAATTTTTGGTAGCCGGTGTTTGATACAATGTTTTGTTTAATTGAGAATAATCACACAAAGGCTAAATGCATCTGCCTTCCCTGCTTCCACTTGAATTAACTCTTCTCGTGATATGACACTATTGATTTGAGATTCCCTCATTAGATATATATAATTTGCCTCTTACTTCTCTCGTAATATGCTGAACCAATTGTATCATTTTGGCTTTTCTCCCATGTCCTCTGGTGTTTTCCCTTCAGAGTACAAACATGGTACAATTTCACCAGTTCTAAACCTCCACGGTCTCTGAACTTACACAAAGGACCAGATTGTTAAATCAGACTTTCATGTATCAGGCATCTTATCCACTGTCAAGCTTTACTAAAATTCCAAGGATACAGGAAATTAAGAGTCACAGAAAGTGGTCCAGGATTCTTACTACATCTCCCCAGATCCTGCTTCTCTTTATCTGTTGAAGTTTCTAAGTGATGAGGATGGTTTACTTCACTTAAACAGAAGGAAAGAACTCAGTTATGAAAAAATGTACATTTTATATGCAGATAGTTATGCAGCTTATTTGACATTTTCCTGGGAGATAATCTCCCATAATCTAAAATTTCATGTTTGTTTAACATAAACAATCAGGCCATGGGCATCATTCTGAAAATAGTTTCTAAATTTATCTTTCTCAATAACAAAAATAACTCACTTGTTTTCCAATTGTCTATGACAATGTTTATAAGAATATTGGAATAGGTCACCTGCCCTATTTCCTTCTTGGAGCCTACCCTCCCCTCACATTAGGAAAAAGATTATTGTCAGGTCAGTTGCTTCATTCTTTCCCTTTTAGTTTTATTCTCTAAATTTGCTTATATTATTTATTATAATACTTTGACCTCTCTCCTTTTCTGTTTATTGAATTCTTAGTTTTTAATACATGACAAAGGAGTGAAGATTACACAATAGGGAAAAGATAGTCTCTTCAATAAATATTGTTTGGAAAACTGGACAGCCACTTGCAAAAGAATGAAACTGGACCACTCTCTTACCCATACACAAAAATTAACTCAAAATGGATTAAAGATTTGAACGTAAGACCTGAAACCATAAAACTCCTTGAAAAAAACATAGATGGTAGGTTCCTCGACATCTGTCTTGGTGATCATTTTTTGGATTCAACACCAAAAGGAAAGGCAACAGAAGTAAAAATCAACAGAGTGGGACTATATCAAACTAAAAAGCTTCTGCATAGCAAAGGAAATCATCAGCAAAAAGAAAAGACCACCTACTGAATGGGTAAAAGTATTTGCAAATCATATATCTGATAGGGGATTAATATCCAAAATATATAAAGAATTCATATAACTCAATAGTAAAAAAACAAATAATCTGATTAAAAAATGTGCAGAGGATCTGAATAGACATTTTTCCAAAGAAGACATACAGATGGCCAACAGGTACATGAAAAGGTGCTCAATATCACTAATCATCAGAGAACTGTACACCAAAATCACAATGAGATATCACCTTACACCTGTTATAATATCTATTATCAAAAAGAGAAGTAACATGTGTTGGCAAGGATGTGGATAAAAGGGTACCCTTGTCCACTGTTGGTGGGAATGTAAAGTGGTGCAGCCACTATGGAAAACAGCATGGAGGTTGCTCAAAAAATTATAAATAAAACTACCATATGATCCAGCAATTCTACTTCTAAGTATTTATTCAAAGAAAACAAAAACTCTAACTTGAAAAGATATTGCACCCCATGTTCATAGCAGCATTATTTACAATATCCAAAGCATGAGAACAATGTAAGTGTCCATCATTGCAGATGCATGGATAAAGAAGATATAATATATATATATTAGAATATTATTCAGCCATAAAAAGAAGGAATTCTGACCATTTGCAATAATATCGATGGACCTTGAAGGAACCATGCTAAGTGAAATAAGTTAGACAAATTAAGACAAATACCATATGATCTCGCTTATATATGGAATGTAAAAAACAAAACAAAACAAAATCTGAACTCTAATTTTATCAGTTTACAGAGAGGGAAAGCTAGAAAGTTAATAAGTCAAATTCGTATGAAGAATAGGAAAAAGTTTTCTTAACACTTAACCAAAATCACATTTTGTTTTTCTTTCTTTTCTCTTTTTCTCCCTTCAATTACACATATTAAAATATTTATATAATATTTTTAACTGTTTTAAAAATTCTATGTTATTATTTTTTTATTCTGATTACACCTAACATAACTCATTTGAAGTTAATTTTATGTTTTCATTTCTTAAGCTTAGCAATGTTTATATTTCATTCAGAAACTCCAGACACACCTCTCTATTACTTCTCTCTGCCCATTCTCTAGCATTATGTTACTTTAAGGTTTTAGCTAGGAATGCTGCAGATGTTTTATTCTCTTTCCTAATATCATTGCTGATCTAGATAGCAATAAAGTTAATTTAGAATTACTCATCCTTCCTTCCCATAATTCTAGTGTTCTCCATGATTAGTTTTTCTTTTGCCAGAATACTTTCTCCAAGAATGCTTTCAAAGGGGGCCTTCATGATAAATATTCTGAGGTTGTATATGCCAAAGAATATTTTTATTTCTTCTGTTCCATTAATTAGTAGTTTACCTGGATATAAACATGATTAATCATATTTTCTTGAATCTACGTGGGACAGTCAGAGTTCTAATGTTATCTCCGAGATTCCTGTGCCCTTGGAGTACTTAGCCTGTATAATTCCCTACCCTTGAGTTGAGCAGAACCTGTGAATATGATATGATGTCATTTCTGCAATTAGATTGTTATACAGCAAAAGTGAAGATGTAATTATGTCTCTAATCAATTGATTTTAAGCTAATAAAAAGGGAAATTATCTAGGGCGGTCTTGAACTAATCAACTGAGCACTTTCAAAGAGGATCTATAGGTCAGAGACTGGATGAAGTCAGAAAATTTTCCCGTTGGCTTTGAAGAAATAAGTTGCCATATTGTGAGGGGGGTGACACAGGCAAAGACCTGAGGGTGGCCTCAAGAGCTGCAAGCAATCCCTCATCAATAATAGCCAGCAAGAAAATGGAGACTTCAGTTCAGCATTTGCGTAGAACTGAAGTCTCTCAACAGTCTCAATGAACTTAGAATAGAAATCTGAGCTCCAAGTGAAAACAGTCTGGGTAACAACTTGAGCTCTGTGAGATCCTGAGAAGACCCAACTAACCCTTGCCCAGACTCCTGACCCATGGAAATTGTGTTATCACAAATTTGTGTGACTTTTTAAGGCAACAGGTATTATAGATTGAATTGTGTCCCCAAAAAAGATATATCAAAGTCCCAGCACCTGGGACCTGATACTCGTGAATGTGATCTTATTTGTAAATAGGGTCTTTGCAGATGTAATCAAGTCAAGATAAGGTCTTTAGGGTGAGCCCTAATCCAGTGTGACCAGTATCCTTATAAGATGGAAACATAGACACAGACATACATAGACAGGAGAATAACACCATGTAAGAAACAAAGAGAGAATACCACGTTAGATGGAAGTGGATATTGAAGTGCTGCACCTGCAAGCCAAGAAACACCAAGGATTGCCAGTAAACTACTGGAAGCTAGGAAGACACAAGGAAAGCCTCTCCCCTACAGCTTTCAGAGAGCATGGAGGGCCCTGCTGACACCTTGAGTTCAGAATTCTAGCCTTCAGAACTACAGGACAATAAATTGATGTTGTCTTATGATACCTGTTTTGTGGTACTTTGTTATGGCAGTGCTAGGAAATTAACATAGTAAGTTTGGGTAGTTTCTTACACAGCATAGAAAACAAATACACCAAGTTTTGTGGAGCAGTCAGATGTCAATTTAACTCTTCTTTCATTATTTTTCTGAAATTTTTGGAATATCTTCTTTTTTCGATATTTTTAATTTTAAACTATTTTTCTCATTTTTGACTGAATCGTGTTTGACATCTACAATTGTCTTCAACCTGAAGTACTACAGCTTCTTTTATTTCTTGCTCATATTTCTGCAAAATCTTCTATATTACATTTAACTTTTCATTCTTTCTGAAAACATGTTTTCTTCTATCCTCTACCAAGGTATTTGTTATTATGTATATTTCTTTTTCTGTATATATATATATGTGTGTGTATTATATGTGTGTATGTGCATATATAATTTATATCATGACAATAATATGAACAGTAAAACACTCATGTATCTCACACCCAGTTTACAATTTAGAACATTAAGATTAGATTTAGAAGCTCCTTTGTGCCCCTCCGTGACTAGTTCTTTGTTGGAATCTTCAATGTTGATTATTTGAGAGGAGGACTACTCTTTGTATAAGTGTGTCATCTTGTCAGGAACTGAAAGTCCCGTATTTAATTTCACGGATTAATTTAAACAGTGTATTTCCTCATTCAAAATTAAAGTCTCTAATTAACTCTTGTCTTCTTTAGATTCTAATTACCAAGGCTTCCCTCTAGGGTTGGCATGTTTGGCTGGTTGGAATAAAAAAAAGAAATGTGAAGGTAAATTCTCTTTTCTCCTTTTCTCTAATCTTCTTAAAGTCTGTTTTTAAGGCGGTTTGAGATTATCTTAAGCACTTCAATTTCCCTTGTTGGCTCAAACAATCGCCTCAGTATCCCATTTCAATAAAATCCTTCCATTATTTTGATTGTCAATGCTCGAAAACTATTGGCAAGGGCTAAATTCAAGCAATTCAAGCAATAGATGGGTTTTGTTTGCCATGTACGGGAGGTTTAAAAATTATGTTTGACTACCCTAAGTGCACATGAAACATAATGTCCAATAAGCTTTGTCTCCTCAGTGCCCAATGTAATCACTTGCATTACCTGTCTTGGCCACCAATATAAGAGAATTTATACTTTATGGATTAGATAGCAAATCTTGGAATTTCAGTTTAGGATCCACAAAGTAGGGGAACAACCAAACTGTCCCAAGTCTTTATAGTGCATTTTAAAACTCAATCAGTTACATCATTCTCATTTTTATTAAGAATTAGGTGGAATATGAATTAATGAGTGGAAAAAATCTATATTTTTCCTTTAAAATTCAGTTTCAATATTAACTTACACTCTCCTCTTCCAATCTTATATATCTTGCATCCAGTGTAGATTTAGATACTCCTAATATTGTTTCCAATTTTCCCTATTTTGGGTGTATATATTTTGATTTATGGAAACAGTATTGTGATATAGTATTATATCACTATATATTTCCTATAACTATACATATCACTATCCATAGTATAGTTATATATAACTATACATGTTGTATATATAATTCTTTTTTATATGTAAGCTTTAAAAACATATTCGTCCATGTTCCTCTGTGTCCGTCTAATCTATTGTTTCTATTTGGGCACAGAATTCCATCCTGTACTTATACCACACTTATTGCGACTGAGTTAGCATGAGAGACTTCATGTCTAAGACCACCCACTCCTGCCCCCCCATCTTATTCTCACGGTGTGCTTTGGAGAAACACTTAGAAGCCCAAGTAGGCAAGCTAATCAGTAACCAGTCAGCAATCCTTAGAGAGAATGACTTGTTAGCAGAAGATTTAAGTCCTCTGCCCAAACTCTTCCTCTCTCCCTGATAGGAAAATTAACTAATGTTTTCTTAGATTCCTCAGGAATGTCACATTCAGCAGATCTGAAACTTTTGTCTGTGGAGAGGCACCAACAGTCTGCGGTCATCCAACACCTGGCAGTCCTGAGCCCCCTCCCCAAACCCGTTTGCCTTATATAAGTCATTTCCAAATCAGTTCCCCTTTAAGATGTTTTCTTGGGTACAACAGTGTGCCATCTTCCAATCAGCTGGCTCATCACTTAAATAAAGTTTTCTCTCTCCACTGCCTTGCCTCTTGACAGATTGGCTTTTGTCTCACAGCAAGCAGATGCAGCCCTTGGTGGGTATCATTATCTATCCTCTCACCCAGTAATAACTACTAGTATTGTCTCCATCTCCTTGGCACCACAGTTAGCACTTTAACACACATTGTAATTCCTGTCTCATTATTTAACAGTGCGAGAAGTTTGGTGGGATAGAAGAGTAGAAGGTACAATATATAGCTAGGAGCACAATTGCTAGGAAATAGGGTATCAGTATAACTAATTAGACTGAGCAGTGCCAGACTGTTTCCCTGAGTGGCTGCCCCATTCTACATTCTCAAAGGTGAAGATCGTTTTACATAGTTCCACATCCCAGAATACTTCGTTAAGATCTCTCTAAATGCCCTTGTCTTCCTGCACCCGACCCTTCTTCATGAAAGACCTGTGTGTCAGCAGAAGATAACCAGACAAAAAGTAAAGTCATAATTATTGCCACGGGGCATACAGAATCTGTGGGCACACAGGGAGTGCAACAACTTAGTATTGGGAAGGGACACCTTAGACTCTGGGAGGAAAGGACGAGGGAGAAACATTAACGTCTTTTGTATTTCAGAACTGACTTTGCAGCCTTCTTCATAAAGGGAAATTCTCTGGTAGGGCTCTCCCAAATTGCACTCCCAAACTTGCAAGTATCATAAATTTAACTGACTCCTGAGTCTGCAGTGTCCTTCCAATAATTCTGGCCATGACTTATTTGCCATTCCCTTTGACTTTACTGAAAGAGCTATCAAAACATGGGAAAGGGGCTGGCCTGGTGGTTAGTGGTTAAGCTTCGTGCTCCACTTTGGTGGCCCAGGTATGCACGTTCGGATGCCGGGCACAGACTCAGCACTGTTCGTCTAGCCATGCTGTGGCAGGATCCCACAAAAAATAGGGGAAGATTGGCAACAGATGTTAGCTCAGGGCCAGTCTTCCTCACAAAAATAAATAGATAAATAAGTAAAATGAAGGAGATATCTCCAGCTTCTGTACCTCTTGTACAAAACACTTCCAGATGGCTTCCACACCTTCATTCTCAGTTATTCCACAGGTGTGGGAAGGAAGCCACCTTGCTGGTGGCATGAAAAACAGGACACATTAGATTAACTGTCCTCAGGCAGCAAACCAAAAACAAGGATTAGACTCAATTATTTAAACCGAACTGGACACTCTAAAGCTTACCAGCCTGCTGCAAGGCCATATCAGAGGCACTTTCCAACTGTGCCCTGTCTGATATAGGCCTCATTGGTCAGGGGAGGGCGATAGTTGTAAACATCACTTTCTTTCCTGGGGTACATATGTGCTCCCAGAATTGTACATCTTATGTGGAAGTCAGCCATAAACTGGCCTGTATTCTGAAAACACAGTAACTTTCACCTCAGGGCTGCTCCCAAACAACTTGCAAGTAGGTTATACGGTTCTCAGATGACTGAGGAGATTTCACCAAAATGCGGCTGTACTTCATGTCCATGCTGCAGGCAGTTTTCCCTGTAACAAGAGTCATTCAATTAGGAATGTGGGCACAAAATTTGTCCCAGATTTTAGCTGAAGTGATCAATGATACCATCTTGGCCGTAGAAGGTATTCAGGTAAGCTTATCTAATTTACTCTCTAAATTAGACCCTGATAGTTTAGGGGATTTATTCAATAAGTTGAGACTGGGACTCTAGAAGTAAAGGCTGAGATCAATAATGCATGTTGACTCATCCTGCTGGTTCTAGCCCTGTTGATAGTGACCTTATTTATATGCTGTATGGAACAAACTGAACAGATTTGGTCCCAGCTCTTGTCAGTCAGATTAATCAGAGTGGTTGACAGAGTGACATACACATGGGACAACTGCCAGAGGCCAAAACAGTACAGAAATGAGAGGTGGATATTGTTGAGAGACGTCTCTCCAGGGGTCTCCTGCATTTCTGCATGTTTTATGAGCAGAGACACTGACAGTTTTTGTTCATCCTATCTTTTCAAGGATATTTGTATAGCAAACAACTTTGGAAGATGGAGATAGTATCTCCCGTTGGAATAAAGGACAGACTTGTTTGCTGTCCAGCATAATGAAGATAATGTCTTCCTCTAGGGCAAAGGCTGGGCAGGCTTGCTTGCAGAACCTTATAATGAATTTGGGCTTCCAAGCTCACAGTTACTCAGTTGTACTGCAAACCCACTGTGTATTCAGCATCCACTTGTGTCTTCTTCCACTTCACTTGGGAGATTGAGGACCAAAGTAAACTAACACAAACATGAAATACATAGTGCCTTCTGCGCTATGAGTAATACATGTTTCATGTCTGACCAAGGAGTCTCAAGCTATCTTCCAGCATCCATGAAGCCAAGCTGTGAACTTACCAGTAGGGTAAAACCTCTGCCCCTTCACAGTTCATGACATCACTATGGGTTTAACAGGTGTCTGTGAAGAAATATTGTCTTACACCTATTCTTCCCTCCCCTGCTACAGGATCTAACTCATTTTTAAAAGTATAACTTGCATTGCTAAACTCACAGACATGCATTAGATCTCATAAAATCTAATCCAATACCAAAAGATCAACTCCTTGCATCGATATTGCTTTATTCCATTTAAAAGATAGATACATGTGGCACATTGCAAAAATAAAAAAGGAAAATAAACTCTGGTGTTTGTCCCTTTTACAAACAGAGTTATGTTTTTTACAATTATTTAATTTATTTCAATCTACTCTGAATTTTATTAATGTAACCAAATATTTTAGAAATAAGTTGTAAAACTATTGCAGGAATCTTGTAGGAATACTAGAAAAAAATGCAACGTGGACTCGGAATTAAAAAGTTTTACACTCTGCGGCATTGTCTCTGGATACCCTACATACTCGGCTTCATTTCAAAAACTACATTTTTTTCCGATCCATACAGAGTGATAACTGAGAAAGAAGCATCCCTTTTCTGTTCTCAGTTACGTGTATTTGCTCAGTGAATATTAAATTAACACACGAGTAATTTACAGCTGTGCAAACAAATGGCCTGTTCAAAGAATGATGATGGCCCACTTTTGAAAAAGTAAAATGCATCTTACTTGTTTATTATTTCTTATGTTCCTCTTTATGTCATTTTAGGAATTGTCTTAAATTATGTTGGATAATATAGTTGTCATATTACTTTGCTTGGTTGATACTTTAACAAGATTTAACAGATTGAACAGATGTAAACAAGTTAAATTAAACAGAATCTTGTAGTTTGAATTTAAAACTATTTTATAAACATAGTCATATCATGAACTAGGTATGTAAGCATCCAAACATCAGAATATGCATTTGGAATAATTTTGAACTCTCTCAAAATATGATGATGTCAAGAAAATCAGGGTCACCTTTTTCTACTGCGTCAAGTTGATGCTTAGCAAGCAATTATGTATAAGCATGAAAACTCTACGTATATTCATTCTGTAAATTTTCCATATTCATTTTTCTTTTTAATTCATTTTGTTTGTCAAGCATAAAGTTTAGACTAAACAAAATACAGGAAAATATTATTTTATGATATAAACGTAGGAAATTATTTAAGATCACTAATATACCTTCCTACGTGTCAAAGAAATGCAATTATTGTTGATTTCTTCTAAGGCAAAACTTAATGAGCTTCTGGAGTAATTAGATCAATTAACATATATTTGAGAATATTTGTTCATATTTTAGATACCATGAATTAGCAAATGACAAACCATTGTAATCATTTCCAAAAAATAGAACATACATACATAAAACTACTATCATAAATGATTCACCACTCTTTTTTTTTAAGACAAAAATATTTAATGCGGAAAAAGTAAGAGAGATCAACTCTAAAAGACAATACAGCATGTAAAGCTTTACGCTTCAAATAAAATAATTTCTGGGGCCGGCCAGTGGCGCAGTGCTTAAGTGCACACATTCTGCTTCTGAGTCCCGGGGTTCGCTGGTTCGGATCCCGGGTGCAGACACAGCACCGCTTGTCAAGCCATGCTGTGGTAGGCGTCCCACATATAAAGTAGAGGAAGATGGGCATGGAGGTAAGCTCAGGGCTAATCTTCCCCCCCCCCCCAAAAAAAAGAATTTCTTTCACAGCAAATTAAACTGTACACAATATGCTAGTCTTTACATTCATAGTTTACATTCATAAGTAGCTTCGATTACCATCAAAAATGACTGTAAATAAACAATGTAATGATATTGAACTTAGAATTTGAAAATAGTTCAATATAAACATGTCATGCAAGAATTAGGAAATTGTCTTTATGATTTATTTTGTTCAACTATTCACATCACATGTAAAAAGAAGAGGAAAAATCAGTATGAGAAAAACGTAGTTTAAAAATGATGCCACGCTAAATCCTGTGTTGAGTTATTCATCCTGAAATAAAAAGAAAAACAACTGAGCCTCATGACCAACATCAAGTTGTTTTAAGAATGATGGATGGATACAAAGGTATCTGTATTTTTAGTGTATGTATAAAAAATCAAACGAAAACAAAGATAGAGGGAAGATTTCCTAACTCTAAGACTATCTGCATTGGTAACTGTGGATTCAATTATAACTTGATTTTTGTTTGTTTGTTTGTGCTCATGTACAAAGTAATGATAATCTTGTGAGAAAATTTCAAATGTTGAATAAGAGTGTGAATTAACACATGTTACATTTAGACATCCATGACTTCTTTTCATATTCTGTACAATACTTGTCAGGCCAATAGTAAACAGTTAACTCTAATTCCTGCTTTCATCCAATCATGGGACTGGTTGCTCTATCTCTAGTAAAGTAACTTTGGATATCTTAACATTTAGCTTATACTTTTGTGCATTCCCTTGTGCCTCCAAGGGCCCACCATCATTCAACATTTTGCCAAAGTTTTTTTTTTTAACTTTTTTTTTAACCTGAGCTAACATCTGTTGTCAACCTTTTTTTTTTTCCCTTCTCCTCAAAGCCCCCCAGCGCGTAGTTATATATTCTAGTGGTAGGTCCTTCTAGTTGTGCTATATGGGACGCTGCTTCAGCATGGCCTGATAAGGGGTGCTGGGTCCACACCCAGGATCTGAACCAGTGAAACCCCTGCCACAAAGCTGAGCACACGAACTTAACCACTCCGCCACCGGGCTGACCCCGAAAAAGTTTTTTGTTTGTTTGTTTGTTTTTAATTGCATATGTATCTGGCACATACAACAAACCAGAGGCTGAAACTACGGTCAGATGGGATTTCCCATGTTATCTGAATACTGTAGATCTTACATGTCCTTATTTGAAAATGCATATTTTAAATAGATAATGTGATGTATTTCCAAAATACAAAACTATATTTTATTAGGAAGAAACAGATCTAAAAAGAAAAAAATAGCAATAAATCAATAGTTTTCCAAATACAAAAACACATAGAAATTGCTTTAACTGAGGATGGGTACATAATGGAGAGAAGTTGGAAAGAATAAATGGAGAAGCACAAATATACACTATAAAATTCCTATGCGACAAGCAGCTCTGCTAAGAATACATGTTGGAATTACCATAGTGCAAACTAAGGAGTTGAAAGCTTTGGGAGAAGACAATATGAATCATATGCTACTCATATCTTGTTAAGAAATGAAATATATTTGTACCTAGTCCAGAGCTACTGAATTGAAAGGTAATACCAAGGAAGGGGAAAATATTTTAGCGTAACTACTGCATTGTTCTTGGAAAAAGATACTCTAAATTTTAATAAATAGTAATAATAAAAGAAAAAAGCAACATATTATATAAAGTTAAAAGGGGCAAATAAAATTTTGCCTAAAAGCAAAGAGACATGCTAAATAATGTATAAAATATTTGATACTTCTCTGAGATAAAAATAAAGAAACAACCAAATGCCAGAAAAGAATAAATAAATTCAGAAAAATAGGTGCAAGAAGATGTTCTAGTTTTGGATCAGATACAGATCTTGGAGAGGGTAAGAACATGTGGATTTTTTATACCCATGTAGCTTCCCTATCTGGCTCCATGAGTCAGGAACTGGAATTGCCATACCAGATTTCAAAATATATTTTAAAGCCATTGTTTTAGGATAAATTTTCTTCCACATAAGAGAAAAGTTGATTGAGGTTTTATCTTTGTGAATATGTGATGCTGACGAGAAAGGGGTAGAAGACATTTCTAGAGAGATACAATTAATTCATTCTTATGGAATAATAGACCTATCTACATATTTAACAAGATTCCCAGCTGATTCTTAGGCACATTAGAGTTTAAGTAGCATTGACTTGTGTATATGGTCCAATAAAAATAAGAGCATTCTATTCCAGATAGTTTAGTTCAAACTGACTTTAAAGGAAAGAGTTTATTCCATTTGATTCACCATCAACACTCAGTTACTTTATATTTAATGCTGAAATAAGATTATATAGGTTATTTGCTGTCTAAATAGAAGCATAAAAACATTTTAATTTCATGCAAATGCCCATTGGAGAAATTATTCCAATAAATCTATTTTATCTCTGTTTTTATTTGTATCTTAGTAGCACAAGTAGCTGAGCCAAGTTAGAGTAATTTTTAAAAACATGGTAGTTTCCAGAAATTTAGTAATGAAATAAAATATACTGTATAATCAAAGGCAGATTTTTGGTTATGTTATTTGTTAGACAGTGGAAAATTTGGTTTAACTGTTCTTGTAGATTCTTTCCTTTCTCCTAGGGACCATTTAACAATCCAAAGACATCACTATCTAGGAAAAAGGTTTGATTATTAATTGCTTAAATGATAAATCAAGTCAAAATGATAATGTGGATTCTGAATCTGAGAGATTTTGATGGCTGGTTAATTTCTAACAAATACTTAATAAATGCCGTCTACACAGAAGTAACTGAATAATACAGACACTCTTTGTGCCCTGTTGAATTTATGTCCAAGTGTGGGATAGTCATAATTCGTTGAAGTCAAGATTTGGGGCTGAACACTCAGTCTTTTATCCTCTCCTGTATTAAGAGAGAAAATGAATATTGGATTATTTGGAGTACATGAGTTTGTTTATCTTCTGAAGGGAATTTGAATTTTGGTCATAAAGCCTTAGAGCACATCTGGCATATAGGATAAGTAAACTGATAAGTCATTAGACAAACTGCAAAGGGTCACAGTGGAGCGTGTGCTCAGGCATGAATATGGGGACTGCACCCTCAGGGAGTGCTGAGGCATTTTTGGCCTGCTGCTTTTATTTGTTCTACATGATTTGCTAAGCAAACAAAGGAAGATGGGGAGCTAGCTTGTCTGAGTGTGCCAAGGCTGCGATCAGGCTCTTCACCCATTCTTTCCAGCCCGCCATCCCTGTGAGAGCTGCAGATGCAGAAGAGCTGGCTGCTGCACCAAGGTAAAGATGGCACAGTAGCCAGGAAGAATGACGAACTACAAAAAATGTGAACTACAGATGCTGCATTGGAAGAATACACAGAGTTGGGAAAAAACAAAAGAAAATTTAAAGGGCATAAAATATTCATGGAAGGCAAAAATTAAAACTCACTCTCTTAGATATTTAGATAAGCAAAGTTTGTGTATTTAAATACACTACAGGTAACTGATACAAATATTGCTGTGAATTGTATGAAAATAACATGGGAACTCAAACATGATGGAAACTGAATTTATAGAGGAGAAAAACTGTCACCTGTAAGAGAAAATGGTTTGCTAAGACACACCGTAAATTTGAAGGAGGATTGAAATTACAACCTGAGCCTCATAATTCCTAGTTTGCTCCCCTCTCTCATCATCATAACATACTCTCTGTATCACCAACATCACTCACATTAAGTTGCTGCTCAACATGCTGTTCGATTATTTTCTCAAACATTATTGCTTAATAAATTCAAATTATTACTTTTTGTTTTGATAATAAATGAAATGAACATGTGCAACTTTTGTTAAATTTCTCACTTTATTAAACAAATTATAATAATAAAATATTTTAAGTAATATAATGTATATTATAATTTTCCTGTAACATTATTTCTATTATTGAACTCTTTTGTTGTTTTTGGTTTTATTTTCTTAGTTCATAAAAAACTGCGGTATGCTGTACTCTTAATCCTTTTGGGGAATATTAGTCACATTTTTAAAAAGCCTCTTCCATTCTTTACATTACATCTATATATTTTGGAATCTGTAGTTCAGTTTTTATATCCTGATTTTTCTCTTTCTGCTGCCAGCTTTCTTCAAATATGTTAATCTTTGATTAGTATTTCATATTGATAAATGATTATGTTGATTAGTACCAGTATGGGAATTGTATTCTTTTGCAATGGTGGAAGATTGCAAACAACTTAGTTTTCTTTGCATTATGCAAGGAATAAATGTAAGCTCTGAAAAAACGGACAGGTTCTAAGTAGAGGCAGCCTCCCTTTTAAAGTGTACTATTAGGGAGATGCTTACCCTCCAACTCATTATAATAATAAGGATGCTACTCTGGTGTTGGCATACTTAATATTTATTTCAAAAATGAATGGCACTGTATTCCTCTGCTTTTTTTTTCTCCTTGTCTAATTTAGGGATTGAAAATTGTCTTAACCTCTGTCTGCTCTCCAGTTCCCACACTAGTACCCTTCTCCAGAAGGGTTATTTAGAAAGTGTTTCTTGGGTTTAGCTAAAGGCAAATGCTACAGCCAGTTGCTCCTTGTACACAGTACGTTTACATTTTTAAAGACAGTCCTTTATTACCATGATTTCCTCCCCAACAGCCCATTACTGCATTCAGATTCTCTACTGCATTCCTTTCTAGGCACAAGTAGAGTTACACCTTCTTCTCCAAATATCTGTCAGTCAATAAATTGTCTCTCTCTCTCCTCAGAAAGTTGTCAATGTTTATCTTCTGTTGATGGCACTATTTTTTATTTTGATATGGATTTATAACTTTGTTATTACTATTTTGTATATCACCTCGCATGTCAACAAGATTTTATGAAGCAGAAAGGGTAAATTATATACTCTGACATCTTGAATTAGCTACTCATTTGCTTTTTATCTTTATTTTTCATTGTTTTGACTGTATATTTTTAAAAATTCATATAAATCTGTCTATCTTGTTTGTAGTTTCTTCGTATTTTCTGTAGTTTTTATTAGCAATATTTTGCTCTCTCTAATAATACACAGTATTTTCTGACTATTAATTTAAATTATTTCAAGCTTTGACCAATGTTTTTCTCTTCCTATTTGCTGATGAAAAACACAACGGGCAAAGATATAAACAATAATTATGAGTGTATGATTTACCAACCTCCACTTGAAGGAGAAATGATGGAGTCCTAGCGGGTATTGTGTAATGAACAAAAGGTAGGACCAAAGTGATGTGGACCTGGGATTTAAGTAGATTGTACTATAACAAGAACACAATTAAAGTATTTATGGGACATCGCAACCCTATACTTCTCCCAACTAGCATGAGTTATAAGCAGTGAAATAAACTAAATATTAAGAAAGATCTGTCTTGGCATTGCTTCCTAGAAGGAAACTTAAGAGATAGGAAATGATGGCACCCATTCCCTAGCTTCACCTGTAAACTGGCTCAGGTTTTTGCTAATTTGCTGGTATTTTTTTATCTTTCTATTCCTACCTTTTACCAAAATAGGTCAAACAAATCCAAAGGGAGAGTCATTATATCAACCATACAGGATTTTTTTGTGACATTCTGACTATGAAATTTTGAATTCTCTCAAACTTTCTGTGGAAATATAATGAATATGTTCAATTCAATCTATTTATGACATGACTTTTTCTATGTCCAATATTGTGACATCTTTTAAATTTTTCCTTTGGACACTTTTTTTATAAAAGTAAATGTTGTGCTCACTTAAGCAGCACTTATACTAAAATTAGAATGATACAGAGAAGATTAGCATGGCAACTATTGATTGACCTAAAAGGATACATTAACAGTGACACAATAATCATCAGGGACCTTAACACATCACTGTCATCAATGGATAAATCAACCAGACAGAAAGTCAAGAAGGAAATAGTGGAACTAAACAAAAAAACTGGACCAGATGGACTTAAGAGATATATACAGAACACTACATTAAAAATCAGCAGAATACACATTATTCTCAAGTGTACATGAAACATCCTCAAAGATAAACTATATGTTGGGAAACAAGGCAAGCCTCAACAAATTTAAGAAGACTGAAATCATATCAAGCATCATTTCCAACCATAATGCTATGAAACCAGAAATCAATTACAAGAAAAAAGCTGAGAAAGTGAAAAACATGTGGAGACTAAACAACATGCTAGTGAACAACAAATGGATCATTGAAGAGATTAAAGGAGAAATCAAAGAAAATCTGGAGACAAATGAAAATGAAAATACACCATACCAACTAATATGCGATGCAGCAAAAGTGGTCCTAAAAGGGAAATTTATAGCGATATAGGCCCACCTCAAGAAAAGAGAAAAATCTCAAATACTTAAACTACACCTAACAGAACTATAATAAGAAGAACAAGGCCCAAAGTCAGCAGAAGGAGCGAAATAATAAAAATGAGAACAAAAATAAATGGAATTGAAACCAAAAAAAAAAAAGTACAAAAGATCAATGAAACTAAGAGCTGGTTCTTTGAGAGATAAGCAAAATTGACAATCCATGGCCAAGTCCTATCCAATGAAAACTATAAGATATTATTGAAAGAAATTTAACATGACATAAAGAAATGGAAAGATACTCCATGCACATGGATTGGAAGAATAAACATAGTTAAAATGTCTGTACTACCTAAAGCAATCTACAGATTCAATGCAATCTCAGTTAGAATCCCAATGACATTCTTCATGGAAATAGAACAAAGAATCCTAAAATTCATATGGGGCAACAAAAGACCACAAACAGATAAAGCAATCCTGAGAAAACAGAACAAAGCTGGAGGTATCACAATCCCTAACTTCAAAATATACTACAAAACTATAGTAATCAAAATAGTGTGGTACTGGCACAAAAACATACACACAAATCAATGGAACAGAATTGAAAGCCCAGAAATAAAACCACGTAAATATGTACAGCTAATCTTCAACAAAGGAGCTAAGAACATACAAGGGAGAAAGGAAAGTCTCTTCAACAAACAGTGTTGGGAAAACTGGACAGCCATATGCAAAAGAATGAAGGCAGACCATTTTCTTTCACCACACACAAAAATTAACTCAAAATCAATTAAAGACTGGAAGGTAAGACATGAAACCATAAAACTCCTGGAAGAAAATACTGGCAGGACACTCTTTGACATTGGTCTTAGAAGGACCTTTTTGAATATCATATCTATTCAGGCAAGAGAAACAAAATAAAAAATAAACAAATGGCACTTCATCAGACTGAAGAGCTTCTGCAAGGCAAAGGAAACCAGGAACGAAATGAGAAAACAACCCACCAACTGGGAAAAATATCTGACAAGGGGTTAATCCCCAAAATATATAAAGAACTCATACAACTCAACCAAAAAAACCCCCAAATAACTGATCAAAAAATGGGCAGAGGATATGAACAGACATTTTTCCAAAGAAGACATACAGATGGCCAATAGGCACATAAAAAGATGTGCAACACCACTAATCATCAGGGAAATGCAAACCAAAACTAGAATGAGATATCACCTTCATCTGTTAGAATGGCTATTATTACCAAGACGAAAAACAACAAATGTTGGAGGGGATATGAAAGAAAGCAAACTGGTACAGCCACTATGGAAATCAGTATGGAGATTTCTCAAAAAATTATAAATAGAAATACCATACCACCCAGCTATTCCACTACTGGATATTACCCAAGGAACTTGAAATCAACAATTCAAAGAGACTTATGCACCCCTATGTTCATTGCAGCATTATTCACAATAGCCAGGACATGGAAGCTACCCAAGTGCCCATCAACAGATGAATGGATAAAGAAGATGTGGTATATACGTATATATATATCACACACACACACACACACACACAATGGAATACTCCTCAGCCATAAAAAGACAAGATCATCACATTTGAAACAACATGGATGGAACTTGAGGGTATAATGTTAAGTGAGATAAGCCAGACAGAGAAAGACAAACACCATATGATTTCACTGATATGTGGAAGATAAACGAATACATGGACAAAGAGAACAGATTAGTGGTTACCAGAGGGGAAGGAGGTTGGAGGGGTCAGCATAAGGGGTAAAGGGGCATGTATATGGTGACTGACAAATAACAATGTACAACTGAAATCTCACAATGTTATAAACTATTATGACATCAATTAGAAAAAGAACCTAAGTGTTTAGTTTAATTTGGTTCATGTGTGGCACATTAAAAACTGCATGTTATAGTTAGTTTTTTTTTTACTAAGACTATTTTTTAGAGCAGTTTAATGTTGACAGCAAAATTGAGGGGAAGGTACAGAGATTTCCCACATACCTTCTGTCCCCACAGATAGTTTTATTGTTGTTGTTGTTGTTATTGTTGCGGAATATTTGCCCTGAACTAACATTGTTGCCAATCTTCCTATTTTCGCTTGGGGATGAGTCACCTGAAGCTAACATCTGTGCCAGTCTTCCTCTATTTTGTATGTGGGTCACTGCCACAGCACAGCCACCAACAAGTGGTGTAGGTCCACATGCAGGAACCAAACACGGGCTGCTGAAGCAGAGCATGCTGAACTTAACCACTAGGGCACAGGGCCGGTCCCTCAACACATGGGTTTTTCAAGCCTGTCTAACAATCCTTGTTTTCTCTTTGCCACTTCTGCCCTCTCCCACCCCCATATAGGAGATCTTTACTCAATTACACATATAATAAGTGCTATTCTCAGATTCGCTTCTGCGATTTTCCTTCATTCTTTCTGGTTTCAGTTTCTTTTGGTTTTTTGTCTTTATGGGTTTCATTTTTGTAAAATGCAGACTATCTTGTAAACTTCAATAAACTTAAAAATGAAAACATTTCTATTATTTAAGCCTAGTTGAAACGAAATTCTGCAGATCATGAATATCATAAATGAGACAATATCTGTTAGCCAGTCACACAGATAATTTCCAACTGCATCCTAGAGTTTGAGATGTACACTGGAAAGCTCATTGCTGATGAATAATAATAAAATACTTTAGTTTACATTATGCATTTTCTTTATCAAACACAATGGCTTCTTTTGCTTGCCATTTACAGTCAACAATTACATAGACATTTAGATTTTCATTTTCCTTAAGTATTGTCGAAGTACAACATCATTCATATATTCTTTCTCTTTCCCTTTCCTTATCTACTCCTAACTTTGTCCAAAGTGCTCTTCCTCCTGTTATCTTTCATGATCCTATGTCCTAATCAGTTGTGCAAGCCAGAGTATGTAAATTATTCTTGACTCCTTCCATTTCCTAAGTCACAACATTTAATTAATCAATGAGACCTCTGTACCATTCAAATCCATCCACTGTCAGGTTCATTGATTTTAAGTTCATACCACCATTTTTTCTCGTTTTCCGAACCCCTGAGAGGTTTCTTGCATTATTCCTCCATAAATAATTTCTCACCCTGCACCTATAGACTTTTTTTTTCTTTCTGAATTATTTTAAGACATAATTAAAATATATTAACTATAAATAAAACTGTTTTCCCAAATGAATAGCCATACAGACTTAATCAAGTGGGTTTATCATGTTTGTATTCACGGATTTCATTATGTCTTTTTTACTCCTGCACAATTGTAATGTTCAGATATGAGTACACTTATGCTAGCAATTATTTTTATTAAGGTTGAAGTATCCTGTGTAATAGAATCAAACATTAATATATGGCAAATGTGTTCATATATGCATTTACTAAACACATTTTCAAAACTGTCAAGTAGAATTCATTTCATTCTTAAAAGATTCATGAATATTTATTTTTTAATATATCACAATAAATTGAAACTGTCATTAAATTCTGGGGTATTTCAGAATCAGCTCCATGGTGATATTACATTCAGAGATAATTTAGAAATAAAAATAAATATGATACATTTTCTAGAGAATTATGCATGATACCCTTGCTCACAATGTATAAGAAAATAATATTACAGGAGCTAAACTATCAAGAATAATGATAAGATGGGAGGTGAGAATAAAATAAAAATTATTAATTATGCATATCTCTTCAGCTTTAGAAGATTATTGCTTATGAATTCTTATGAACTGTTGGCATCAGGATATATTTCTTAATTATTCAAATTTGCAGGAATAAAAAAATGAACTAATATAACCCATTTCCTATTTAATGAGTTATATTGATTTCCAATTTTCTTATAACATAAAAATTATAATATTGGAAATTATCATTGCTCTTGCAATTTTAACTGTATTTGTACATTCTATCAAGACTATTAATCCTATATTGTCTTAATAAACTGAACTTGAAAATCTATTTTGAAGATTTTCCTATAAAGTTAGGATCTATGAGGAAAAAGCATATTTTTCAGTTTTCTGAACACTAATTTAGTCCTGTAAGTTCAATGTCCCTTCCTCCATGTAATTTTACCTAGTGGAATAGATAAATTTGAGAACTTGGCTTATTTATAAAAGAAAATATACAAGAATCATCTTTCCAACTTCTTGGAGATTAAGTGAATATCTACAAAAAATCTAGTTCAACCACAACAAAAATTTACCCAGAATGAAGTACTATAGAGAAGACAATTACAAAGAAAGAGAATCCCAGAGATCAACTGCTTTTTTACAGAGAAGCAAAAGCAATTTAAATAAGAAAGGATAGCCTCTTCAACAAATGGAGCTAGAACAGTTGCACCTCCACATGCAAAAAGAAAAATCTAAAGGCAAACCTTACACCTTTCACAAAATTAATTTAAAACGGATCATAGACAAAAAATGTAAGATACAAAAGTATAAAACTCCTAGAGGCGAGGAGAAAATCTAGTTAACAGTGGATTTGGTGATGACTTCTTAGGTATAGCACCAAGCATGATCCATGAGGGAAAAAAATTGATAAGTTGAAATTTAATAAAATTAAACAGTTTTCCACTGTAAAAGACACTGTTAAGAGAATGAAAAGACAAGCCACAGGCTGGGAGAAAATATTTGCAAAACACATATCTGATAAAGGATTGGTATCCAAAAAATTCAATAATATACAAAATATACAAAAAAACCCCACTTCAATACCACAATTAAAAAATGGACAAAAGCAGTAGTTGCCGTAGTAGTATCTCATTGTGGTTTTAATTTGCATTTTCTTAATGACTCATCATGTTGATCTGTGTTGCTTTGAATCTGCCTCAGGTACACACGGTTTCAGAGTCAGCCATTGATTTTATCAGAATTTATACATAGAATTTGGAGCTCCTTATCTCTGCATTTTCAGATGTACTATTTTCATTGGATTTTCTTTCATATTTGCTATTCCTCTGCTGATATTTCCTATATTTTCACTCATTATAAGCATATTCCCCTTCACTTCAATGAACATAGTCAGGTAGTTGTTTTAATGTCTTGGTCTGAAAATTGCAGCACTTGAGTTAATTAGCAATTGCAGTTTGTTGATTGTTTATTCTTTGGCATTATATCACATTTTCCTGACTGTTGAATAATTTGATTTTGTCCTGAGCATTGTAAATAGTATGCTGGGTACATTATAGATTCCGTTATATTGGCCCAAAGAATACTAACGTTTTGTCTTAGCTTGTTAGACTTAAGTTGCCGACTCTCATACCTGTATTGAGTGGCAGCTCAGATTTCCACTCAGTTCCTTAGTCTTTGGTCACAAGTTGTGTGTTCAGTTTGACCTTCCTGTGCCTTGTTCAGGGATCATTCAGTGACATGGACTGAGTTTATAAAAGAATCAAGAGTTTTCTCCCAGTTTTGTCCTTTCTGGTGACTTCTTCCTCATTTTGCAGCTGCTCTGATTTTCTGGAGCTCCTTCACTTGGCTCCTCCAGCTTGAAAGAGTTCACATTTTTCTATTACACTTTTGGAACCCGGTGCTGCCAGTTTTGCAACCATAGCAAGAATCACTCTATGTTGAGTGAGACTCCAAATTTTGCCCCCCCGCCCCCGAAATTGACTCTTTTTAAGCTACAGAGCCCCTCAGGTAGTGTTTTGTTTGGTTTTCCTCTAAAGTTGTTAATAACTTATTTGTGGGAGAACCAGTGTGTTTGATGCTCATTCCTCTGTGCCCAGCTACAAATTCTGCAGCATTACGTATAGATTTTAGTGTGTCAGACTAAAATTCTGGCCTATAAAGTGTCACAAAGATCAGCTGGTTATTAAAGGCACTAGCCTATCTAAGAGTATTTTTGTGGGCCTTTATTTTGCATTTAAACTATATTACTGAACCAGTATCAAATGAATTTAGGGCATTTCTCCTGTAAAATCTGCGCTAGACAGCCATTCTATGAGCCCAACTATTCCAGCAGTCTCTTTCATTTCTACAACTCGAATAATGTTTAGACAAGTAAGCCATTTTAAAAGAGGATATATGATGCAGGTAGAGGAACTGAAAAAAAATGAATATTGTTGTGTGTCCACAACACGCTAAGTATTTTGTTAAAGAAATGAACCCTAAATATCTGGTCCCACCTAAGCCTATCCTGGCTACTGAATCTCTCCATATGGCTCTATTAACAAAACATCATATTTTGAATGCTCAAATACGATTTAAGAGGTATAAGCAAAAAAATTAATTTACTACATAGTTGTCAAATTTAAAAGTTTTCATAATAGTTTAGTATTCTTTAATGAAAGCAAGTGGGAACTTTAAGATACAGTTCTGGACACAGAATGGGAGACAAAATGGGTACATAAAATAAATACAATATATAAAATAATTTCCAAATGCAAAAAAAGATTTAGAGAGAGATGATTTTCTTCATTTGTATGTAATATGAAACCAAGAATAAATATGTCTTAAATTTTTATGCAGGTTAATATCTTATGAACCTTTGTCTAACCTGCCAATGAAAATCAATTTCAAAAATCAATTTTTCTCTCTTTCCATTTTCATATCAAATGGAGTTTATATCTAATAAATTAATAATGACACATCTACTCCAGATTTTAGAAATAATGTACATTAACTTAATAATGAATCTTAGACTCCCTGTGATTATTTTACAGGTAAATCAGTTTTGTTTTTATATTTTCCAGTATGTTGAATTAAAAGATATAATTATTCTTTTGAGTTGCTCTATTTGTATTTTAATACATTGACAATCACACTAGGGGCCAGCCTCGTGGCCGAGTGGTTAAGTTTGCACACTCCGACTTCGGTGGCCCAGGGTTTCGCCAGTTTGGATCTTGGGCGTGGACATGGCACCACTCATCAGGCCATGCTGAGGCAGCGTCCCACATGGCACAACTAGAAGGACCCACAACTCAAATATACAACTATGTAATGGGGGAATTTGGGGAGAAAAAGAAGAAAAAAAATAGAAAAAAAGAAAAAAAAGAAGATTGGTAACAATTGTTAGCCCAGGTGCCAATCTTTAAAAAAAGAAAGAAAGAAAATCACACTAAACTTAATGCTGGATAAAAGTCTTTCTGTTTAATGAAATTGGATCATACTTCAAGGTTCAGTTACTTTCATAAAGCCTTTTCCATATTCTTACTCCTGATGATATCATAGAATATCATTCACTTGGAATTCATCATGTGTTATCTTGTAATGTCACTTGTATTTGTAGCATTATTTCTACTTTTCACACAAATATGTTCTGTTTTCCTAAATGAACTTAATCTCAGGGAGATTGCATTGCACTTCAAGCTATTCCTCTACAGAGACACACAAAAGACATGCACGCATAACTGGTTGGCTACATGCAAAATATGAAATATATCTCTGTTTGAAAACATGAAATATGTATTCTAATAACAGTTTTAAAATGCTTAGGTAAGTTAAGCAAAGTGAAAGAGAAAACATGTTTTGTTTTCTGAGATATGATTTACATAAAACATTGTGGAAGTTTAAGGTGTACAATGTGTTGTTTGATACATTTATATATTGCAAAATGATTACCACCAAAGTGTTAGCTAATGCTTCTATTATGTCATATAACTACCTTTTTTTTTGTGATGAGAACATTTAAGATCAGTCTCTTAGCAACTTTGAAGTATGTAATGCAGTATTATTGACTACAATCACTATGCTATGCATTAGTTCTCCAGAACTTTTTATCTTCTAGTTGCAAGTCTGTATCCTTTAACAACAACCTCCCTGATTCCCCCACCCTTTCCAGCCCCCAGTAAACCACAATTCTACCTCTGTTTCTACGAGTTTGGCTTTTTTAGATTTCACATATAAGTGATATCATACAGTATTTGTCTTTCTCTGTCTGACTTATCTCACTTAGCAATACGTTTTGTTAATGTTGAATTGGTAGTAAGCTAAAAGTTGAATTGATAGTAAGCTGAAGCAATGTTTTAGTATAAAAGTACATCAAGGTAGGATGAGGCATGTCATAGGGCACAGAGACAATATGTCATTTCTAGAGAAAAGACTCAAGGAAGGCAAGAATCATATCTTAGATCCAGGGATAGTTGCTGGTCCCATTCCATAATATTGCAGAAAGCTCAAGGACCATTAGATATTTCCCTGGAAGAGAAGTTAGTAGGATAGAGTCTAGTGTCCTTTTAAGGTTTTTGTCTTTTGAATATCTTATAAACCCACAACTAAGAATATACAACTATGTACTGGGGGGCTTTAGGGAAAAAGGAAAAACATAAAAAAAAATCTTTGAATATCTTATACAGTTAATTTTATTTCCTACTTCAGTGTTTACCAGATGGATTAATGGTAATTCACAGCAAGAGGAATAAGAATTTACATAGATTATAAAACATGTATTACTATTCTTGAAATATAAGTGAATATTTTGGTTAATAAAATACATAGTATAAGGCCAAGATTATCCAAACTCTCGCATTGCCAATTGCTATGTATGGATACAAAAGTGACTCAGTAAAGAAGACTGACAGGAAAAAAAATTGATTCATTTGAAATATGGTGTTACAGGAGAGCTCTACGGATACCCTGAATGCCAGAAAGATAAACAAGTGGGTCCTAGAGCAAATTAAGGCTGATCTATCTCTGGAGGCAAAAATTATAAAACTGAGGCTGTCCTATGTTTGGCACATCATGAGAAGGCAAGATTCTTTGGAAAAGGCAATAATGCTTGGAAAAGCAGAAGGTAGCAGGAAAAGAGAAAGACCAAATACAAGATGGATTGACTTCATAAGGAAGCCATAGGCATGAGCCCGTTGAGGACAGGACATTGTGGACTTCACTCATTCACAGAGTTGCCAGGTCAGAGTTAACCACACATAACAACAAATGTTTAAAGAACTACTGAATCTATATACCTATTATTCAAATAGTTCCTTCAATCAACTGGGTATGAAAATTCAAATAATAGTATGATAAATTGTTAAAACATTTTGCTATTTAAAGGTTCCATACTCAAAACATGTGAAAACCAAGTCTTGTTTTTTTAAGTGACTTTGATTATTTCTTATGCTATTTAGTTCCTATATAAATTTAACACTGAAAAGGAAATTTAGAAATCTCATGGTTGGGCTTCTCAGAATATCTATCTTTTTAAAAATCAAAATAAATGAATTATCTTCCTTAAAACTCTCCAATAAGCTCAGCTTTTTCTATAAAATTCATTGTTTTCTCTCAATACTGGTCCTTCTCTGGCTAAAATCTCCCTTTTCCGCAGTGCTTTTTAAAGGTTCTTATATATGCTCTCATAATATATTTATGAAGTACATTCATCATATGGTATAATAAGCGTCTAACTAAAATGTCTCATCTCTTGAAAATAAGCATCTTGAAAATAGAGAATGTGTGTTAGAATTCACTATATAAGTATTTAGCAAAGGTCTAGGGACAATAAATCTCAATAGAAAATTACTGAGATTGCTGGGGAGATGGCAGCATAGGAGGACTCTGAACTCACCTTCTCCCACGGACACAACAACTTTACAACTACCCTTGGAACAATTACCCCAAGACAGAAGCAGAAACTGGATAAAAATAAGCCCCACAGAAAGGGGCAGTGCTGACTGAGGTGGAAGAGGCAGAAAAAGCTCTCTGGAGAGGAAAAAGCCACATTCTAGTCACGGCATTTCACATCTGGGAGCAATCTTAAGGTACACAGCTTTTCCTGCATGGTTGGGGGATCTGAGTAGGAGAGCTCTACCACAATAAGCAGCTTCCAAACTCAGCACAACTGAGAAAGGTGTCATAATATCTGGCTTCACTGGCTATTAAATAAAATGGGGAATACTCCCAGAAAAGCTATTGAACATAAGAGAAACAAAAGCCTGCTCTTAAAGGGCCCATGAACAAATTTACCTGTTTCAGAAAGCAACACAAAATCACCGGAAAGAAAGGTGCATAGCCCTTTGATGAAAAGAGACTCACTTTATAGGCTCTGGGTGCATCTCAGGGAGGGAAAAGGTGGCTGGGTCCACCTCCCCAGGGACTAAGACATTGGTGGCAGTCAGTATTGTGATCTAGCACAGGCACGCTAACACAGACACCAGCAGACACCATTGGAGCTCTTCCCTGGCTTGTTAGTAGAGGGTTTTGCCCTACCTATTAGAGCACCAATTTAATCCAGCTCAGCCAGGCTAATCCAGTTCAGACAGCCCACCATAGGGACTGGCCCCACCCACCAGGATGCCCTTGAACACATTGTGGGCCCCTTTAGGCAGGGTGTGTGGGACCTCTGCAGCAGGGTGGGGCATGCACACATAAGGCAAGACTGCATTGATGGGGTGTGTGGGCCTGCAAGTGGTGGGGCTGGTCAGCTGCAGCAGACCTGTGCTTCTCAGACAGCCACCTTCCAACACCTGAAACAATTGCCTGCTGCCACACCTGGGGCTGGCCCCAACCAGCTGCACTACTAAGAGAGCTGACATCAGCATTGCAGGCCAGAGGCCTATAGCAATTGCGAACCTCTAAGCCCAGCAACAGGCGACACTGGGGGCCTACACATTCAACAGAGAAACTGCAGCAGGAATGTGCTATTAGACCTTGCAGCCAACTGTGCTTGGCCCCCACGCCTTCACCCAATAAATTGACTAAAGGAACCATAGCAGCTTCATGCAGCAGAGCCTTACAATCAGCCAGCCAGGGGGACACCCTAGCCTCCCTGGGAAAGTGCAGCAAGGGCAACCCTGCCAAAGAGAAGGACACATGTAACCCACACAGGGGACACCCCTGGAACATTTAGAACTTGTGACAATAGGGAAGCATAAGGCATCTGGGATTGATAATGCATCTCTTACATAAGGCCACTTCTCCAAGATTGGGAGACATTGTTGATCCACCTAATACATAAATATAAGTACAGAGAAATAGGCAAAATGAGGAGACAAAAGAATATGTTCCAAAAAAAGGAACAGGACAAATCCTCAGAAAAAGAGCTAAATTAAACAATTAAACAATCTACCTCCACAAAGAAGAATGACTAAAACATGGGAAAAAAAGCAACAGAGTGGCAATAAGCACTTACTTATCAACAGCTACTTTAAATGTCAATGGACTAAGTGCTCCAACATAGGATGGCTGATTGGATAAGAAAACAAGACATGTATACATGCTGCATACAAGACACACACTTCAGACCTAAAGACACTCATGAACTGAAAGTGAAGGGATGGAAAAAGATACTCCATGCAAATGGCAATAAAAGGAAAGTTGTGGTAGCAATACTTATATCAGACACAATAGACTTTAAAACAAAAACTGGAACAGGAGACAAGGAAGGGCATTACATAATGATAAAGGGAACAATCTAACAAGAGGATATAACTCTTGTAAATATCTATGCACCTAATATAGGAACACCTAATATATAAAGCAATTATTAACAGACATAGAAGGAGAAATATACAGTAACACAATAACAGTAGGGGACTTTAACACTCCACTTACATCAGTTGATAGATCATCCAAACAGAAGATCAATAAGGAAATACTAGCCTTACAGAACACATTAGACCAGCTGGACTTAGCAGCTATATACAGAAGATTCCATCCAAAAACTACAGAATACACATTCTTTTTGAATGCACATGGAACACAGGATAGATCACATATTAGACCACAAAACAAGTTTTAGTAAATTTAACAAGATTGACATAATACCAAGCATCTTTTCTGAGCACAATGGTATGAAACTAGAAATCAACTATGGGAAGAAAACTGGAAAAGCCACAAATATGTGAAGACTAAATGAAATGCTACTGAACAATGATTGGGTCAATGAAGAAATCTAAGGAGAAATCAAAAAATACCTGGAGACAAATGAAAATGAAAATACGACAAGCCAAAATTTATGAGACACAGCCAAAGTGGTTCTAAGATGGAAGTTTATAGCAAAACATGCCTACCTCAAAAGCAAGAAAAATCTCTGATAAACAATCTAATAGTGCAACTAGAGGAACAAGAAAAAAAAGAACAAAGCCCCAAATCAGTAGTTGGAAGGAAATATTAAAAATCAGAGCAGAAATAAACAAAAAACAGACAAAAGAAATAGAAAAAAATCAATGAAACTAAGAGCTAGTTATTTGGAAAATATAAACAAAATTGACAAATCTTTAGCTAGACTTTCCAAGAAAAAAAAGAGAGAAGGCTCAAATAAATAAAATCAGAAATGAAAGAGGAGAAATTACATTGGACATCTCATAAATACAAAAGATATAAGAGAAGATCACAAAAAGCAATACACCAACAAATTGGATAACCTAGAAGAAATGGATAAATTCTTAAGATCATACATCCTTCCAAAACTGAATCAAAAAGAAAGAGCATTTGAGTAGACCAAACACCAGTAAGGAGATCAAACAGTAATCAAACACCTCCCAAAAAATAAAACTCCAGGACCAGATGGCTTGCCTGGTGAATTCTATGAAACATTCAAAGAAGACTTAAACCTATCCTTCTCAAACTCTTCCAACAAACTGGAGAGGAGGGGAAGCTTCCTAACTCATACTATGAGGCCAAAATTACCCTGTTACCAAAACCAGACAAGGACAACATAAAAAAAGAAAATTACAGGCCAATATCACTGATGAAAATTAATGCATACATCCTCAACAAAACACTAGCAAACCAGATATGACAATATATTAAAAAGATCATACACTATGATCAAGTGGGATTTATTCCAGGGATGCAGGGATAGTTTGGCATCTGCAATTCAATCAACATGATATACCACATTAACAAAATGGTAAATAAAAATCACATGATCATTTCAATAGATTCAGATAAAGCATTTGACAAGATACAGCATCCATTTATGAAAAAAACTCTGAACGAAATGGGTATAGAAGGAAAGTATTTCAACATAATAAAGGCCATATATGACAAACTCACAGCCAATATCATACTCAACAGAGAAAAGCTGATAGCCATCCTTTTAAGAACAGGAACCAGACAAGGTTGCCCACATTCACCACTCTTATTTAACATAGCATTGAAAGTCTTAGCCAGAGCAATCAGGCAAGAAAATAAATAAAAGGGATCGAAAGTAGAAAGGAAGGAATGAAACAGTCATTATTTGCAAATGACATGGTTTTATATATAGAAAACCCCAAATATTCCACCAAAAAAACTTTCAGAAATAATAAATGAATACAGTAAAGTTTCAGGATACAAAATCAACATTAAAAAATCAGTTGTGTTTCTATACACTAACAACAAAGAAGCAGAAAAATAAAATCCCATTTACAATTGAAACAAAAAGAATAAAATGCCTAGGATTAATTTAACCAAAGAAATGAAAGGCCTGTACACTGAAAGAAGGGACAAAGAAATGGAAAGATATTCCGTTGGATTCTCTTGGATAGGAAGAATTAATGTAGTTAAAATGTCCATCCTGCCCAAAACAATCTATAGATTCAATGCAATCCCAGTCAGAATCCCAATGACATTCTTCACAAAAATAGAACAAAGAATCCGAAAATTTATTTTGAACAAAAGACTGAATAGCCAAAGCAATCCTGAGAAAAAAGAACAAAGCTGGAGGTATCAAACACTCTGATTTCAAAATATACCACAAAGCTATAGTAATCAAAACAGCATGGTAGTGGCACAGGAACAGACACACAGATCAATGGAACAGAATCAAGAGCCCAGAACTGTACCCATACATCTATGAACAGCTAATTTTTGACAAGGTAGCCAAGAACATGCAAGGGAGAAAAGAAAGTCTCTTCAATAAATGGTTTTGGGGAAAACTGGCCAGCCACACGCAACAGAACAAAAATAGACCATTATCTTACACCATATTCAAAAATTAACTCAAAATGGATAAAGATTTGAATGTAAGACCTGTAACCATAAAATTTCTAGAAGAAAACACAAGCAGTAGGCTCTTTGATGTTGGTCTTAGCAGCATATTTTCAAATACTATGTCTGACCAGGCAAAAGAAACAAAAGAAAAAAAAAGGGACTATATCAAACTAAAAAGCTTATTCACAGCAAAGGAAACCATCAAAAAAATGGAAAAATAACCTAAAAATTGGGAGAAGATATTTTCAAACCATATATCTGATAAGGGGGTAATATCCAAAATACATAAAGAACTCATACATCTCAACAACACAAAACAAACAACCCACCTAAAAAAAGGGACAAAATATCTGAACCGGCCTTTTCCCAAAGAAGACACATAGATGGCCAACAGGCACATGAAAAGATGTTAAACATCACTAATTATTAGGGAAACACAAATTAAAACTATGAGATACTACCTCATGCCTGTCAGAATGGCTATAATTAACAAGACAGGAAACAAGTGTTGTAGAGGATGTGGAGAGAAGGGAACTCTCGTACACTGCTGGTGGGATTGCAAACTGGTGTAGCAATTATGGAAAACAGTACATAGACTTCTCAAAAATTAAGAATAGAACTACCATATGATCCAGCTATTCCCCTTCTGAGTATTTATCCAAAGAACACTAAAACACAAATGTGTAAAGATGTGTACACCCCTATGTTCATTGTGGCATTATTCACAATAGTCAAGACTTGGAAATATCCTAAGTGCTCATCAATGGAAGAATGGATGAAGATGTGATATATATACTAAATGGAATACTGCTCAGCTATAAAAAAAGATGAAATCTTGCCTTTTGTGACAAGGATGGAGCTTGAGAGTGTTATGCTAAGTGAAGTAAGTCAGACAGAGAAAGTCAAATACAGTATGATCTCACTCATAAATAGGACACAAAAACAACAGCAACAACAACAAATAAACACACAGATACAGAGATTAGATTGGTGCTTATCAGAGAGGAAGCAGGGAGGGAGGAGAGCAAAAGGGATGACTGGGCACATGTCTATGGTGATGGATGGTAATTAATCTGTGGGTGTTGAATATGATGTAGTCTACACAGAAATCAAAATATAATGATGTACACCTGAAATTTATATAATGTTATAAACCAATGTTGCCTCAATTTACAAAAAAAGCAAGATCAAAAAAAAGAATTATTAATTGAACAATGTTCTAACACTTGAGTTTTACAGTATATGCTAAACTTACTTTCCCATCATTTATGCCAAAATTTTGAATCTTAATACAATATTAGAAATACAGATCTTAAAAAGCTTATTAGGCAAATTCCTAGTCCCTTTTTTCTAGGGTCTCTAGAACACCCAGGCAGGACAGTAAACCAAGAGAATATACAAACATCATAGGAAAGGCAAAGGGATATTCTTGTGACTGGCAGAATCCTCATTATTTTCATGTGACCCAGGAATACATATGTATTCTGGCAGCATGCTATGAATGTTCATACTTCAACATTCCTATCAATGTTGGAATTTTTTTTACTACATTCCATATTCTTTACTAATACACATTGTATCCTTCTATTTTTTCTGTACCACATTTAATGACAGTGTCACCACTATGTTACTGAAAACTCACATAGCTTTGTGTCCAAATAAGACAGACACAAAGACCCCAGGCCCGAATTCACATGAAGAGAAAATTGATTCTAGAATGTCAAGATGACAGCTGCACTATCATTAAAACAAACTTTGATGTGAGTAGTGCAAAAGAAAATGTTTCAGTGAAACGTGTCCTCTCTCCCCTGTTTAAGGAGATTTGGTTCACTGTGTGATGGCTTTATGATGTGTCAGCTTGGCTGAACCATATCTCCCAGAATTCTCTTCCTAGAGTACTTCCAGTTAGAGTGGGCCACAGAGGATATTTTCTTGTGAGAGTTGGAGAAAAGAAGGATAACTACAGTCATTTTATACCGTGTCCACACCTTCTCCTAGTGGTTCAACATAGTGTGCCACTGTAAAGGGATTTTTATAAATATTATTAAAGTCCCTAATCAGTTGATTTTAAGTTAATCAGAAGAGATCACCCTGCACAGACCTAACTTAATCTGTAGGAAGCACTTTAAAATAAAAGAGGGCTCAGCACTTCCCTGACCAGACTCCAAGCCGTAGCTGGATCTGCAATTGCTCTGCCTTCTGCATGGATCTTCCTTCCTGGTTGCCTGTCTGTGCACAATGAGCTGTAGCTCATGCTCATGGCATTTCATACCACTCATAATCCACCCCTCCTGACTGTGGGCCCTGAGGACTTTGGGGCTGGCTTAGCCAGCCCCCACAAGTGTATCAGCCAATTCCTCATAAAAAACAAACAAACATCTATACATATATTCATTTTCCTATTGGTTCTCTTTCTCTGTTTGAGTCCTGATTAGTACACACTAGTTTAACAAAATCACAACTGAACATGGCCACATTTATAACTACTTGTTAGCTTCAATATGTTTTAGCAAACATGCCGGATAAGCTTTTTGCCTCTTAGCAGGAATTAAAAGAATAAACTATTAGACCAGGAGTCTGGCTTATAAGGAAAAGTGGTACTGCAACTGTAGACCTCAAGGTCTAACCCTGGGTTTTGTCAGGAATGGTAAATAGCTGTATGATTCACTTAGCCTCTACAATATAGTACCCAGAAGTTTTCAGGCCAAAATTTAATGGCTTCAGAGATTTATATGTGAGAGGAGGAAAGAGCAGAGATAAGAAGTGTTTTAACCCTTACCTAGTTGACTTACCCTGAAGAAGTGGTCTGATAAAGGAACCACCATAAGGGGAATTATCCTACAACATTACTGAATTTGTTTACTAGTTCTAACAGAGTTTTGGTGGAATTTTTAGGGTTTTCTATATATAATATCATGCATCTGCAAAGAGAGACAATATTATTTCTTCCTTTCTGATTTGGATGCCTTGTATTTCCCACAAAATACTGTGGTTATTTCAAGCCTTCCACATCAGCCACAGCAGACGAGGAACCTTGACCCTCTACATCCAGGCAGGCAGATACAGAAGGTGTAGATATTAGTGACGTGCCTGCCCTGATGGATTCAGATGATGATAAGATGTTCATAGATGACCCTCTTCCTTTCTCTCCTACAACCCAGTCTCTGTACCTCCCAGCAACCCCACCTCCCACAGCTCAACCTAACACTCCATCATAACCACCGTCACCTCTCAGCCTTCCACTGTGCTCGGTCTCCCCGATTCTAAGTGAAACTACGCCATACAGACATTGTTTCTACTTTATAAAGACAGTGCATTTATCATATCATTCCTGCTTTTACTATATGTTAGTGTTATTTTAGGTTTTATGTGTTATTTGGTATGATTTGGTGGGTTATTTTAGGGGTTTGGAAACACTCAAAAATGTTTCCCTTACAAATTAATGGCAATTGCATCTTCACTTTAGGCTGTTTTGGCTTAGGAAAGCTTTCATAGGAATGTTCTACTTTCAGAAAGCAGAGGAAACAAGCAAGGCATGTTTCCTTCACATTTCAATTACATTTTTTAATATTACCAATTTAGAGAAATTATAAAAATAATTATTACTATTTTTGTAATACCAATAATCATCATATAAAGATGTATTTACAAGTCTATACTCTTGTAGCAAAGCAAAAACACTTTATTATAAAACTAAACTGCTTGTGAGAGGAAATTACATTTAGAGAAAATTTTTAAATTGCACACTTTTGATAAAACATGGTGCAAGCATCTAAATACTAAAAGCTAATTTAGGCAAACCAATTACTATATTTTCCTACTACTAAACAAGAAAAGGAAAAAACCTGGGAAAATAAGTTTAATAAGCTATTCTCCAACACCCTAAAATCTTCCATTGTAAGGATTGTTTTTCAAGACATAACTGTTTTTACATAATTAAATACCTAGAAGAATAATGGTTTCAATGATTACCAGGTTACCCAAGGCAAACACAATAATTTAAAATGAGAACAAATCTAACACATGTATTTCCAATATTCAGACCCATCAGAGGCTAATAAGATCAAATTTAAAATGAAGCACCTATGTAAATGAGGGCACATGGAATATTAAATGCTAAATGACAAACTTTCTCTGAATTTTCTTATTTATAACTTAAAGAAAACATTGTATCTTCAAGATCTCAGAAAGAAACAATGGCTCTGATGGCCTCTTAAACTTGGCCCAAATTACTCTCTTTTCCACATGCGCTCCCTAAGTCAAAATGAAAATATTAACAGCACATCCTTCTGAGTCCATAACTGAAAATAATTTTATTATTACTTTTTGTATAGATATCAAACAAATTTAGAAGCAATACTTACAAGTCAGTTAAGATCTTTAACAAGGTTAAACAGGAGAGAGGGGGAAATTCACCTAAAGAATCTTAGTAAATATAGCATTAAATAATTTTACTGAGTAGAAAGTACATATCATTTGTGTGAATAAGTGAAAATGGGTTAATTTATTAAACTGTTAAAAAGAATTGTTCAAGTTGTTCAAATTGTTTCAAATTGTTCCACAAAACAAAACCCAACTGTTTTCTGTATGTAGACAATATATCTAAAAGTGATTTAGAAGGATTTAAAATAAAGAGACAGGCAATGGTATGACAAATACATGCAACCACTAGTACAACATGAGTGAGCTCCTAATATCAGACAACATAGAATTCTGACAAAAGCCTCAAATAAGGGAGAGAAGAATTGAGAGGGGTTTTTTTTTAATTTTTTTTTTAAAGATTTTATTTATTTTCCTTTTTCTCCCCAAAGACCCCCGGTACATAGCTGTATATTCTTTGTTGTGGGTCCTTCTAGTTGTGGCATGTGGGACTCCGCCTCAGCGTGGTTTGATGAGCAGTGCCATGTCCGCGGCCAGGATTCGAACCAACGAAACACTGGGCCACCTGTAGCAGAGTGCGCGAACCTAACCACTTGGCCACGGGGCCAGCCCCGAGAGGGTTTTTTTCTGCAGAATGTTTACTGAAGTCTTTTTATTCCCACTTTCATTACTTTTGAAACCATACTAAAGATAAAACTTTTCTGAAACTGTTCACTAGTTAGGTAAAAAAATTAAGCAAGCAAGCAAACAAACAAAGAAAAGCCCCATAACTGATAAGCTCCTTCCTGAAATAACCCCGTGATCCCCTGCAATGCTAATACAAACGACCAGCTGGCAGAAGATGATAAGGATGTTAATATGTCTAATTGTTGCTTATTCTGAACATTTTACACTAGAATAGTTATAATGCCAACTACATGGAAAGGTGACAATTATTCCATGTTAACATAACCAAATTTCTCTTAATTAAATACTAGAAGGATAAAAAAAGTAAAGAAATGATATAACAAGAATTAGAGGCACTTTATTTAAATAAATGCTTATTGTTTAAAAAAATTGAAAAGAACAACCACATTTCTATGGTGATTGCACTTACCGTAACAAATGTGTTTATGAAAAAAATTTTAACTCGGTGTCAGTTTCAGTCTAATGAGTAGAACAGATCCAAGTTACATGCATGAAAGCATTATATTCTCTTAAGCTCTACGATTTGATGGAAAATTGATGGAAGACTTGAGTTACAACATTAAATCTCCCACTATTCTAATTTGTAATTTTGAAAGATTTAATTTTGCTGATCGCTCCTTATTTGCAAAATAAAACTATTCATTTAAATGATGTCCAATAACATTTCCTGTTCTAACATTTTGAAGGGTTTTCACATTTTAGAATCTTCTATTGAAATATAAATGCTCATAATCCATAATTTTGGGTCACTTTCAAATTTTCCTTCCTTACATTCACAACGCACATATTATGTATCTTATATATTTACATAAGCAAAATATCTAAACTATACATGTATAATTTTAAAAAATTTGCATAAAGTAATACTCTTGCTAAATCTGAAAGACCCTATTTTCTATTCTTTTCTCTTTTGTTTAATGTTTAAAATTATCACCTTGAGGGGCCAGCCAGGTGGTATAGTGGTTAAGTTCACACACTTCGCTTTGACGGTCCAGGGTTTGCTGGTTCGGATCCTGGGCATGCACCTACGCATGCTGTGGCAAGCATCCCACATATAAAGTAGAGGAAGATGGGCACAGATGTTAGCTGAGGGCCAATCTTCCTCAAAAATATATATGTATATATTGCCTTGATCTGCTGAGGTAATTTCACAAGTTACTAACAATTTTTGATCATCCTCTTAACAAAATAACTACATTTTTATGCAGATCAATAAGCCCTGTGCTTTGTTTAATCTGCAGATACTGATAGGTTTTATAAGCATGAGTGAATGAAGGCTGAACAGTCACAATTAAATTATTCTGATGCAGTCAAAGAACGTATGCAACAAAGGTACCACTACTTATATAATGATGTACCCATTCATTAAACAAATAAATGAATAAGAGAGAGGAATGACAAGTTATAACAGTTTCTTATTATTCCATAGCTCATGTTCTTAACATCGTGTGGGAAAACAATAATTTAGGGGTTAAAAACACGGGGTGCTACCTAAAAGAAGACAGTGTCTTAGAAGTATTAGAAGTGTCTTAGTGTATTAGAAGAATCACTGTTCAGAGAGGAATGCCGAAAAAATACAAAAAAAACCCTCTAAAACCAGAGATATGCTGAAGTAAACATTGGCAATGTCCATTTAAGCAGTGACCAAGAAAAAAGAGATAATTGATTCACTCATTTACTAATGTGGTATTTATTGAATACCTCTTATTGAGTCTTTTCTACTTAATAATCATAACTGGGCACTGATCTAGCTATTGTAGAGTGTGCTGAACAAGACAAACAAAAATCTTCCCTAAAGAATTTTCACTTTATTGTGATGAGACAGACCCATGTCTTCCCGTGGTCTTCCCTCTGCACCTGTGTCCTCATCTCCTCTTCTCGTGAGGACACCAGCCATATTAGATTAAGGCCTGTCCTAATTACCTCTTTAAAGACTCTCTCTCCAAATACGGTCACATTCTGAGGTACTGAGGGTTAGGATTTCACCATATGAATTCTAGATGGATACAATTCAGCCCTTGACAGAGCCCAAGGTTTTTCTGGTGGCTGATCGTGTATGCACCTGCTGCCTGGCACGTATCAAAATTCCAGACTCCTAGATAGAAAGCATGTGTCCAGCACAAACTACATTGATTTTACAAACAGTCTAGGCACGGTGAGCCAGTGTTATCAGTTCATAAATGGGTCAACTGCTGAATTCCCATATACTAGTCAAGAGAGAACCATGTGAATAGGCTTCTCTAAAAGAGAGCCATCTCTGGCCTACTGTAGTAACTCTTTTGGACACAATCACCTGACAAGTTCAAGATTATTTTTAATTAGTGATGCATTTTAGGCCTAAGACATACATATGTTTATTATGATTACTAAATTTTGCTTGGATTTTTAAAGGATATAAAAATTATAATATTTTGCAAGTTAGTCCATAATAAGCAACTTGGCCACTACTTTCTTTTTACTCATCCCCTAAACTCATATAATTTTAAAAATAATATAAAATTATCCAGTGGTTTTGCTTAAAGTTGCTTAAAAATAACAGAAAATTATCCAATGATTTTGCTTAAATTTGCTGAACAGTTTCAAAATACAAAATTAAAAATACAGAGCATAAAAATTGGGGTAAAAGAATCTCTATTGTCTCTGAAACAAATAAAAAAAATTAGAAAAACTATTTTTAGCCATTATTTGAAACCACAACCTGTAAGAGAGATCTATCCAGGATAGAAAGAAGACACAAACAGCGGGCATGTACCTTATCAAATCTCCGTTTGGGGGAGGATAACCTAGTGTAACTGCTTTGAAGGAAACATGACAATATCTATAAGAAAAAAAAGAAATCAACGTACCCTTTAATCCAGAAATCTACGTAAAAGGATGCTTATTATAAAACTTTTGTAGCAGAAAAAAATCTAAAAATTCGTAAATAGAAGATTGGTTAAATAAATTACGATAATTATATTAAATACTATATAGATGTAATTAAAACCAAATTAAATCACAGTGTGCTCATATGGAATGATCTTGAAGATATATTGCTCAGTGAAAAATGTAACATGTGAAACTCTGAACACTAAACGCTTCATAAGATATGTCTGCATGTGTATAATGATACACAGCCTACTGTTGCTTGCTTCAGGGTTAAGAGTCTTAGTATCTAGGAATAAAGGTGAACTATTTTAGTTTTTATTGTTTAGATTTTTACCTACACATGTTATTACTTTACCAATATAAAATTCTGCCTCCTGTGCTTCTAAGGGACACCGAAATGATTAAATCAATTAATAGAAGGATGATATTTCAGAAGGGCTATCATAGAAATCAATATATCTTGGAATTTAAGATAATACAAGCGGTCAGACTGATAACGCAGACTCACAGAACTCAGTGATCTTACCCAGCATCAAGCTTTCCTAATAATTTCAAGGTACATGTACTCATGAGGCACAGATAAAACAGAGAGGCCCAGGCCCTCTAGGGCAGTTCCTCAAGCCCTGTCATCCATATCAGATGCACTTGGGCCCAAGTGAAAAGATGAGGTTTCTATGAGGTTTGAAGTTAGCTCACTTTTATAGAGTTACTGAAGCAGGTTCTTTTTTGCCTGCTGCCTGGAAAGCCAAACAAGGAGAGGATGAGATTGCAGCACAAAGAGGGTCTAATCACAAGGTAGACAAGTGAGGAAGTGAGAGAATGAGTCTCAGATCTGCTTCCTCGAAAATGGGGACTCAGGGCTATTTATGGGGTAGGGGAATAAGGTGGTCTGAAATGTGGAGGTAAGTGATTGGAGGTGAGGAGAGGTGAGGTAATTGATGATCTGAGCAAGCGTAGTCAGACTTCATGGCTCTTCATAGCATGCATGTTCACAAAATGGTGGTGTTAGCATAATCGGAGGGTGGAGTTTTTAGGCTCTTGATGTGAAAAGGTCACTTAGCGGACATCTGCATGGCCCCAGTTGATGAGTTGGTGGTCTCAACCAGCCTGATGTGGACAAGGGGTTCTAATTCCTGGAAAACAGCTCAAACACCTATTACCATGGTGACCCAGGTGCCAGGCAGATGTTCTCTACAGGAACCTAGTGGGAGTCAGATAGCATATTGCCCAAACAGCACGGTTAACAATGGGTGGGTAAACAGCTAAAAGCTATAATCAGCAATTGCAAAAGGGAAAAAAAAATTAATCCCTAGCTACTTAATCATCAATAGCTAACCATTTGCAGGTTTCAATAGAAGGACCAGTTAGGTTAGGAGACATTTATATTTTATATGGAGAGGGTTACATAGACTACATAACATTTTTCAACTAGCCATTATGTAGAAGTCTATGTATTCAAGTTTGTTTACCATATGCAGTTCTAGACAATTAGGTACATCTTGCTAAAGCATTCCATAGAAAGACTCTTGCTAGCAAAAATCTTTGTTGCTGTTGTGCTGGTAAGTTTGTCCTTGGCGTGTTTATAAGTGGATGAGTTCAGGCCACTTGCCTCTTTCTTTCCCTGGACCTAGTAAATGGAAAGATTGTATTACAGACCTGCAACTTCACTTTTTCCTTTCCAGATGACAAGGATAAGCTGCTATGGACATGTTGATCAAATATATTTACCTTAGAATGAGAGAGGAAGTTACCTCTTAAGAACCAAGAAAGAAATTAGTATTTAATTCATGATGTGGTGAATTTACCTTCTTCTGTATTAAGCACAGAAAATTACTAAAATTGATAAATAGATGAATGGGATCATGACAAATTATTGAAGTATGTAAAGTAGTTTAGAGATTCTATCTTTAACATCTGAGATAGAATCAAGGAGAGAACTCAGTATATCAATCCTTTTATAACCCGCCCCTCATGCCTCTTTCAGGCTCTGTCATAGTCATAATGGTGCATAGTACAGATGACAAAGATACACCCATGTAGTAGTTTTACTGTTGGTTTTCTATTATTCTCCCTAGTTTTATACTAGTGAAGTCCAAGAAGAGAAGCACATATGTAGATAGTTTTTCAAGATCTAAGAGGAGGGGAAGTGAAGGAAGGTGGTCAAAAGGTACAAACTTCCCATTATAAGATAAATAAGTACTAGGCATGTAATGTACAACACGATGACTATAGCTAACACTGCTGTCTGATACACAGGAAAGTTGGTAACAGAGTAAATTCTAACAGTTCTCATCCCAAGGAATTTCTTTTCTTGCTTTGCTTTTCTTTTTTTCTATAGGAAATGATGGATGCTAACTAAACTTACTGTGGTAATCTTTTCAAAATAAGTGTAAATCAAACCACTATGCTGTATACCTTAAACTTTCACAGTCATGTATGTCAATTATCTCAATATCACTGCAAAAAAATTTAAGACATAAGAAATAATTTTATTTTAAAAATGATGGAAAGAAAGGATAATTGTTTCCTGGTTAAGAATCTCTTAGATCTCAGCAAATTTCAAAGCTTTATGATGGCGGGCAAATTAATTTCTCCAAACCCAAATTTCCTCTTTGTAAATGGAGACTGTAATAACTATCTCTCAATGTTAATGAAAGGATTTCATGATACATACCTTGCTGGCTGCCTACCACAGTGAACGGTACAGAATAAGCATTAGTTACCTATTGCTACGTAACAAATTGTTCCAAAATTTAGCAGCTTAAAACAACAAATGTTTAGTATCTCACAGATCCTGAGCCTCAGGAACTGGGCCCAGCTTAGCCTATGCATCTGGCTCAAGGTTTCTCACAAGGCTGCAATTAAGCTGTTGGCCCAACCACAGTTCCTTGATTAGTAGAGCAAAAATACTCATATTGCTGGATAATATTTTCCAACTATTTTTCAAACATTTTTTCCCCAAACACACCAAATGTATACAGCATACTCCCATTAATAACAGTGATTGGGGTTATGGGGGCAATGTAGTCCAACAATTAAAATGACAAGAAATAATTCTATAATAACCAGAAAGGCCATTTCCTCAATGTCTCAATGATTTTAAGCTAGAAGACATGGTGCTACTGGAACACTGGGTTCTTATTGTACTCCAGGATAGACATCAAGAAAGACAACAAATAGGAGTAGAAAAGTAAAAGTTTTTTAGCTTGTGCACAGGAAAGGCACAAGGGAGCTGGTGCGGAAAGTAAAGGGCAGGCAACCCGCTCGTTATGGAGCAGGACTGTGGGGCTTTTATTAGGCAGAAGTTGGGGAGGAGTGCCTTGTCATGGCACTTAGAGGTGGGGTTTTACTTGCGCCTGCGCTGTCATGTAGCATGCTATTACATGTGACTCAAGTATTATTAGCATGCTAGCTCTCCACCCCTGGGTGTGATTTTTAATATGCTAATGGGACTAGGGTCACCTTCAGTGGACTCCTGCGTGCTAGGGCGCATGCGTAAACAATGGAAAGTCCAGAGGCTGCAGAATGTGGACCTTGGTAACCTCTGTCTGATTCTCCTAGCTTGCAGATGGGTTAGGGCCAATCTTGTTAGGTCAGGGGCCTTGCAGATGGCCCTATCTCATTAGACTGGTTCCTGTCTCAATGGTACAGCAGTCGGTACTACACTGACCTGGGGAAGACTGCCTATCATTTAAATTAATTGTCTCTATTAATGTCACTCAATCAAAGTAATGCTAATAATAAAACTATCATCGATTGGGCATCTCTACGGGCAGTGCATTTTGCTGTTTTTATCAATTTAACTCATGTAACAATCCTATGAGATAAGGATTATCATTATACTAATTTTAGAGATGAGGAAACTAAAGCCAAGAGTTGAAATAAATAGGATTTAAACCCTAACTCCGCAGTATTAATATTGCGCCATTTATTCCTAATGCCTCTTGCTACCAAGGAATTTTTCCCACCTGTGATGTGTTGTATGACTGGTTACCTTAAATTTTATGCTACCCTCCTTTGAAAGCTTAAACCAGAAATATGTTTCAACATTACTGTTTACATAATATTTCACTACGATTTGTTTGTGCCATAACCTAAAATATATATTGAATATACATGAATAAAGTTCCCAATCAATATTTAATTTGGTCGCTTTCTTTCTGCATGGTCTGAACCACTTAACAAATCAGGAATCTGAATTAAGTGTCAGCTTTTCATCATCATTAAGATAAATATATGTTTTAAAAACAATGCAAGCAGAATGCAAAGTTTTTAAATGGGTGGGATATTGTCAAAGAGATATACCATACATTATGAAAAGATCCTGTGTGGTCCTTACTAGATTGTGAGTGTGTGTGTGTGTGTATGTGTATGCTATTTAGCAGTGTCTAAAGGGTAATCAAGAAATACTGAGCAGCCTGAATGCCTAGCACAGCTCTGGGCACCACTGAACCAGGAGATTCAAGCAACATAACTCCCATCAGAGGCACCCAGAATCTTACTGGGGACATAAGACCCACAGAGAGCCATCAAGTAATGAGAGAGATAAGGGCCAGGCAATAAAAAATCAGGTGCTAATTTGTTCTGCAATAGAGGCAGGACAGTACTAAGGATAAAATTTCTCTTACTAGATTTTTAATATAAATTTTCATTTCTCTTTTGTAAAGATGATAATTATTAGAAAAAAATCTAAAACATCAGCAAACAAGTTATTTTACAGAAATATGGAAAAATAATTACTTTACATTTGATAAACTACATATCATCAGAGGATCGTTTACTTTAAAATTTCAGTCAGATTTGTCAGCAACACAAGGAGCAGTGCTTAATCAGAGGTAGTAACTAAACAGAAGGTAAGCTTTTGCCTGGCAGAAATAGACTACTTCAGGGACTACGGGTGAGTGATAATCATTTATGCTTTTTGCCTACTCTTACTGAATCAATTATGGCAGGTTACATAATTTCATCCTATCTCTGTAGGTTCTGGGATTGATTGTTTAGAAACCACATACATCAGGATGATTCTGATGTCTATATTTTTGTTATTACTAGACAGATTCTTATTTTGAACCCTCTGTCTAATCAATATCCTAATAAAGCCTTTTTGACACGTCAATATATCAATCTTACCCCATCAGCAGGATGTTCTGTAACATTTTGCACTTGGTTGAATGGTGTCCCTCCAAAATTTATGTCTACTTAGAACCGCAGCCTGTGAAATTATTTAGAAATAGAGAATTTACAGATGTAATCTGGTTAAGATGAGGTCAGACTGGATTAACTAGTGGGCTCTCATCCAATGATTGGTGTTCCTATAAAAAGAGGGAAATCTGGATACAGAGACACACACAGAGGGAAGACAGCCATCTGAAGGTGGAGGCAAAGACTGGAGTGATGTATCTACAAGAAAAAGGAATGTCAAGGATGCCAACAATCACCACAAGCTTGGAAGTAGTAGGAAAGGATCCTCTCATAGAGTCTTTGGAGAGAGCACAGCCTTCCCAATACTTGATTTTGGACTTCTAGCCTGCAGCACTGTGAGAGACTAAATATCAGTTGTTTTAATCAGTTTAATCAGAACTACTTTGTGGTTCTTTGTTATGATAGCCCCAAGAAACTAATATACTCTTATAGTCCTATGTTAGAAGTCTCTGAAGGGATTTACATTACTCTGCCCTTTATTCTATCTACCTATACCTATTTTATAGCCTATAACTGCAACTGGGTGAGCATTTCACCTTAAATACTATATATTTGAATATCTCTATTTCATTTCCTGTTTTATTTCTCAGGCATTTGTTTAGATTGCACATTGCAATCATTACTATACATTTCTGGAAAGAAATATTAAAACCTTTCAAACTTTTTGCCGTTTTAAAATGGTTATGCCATTTCCAGGTTTCTTAGTTTCAGTCTATTCTATTTTCAGTACGGTCAGTCATGCACCACATAAGGACGTTTCTGTCAATGATGGCCTACATATAGGATGGTGGTCTTGTAAGATTAGTACCTTACAGCCTAGGTGTGTAGTAGCCCATTCCATCTAGATTTGTGTAAGTACACTCTATGACGTTTGCACAATGACAAAATTGCCTAAGGACACATTTCTCAGAATGTATCCTTGTTGTTTAGCAACATATGACTGTATTTCTATTAAATTATAATCTAATTGGCCCCCTTTGTAGTAAGTTTAGGCATACTCTATGTGAGGACTGCTCTTATAACTGTTACATGAATTACTATTACTGCAATATAATATTGAGAATATTTTCTGATGACTTTATTAATATCAATGATTATAAATTTTAAGGTTCAGTTATCAAATTTGGACAACATAAATTTAAGAAAGTAAAGAAAATTAATTTTTAATAAAATTTTTCCTTTTATTTCTAGTAAGAAATCTTGCTTAGGAAGAAAAATAAGGCTATTGGAAGAGTGTTGGTCTACCAAATATTAATAAAAGAGGGTATTATAAAGAGTTATCCCTATTAATATCCCCTATTGTTATAGAATATATGTCAAAGACTAGGTGAAGCACAAATAATTGAATGAACCCTTAAGCATTCAAGAAAGTAAGGAGGTAAATATAATTGAATAAGTTAAAGATAAATACAATCAGGAAAATTTATAGCTAGATTGAATCCATATAAGATTACATTAATTGAATACAGTGTTTAAAGAGAGTAACTGAAATCAGAATGTTTTTCCCAAACTAAAACGATCAACTTCTATTTTCCAGGTTCAGAATTTAATTCATTAAATTAATTTAATTAATTCATTAAATTAAATTAAAGTAAACAAAGAATGAAGATCTGTGATGGTTAATTTTATGTGTCTACTTGGGTGACCACAGTGCCCAGATATTTAGTTAAACATTATTCTGAAAGTTTCTGTGAGAGTCTATATTGAATGAAGTTAACATTTAAATCAATGGACTTTGAGTAAAGCTGATTGCTCCCCATAATGTGTGTGGGCCTCACCCAATCGGTTGAAGGCCTTAATAGAACAAAACTGACCTTCACTGAGCAAAAAGGAATTCTCCCAGCAGATCTCATTGTATTGAAATGCCACTCTTCCCTGAGTCTTCAGCCTCTTGGCCTATTCCATGACATTACAGACTTGCCAAGCCTCTACAATTCCATGAACCAGCTCCTTAAGTCAATCCTTGTCTCTGTCGCTGTCTCTCCCTCTCTCTCCACACACAAAAACACACACATACATCCTGTTTATTTGCTTCTTTGGAGAATCCTAATACAGGATCATAAATATCTTAGGTTTCATTTCTTAACCAGACATGAGGAGGTAGTAAACCCCAAGCATTTGGATCTTCTACTCATAGTTCCATTGAGAAACAATAAATAAAAATGAAGAGGAATTGGGAGTACAGCAACAATTACATGAGCTAGGGATCTGAGCTGCAAATAGACAATATATAAAAAGGTTTGGTATCCAAGTTGAAGAAAATAGGACAGGAGCCAGAGAATTCTAAGTAAACTAGGAGAGGAAATACAATATCAGGTCACAGATGCCGCTGGATTAAAATGTTACCACTGGTAATGTGACTGGAAATTAGCCACTGCCCAGTCTTTGCGGTCCTTTACTGTCCAAGAGTATTTGTGTTAATTCCTTTTCAGGATACAAAGTCACATGCCTGTGACCTTGCAGCCAGGACATGTAGGATAGAAATTTGTGCCTCATCTGTGGTTTCAGTTAAAAGTGGAGTTGAATGCCTACCAAGATTCAGATACGCAGAAGTTTCCTCAAATTAGAAGGGTGATTGTTACCCACAGAATTAAAGTTTGATTATCAAACTCAAGTTGAGTTCTACTTCCTGTAAAGAGACAGCCAGAGGGACAAGATTTACCCTCCTGAAACCCACATGATATAGCTAAAAAACATACAAAATGTATGAAGCAACAGTTTTCAAGCCACTGGACATTAGGCAATGCAGGACAATCACCTCAGAGAGACATTGTCTGTTTGGAGAAACCAAAAAGTGAAGCATACTATTGCCCCTGCTTACCGACTTGAGAGAGTTTCCATACCACGGTGTCTCCCACACCTAGGGAGACCAACATGGTAGAGTGTGTGGGACAGAGAACTAGGGAGACGAGAGCTGCATAAGACAAGAATTCCCAAGATGCGCAGAGGGTCATCTTTGTGTATTCTTTGCCCATTGGTCAGCAGGCATGTATGACAGAACTGGCAGGTGCCAGGGAAAGAACCTCTCAAAAGGATTTGAAATAGTGCTGGGCACTGACAACAGAGCTGGAAATAATAGTGCCTTTTCCTACCAGCCAGACTAGAAAATCTTTTGATCGATGAGGCATTCCACAGAGTACACAGAAGGGTCTCACCTCAGGATTAATAATAATTAGGCCTAGACTGAGACTATTCTTGTCCTTTCTGACAAATCTTAAAGGTAAGATCCAAAAGGAACAGTTTCCTAATAACTTTAGAAGGAGCTGATTCCAGCTCCCTGCCTTCAGTCTTCCAGCTGAAGTTCCAAACGTCACAGAGCAGACAAGCTGGTTCCTCTACGCCTCGTCTGAATCCCTAAACAACAGAAACTACGAGAGATAATAACTGATTATTGTTGTTTGAAGCCTAACAGTTTTGGGGATATGTGTTACTTAGTTATAGATAACTAATACAACTTGGTTTTTAGTTCATGGATCTCTCAATTAATAAAGGTAGTATCCAAGGAGGCCTTAGACATGACTGTACATCGCCAGATACTGAACTTTAAGCTTAATAACATCATTGAATGAGACTTTTGGTAGCCTTAGGAGGGGTAATAAATCACAGGGGTCAGAGAATGAACTGTGACAATTTTTGTAGAAACGTCCCCAAGCATGCAAGTCTTACTGTATCTAAACCCTTGGGTAGGTCCTGCCCATGCTGACTCTGAGCTTGGCCATGCAACTTGCTTTGGCCAATGGGATAATAGAAAACGTGATGCTAGCAAAGATTTGAAAAGCACACAAGCACATTGTTTATCCTCTCTTGATGCTGGGAACCCTGAGACCTCCATGTAAAAAAGCATGATCTAATTACCCAGAAGATAAAAAGAACATCTATAGAGAGTGGTCCAGCAATCCCAATTATTCCAGCCATCCCAGCTGACACCCTGGACATGTAAGTGAAGCTATCCTAGATAATCCAGCCCAAGCTGAGCTAGCCCAGACCAAAAGAAGTGCCAGCCAACCCAGAGAGTTGTGAGAAATAATAAATCATTGTTTAAAGCTGTTAAATTTTGTAAACTGTTTGTTATGAAGCAAAGGCCAATAAATATAGTCTCTGAAAAGATCCCAAAGTTCATATAACTTCAGAAACATACTCCTCTAACATCTCCAAGAATGCAACAAATCCTTCCTTATACATAAATATTATAGACTTCCTGCCTCTCTGTTCTCACTTTTCAACTGTTTTCCTTGTAAAAAGAACTCGTCTGTTTAATGTGTTTCTTTTAGGGAATTCATTTACTTTTCTGACTTAACTGTTTCCTCCAGAATCCCAGCTTGTCATCTACCCTTGTCAGCTTCACAACAGCAAGCATGCCCTCCAACTCTTGTCTTTAAAGTAGGTGAGATGAGGAAGAACCCAAAGTTATGACATTGTTGTTTCAAATGTCTCTCAAATCCATTCTCTCCCCTTCATTCCTATTGCCTTTGACTTGTCATCTCAGGACCTGACTGTTTCATGCCTATGAGATGACATATCATGAAGTCTCCCAGGCCTTCAGTCTCACCCCTACAGAGCCACCCTCCATAGCGTCACCAGGATGATCTTCTAAAATGAGAATCTGCTTAAAACACTTCAATGGGCTCTCTCAGATCTGCATAGGTCAAGACAACAAAAATATACTTAGGGCTCACTAAATGCTTGCTAGGCTCTATGCTAAATATTGTGCATATAAAGCTGAATAAGCCCATACCTGCTTTCAAGCAGTTTCCGTCCTATTAAAGGGAGACTGATAAGTAAAGAGAGATTTTTGATGTAATGTGAAAAGTGCCAAGATGGAGGCAAGCACAGAGGAAGAGAATTTGGTAAAAGCTTAGAATGTCAGAAAGGCTTCCTAGAGGGGATGATACTTAAGTAGTCTTAGAGGTCGATTGAAATTAGCCAAGCAATGAAGTACAAAGAGCTGCCAGGCAGAAGGAAGAGCACAGCAAAGACACAGAGTCTTGGATCAGCAGGCTTGGTGCAGGGAACTAACTGCGAACAGTTCTACATCTTTGGAGTTCAATTTTGAGAGGTAGCATAGGGGACTTGTTCCTTAGAAAGGGAGAAAAGGGCAGTGGTAGGCAATATGATATGCCCCAAAGGTGTCTACATCTTAATTTCCAAGACCTATGAATATGTTACGTTTCAGGGCAATGGGAAAGGAAGATTGCTGATGGAATTAAGGTTGCTAATCAGCTGACCTTAAAAAAGAAATTATCCTGCGTCATCTAGATGGGCCTAAGGTAATCAAAAGATTTTTAATTATAGAAGCGAGAGGAAGATGTGTGAGTCAGAGAGAGATATGAAGATGCCATGTGCTAGATTTGAAGAGAGAGGAAAGGGAAGTTTCTAGAAGCCATAAAGAGCAAGGACATAGATTGTGCCCTACAGCCTCCAGAAGAACGCAGCCTTGCCAACACCAGCACTCACTCAGCACAGTGAGATTCACTTCAGACTGCTGATGCTGATCTCAATTATTGTAATACCTTTGTGTTGTCTTAAGCCACTAAACTTGTGGTAAGTTTTTACAGCAGCAATAGGAAACAGGGAACAAGTCACAGAGGCTGTTACATGCTTGGTGTTGTCTTCCTGAGAGCAATTAGGGATTGAATGCAGGGGAGAGAAATGGCATTAGAGATCAACTTGCTAAAAGATTGTTAGGATGAATGGTGGCAGAGAGACGTTATAAGGCTGTGGCAATCACAGACAAAAAATAAAAAATGATGAGTGACTTACTTGGGAGAGTAGTGTAGAGATAGATAGGCGAGGACCAGTTAATGTCAGCGATAAAATCAGTAGGACTAAGAGATCAACTGAACGCGGGCAACAAGGGAAGTACTTAGGAGCATTTCTCAGTTTCTGGCTTGGGTAAATACTGGCATTGTCACCCAGATGGGAAATGCAGGAAGAATATGACCTTTGTTTTGTCCCTTTGGGTGAAGGTGGTGGGTTGAGATGTGAGTTTGCTGAGTTTGAGATGATCGTGCGACATCCATGTGGAGAGAGACATCCACGTGGAGAGCTGGCCCTGGACTATATCCCAAGGCTAGATTTCAAATTCAGGAGTCTGAAGCATAGGACTGGCATTAAAACAAAGAAGATGTAAAAGCAGAATACATCATTAAGCAACTGCCTCTGGGCCCACTATTTAATAGTAATTATCATTCTTCTTTAATCTTTGGGAAGAAAAGGGGTACTTATTGACACAGCTGTTATAAAGATTAAATGCAGTGAGCGTTTAGCACAATATCTGGAGTTAGCAAATTCTCAATAAATAGTAGGTATTATTACTAATTGGCCCAGAAATCACAGAAAACAACAGTGGGCCAAGGAATCTAAGAGGCTAAGTCCAAACTCCTGACAATTCAGAAGCAGTCTCTGCTCTTAAAGTACTCCCAGTCTAGTCAGCTTCGTGAAGGAAGGGCCACATCTTACTCCCTGCTGTCTCCCCAGGGCCCAGCTCAAGGACTGGCCCAAACGGGTCAGGCACTTTATAAATTTTGGCTGGACGGTTGAGGGGAGGAGAAAGAGGGATATAACAAGGCAAAGGCAGCAGAGAAGAGGGAGTGGGAGGGAGAGATGAAGAGAGCTAGAAAGAAAAGCGCAAGACTAGAGGGGGGAGGAGGACAGGAGGAATGCAAATGAGCGCATGAGGAAGCCAATATACATTACGTGGGACTTGGAGCGGGAACATGGTGTGGGAGCCTGGGGCTGGGGTGTGGTCACAGTGTCTCTAAGAGGGGCCATGTAGAAAGCCAGGCTTCTGTGGCCATACAATGGGCTGTAATATCACTCCTGGCTTTCTTTTTTGCACAGAACCACAGCTCCTTGGAAACCAGGAGACACTGGCCAGCTACCGCCCCAAAGCCTTAGAGGTTTTGATTTGGGATTGGTTTGATGAGGGCTGCTGGCTTCAAGAAGAAGGCTCTTTGGAAGGTGCACCCCGTTAGACCAGGCCCCGCACGCACCTCCCCGACTCTGCGCGCGGGGCCCCACGTTCGGAGCCGGAACGCCGCGCGCGAGGCGGCCTCGAGGCCGCGGGGTACTGGCCATTCCGGGGCCGGTGGGGCCGGGGGACGACGCCGCGGAAGGGGTGCGAGGGAAGGCGAGCGGGCTGGGCGGCCCGGGCCGGCTATGGAGCTCTACCTCAGCGCCTGCTCCAAGGCGGCCAACGTCGCCGCCAGCAAGTCGGCCACCAGCGGCCTGGCCGCAGACAGCCAGCAGTGCGGAGACGTGAGTGGCGGTGGGCCCGGTCCGGCCTGCGGGGCGGGGCGGGGAGATGGGCTGCCTAACCGTCGGCTCCGGGCCTCGCGGGGGCGCCGGGGCGGTGCCGGGGCAGGGGTGGGGAGGCGCTCGGGCTGCGGGGTCGGAGGGGAGCGGGGGACCTTGCAGGCGGGGCTTCAGGGCTGCGTGGCAGGGCAGGCCCCTTGGAGCCGGGCTGCGGGCTCCGGTTGCTGTGGCTGGGGAGGAGTAGCACCTAAAGTGAAGGAGTGGTACCCAGGGAGAGACACGCCTCTGCGCTCCAATCCGACAGGGTGTGCACAAAACCCACTTTCCGGGTGTCGGAGCGGCTCAACTCCTGGATCTGCCTCTCGGGGTCAAGCTGCCTATGATCCCAGGAAGCAACTCTCTGTACTATACTACAAAGTTAAGTGAAAAGGTAAAGTTAAAAATTACTTTACCTTTTAAAAATTACTGTTTTACGTTGGTTTTCCTTGCCCTTTTCTGCTCCTTGCCGTTCAATTCAGGAGCTACATCATATAAAGTCCATTAAGGGAATTTGCACCAGCATTCACAGGAAAAAATAATCAAACCCACATCTAACCTGAGGTATTGTCTAGGATGCATACCCAGCAACCTCATCCAGTATGGTTTGGACAGAATCAGGGGCTAGAAAGTTTAGATTCTTAGTTCCGTCTTAATTTATAATTTATGGATCCATATTAACTTTTCTTTATAATAACACTTCATATATACCCATTTAGTGAGATTTTATTAGAAACATATTTGGTTGAAAGGTAAAAGGTTATCGGTGCTGGCTGGCATTTAATTATATGTTAGGATTTTAACTAATAATAATTCGGACAAAATTTTCGTTACAGAACACTTCTCTATGATTTTGTTTGGAGCTGAATTCTGGATCACACACTAAGTGAGAAACAAGTGGAGCTGAATTGAGTTACCGTGTTTAGTACTTTAACCTCACTTTAATGGAAGAAGGCTCTGCTTGCGTGAGCAGACTCCGGGTTTTGCCGTGGCCTCCCCATCTACTCTTTTCTCCCATCCAGAGCCTCAGCTCCTTCCAGCTGGGGTCTTTCATACCTGCCCACACATACCGTGTTAATATTTCTGTGCCTTTGTTCACCTTGCCTCCCAAACCTGGAATGCCCTTTCCCCTTCCCCTCAACCTATAAATTTGATTCACCTTTCAGGATTCTTTCTGAATCCTCCAAATTAACTTCTATTTCCTTAGAATTTGCATTGCCCTTGGTTTATATAATTTTACTCAACACTAATTTCATAATTTAAGTTATGCTGGGTTATAGTGTGTACTTCCCTCAAACCCTTTCATGTTTTTAGTCCTCAATGCTACTCCCATCTTCAAACCTCCCCAGCCCTTCACTCAGTAACTAATGCTGAAGGAGGTTCAGTACATTCTTTTGGAGTGGTTGCTTTGATCAATATTGCAAAAAATTCTACAAGTATGAATTCTGAGTGACCCCCTTACCCTTCTACTGTCTATGATGTCATCAGAAATGAGTAGGGCTCCTTGGTATTTGATACTTACCTAATAAATATGATTTCTTAAAGTGACTTTTGTTTCTAGAAAACATATAATTTCCCTTTTTAAAAACAAATCTGTTCTACTAGAATACAGCAAGCTAACTAAAAATATGCCAAACTCACATAATTTGACTGAATCACATCCATACAAACTAACTTTCCTAAAGCTTGCTGGCAGTCTGTATCCCTCGTTTTTAGCGTATAAACTTAGCCCTCTCTTTTGTCTGCTTCCTCAAATGTACTATTTGCTGTAATACCATTTGCTCTGCAAACAGAGCAGGTGCTCTCAGATTTGCTACCTCTGGCAGCATTCCAGTTGCCTTTCACTTGAGCCACTTCCTGCTTTGACGTTACTTTAGAGTAAAGTTATCTTGTTCTGGCCAAGAAAACTTAGAAGAAAGCAAAAAAACAAAAAAAGCAAAGGCAACATTAGGACAACTTCCACACCTACTTCCATCCTCCACGTTTTCCCCTTCAGAGGTTCTCTCATAACCTGTTATCACTATCCTGCTATTGAAAAATGGACTAAGAACTCACACCAAAACTCACTTTGGTAATGTTTTAACTTGCAATTGAGATTAAATAACGCAGGTGTTTCCTCTAAAGTAATAGATGTAGAAACATGACTATTAGCTGATATTTGCCTCCTTTTATATGTTAGTTGCTATGGAATAGGTTGTATTTGGTCTTTACACATATGGAGAAACCTCAATCCCTATCAATATCCTTTATAATTGGTTCTCCAATATGTTCAACTTTATAGACCTTGAATTGTTTTCTTGACTGTACCACTCAGAGATTGTTGGGTTTCTTTTATTAGGTAAGAACCCAAGATACAATAACTCTTTAATCCATTATCTTTAACATCTGAGTTTTACTTTTACTATTTTTTGTTAAAGTTGTTTCTATACATCTTCATGAAGATTTTCATTTTCAGATTATTTAAATATAATAATCATAATTAGTATTATCCCTTTATCCTTTGAATGCGGTGGGTTGATCTGGAAGAGGGAAGAAGAAAAGAGAGAATCTTAGCATCAGTTTCATATATCAAAACAACTTTTACCCTATTCCCTTTCTTTTCCTTTCCTCCTTTCTTCTGTGGCTCAGGGCCAAAGACTGATGCTGATCAGGAGCGGAATTAATTGAGTGAGGATGGGTTTTTAGAATAATTCAAGTCAGTAGGGAAAAGAGGTAAGGATAGGCTATTAACATTGCCCAATACAAATCTTTCTGTTGCTGGTTTTTCCCCACTTCACATTCTTCTTACATGTTTTATTTTCAGTGAACAGTCTAGTCATTTCAATTGAATGATATTTAAAAGTGTAATTCATTAATTTTATATTTATAATGTTTCTAAATCTGTTTTCGCAGCTTTTTCGACCTTCTTATGGTTTTAATCTGACTGACCCTTACTGTCGACTTTTGGAAAACCAGTATAAAAGTCTCCACGATCCACATTTGAGAGCATACTATAAGCGCAAAGATATCCTGAGGAGGTTAAAGAAAGGTGGCTACATCACCAGCAATAATAAAGTGGGTTAAAGATTACTTCTTTTTTTAAAAAAGTATTTTATTGAGGTCATAATAGTTTATAACATTGTGAGATTTCAGTTGTACATTATTATTTGTCAGTCACCATATAAATGTACCCCTTTACCCTCATGCCCAACCTCCAGCCCCCCTCCCCTCTGGTAACCACTAATCTGTTCTCTTTGTCCATGTATTTGTTTATCTTCCACATATGAGTGAAATCATGCAATGTTTGTCTTTGTCTTATTTCACTTAACATAACGCCCTCAAGTTCCATCATGTTGTTGCAAAATGGGACTATCTTGTCTTTTGTTATGGCTGAGTAGTATTTCATTGTGTATGTGTGTGTATGTGTATATAAATATACACACCACATCTTCTCTGTCCGTTCATCAGTCGATGGCCACTTGGGTTGCTCCCACATCTTGGCTATTGTGAATAATGCTTCAATGAATATACCAGTTCATGAGTCTCTTTGAATTGTTGATTTCAAATTCTTTGGATAAATACCCTGTAGTTGGATTGCTGGATTGTATGGTATTTCTGTTTTTAATTTTTTGAGAAGTCTCCATACTGTTTTCCATAGTGGCTGCACGAGTTTGAATTCCCACCAGCAATGTATGACGGTTCCCTTTTCTCCATATCTTCTCCAACATTTGTTATTTTTTGTCTTGGTAAGTATAGCCCTTCTAACAGGTGTAAGGTGATATCTCATTATAGTTTTGATTTGTATTTCCCTGATGATTAGTGATGCTGAACATGTTTTCATGTGCCTATTGGCCATCTGTATATCTTCTTTGGAAAATGTTCATATCCTCTGCCCATTTTTTGATTGAGTTTTTTTTGTTTTGTTTTTGAGATGTGTGAATTCTTTATATATTTTGGAGATTAACCCCTTGTCAGATATATGATTTTCAAACATTTCTCCCAGTTGGTGGGTTGTATTTTCATTTTGTTCCTGGTTTCCTTTGCCTTGCAGAAGCTCTTAAGTGATGAAGTCCCATTTGTTTATTTTTTTTTGTTTATTTCCCTTGCCTGAGTAGACATGGTATTTGAAAAGATGCGTCTAAGATCGATGTCAAAGGGTGTATTGCCTATATTTTCTTCTATGAATTTTATGGTTTCATGTCTTGCCCTCAAGTCTTTAATCCATTTTGAGTTAATTTTTGTGTGTGGTGAAAGATAATGGTCTATTTTCATTCTTTTGCATATGGCCGTCGAATTTTCCCAACACCACTTACTGAAGAGACTTTCTTTTCTCCCTTATATGTTCTTGGCTCATTTGTTGAAGATTAGCTGTCCAAAGATGTGTGGGTTTATTTCTGGGCTTTCAATTCTGTTCCATTGATCTGTGTTTCTGTTTTTGTAGCAGTACCACACTATTTTGATTACTATAGCTTTGTAGTATATTTTGAAGTCAAGGATTGTAATATGTCCAGCTTTTCCCTTTTTTCTCAGGAATGCTTAACAATTCATGGTCTTTTGTTGCCCCGTATGAATTTTAGGATTCTTTGTAGTATTTCTATGAAGAATGTCATTGGGATTCTGATTGGGATTGATTGCATCTGTAGATTGCTTTAGGTAGTATGGACATTTTAACTTTGTTTATTCTTCTAATTCATGTGCATGGAATACTATTTATTTCTTTATGTCATCTTCAATTTCTTTCAATACTATCTTATAGTTTTCAATGTATAAATCTTTCATCTCCTTGGTTAAATTTATTCCTAGATATTTTATTCTTTTTGTAGTGACTGTAAATGGGATTGTATTCTTGAATTCTCTTTCTGTTAGTTCATTATTAGAGTATAGAAATGCAACTGACTTTTGTAAGTTGATTTTGTACCCTGCAAGTTTGCTGTAGTTGTTGATTATTTCTAATAGCTTTCTGATGGATTCTTTAGAGTTTTCTATATATAAGATCATGTTGTCTGCAAACAGCAGGAGTTTCACTTCTTCCTTGCAAATTTGGATACCTTGTATTTCTTTTTCTTGCCTAATTGCTCTGGCCAAAACCTCTAGTAGTATGTTGAACAAGAGTGGTGAGAGCGGGCACACTTGTCTTGTTCCTGTTCTTATAAGGATGGCTTTCAGTTTTTCCCATTGAGTATGATGTTGGCTGTGGGTTTGTCACAATGGCCTTTATTATGTGATGTACTTTCCTTCTATACCCATTTTATTGAGGGTTTTTATCATAAATGGATTTTGGATCTTGTCAGATGCTTTCACTGCATCTATTGAGATGATCATGTCATTTTTATTCCTCATTTTGTTGATCTGGTGTATCACTGATTGATTTTCCAATGTTAAACCATCCCTGTGTCCCTGGTATAAATCCCAGTTGATTATGGTGTATAATCCTTTTAATCTATTGCTGTGTTCACTTTACCAATATTTTGTTGAGGATTTTTGCATGTATGCTCATCAGCGATATTGGCCTGTAATATTCCATCTTTGTCTCATCCTTGTCTGGTTTTGGGATCAGGGTGATGTTGGCCTCATAAAATGAGTTAGGAAGCGTTCCATCTTCTTTGATTCTTTGAAATAGTTTGAGAATGATAGATATGAAATCTTCTTTGAATGTTTGGTAGAATTCTCCAGAGAAGCCCTCTCATCCTGGACTTTTGTTTGTGGGAGATTTTTGATTACTGTTTCAATCTCTTTACTTGTGATTGGTCTCTTCAGACTCTTTATTTCATCTTGTTTTAGTTTTGTGAGGTTGTATGAGTCTAAGAATTTATCCATTTCTTCTAGATTGTCGAATTTGTTGGCATATAGTTTTTCATGGTGTTCTCTTATAATGCTTTGTATTTCTGTGGTATCCATTGTGAGTTCTCCTCTTTCATTTCTAATTTTATTATTTGAAACTTCTCTCTTTTTTTCTTACTGTGTCTGGGTAAGGGTTTGTCAATTTTGTTTATCTTCTCAAAGAACCAGCTCTTTGTTTCATTGATGCTTGCTACTGTTTTATGGTTTCAATTTCATTTATTTCTGTTCTAATTTTTATTATTCCCCTCCTTCTGCCGACTTTGGGCTTTGTTCTTCTTTTACTAGTTCTGTTAGGTATAGATTAAGATTATGTATTTGAGATTTCTCTTGTTTTTAAAGGTTGACCTGTATTGCTATGAATTTCCCTCTTAGGATCACTTTTGTTACATCCCATATGAGTTGGTATAATGTGTTTTCATTTTCATTTGTCTCCATATATTTTTTGATTTCTCTTTTAATTTCTTCAATGATCCATTGGTTGTTCAGTAGCATGTTGTTTAATCTCCATACATTTCTCACTTTCCCAGCTTTTTTCTTGTAGTTGATTTCTAGTTTCATAGCATTATGGTTGGAAATGATACCTGATATGATTTCAATCTTCTTACATTTATTGAAGCTTGCCTTTTTTCCCAACATATGGTCTATCTTTGAGAAGGTTCCGTGTGTACTTGAGAAAAATGTGTATTCTGCTGTTTTTGGATGGAATGTTTAATATATACATATATTAAATCCATCTGGTCTGTTTCTTTTAATTCCACTGTTTCCTTGTTGACCTTCTGTCTGGATGACCTATCCATTAAAGTAAGTGTTGTGTTCAGGACCCCTACTATTATTGTGTTGATAATTTCTCCTTTTAGGTCTGTTAATAGTTACTTTAGGTACTTTGGTGCTCCTGTGTTAGGTCCATATGTATTTATAAGTGTTATGTCCTCTTAGTGGAGTGTCCCTTTTATTATTTAAACTTCCCCTTTTTGTGTCTCATTGCCTTTTTTATCTTCAAGTCTACTTTGTCTGATATAGGTATGGTAACATCTGCTTTCTTTTGTTTGCCGTTAGGTTGGAGTGTCATCTTCCAACCCTTCACTCTGGGCCTTGTTTGTCTTTAGAGCTGAGATGTGTTTCCTGGAGGCAGCATATCATTGGGTCTTGTTTTTTAATCCATCCACTCTGTGTCTTTTTATTGGAGAATGCAATCCATTTACTTTTAGAGTGATTATTGATATATGAGGACTTAATACTGCCATTTTGTCTCTTGTTTTCTAGTTTTTCTGTATTTCCTTTGTTTCTCTTCCCTTGTATTTCTGACTGCCAGTTCAGTTTGGTGTTTGTCTATAATAGTTTTCTCAATTTTCTTTTTATTTATGATTTGTGTCTCTGTTCTGATTTTTTGTTTAGTGGTTACCTTGAGGTTTGTATAAAAGATCTTATTGATGAGATAGTCCATTTTCTGATGGCCTATTATTTCCTTAGTTTAAGCAGATTGCATCCCTTTCCTCTTCCCTGTGTTACTGTCACCACTTATTCCATTTTGTGTTATGAGATTGTGATTAAACTGAAGTGATTATGGTTATTTTTGATGCTTTCCTTCCCTTTATCTTTTTTTTTAATTTGCCCTAAGCTAACATCTGTTGCCAATCTTCCTTTTTTTTCCCTCTCCAATGCCCCAGTACATAGTTGTATATCCTAGTTGTAAGTACTTCTAGTTCTTCTGTGTGGGATCCCGGCACAGCATGGCTTGATGAGTGGTATATAGATCCGCACCCAGGATCCGATCTGGGGAACCCTGGGCCACCAAGGTGGAGCGCACAAACTTAACCACTACACCACTGGGCCAGCCCCTACGTATCTATCTTCAATGTTATAATTGTTTGCTAACCTGTTCTGAGAGAGAGCTCCAATTTTCTGATTTTGTCTGTGTTTTTATCTCCTTGCTCAAGGCTTTGTAACCCCTTTCTTTTTTTTTGTTTTCAGGTATGAGGCCCTTCTTGAGCATTTCTTGTTGGGGGGCTGGGGGGTGTCTTGTAGCAATGAACTCCCTCAGCTTTTGTTTATCTGGGAAAGTTTTTATTTCTCTGTCATATCTGAAGGATAGTTTCATTGGATATTCTTGGCTGAAAGATGTTGTCTTTCAGAATTTTGAATGTATTATTCCATTCTCTCCTAGCCTGTAAGGTTTCTGCTGAGAAATCTGCTGAAAGCCTGATAGACATTCCTTTGTAGGCTATTTTCTTCTGCCTTGCTGCCTTTAATATTTTTTCTTTGTCATTGATTTTTGCCAGTTGTACTAGTATATGCCTTGGAGAAGGTCTTTTTACATCGATGTAATTAGGAGTTCTATTAGCTTCATTTACGTGTAATTCTAGCTCCTTCCCCAGGTTTGGGAAGTTCTCAGCTGTTATTTCTTTGAACAAGCTCTCTGCTCCTTTTTCCCTCCCTTCTCTCTCTGGATTACCTATAATCCTTATGTTGCATTTCCTAATTGAGTTGAATATTTGTCAGAGAATTTCTTCATTTCTTTTTAGTCTTAGTTCTTTTTCTTCCTCCTCTGCATTTCTATATTTCTGTCCTCTAAGTAACTGTTTCTGTCCTCCATAATAACAGCTCTGTTATTCAGGGAGTCCAGGTTTTTCTTTATCTCATTCATTGTGTTTTTCATATGCAACATTTCTAATTGTTTTTTTTTAAATAGTTTCAATCTCTTTTGTGAAGAATTCCCTCTTTTCATTAATTTTATTCCTGAGATAATTAAACTGTCTGTTTTCTTGTAATTCATTAAGTTTCTTTAAATAACTGTTTTGAATTCTCTGTCATTTCGATTGTAAATTTCTGTGACTTCAGGATTGATTTCTGGGTACTTATCATTTTCCTTCTGGTCTGGAGTGTTAATATACCTCTTCATGCTGTTTGATGGGTTGGACTTTTTCCATCGCCTAGTGGTAGTATCTGGTCACAGATTCCACCTCCCATGACAGGGAGGGGCTGGAGCTGTGTTTTCTAAGACCTCTTCGACCCTGGCAGATGTGTGCCTGTCCTTTGGAAGCTGTGCTGATAGAGCCTATCTGTGTTTGTCTGTTGGCTGCAGCCGCTTTACCCACATATGCTCAGGCACTCTGGTAGGGATCCCCTGCTCTGGCTGACCAGCTGAGCTGGTGTGTGAGGCAGGAGGGGCAGTGGGTGCATTCTTTCACGTGCATGATCCCACACACCTCTGCTTTGCACTCACTGTCTGCCCACCTGGGCTGCTCAGCTATTGCATAGACACCTTGGTGTTGAGCATTCCCACAGCTGGGAGGCAACCCTAGAGCCCAAGCATTCCCATGGAGGCCTGCCTTTTCCCCCTTCTCCTCTCAGTGTTGCATGCTGGCCACCATGCAAGGTCCCAGGCTCTGGATCGCTGCCTTCCAGGAGGGAGAGGGAATCCCCTTACCTCCTTCCACTGCCTCCTGGGGGGGTCCAGCATCCCCACCTTCAGACTTATGGCTATGTGGATCTCTCAGATGTCTATTGTGTTGTATGAATGTGTTCTGTTCATTTATGAATGTCCTTTTCATTGTTTCTTATGGAGGAGAGACTAAGGGAAGAGCTCACTCTGCCGTGATGCTGATATCACCTAGATTACTTTTTTTAATCATTGAAAACTCCAAGACTCGATATGAGCTTGCTTCTGTAACCTCACTGGGGGACCTGTACCACCTTTAATTTGATCATGAGAGATACTTAATTGGAAATTCCATAAATTTCTCAGTATTTGGGTCAAGGGAAATCAGACAACAGTTATTTCTAAATGAGACTACTTCTTCTTTTACCTAGCAAAAGCAGCTTGATAGAATTCTGATAAACTATGTTCTTACTGGGGTTGAAGATTATTATTACATTGGTATTTTGTTTTAATAACTCCAATTGTGTGTACTAAATTCCTTATCCTGGCATAAGTCATATTAATAAAGTAATGTTATTTGGATAGAAATTTCCTGTTGATTAATTAACAGTTATAAAGAGATACTACTTATAAAATTGTTAGCCATGTCTTACTCTTGATACAAAATGTTATCAGATGGTATGTTATTACTATTTTTCCTCTGAAAAGTGATTGCTATGATTTTTAAATATTTGTATTTATATATATTTTTTGTTATTGTTGTTTTGTTTTGCTTTGTTTTTTAGATTGTATGTACCTTGAGGGAATTGAATAAGTACAGGCAATATCTTACCAGTTTAAAATTAGACTTTGAAAGAAACTATATAAGAGAACAAGTAAGTTACATATTTAAATTTGGTTTCTTTACACAGGGTTTGGAAGAAAGCTTTGTTTGTCTGCAAAGTATTCTCTTATAATATTTTTACCTTTAATTTTGACAAGCTAAATAATTTTTCCAAATGAAAATTAGAGCAGGAGTAAATAATATTTTGTGGTTGCTATAATGGCCAAGAAAGGGAAAGGGACCAGGTCATCTATTAATATGCCAGTGGTAGCTGATCTAATTTAGTAATTAAATTGCTACTCAAGTGTGTCCCTTCTACCTCAGCTGGGGCCAACAGGAAGAGTCTATTGTGGCAGCAAGATTCTTAAGCTGCAACCCTAAACAGCTTGAGTAATGGGAGAGGAACAATATGAATAGTTATAGTGTCCTAGAGGTAACTCAAAGAACATTTCACTGAGTGTTTGTACCTACACACATGCAGCTGTGTTCATCCAGTGAGAAGTGTTGTTTTAAAAGGGGAAGTGGAATGATTTGATGTAGAATGAGTGGGTACAGACAGTGACTTCCTTTCAGTTTTTGATTGAAAGGTTGTGTGAGAGTGTGTGTGTGTGTATGTGTGTGTATGCATACGTGTGTGAATGAATTCAAGTTTTAAGGTCAAGAGAATTGGATAAACATGAGAAAGGTGTGTGTATGTGTACTTTTACAAAGTTATGTTCTAATGTTAAGAGAGTTGTATAGAAATGAGAATGACTTCCCCATACTTGTGTTCTGTATTTTCCTCTGTTTCTCCCTTTGTGCCTAGAGTTTTTCCTTTACTTCTTCCATATTTTCATTTAATTTCTTCAGAATGGATAGAAAAATAAGATCAATATTTATTTTCAGAGAAAAATCTTTACTTTGGTTCCAGTGTCCGTGTCTGTGATTGATTCAAAACAGATGTAAATGCAGTTAAACAGAATTATCTATTTAAAAAGTATAGGAATTTTACTAAACACTAAACATAAACAGGTATGTCAAAGGACAGTTTTATTTCTAGGAAATTTAAAAAAATATTATATATATATACACACACATATATACATATGTATGATAAATGCGAAATTTTTTTTAATAGAAAGTGCTTGCGAAGCAAGTAAATAAACTACAGGAAAATAATCAAATACCTCGACGTTCTGATGTTGCACAGTTCCAAAATTGGTTGTTACAAGATGGCACCCAACCTATTAAGGACCAGGAACGACTAATAAGGCACAGGTGAGATTGAAGTTAATGCATATTTTATGTATATATTGTAGACTCAAGTAAGATGGAAAATACCAGAAAGTATTTTTTAAAAGTACTAGACACTATTTAACTCCAATATTGCCCTCAGTATGGAGAGGAAGGGAGAACAGGAGATACAGGCATTAGGAACTTGGGTGCCTAGACTGTGAAGAGGAATTTCTACCAGAGAGCACAGGGTTGCTGGGAGTCCAAGAAGTGATCCAAACTGATAACTGAAGGACAAACCAGATCCAGCATCCTTCCTATAGTAGAGGATAGAGGGAAATTATCTTACCACATGCCTGTAACAACAGCTTTTTATAATTCATCTTTAATGGCTGACAGCATTCAGTTTGAGGAAGTTAGTGCAAAGTCAAAAAAGGAGGTTTGATATAACTTTATCTAATGCCAATATAAATATGCAGTGTTTCTAAAAAAATTCTATAAGCCCTTCAGATATTATCTACTCAGATTCAATCATTACCATTCCATGGTAAAGCCCATTTCTTAGGAAGTGGAGGGATATTATAGTTCTTTTTCCTCCCCCTTCATTAAGGTGAGGGCCTGGGCTGCATCACCTGAGTTTTATATCCCATGGTTTCATTTCATGGTAGTTCCATAATGCATATGATGCACTAGAGACCCAGACTATAGATGGAAGATTTGTTCATGGCCTTGTAAGTTACAAGGGACTCAGTACACATATTTTTCATAAGAGATTCAACTCTGTTTTTTTCCAGATTTGAAGTCAATCTTTCAGTTATTTTAGGCTTCTTTGCAATTTCATATTCCTAAACCTACTGAGTTATGAATACTTCCTGTGCAAAATGTTTTAAATCAGTCTGCTCTATGTTTTACAATTGTCTTGGCCATAAAAACAGGTGCTTATAAAGTAGGGAGTCCTGTATAATGAAGAAAATGTAGTGAGTTGGTGGGTCAGGGTTGTTTAAAGGTCCATGAACAAAGCTGATAGAAAAACTGTAAAATTCTTGTAGTTCAAGAAATAAAAAGCAAACAAGGAGGTGGTTTGGGAATGTCAAAGCAGATGATGCCATCATAAGGGAAACACCCAAATCGGCTTCACTTATATTTGCACTTTTCCTTAGGTATTTGGATATGATAAGTAAGGAATTAGAACAACTTGAGCACGCAGCAGAAGAGCAGCACCTCGTCCGCATGGACAGAGAAGAAAGACGACAGCGGGAACAGACAAGGAGAAAACTGATTCTGCGTCGAAAAATTGAAGAGGTGAGAGAGAACAAACAGAGAGAAAAATTGCGTAGAGTTGCTTCATTTGTAAATAATTTTAGCAGTCCATCATGCTTCTTGACATCATTGCAGGTCAGATAATTTACCCATACTAATCTCTCTTCACAGCTACAATACAAAAGTTGTTACATAAAATAATGAGACTGATACCACCCACTATGTGTATGAGCCAATATCTGCTCTTACAGAGATGATTGTGAAAGTTACTAGACACGTCCTCAGTTTGGGGAGGAAAACCTGTTAAATTTAGCTTTAGTAAAAAATAATCATGCCTGCGTTCCTAATAGGAGTGCGGTAAGAAAGCCCATTCTAAAGCCAACCTATGACTTCCCTTAGCTTGACCTGATTTCTTTAGGCCCTTGACTTGTTCTAATTTGTTTGTTGGTGGTGGACAAACTACAAAGGTTTATTGTGAAGCCATACTGAGTACATTAACATTGTGCTCTTTAGGAATGGAAGACCAAAGAGATGTTACTTCTGACCAAGATTGGAGAAGATGTCAGAAGAGAAGCTAGGATAGAGGAGCAACGGCGTAGAAGCAGAGAAGAGAGCGACAGGAAGGTGGGGTGAGCTTTACCCTCTAACTGGGGCTGGTGGAGATGAAGCTTTTGCTAATTTTGATTTTTGAAAGTACACTTTGTGAGGTGATGACAGACTAGTTACCCCAAATGGTATGCATTACGTAAAACTGAAAGTTAGGAAAATTTTTACTCTATTTTGCCCATATTATATCCTGACTATAATATAAAAAGTGCTGTCCTATTTGATATAACTACTTTTGACTTTATCTCACACTGTAAACTACTTGTAATTCCTATACAAAAATGACAACTCATTAAATTTTTCTTAGAATCAGATTTCTTGGAAAAAGTTCTGTTTTTCCCCACCAGTTAACTTTTTAGACTAATTGTTTTTAATTTTTAATAATATATATTTTATGATTTAGAATATAAATCAGTATAAAGAGAGAGAAATAATTAGTAATCTCAGCACCACCCTATTAACTTATTGGTACACACAAATACATACACACATTTGCATAATATTTCTATAAATATTTATTATTCCAATAAAGAAATAAATTCATGTTTTTATACCTTACAGGCTGTTTTCTAGATTGCTTTCTCATGTAATAAAATAGCATTGACAACTTCCATGTCAATAAATGTTGGTCTAAAATTCTAAATAATCAAATCAGGTAGTGTATTGTTGACAAACTTAGATGTAAGTGTAAGAGTTACATAATTTGGTTAAATTGATTTATACTGCCATCTAGCAATTTTTTAAATATTGGAAATTGAAATATGTATGATAATATTTTATTCTACTTTTGTTTACATGTACCTTTTAGTATCAATAGGGATTCACTGTTCATATGGCAAGCTCAGTCCAATTTACTGTAATTATTGTTTTCTAATATTTAATTTTCACTTTTTTCAGTGGGAGTTCTCTACAAGTTGGCCTTTTTGTCTTTCAGACATCTCTGAAAGTATCTTTGTTTTTGGAGAGCAACACGATGCCCCAATTTTCCTCTTACTTTTTGCCTGATATCAATTATTATTCAATGAGCCCTGGCCAATCTTAATGGCAACAGGTGCAGTGGGTCAAATTCTGGCACTGGGAGTGCCCATTAGACACGAGCACTGACAATAGGCACTGCAGGCTGCTTGAGCCATGTTAATGGCAGAGATGTTTGGATTGTTGATATTTCCAATGGAGTTTTTCTAAATTGTCTTTTTTGAGTCATGTTTTAGTATGAGAGGTTTTTAATTCATTTGTGTGTGTTTCTTAATATTTTTATCTTTCCCTTCAGATTTGACATTATATATATTTTTACTTCAAATTATGTGCTTAAATTACAGTTATAAAAATCTTTAAAAGATTTTGCCTTTGCATCTTTGTTAAAAGTCAATTGTATCAGTCTATTTTTGGACTCTTTTCTGCTCTTTGACCTATTTGTCTATTGTAATGTCTTGATTATTGTACTTTTAATAATTCTTTATTTTTTTATTGAGGCAAAATTTGTATATAACATCATAAAAGTTTCAAGTGTACAATATTATTACTTAAAATCCATATACACTACAAAGTGATCACCACCAAAAGTCTAGCGAGCATCCATCATACACCATTGCACCATGCAATTGACCTCCTTCACCCATTTTCCCCTCCCCTCAACCAAGTTCTTCCCCTCTGGGAACTACCAATCTGTTCTCTGTTTCTGAGTTTGTTTTTGTTTTGTTTGTTCATTGTTTTGGTTTTTTAGATTCCACATATGAGTGAAAACATTTGATATTTGTCTTTCTCCATCTGACTTATTTCACTTAGAATATTACCCGTAGAATAATATCCTCATGCATCTTGTCACAGATGGCGAGATTTCATTCTGTTTTTACAACTGAGTAGTATTTCATTGAATATGTATACCAAAATCCTTATCCATTCATCCATCAGTGGGCACTTAGGTTGTTTCCATGTCTTGGCTATTGTAAATAATGCTACAACGAACATAGGGGTGAATATATCTTTTTGAATTAGTGTTTTGTGTTCAAATATATACCCAGAAGTAGAATAGCTGGATGATATGGTAGTTCTATTCTTAATTTTTTGAGGCATCTCCATACTGTTTTCTATAGTGGCTGTTCCAATTTACAGTCCAACAAACAGTGTATGAGGGTTCCCTTTTCTCTACATCCTCACTAATATTTGTTATTTCTTGTCCTTTTGATAATAGCTGTTCTAACAGTTATGAGGTGATATCTCGTGGTTTTGATTTGCATTTCCCTAATAATTAGTGATCTTAAACATCTTTTCATATGCCTGTTGGCCATCTGTAGGTCTTGTTTGGAAAAATGTCCATTTAAATCCAATTCCCATTTTTTAATTGGGTTATGTGTTTATTTGGTGTTGAATTGTGTAAGTTCTTTATATATTTTGGATATTAACTCCTTGTCATATGTATGATCTGCAAATATTTTTTCCCATTCAGTAGGTTGCCTCTTCCTTTTGTTGATGGTTTCCTTTGCTGTGCATAAGCTTCTTAGTTGATGTAATCCCATTTGTTTATTTTTGCTTTTGTTTCCCTTGCCTTGGGAGTCAGATCCACAAAGTCATCACTAACACTGATATTAAGGAGCTTACCATCTCTGTTTTTTTCTAGGAATTTTATGGTTTCTGGTCTTTAATCCATTTTGAGTTAATTTTTGTGTATGGTGTAAGATAACGGTCCAGTTTCATTCTTTTGCTTGTAGCTGTCCAGTCTTCCTGACACCGTTTATTGAAGAGACTTTCCTTTCTCTATTGTATGTTCTTGGCTTCTTTGTCATAAATTAATTGTCCGTATACGTGTAAGTTCAGTTCTGGGCTCTCAATTCTCTTCCATTGATCTGTGTGTCTGGTTTTGTTTTTGTTTTTGCTTTTTGCTGAGGAGTATTTGCCCTGAGCTGATAGCCGTACCAATCGTCTTCCGTTTTTTAGTATGGGGCTGCCAGCACAGCATGGCTGCTAACAGAGCAGTGTAGGTCCTCACCTGGGAACCAAACCCAGGCCACTAAAGCAGAGCATACTGAAGTTAACTGCTAGGCCACCAGTGTTGGCTCCCACGTGTCTGTTTTTATGGCAATACTATACTGTTTTGATTAATGTAGCTTTGTAGTATCATTTGAAATCAGGGAGTGTTACACCTCCAGCTTTGTTCTTCTTTCTCAAGATTGCTTTGGCTGTCATAAAAAAAACAAAACAAAACAAAAAAATTGCTTTGGCTATTCAGGCTCTTTTGTGATTCCATACAAATTTTAGAATTATTTGTTCTAGTTCTGTGAAAAATGCCAATGGAATTTTGATGGGGATTGCCTTGAATCTGTACATTGCTTTTGATAGTATGGACATTTTAACAATATTAATTCTTCCAGTCTGTGAACATGGAATATCTTTCCATTTATTTGTGTCTTCAATTTCTATCATCAGTGTCTTACAGCTTTCAGTGTACAGGTCTTTTACCTCCTTGGTTAAATTTATTCCTAGATAGTTTATTCTTTTTGATGCAATTGTAAATTGTTTTCTTAATTTCTCTTTCTGATAGTTTGTTGTTAGTGTATAGAAATGCCATAAATTTCTGTATATTGATTTTGTGTCCTGATACTTTACTGAGTTCATTTATTAGTTCTAGTAGTTTTTTGGTGAAGTCTTGGGTTTCTATGTATAGTTTCATGTCATTTGCAAATAGTGACAGTTTTACTTCTTCCTTTCTGATTTGGATGACTTTTATTTCATTTTCTTACCTCCTTGCTCTTGCTAAGACTTCCACTACTATGTTGAAGAAAAGAGGTGAGAGTAGGCATCCTTGTCTTGTTCCTGATCTTAGCTAAAAAGCTTTCAACTTTTCACCATTGAGTATGATGTTACCTGTGGGTTTGTCATATATAGCCTTTATTATCCACTTTGTTCAGTGTTTTTATCATAATTGGATGCTTGCGTCTTCTCTGATCACAATGGTATGAAACTAAAATTAATTAGAAGAAGAATACTAGAAAAAACTACAAAAATGTGGAGATTAAACAACATGCTACTGAACAACCTATGGGTCATTGAAGAACTCAAAGAAGAAATCGGAACATACCTGGAGACAAATGAAAATAGAAATATGACATACCAAAATCTTTGGGATGCAGCAAAAGCAGTTCTAAGAGGGAAGTTCTAAATGGAGTTTGTTTTTTTGAGCTCCCTCCCAATTGTGGGTTACCACGTTAGGTGTGGGGTCTTTGGCGAAAGCATGTCTCTGCCTCTCCTACCTGTCTCACTGTGGCCCTTTTATTCGTTGTTGCAGACCAGGTGTTCAGTTAATTCTCAGATTTTTCTCAGAGGGATTTATTCCATATGTAGCTGTATATTTGTTGTGTCCGTGGGAGAAGATGAGTTCAGAATCTTCCTACACCACCATCTTGAACCTATCCTAATAATTTCTTAAGTCAGTAGTGCTGGGCTTCCAACTTTGTTCTTCTATTTTGAAGTTGTTTTGGCTAATCGAAGCCCTTTACGTTTTCATGTATATCTTAGAATCAGCTCATCAATTTTTCCAAGAAATCTTGCTGAGATTTTGATTGGAATTGTTTTGACTCTATAGGTCAGTTTGGGCACAATTGATCTCTTGATAATACAGTCATACATTGCTTAATTATGGGGTGCTGAGAAATGTGTCCTTAGGCGTTTCATCATTGGGTGAACTTCATAGAGTGTACTTACACAAACCTAGATGGTATAGCCTACTACATACGTAGGCTGTATGGTATTAATCTTATGGGACCACTGTTGTCTATGCCATCTGTCATTGACTGAAACATCGTTATGTGGTACCTGACTGTACTGAGTTTTCCAACTCATGAATCAAATATATCGCTTCCTTTATTTAGGTTTCTTTAATTTTTCTTATCAATGTTATGTACTTTTGCAGTATACAGGTATTACGCATCTCTTGATAGAGTCATACCTGGGCATTTCATAGGTTTTATGCTATTATAATTTGTATTTTTTATTTCAAATTTTGATTATATGATGTTAGTATATAGAAAAGCAGTTTTTTATATTCATCTTGTACCTTGCATTGTTAAAATCGCTTATTAGTTCTAGTATTGCTTTTCTAGATGCCAATTGATACTCTACATAAGTGATCATGTTGTCTGTATAAAAGTAGTCTGAATAAGGGTAGTTTTATTTCTTTCCTTCAAATGTGGATGCCTTTTTATTTCTTTTCCTTTTTTACTTGTCTGATTTCATTGACTGGAACCTTCAGTATAATGTAGAACAGAAGCAGTGATGGAATACGTTATTATCAAATATTTCTTTTATACCCTCTCTCCTCACTACAGACGTATTAGGCTGTTTGATGTTGTCACACATCTCTCTGATACTCTTTTCATTTTGCAATTTTTTTCTCTAAGTTTTTCCTTTTTAAATGGTTTCTGTTCCTGAATAGAGATTCATTAATCTCTTCTTCTGCAGTGTCTACTATGCTATTAATGCATCCATTGTATTGCTCATCTCACACATTAAAAAAAAACTGATTTTGGTCCTTTTTATATCTTCTATGTCTCTTCTTTACTGTGTAAATGTATGGAATGCAGTTATGTTATCTGTTTTAATGTTCATATCTGGAATTTTAACATTTGTGTCACTTAACGATCAATTTTCTTAATTTACTCATTTTATGTGTCATATTTCCCTGCTTCTTTATATGCTTGGTATCCTTTGATTGGATGCCAGATAATGTGAATTTTACTTTTTGGATACTGGATATTTTCGTATTCTTATAAAGATTCTCTGGCTTTTTTTCTTAGATATACATAATTTATTTGGAAATAGTTCAATTGTTATGTCTTGCTTTTCAAGATTTATTAGACAGGGCCAGAGCCATGCTTAATCTGGGAGTAGTTATTCTCCACTACTGAGGCAAGACTTATTTTTGTACTCTACCCAATGCCGTGTGACTTAGGAAATTTTTCCAGAGTGGCTGGTGAGAATAAGCGTGATGGGTAGGTGCCAAGCACTGTTCTTGCTATTCCTTCAGAATGGTCCTTTCTGTGTGCTTGGGTGGTTTCCTCACACACATGTACTGATCCATTCTCTTGGTGAATACTCTAAGGAGCCCTCTGAGGATGTCTGTGGTTCTTTTTCTGTGCAGTTGTCTCCACTGCACATCCAGGGAAATATTAGCCCAGAGATTCAAAAAGGGATGTCACATTTCAGGTACTGCCTTATGTTTCCTTATGGTAGGCCTGAATGACTTTTGGTTAAATCATTCAGGAATCCTCCAACTGAAGATGATTTAGAAATTGCCTATACTTACCAAGATAGCTATGGATTAAAAGACCCTATCTGATCTGAAACTAGACTAGTTCCCTGAAGGTGTGCGGTGAGGTAAATTTCATCTGTGTTAAATATATTCTTCATGTTTTATCACAGATGGAAATTTACCCCTTACTACCCTCCCAAATTTGTACTCAGCATAACCCTGCAAGTCACAAAACAGGAATGACTATTCATTTTCAATATAGTCATGCGTCGCTTAACAAGAGGGATACATTCTGAGAAACGTATTGTTGGCGATTTTGTTGTTGTGCGAATATCATAGAGTGTACCTACACAAACCTAGATGGTATAGCCTACTACACACCTAGGCTATATGGCACTAATCTTAGGGACCACCACTGTATATACGGTCTGTTGTTGACTGAAATGTCATCATGCAGCACATGACTCTATGCTGTCACATTTTAAATATCTGTTTTGCATTTCTAATAGCAAGTTGGTATTAACCAATATATTTTCTTTAATTCTAGAAACAAGCCCTTCTTGAGAAAAAAATGGCTTATCACTTACAGAAAATGCAAGAAAATGGCTTTAAAAGAGATGAGAGGAGAAAAAATACATTTGATTACAGAGGACAAGATGGAACATATTGTGAACGTGAGAACATTCAAAGATGATGTAGCTATGTAGAAAGTACTTATCGATGTATTTATGCAAAAATCTTTTTGTAAAACTCTGTTTACACTTGCTATCTGCTTTATACCCGGCACAGTTCTAAGCATTTCCCTATTAAAATTCAAGTTGACAAGTAGACGTATATGTAAAAATTAAGACAAACTTATCTTACCAAGTGGTTCGGTAGACAAGCTTACTTATACTGCAGTTCTAACCAACTTCCCTATACTTAAAATGATGTATTTTTTGGCACTAAAACTTTAAAAACTTGTGTGTAAGATAATTGTTATTACAGATCAACTTGATGTTCTACTACGTTGCCAGCCAGAAAGAATAGACAGTACCAGGAAAACATAAAGGGATGAAGGAAGGGAGGAAGGAAATAAAGGAAGAAAGGAAGGAGCAAAAGAAGGAAATGAAGAAAGTATAAAGGAGGAACTTCAAGTCATGACTTTGCTATGCTCAATCTCTACCAGCTTCCTTTTATTTATAACATAAGACTATAGTAGAATTTATTAAATTAATGAATGACATTAGTTAAAATTTCATGGCAGAATGCAAAAAAGGAGAATTGTGTTAATTAGTTGTGGTACTGTAGTATCAGGAAAGAGCATGATCCTTTTCCACGCAGTTATCATCGTAGCATCCCGTTAGTCCCATCTCCATCCCATCAAGCCCATTTCTAGGTGAGAACCTCCCTGTGTCACTCTGGCAGATTGCTAACTAGTCTCCATAGGCTCTTATTTTTACCTACCTCAAAATCCATTTTTTTACACTGCTATGTAATTACATTTAAAACTCTGTTCTCCTGGTTTCTTCTCCTGGCCCCAAAACTTAAAGATCCCCAGTACCTCTTAACTGAAGCTCAGACTTCTTAGGCAACTATTCATCACCACCTAGAGTCCAACCCAAACCTGACTTTTTAACTTTATTTCACACTACCTCCTGGAAGAAAGAAGCTGTGGTCTAGGGGTGACGGGCATAGGCTCTGGGGCAAAACTGCTGCAGTCCACATCCTGCTTTACCCTTGTCTCGGCATGCACTTAGCTCGGACAAAGCACTTAACCTCTTTGAGCCACACTTCCATCATATGAAAACAAAGAGAATACTCCTAAGTAATTCCCATAAAGAGCCCAAAAGTTCTAGCTCATAGTAAGCAATTTATTTCATCGTCCGATCAAATGAGACTACTGACCCTTCCTAAAACACAAATTACCTTTTGTTCTTCTTTGCCTCTTTATCCAATTTCCTCAGCCTGGATGACGTGCTCACTGTCCCTCTATCCAAATCCTACAATTCTTTAAGCTCCACTGTAAATGACACTCTGTAATGTCTTTTTTAATAACTCTGATTTGAAGATCCCTCTTCTTTGAGTCCCTGTAGTGCTTGTATCATTCTTAATACACTTATTACGTACTTCACACTGTCTTACTCACCCATAATGTTGTAACTCTCACCTTGGTGTCCCACAGAGCATCTAGTACTGTACATATGCGTGTGGGTACACACACACAGGCACACATACACTAAATATATGTTTGCTGAATGGACTAATTCGATCTATTCAATTCATTAAGATAATGAGAGCAATCTCATGCTTCAGAAAAGAAATCACTTTAGTAACTACATGCATCCCTATATTTCCAGCTGTTAACCTTCTCATTGAATAAGAAATAAATTTCAAGTAGACATTTTATTTTATTTATTATTATTTTTTTTTGGTGAGGAAGACTAGCCCTGAGCTAACATCTGTGCCAGTCTTACTCTATTTTTTGTATGCCTCCACTGCGTAACTGTTGAGTGGAGTAGGTCTGTGCCTGGGATTCAAACCCACAAAACCCGGGCCGCCAAAGCAGAGCACCCAGAACTTTAACCACTCGGCAATGGGGCCAGCCCCCAAGTAGACATTTTAAACATGTTTTTCCTCCGATCCCCTCTTTTGAAGAAGTAAGATATAAGTGAATTTAATTTATATTATCAAAATGACAGAAGAATATCTATTTCATAATTGAAATTGAATTATACCTCTATAGTAATGTTGTCATCTTCCACCAAGTAGACAGCGTCCAGAGGGAGAGAGAGCATGAGAGATGAAGGGAATATTAGGTGAATCTGCTCCAGTGGGAGACTATCCTGAGTAATTCTTTCATCACCATTATTAAAAATAAATGTTTTCTGGGGCCAACCCAGTGGCATAGTGGCTAAGTTCGCACACTTGGCTTCAGTGGCCTGGGGTTCGCCAGTTCAGATCCTGGGTGCAGACCTATACACTGCGGCTCATCAAGCCATGCTGTGGTGGCATCCCACATCGAGGAACTAGAAAGACCTACGACTGGCATATACAGCTATGTACTGGGGATCTGGGGAAAGGAAAAAAAAGGAAGATTGGCAACAAATCTTAGCTCAGGGCCAATCTTCCTCACAAAAAAAGGATACCTTAAAAAAAGTGTTTTCTTATATTTCTTTTAGCTTCTTCTCCAAAGAAGAAAAAGAAGTTTTCTGAAGATGTAAAGTTAGTTTACTCTGTTAGTGATCAGAAAGCAAATAAAGGAGGATACGGTAATTGAATATTGTCATAAGAAATACTAAATAGTAATTTGGGGAAAGACTGAGTTTGGAAGGCTTTTTTTGCTTAAATGCAGATAAATCCCCTGTTCTCTGTTATCAGATGACTGATTTAGAGTGATACATGTACAACAATGATACAACCTCTATTGCTTTCAGAATTTGATCTCTAGTTACTGATTTAGTGTTTTGAACTTAACAGTATATCATCATTTTAGAAAAATTAAATGAAGGGTCTATTGCTGTTAGAAGAACATTACATGAAACCTAACTAATTCCAAAATAATTTTTATAAGGTTCAAAATGACTTTAGAAAACTCTAAAGTGGGTCAGCAATTAAGTACATTAACGCCAGAGCTACTGTGAACCCTATTGAAATATCAGTTTCTTTATTGTTTATCTCACACTATGTTACTTAACCTGTTATCTGTTGGAGCTCACTAGCGTAGACCAAGAACTCAAATGACAGCAAAAGACTCCTCCAAATAATACACTATCAATAGTATAAGACTATTCAAAACCAAACAATATAAATTTCTTCCCACTATTAAATTTCCAGGGAAAAATTAAAGTGTGAAAGTGAAACCCTTTGTCCTATCAATTAAAATCCAAAGGAAAAAAGTCCAAAATCTTTCCTCCCTGAGTATGTAATTTGATTAGTTTCATCAAGACCCAGAACCCTGGGGAGAGACAGAGTTGCCTTAACCGAGGCTGTCGTCCACTCTCAGGACCACTCAGGTTGAGTTAATTCAACTCTAAGCTTTATGGGTCCCATTTTTAAAGTCCAAAGATTTTTTATAACACACCAAAGAGTTATTACAATACACACAATTATGACAACACCAGCCCCACATCTATTAAATGTAGACAATAAAAACTAAATTCTCAGTCTCTAAAGTAGTTATCTCATGCAGAGTGATTTTCTAAAACTAGTGTTTAATGCAGCCCAGCCTGGTCTTACTGTTGTCAAAAAATCTCAGTGGTGTTAGAGGAAAGGATGGTGGACAAAAAATATTGTTTTCAGCCTCACCAGGCTACCAGTCTATCTGTGACAATTGTCCAGGGATCAAACCTATAAATTTAATTAAGCACAGGTGGGAGACATATTCCATCAAAAGATGAAACTATATTGATAACATATCTGGGGGTGGGATCTGTCTATATCTACTCTCTACTCTAAGAGAGTGGCATGTGAGTCATTCTTTTTTGTCAATTTTAGGAATATACAGTAGTGACAAGTTGCTATGTATTATTAGAACTGCCCGTCTTTCCCATTCACCGTAATTAAACCTTCTTAGTTTCCATTTCATCATTGAACCCTGAGTATGAGCTTTGTACAGTGTCACAGCCTTTACACTCTTATGGGCAGTTTGCCTCACATTTTGTAGCGGGCAACTCTCCAAGCAGAGTTCAGAGCTCTGAATTCCCTATTGTCCAGCTTCTGATCTTGTGTTTCTATTATTCATTCTCAAAAAAAGATCCTGAGGCATTTATTTTGGTTTTTAAATTACCCTAAAGCAAAATGGATTTTTTTTACAATTGCATGAATTTTAACGCATGTATAGATTTGTATGACCTCTACCACAATCGCATAAGAACAGTTCCAAGATTCCAGAAATTTCCTTTTGTAGTCACAACTTCCTCCCTCCCACTAATAACAGCAGGTAACCACTAATAACAGCAGGTAACCACTAATGTGTTCTCCATCACTATAGTTCTTTTTCCTTTGGAGAATGTCTTATAAATGGAATTATATGGTATTTGACCTTTTGATAATCCAGCATAATGCCTTAAAAATTCATTCAAGTTATTGCATGTAGCAGTAATTTACTCTTTTTCATTGCTGAGTAGTATCCCATTGTATGTATGCACCAGAGTTTGTTTATGCATTCACCAGTTGAAGCAAATTTGGGTTGTTTCCAGGTTCTGGTGATTATGAATAGAAAGATTAGATGTATTCACATTCAGCTTTTTATGCGAACAAGGGATTGTTGGGTCATATGGTTAAGTGTATGTTTAAGTTTATTAAAAAATGCCCAAGTGTTTCCCAGAGTGGCTGTAACATTTTGCATTCCTATCTGTAGTGCATGAGAGATCCATTTGCTATACATCCTTGCAACCATTGGTATTATCAGTAATTTTTGTTTTAGTCATTCTGATAGATGTAGTGGTATCTCACCATGGTTTTCATTTGAATTTCCCTGATGGCTAATGATGATGAAGATCTTTTCATATGCTGTTTGCCTTTTTTAAATCCTGCTTAGTGGAGTATCTGTTGAAGACTTTTGCTCTTTTTTTGTTTTGTTTGCTAAGGCAGATTTGCTCTGAGTTAACATCTGTTGCCAATCTTCCTCTTTTTGTATGTGAGCTGTTGCCACAGCATGGCCACTGACAGATGAGTGGTGTAGGTCCACGCCCAGGAACCAAACCGGGGCTGTGGAAGCAGAGCATACCAAACTGAGCTACTAGGCCACTGGGGCTGACCCCTAGACTTTTGCTCAATTTTTAATTGGGTAGTTTTCTTACTGTTGAGTTTCATGGACTTGTCTATATATTCTGAATAGTAGTCTTTTTCAGAGATGTGATTTGCAAATCTTTTATCTTGGTCTGTGACTTGCCTTTTCATTTTCTGTTCCATTGATTTATCTATATGTTTATCCCTTTGCCAGTACTGCACTGTCTTGATTATTGTAGCTTTTTATTGTCTTAAAATCAGGTAGTATGATTCTACCAACTTTATTTTTCTTCAGAATTTTTATGGCTACCTTAATTCATTTGTCTCTTCCATATAAATTTTATAATTAGCTTGTCTACAAAAATATGCTGGGATTTTTGAATGAAGTACATTAAATCAATCTATAGATTAATTTAAGGAAAAAAGAAATCTTTACCATACACAGGGTCTTCCAATCCATAAATATGACATCTTCTCTATTAGGTTAGATGGGCCTTGCTTTCTTTCATAAGTGTTTTGTAGTTTTCAGCATAGAGATCTTGTATATGTTGTGTTATATTGATACATAAGAACTTCATTTTTTTGGAAATTTGGTTTCCAATTGTCCATGGCTGTTTTTTTTTACTTAGTGATTGTTTCACAATCAACTATGAATAAATGTTTTACCTCTTTAAGTGGATGTGGGAACTTTGCCACTATATGTGTCTCCTTATTCCCCTCCCCTTTGTTGTAATTGTCTTGTGTATTACATCTACATACGTCAAACATCCACTCAGGCAATGTAATGAGTTTTATTTTAAGTAACTTAATAGGGGAAGCATAGTCTATTATATTTACTCATATAGTTACCATTTTGGTTACCCTTTAGTTCCTGCTGTCCCAGGTTTCCTTCTGGTATCATTTTTCTTCAGTCTAAGGAATCTCCCTTAGTATCTCTTTTAGAACAGATTTTCTGGTACTGAGTTATTATAGTTTCCTTTATCTAAGGATGCCTTTATTTTACCTTTGTTCCTGAATGATACCATTTTCACTTGATAGAGACTTGTAAGTTGACAGTTTTTTCCCCCAGAACTTTAAAACTGTTGTTCCACTTCATTGTGTTCTCCATGGTTCTGATGAGATATCTGAAATATTCGAATTGCTGACCCTCTGTAAGTAATGTGACATTTTTCTCTGGTTGTTAAGATTTTGGGAGGGGGATATGTTTTAGAAATTTGATTATGATATGTCTTGGTGTGGATTTGTTTTTGTCATTTTTCTCTTCCTTTAGTGTTCACTGAGTTTCTTTAAACTTTTAAGTTTATATCTTTTGCCAAATTTCCCTTAAGCAGACCTCCTTCCCTCACAAAGGGAACTAGTACCCAAACCCGTTGATTATCATAACCATTATTTTTAAAACATATTTACTACATGAATGTGTATCTTTAAACCACATATAGACATATACATATATATATACCATTATTAAGTTATTTTAATGTAATTGATATGATACTGTATCTAGTCTTATGTGCTTTGCTTTTTACACTCAGCATTATGTTTCAAAACTTTCATCTATCTGTTACCTGGCATTTTACTTCATTTCATTACTGATCCTATCCCAATGTGCGAATATATCACAATTTATACATCAGTTTTTCTGCTGTATTTATTTCAACAATATTGCACTGAACATTCTTGTATATATATATATCTCCTGGCAATCATGGACAGGATATTATCTAGGGATTATGGGCCTAGATTTGGGATTTCTGGGTAATGTTTCCTCTTCTGAGAAATTATCTTTTCAAATCTTTTGTACATTTTCCTAGTAGGGTTGTTTTTCTTTTTTCTTATGGATTTGAAAGATTTTTTAGTCAGAGTAGACACTCATCTATTATATACACGTGTATGGCATAGCAAATATCTTCTTCCAATTTGTGATTTGTTTCTATTCTCTCTTTTTATCTTTTGATGTACAGAAGTTCTTAATTCAAGGTAATACAATTTTACATTTTTTTCTTCATGGTTTATACATTTTGTTACTTTTTATTTGAGGTCCATTCATATGAGTTCTCTTCGATGTGGCAAAGACATTAATCTTTTGTCTTATTTGTGGAAAATATTTCCACAGCTTTGTTAATGACTTTTATAGGTTTTCTCAAACATAAAAAAAACCCTGCAGAATCCTTTGTGCCTATCCTTCAACTTCAACAATATCTCATGGCCAATTTTGTTTTGTCTATACCCTCAACCTCTCCCTGCTGCCATATTGTTTTAAAGCACATCCCACACATAATATGATTTCATCTATCAATATGTATTAAAAGGATTATTTTTAATGCATAACAATACCATTATCACATTGCACAAATTAATAATTCCTTAATGTAGTCAAATATTTAATCACTATTCAACTTTCCAATAATCTCAAAAATGTCACAAAAATATTTTCATGTTAGTTTGAATCTACACTGACATACGTTGCAACAGTTTATATCTTTTAAGTCTCTTTTAATCTATAGGTTCTTCTTCCATGTATCCCTCTGCCTCCTCTCCTGATTTTTTGAATTATAGTTTATTTGTTGGAGAAACAGTTGCTTGTCCTGTAGAGTTCCTAACAGACTGGGCTTTTGCTGATTGCATCTATATAGTGTAATTATGTATGTCATTTTTTTCTGCATTTCCTGTAAAGTATTAGTTAGATCTAAACACTTTTAGTTTCAATTTCTTTAGCAAGACTGATTCCTAGGTGGTGATGTGTCTTTCCATCAGGAGGTATATAATATCTTGTTGTCTTTCTCTTTGTGATGTTAGCAGTCATTTATGTTCAAGGCCTAGATCCATAAATTAATTGGGGTTGCCAAACTGGAATATTTTAATTCTATCATTCCTTCTTCATAGATTAGGTAGAATACTTCTATAAAAAGAAACTTCCCCTCAACTACACTTGGTTACGTTGTGGTACAGGATACTTAGGAAAAGCAGACTCATGCTCAACATTTTACCATCATTTATCAATTTTCGAAGTCATAAATTGTTTCAATAGCATCCTCCAACAGTGAGCAATTACTTTTGTTTTGTGTCATTATGGATTCACGGACTTCAATAAATTTGATGTGTTTCAATACATTGCTGTTATTGTGTTTATTAATGCTGAAATTATGACAGTTCTGGCCAGTGGTAACCCCTTCATGATAACTCATGAGTTCTTTGTGATGTAACCCTAGCAGTTATTGATAGTTTCCTTGCTATTTTGGAAGACACGATTATCTAAGCCTATCTTGTACACATTTCAATTGCTTCAACACCATTGAGTTTCATTGGCATCTTTGAAAAGATAAAGTTATCATGTATAGATGGACCTATTTCTGGACATTCTCTTGTTTTTTGATCTATGTGTCTGTCCCTATCTGAATACAGTATTCTCTTAATTACTGTAGCTTTATAATGTCTTGAAATTTGGAAGTTTTAATTCTTCAACATTTGTTGTTTTTCTGGGTTGACTTGATTATTCTAGGGCCTTTGCATTTCCATAGAAATTTTAGAATTAGCTTTCCAATTTCTACAACATAGTCTGCTGAGATTTTATTTGGCTTCACTTTTCATTTCTTTTTCTTGCTGGCTAGAACCTCCCAGACAGTGTTGAACAAAATGGTGATTGTGTACATCCTAAGCTTGTTCCAAAACTTAAGGGAAAGTGATTAATATAAGTTAGAATATTAGCTTTAGAAACTTGAAGGCAGCTTTTATCAGAGGAAGGACATACTGTCATATTCCTAATTTACCAAGAGGTTTTATCATGGATGGATGTTGACTTTTAGCACATTCCCTCCTGCATCTTTGAGATAATCATCTAAATTTTCTCCTGTTTTTTCTTAATTTAATGAATTATTTTGACTTATTTTGATTGTTAAACCAACTCTGCATTCTTGGGATAAACCTCACCTGATTACTATGCATTATCTTTATTATATATTGTTAGATTCGATTTATTTTATTTATAATTTATGCATCTTTTTCCATGGGGGATATTGACTGAGGTTTTCTTTTCTTGTAACATTTTGTAATGATTTTGGTATCAGAGTGATCCTGGGATCAGGATGAGTTGGGAGAGGAGTTCACTCCTCTTCAATTTTCTGGAAGAGTTTGTGTAGAATTAGTGTAATTTCTTGCTTAGATATTTAGTGTAATTCAGAAGTGAAGTCATTTGAGACTGCAGTTTTCCTTGTGGAAATGTTTTCAACTACATATTCAGTTTTCTTAATAGATATCAGTTTCTTCATGTTATCTGTTTATTTATGAAGGAGATTTGGTGGTTTGTGTTTTTCAAGGAATTTGTCCCTTGTGTATTAGATTTTAAATTTATTGCCACATATTTTTTATAATATTCCTTTATTATTATTTTTAGTATTATGTGTAGACTCTGTTGTGCTGTTATCTCTAATTTTCCTGATGCTAGAAATTTGTGTCTTCTCTTTTTCCTGATCAGTCTGTCTTATCACTTCTATTGAACTTCTCCAAGAGTTGCATATTAGTTTCATTATTTCCTCTCTTGTTTTTCTATCCATTTGATTTTCACTTGATCTTTACTGTTTACTTTCTTCTGCTTACTAAGTGTTGACAAGGATGTGGAAGAACTGAAACTCTGATGTAGTGCTGAATGGTATGTAAAATGGTACAACCACTTTGGAAAACAGTTCGCATCTCTCAAAACTTAAACATATACCTACCATATGACCTTGTCATTCCACTACTAGGAACTTAACCCAACGGAAAGTAAGAAATATGTCCACACAAAGACTTTTGCATGAAAGTTTATAAATGTTTCTTTGTAAGAGGCCAAAACGAAACAACTCAACAGGTGAGTGGATAAAAAAATTGTGACATATCCATACAGTGGAATACTTCTCAGAAATAAAAAGGAACAAATTATTAAAATATGTCACAACATTATATTGAATGAAAGAAGCCAGGCAAAAAAAGAGTACATATGCAGTTATTCCATTTACATAAAATTCTGGGAAATTCAAACTAATCTTGTGTGAGAGATGCAGAGCAGTGTTGACAGGGGTTGGGAGGAGAGAAATGGATAGATTACAAAGGTAGATGAGAAAACTTAGGGGTATTGCAAATCATATTTTGATTACAGTGATGGTTTCACAGATGTAGATATATTTTTAAATTGATAAAACCATTCAATTTAAATAAGTAGTTTATTGTACTTCAATTATAGTTCAATAAGTTGTCAAAAACAAAATAACTATAGTGTTGCTCTTTCATTTACTTTTAGAACCTGCAGCAAATGCCATTTATGGATCCCTAAGTAATTCAAAGAATGTGGTCAAAATTTCAGCTTCAAATTTTTGTCAGCCATATGTACAAGATAATGGTACTGAACAAAAGGTATGAAAGTATGTCTCAGACTTTTGTTTGGTGATTATTAATTTATCTGGATAACTTTCACTTCTGTGACTTATCTCCTCCACTAGAATGGTACTGATTGGTTAGGGACGTTAGGGTCTATTCAGGAGACCTGATTCCTTTCTCTGAAAGTGTTGAGTTACCTTTGTGCTAAATTTACTATGTAATTTAGCGGAAACTAATCCAAACAAACATTTAGCAATTATAATGATAATAATAGCTAGTATCTATTGAGCATCTACTGGTGGCCAAGCCCTGTGCTAAGCCAGAAGGAAGGGAAAATGAGGAAGCTGGGTCACACAGGATACAAAGATGAATAAGACATAATCACTCCTCTTGAGGAATCATTGTCTAGTGGGACAGACACAGAAAAATGCTATTACAATAAAATGAGAGCTTGGGATGAAAAATTTTATTTTGAGTCTAAGCAGTGTGTTCCTCAAGCATTAGATTGGATTAGAATGGGTTGGGTTATATTTACCTGAAACAAATTGAATGACTTTAAACTTTTTAAAACTAATCGTTGAATTGATTACCATGCCTTTATGCAAAATATGGAATACTAGAAGAGAAACAACTTTGTACATTGCCACATATTGAACTCAGTTTTGAACTAGTTAAATCTGAGACCTCTGTGGAAGGTATCTTAGGAGGTTGGTAATACGTATTGTCCCTGAGACAATTTTCATGTGAGAGAGAGGGTATAAAGGGGAAAAAAGTCTGCATTAATTTGGTTGATTGATAGAAGGCAAAATCTCTTTCAGAGGTACAGTTACTAATGACTATTTTTCTCTTTAACATTGTACCGTATAGAAAGATGGAGTGGTAACTAAAAAGTCAAGTCTTGATGATAGAGGTAAGAAAATGAAAAATAATCTTAATTGTTCTGTTATTTGTTAAGTACATAATTGTTATAATAATATAGTTTTTCAAGTTATTTGTTTTACCTGATTGTAGAAAACATGGTTAGTTTGGAAAATAAAGCATGGTATAAAACTGTTTGTGAACATAGATATTATAATTAGCCCCTATAGTTGAGTGGTTGATTGACGAGTATGGCTTTTGAAATCTGCAAAGTGTAGAAAAGTTAGTTTCCCTGCTGTGGCTGTTTATAGTCATAGGTAGAGCAAGTTACTTACATACTGTGGTTCAGTATGTTACAGTACAGAGAACTGTCCCCAGGAAGGTCCCCATACTCCACTGCCATCAATTTCCCACAAACAATATGTCCTATTTCCCATCTTAACCTTGAGTGGAATATACATTAGCTAAGGTTTTCTGTGCCTTGTTAGATTTCTGGAGGTCAATAAAAATACTTCCATGCACATCTTACATATACACACAAAAAATACTAGACACCCCCATCCAGTGGCCAGTGACCACCTTAAATTCAATACAAAATCAAATTCATCATCTTCCCGATCCTTCTGTTTTTACCCAGGTGTAAAACCTGAGTTATCTTTGACTCTTCTTCTTTCTCCTATTTTGCATCCCAAAGTTGCCACTTTCTTTCTAATCTACCTCCTTAATTTATCTTGCCCTCTCTTCTTTTCCATTCTCACAGCTCCTGCCCTTGTTTCCTCCATCCTTGACTATTTTAGTAACGTTCCTCCAATCTCTTTTTTCCTCTTTTTTAAGATTGGCCCTGAGCTAACATCTGTTGCCAAGCTTCCTCATTTTTTTTTTCTTTTCTTTTTTTTTTTTTGCTTGAGGAAGATTGTCATTGAGCTAACATCTGGGCCAATCTTCCTCTATTTCATTTGGGATGCCACCACTGCGTGGTTTGACAAGCTCTGCTAGGTCTGCGGCTGGGATCCAAACCTGCGAACTCTGGGCTCCCAAAGCAGAGCATGTGAACGTAACCACCATATCACTGGGCCAGCCCCTTCTTTTTCCTCTTTTCAGTCCATGATACATTTTGTGTGAAAGCAGTCTTCCTAAAACAATAGCTTTGGTTATTCCCCTGTTCAAGTCATGAGGGTTTTTTGTTGTGGAGTGAATGAAATGCACACAGTTAATTCTGGCAGTGGTCTGTGGTTAGTTACAGGGATTAATCTGGCATAATATTAAATAAGTTAGGATCAGAGATTAAGGGTCACAGACTTGTCCCTAAGGGCAATGGTGAACCACTGGAAATTTGTAGGCAGTGAACATCAGAAAAGGTCATGTTATTCTTGGAGATGCTTCCTTTAAATCCTTGATCGTGGTAACCCAGTGATTGTGGCAACTCAGCAGAGGAACACTGGATCAATCTATTCGTTAACATTCACCCTTGTTCCAGCAATATTATCTTCTCACATTTAAAAGTATCTTTCTTTCTCTAGGAGCTATGTACATCTCAGCTCGAGATTCAATTATTTCAGCTCAAACTTCGCCCACAAGAAATTTTCACAGACCTTCCCAATCTTATTTGGATCCTCCAAAAGATGAGGTATATACTATTTCTTTTGTCCCTAATGCATACAGAATGAATCGTATGATCATAATCTGTGTAAAAAAATTTCATTCATAAAGTGACCATACTGAATAGCTTTATCCCCTGAAATTAATCATACCATAATAAAATTTTAATAAGCCTAAGACAGTTTTCCTAAATATAGGCTACAACATGATAGTTCATAGTACGTCTGCCCCCTTCAGAGGGAGTATCAAATTGTGCTTCTTTGATTGGGCTTTGACTAGTACTGATGAATTGTTCAGAGGCAGCCATTGGAAAGTTACTAGCAAAGATTCAGGGTATGGCTTCTGGATGTGACATAGATTTTTTTCTCTGTGGGTTGCCAACTTGTTATCATAGGAGTCAAAAGCACATCTTTCATTCCATTAGTAGCACAGTGTTAACTGGTTCAACTGTAATAAACAGTTGACATGGTTTAAAAGAGATTTAAATAAACTGGGAATTTACTGAATTCTTTCCAAATGAATTCTACTTGATTAGAGTGGAAGTGGCATCATTTTCCATGTTCTCTAATGCATAATAATTGATAGACTACATTATGCATAACTCCTAAAATTAATGTTTACCATAATATGCTTCTCTGTAGTTGTTTTATTATAAGTAAACATTTTACAGTTCAGTGTTCTACTTTGTCAATATCCATATTAAGTATGCTAAGAGTCAGAAAAAGAAATTTAACAACTTTGACATTTAAGGTCCTCATATTGCCCAGCAGATTTCAAAGACTTTTGTATTTTACTAAAAAACAAAACAAAAAACTCCTTTAAAAACAGTGTCTAAATTTTATTATTGACCTTTTTTGGGTAATGTATGTATTATTAAATTTGCCATCCATATAGATCTCAAATGAGTATCAAATGTCCACAAGTATCTGATCTATTATAAGAAATAGCATGAGCATTTTATTATGATAAGTATTCCATCCTGTTTCCAACATGTTGTACACAGCCTACCATTGTCAGAAAATGTATTCCTGGTGGCCTGTATTCAGCTCCCTGACCTGGGGAAAAAAGAAGTTTGTTGCACTGGATTTACCTCCCTGAGCAGGTTGAGTTCTTGGACAAGTCTAGAGAGCCACATCCCTGTGTATTCAAAGAACCTGTTCTCTGCATTCCTGCTCTACTTAAACTTTTCTCCTACTGTTAGTTTTGTTAAAAAACACACCTATTCTTCTGTCCCATTGAGTTGATTAACGTCCTTACTAATTAGTGCACTCCACAGATACTTAATTTTAGGATACTAGTGAATATTATTGTACAGAAGAAAGTTAATATAACAGGCTCAAGACTGCTGCCTTTAGAAGGGCCTGCTTGACAGGTTGGCATTTTGCTAGTGTTTGAGAAGTTGCCTTTTCTAACATTCCCTAACTCATATGGACATTTCCCTAACTGAATGGGTGGTATACTCTACCTAGACTTTGCAAACAATATGATTTTTGCTAAACATCTGATTTCCTTTCGAGAGGCTGGAATTTTAGTATGCACCGAGAGAGTGTGTCTTCATGACCAGCCTTCAGTGAAAATCTTGAGTGCTGAGTTTCTAATGGATTTCCCTAGGCAGAAACCTGGCACACATGTTAATGCATTTTTTTGTTGTTGGAAAAAAGAGCATGCACCAGTGTGTCTTCTTACAGGACAGAGAGAGCATAAGGAAGACTGTGCATGGATTTTTCCAGATTCAGCCTGTATCTTTTCCCCTTACTTATCCTATAGTGTATATATCCTTTTACTGTGGTAAATCTTAAATGTGAGTACAGTTATATTCTGAGTCTTGTGAGTCTTAGCAAATCACCAAATGTGTGGGTGATCTTGTGTAACTCCTATGATACAATATGAATTTTTGAATTCTGTAAATAATAGATGTAATATAAACATCACAAAATATGTGCCTTTCTTACAAATTGACATATAAGAGAAGTTCTCAAAATCTTAAATTTCTGTATTTTGAGTATATAAATAATAGTTGATGTTCAACTGCTGGGGGAAAAAAGTCCCTTCAGAGTGTTTGTTTTGTTGTTTTAATTATATAGAAGGAGATTAATGCTGATTGGAATGAAAGACCAAACAGGAGACCAAGCTACCTCTGTGAATCAGGTAGATATCAGCAAGAGCTACTGAGTAAATCATGCAATCTGTTAATTCATTCTTTCAACTAACATTTATTGAAATTATGAATTTAATTTTATGTAATGAAATTATGAATTTTATGTAAAGCCTTTTCCAGCACCTATTGATATAATCATATGATTTTTTCTCCTTTAATTTATAAGGATTATATCAATAGATTCCATCATGTATTATCTTTCCATTTCAGAAATAAACCATGCTTGTCATAGTATACTTTTGTATATGTTTAAAATGCAAGTAAAACATACAGTCAGAAAAAAACCACAAAATAACATACAGCTAAATGAATTATCACAAAGGAAAACACCCCTGAAACCACTACATAGATCAAGAAATCTAACATTGGAAATCTTACAGAAGCCCTCATTATACCAACTCCCAATCAATATTTTCTCTCTCCTCCCCAAGTACTATTATTTTCTTGAAATCTGATATTATGGTTTAGTTTGTATATCCATTTGTGTATGTTTGTGCACTTCCTCATCATCTTATTATTAAGCCAGTACTCCACTGTCTTAATTACAAAAGTCTTTTAATAAATCTTAATATCCAGTAGAGCAAGTAGAGTGTCTTGGCTTTCCATATAAATTTTAAAATGAGCTTGTTGAATGCCAAAAAATCCTTACTGGGGGTCCAGCTCCATGGATTAATGGTTGAGTTCAGCATGCTCCACTTTGGAGGCTTGGGTTCAGTTCCTGGGCGTGGATCTGTACCATTTTTTGGCAGCCATGCTGTGGCAGCAATTCACATACAAAATAGAGGAAGACTGGCACAGATGTTAGCTCTGGGTGAATGATCCTCAAGCAAAAAATAAATAAATTCTTACTGGGATTGGAATGCCATTAATCTAGAGATCAATTTCAGGAGAATTGACATCTTTAAAGTATTATGTCTTCCAATCCAAGGACATGATATTTAAATTTCCTTTAATTTCTCTCAACAATATTTATAGTGTTGTGTATCTTGAATAGTTTTCAATAGATTTATTCCTAGGAATATGATTTTTTATTATACTTTAAAGAATATCTTTTAAAATTTCATTTTTTATTTATTGATGCTCTAATGAAATACAACTAATTCTTCAGCTCTATGATTTCTGTTTAGTACTTTTTAGTATTTTCTCTCTCTGTGTTGAAATTCTCGCTTACTTCATGCATTGCTCAATTTCAATAATGCTAAATTTATTCTGTTCATCTAAATTTTCAAATTTATTGGCATAAAGTTATCATATGTCCTATCTATACAGATCAGATCTTTCAAAGGCAGTATAGCATAATGAATAAGAACATATACTCTAACCCAGACTACTTAAGTTTCATAGAATTTAAGTAGGAGTTTCTATACACATCATTGGTACCTATTCGTTACTCATTTTTTGGGAGAAACAGGAGTTGCCATTTGAACTTCATTTTGAACTGACTCTAATTACTAATACTACTTTCTGTAACCAGGGCATTCGTTTTGTCTAAAGTTTTTATTCTTTTACGTATTTGCATAATTCATATACACCAATCCAGTATGCCTGTAGAGATGTTCTGCATATATGTTCCTGCGTCATCTGTATCCAAAGTGTTGACTAAAATCCAGTAATGGAATCTTGCTAGATTACACACAAAGCAAGCTAGACGATATTTGAGTGGGAAGAGATTAACGGCAGACAAATCAATGAATAAGTATTGAGGAAACAGCTTAATTAAATAATGTATTCAAAAATAAATGTTATTTAATATTTCCTATAGTAATTAAGTGCTGAGGATATAGTGGTAAATTTATATCATAGTCAAGGAGACAGAAGACTAAACATTTAATTACAATATAGCATAATGAATTTTATAATAGAAATGTTTAGAATGCTTTAGAAGCACTAGAGAAGGATATTTATTTACCTAGGCAAGTTTTAAGGAAGGCTTTCTAGAGGAGTTAACACACGTGGAATGAGACCTAAAAGATGAGAAGTTAAAAGAAGGCATAGAGTGCTCCCGACAAAGGAAATGGCAAAAACAAGGGCCCAGAGGCATGGAAAACATGATACACTTAGGAAATTGTATGGTCTCTGGACCATAGAATACATATGGAAGACTACCCAGAGAAGACACTAGAGAGGTAGGTAAGAACATCAGATCATATGGTATATTTTATGCCTTGGTAAGGAATTTGGACTTTGTTGTGGCGTCTCTGGAGGCTTTTTTAAACAAGACAATGACAACAGAGAATAAAGACCTACTAGAGGATATTAATTACCATTTTACAAGTTGCTGGGGAAGGATACAAACTAATTATAATTTTCATTTTCTGATAAATAGGACCTCAGTCTCGTGTCAGAGGCCAGAATATTTTCACTTCTCGTGTTTTCTCAAATACGTAAGTATCTAAGAAGATTAATGTGTAATTATAAATTAATATTTTAATAATTATATGAGTGCTATTCAAAAGCAAATGATTACATGGAATCCTCCATTCTTGTAGTTCTACTTGGATTTACTGAAACTTCTGTCTTTTGCAAACTCTCAGCGCTAAGCTTTAAGGAAGACAAAGTGAATGTCCTTCCTCTTCCTTCCCCATTTCCTTATCCCCACCTGTGATTCTACTCTTCCCCTATATTCCGTCTTCATGACACTTTCACGTATATCCTACCGTGACCTCTCCTCTTCAGGTAGCTTTCTAGGATCTGGACTTGTCCCTTCGCCTTTCTCCCCTTTGAAATATTCACCATTCCTTAGGCCTTCTGAGATTGTTGGCTTCCTAAGGATGGTAAGTTAATTTACTGTAAGTATTAATAATGTAATTAGTTGTTCCTCTCCTAAAGGGTGTTTGCAGTATAATCCAATAATAATCTCTAATGATGGAAATTAGAAGTCTTTGAAGAAGAAATTTTGGGGGCCTCAGGGATTTTCATTCCTCAAACCTTGGTGGCCACCTCTTCTGTTAGTGTTTATGTATGGTTTTCTCAACTTTAGAGGAGACAGATTATTATTTTAGACCCAACACCATCATCTTTTAAAAAACTCAATAAGCCAAATAAGGGCCAGGATACACATTACAATCCCCAAATTCCTATGGAAGTGGTTGGGTAATGTTAAGTCATGTATGGTAGCAAGTGGTGTTGACATATTCAGACCAAGCTTCGTTGGAGGAAGGATCTTGACTTGAGGACTGATGGATATCAGTTTGACTGACTTACTGAGAGTTCACAGGATACACAGCACTGTAGTAGATACAGAAGGAAGGAAACTGACTAGTCCAAGTTAAAACAATAGAACAAGGTGGAAGAATGACAATCATGTACAAAATGACCATTTTTATTTTATTTATTGAATAAATATATTTTTATTTATTAAAAATATAAATCCTGCCTCTTCATGAAAAAGGTTAGAGGAGGCGCATAATAAAGTCTTAATTCATTCCTCTTCATTTCCCCCACCTAAATTACAGAACTACAAAGTCACTTGAATCTTTTATAGTGAGTACTTTGGATACCCTTTCATTAAAAATCTTATCTCAGCTAAGATGAATAACTCTGTGCATGACCTGCAGCTTCTTCACCACTCCCAACCAAATTGACAGGAATAAAAGACTTTTAGCTGTACCCACCCAGCCTAACATCAAGTCAGAGTACAAACAAAATACAGCTAACAATAGTTTCTGGTCTGACTCTGCCCATCACACACAGGTTGCATTCTTGTTCTGATTTAACTCCGGATTTCATAACTTTACTGTAGAATCATCACATCTGTTCCATCATCCAGCTCATCTCTCGTCCCTCTCCTCTTTTGCTTAGTTCTGTTTTTTCTAATGTTAATACAAAACATTTACAGAAAGGTTTATAAAATACACATGGAAATTCATGACTGAGAGAATGAAGACAAAGCAAATATAATAGCAGTGGGGGCAAACAAAGCTGCAATAATTAAGCATTGCACTTAGATAATAAATCTATATTATTGGGATGGAATATGCAAGGAGTGACAGAAAGGAGAAGGCAAGTCTGCTGCCCTGCAAACTGTGGTCATAAATTTGTAGTTTATTTATTCAGTGACTCTCTGATAGTTTGGAGGGGGGAATTTATGATCAAATTAGCAATACATAATGTATAACTGTGACAGGAACATAGGAGGAAAAGTGAAGGCAAGAGATTAGGAACCAGTTCCAGAAGTCCATTAGTGGCCTACACAAAGACTTCATTTTGGATTAGAGAGTAGGCCCAGATCTGGAAGACTGTAAATGGGAATTTGTTTATCAACCTTCGAAGCATAATGCTCAATGTTAGATACCACAATGAACAAAACTGCCCTTATGATTGTGAGGTGTTGTCAAGGATATCATGGAGCTGGGGAAAGGGAATGGAAATAGGGGTGGTTAAAACATCACAAAGTTCACTGTTCTTACCTAGATCAGCCTTTTCTTTTGAATAAACACTCTGTGGAATATCATTTTCACTGATGTCACCCTTTATCTGGTTATACTGTTGTTTTTTAGTGGTCTTCATTGAAGCTGTCTCTGTTATTTGGTTAATTTAATCCTAGGTCTTTGCTCTTTGTTTGAATCTACATACATGCCTTTGGAGCAGAAAGCCTGTGGGGACAGGCATCAATTAATACCTCGGACTCCTTCAATTCCATTTGGCGCCTACAGCATAGTGTGAAGAGAATAGAAAAATGAATCTGGGGCAGTTAGTTTGCAGAATATCTAAAAGAAAAAAACTATACTTAGGTTAACCTAAGAAACCAGATTCTCAAAAAATAAATGAGGCCAAAAGATAGAGAAGATGTCACTGCTATCAGCTTTCATGCTCCAGGCTCCATATTGCAAAAAGGTACTAGTCTAAGTATGGACTGTTGCTACCAAGCCCAATTTCTGAGCTGAAACCAGTGAAGTTTTCTTTTTCTGCCAAGATTTAGGATATAATTCTCAGTCTTGCTGTTTGTCATATTTGAATTTTAGACTTCGAGAAAAATTAAATTTTATAATGTAAAGAACAGGACCAGAAAAAAAGAAAAAGGACGGTCAATTTTCTTTCAAGAAAGTAAGAAGTTAAACAAAGGGCCCATGTTGAAATATATGAAAATAAACATATAGCTGAAATATATGAAAATAAATCAGATCTACAGTCTTAGATCTTATTTTGTTTTGTTTTCTTATTCTATAATTTTTATTATTGAGTTGTCCTTTAATTTGTTACAATTCAGAGCATTCTATTTTTGATTTAAGTAATGTGTGATGATAAAAAATTCTCATTAGAACACATGACAGAATAATATCGTCATATATAGAAACGGACTACATCTAAATTGGTATTGAATATGGCAAGAAACCTATGATTTTAACCCAGTTATTGAATAATCGTCCACATATTCCTGTCCTACTCAGTGATGAGAGTGTGGGTGGGACTATGGGATTTGGGTAAGTAAAGGATTATCAGACAACTCTGCTCAGATGTCTTGTCACCTCATGGTGCCTTTTAGTAGACAGAAAGGACTAGCCCACACTCTCCCTCCAATTCTGTGTCCTTCCACAGAGAACCACAAAGCAGGCATGGCTAAGGTAGGTCAGAAGTAGAATTTTCAGATAGATATATTTTTCATGCTGCAGCTACAATTCTACTCCTCTGAGTAATAAAGCATATGGGCCAATGTTGAAGGAGGAGGAGAAATTGCGGGGGGGGGGGGGGGTGGGGACTGGAGAAAAAAAGTTTATTCTTCCTTTTGAGTTCTGTAGAAAAACTCTCAGATAGAAAGAGAAGAAGCTGATTCAATGATTAGAAGTTTTGGAAAAAGTTACATAAATTCTTGACCCTAAGTCATAACTAAATGATCAACCTCTCTTGACTTTACAGACAACAGGACCTCCTACAAAATTGCTTGCAAGAAAAAGTATGTATCATAAAATCCATTGATAAAGCAGCATATTAATGGTACTTTCTGATGTGTCATAACAGAAAATAATCTGAATCAAATAATGAGTAATCATCTATTGATATGTCAGTCTCCCTGTTCGTCCTTTCTTTCTTCTTTAAAATGTGCTTTCAGTTACTTCTTAGTTTTTTCATTGGTCTAAAGTTCTCATCAAAAGATAGTGTTGACCCTTTAGGAAGGGGTCTCATGGGGATAGAACAGGGGGAGGCATTAAGGGAACTAGCAACCATAAGAACAGCATCAAATACCACAAACCCATTCTGCCATGGGAAACCATTAAGCAACATGGCTTTGCAGACTTGGCCAGTGGAGTGAGATGCTTGGGTCTGTCTCTAGCCATTTTTGTGGGAAGGGACCTGGACACCTAACAAGTTATATAAAAAGGTACAAGCTGGGAATTAGAACAGACAGACAAGAGGGTATATTTATAAGGGCCAACTCTGAATCTAGTCAGGCCAGTCAGGAAAGGGAAAGGGGTGCAGAACAACATATATTCTGACATACTTTTTCACATGTATTCCTGCTCAATTCATAGACCATGTAGCAAATACAAAAGCTTTGATTCAAGGGAGTATTTCTGTTTAATATTATAAGGGAAAGCAACTAAAAACTAGATTCTATTTACCACATTCACTACATAGAAAACTTTAGGAATAGCTCTCATACATCAAGGTTGGAAATTCGTTCTCATACCTCGCCTGAGTAATAATGTAGGTCTGTTCTTTATTATCTCTGGTAATAAGAAAATAATGTATATTGAATGTCTTAGTTTATATGTGTTGTAGTAGATTAGAACAATTACTTTCCCTGTTAAAATTGTGGTTTTATTCATAAAATATTTGATTAAAGATGTGATTAATAAGGCAACTATTATACCACATACACTGTCATCCAAAAAATGTTTTTCAAACTACTAGCCATTGTCTGTATGATAAGTGAAAAAATATATTAGGAGATTGGGGATTAGAGCAGAATAAAATGGCTTTCCCCGGGGTGCCCCCAAATACTCTCAAATGAGTCAGGAGAGAATATTCCATTCACAGAATACAACATAGGTGTTAACTTTTCTTTGAATGTTGGCCTGAAGCATGAATAATTTCATCTAACTTAAAGCAATATTGTGGGTGCAAACAGCCCCATTACAGGAATCCTGTTGTTTACCCTGGTGCCTATATCTAGCCTTTCAGGCTTTGCTGTCAGTCGCTTGTGTTTATAGCCTTTATGTCTTGAGTAATAACAGCTTAAAAACAGACTACTAGTTTATTATAGGCAAAAAGATCTTTGCAAGCCCCAAATATATTTTCAGTAAGTAAGTAGAGATGTATAGAATTCTATAGATGCACTCTGTTTTCTACTCTTGGTCCAATTTAATCTACGACAGCACCATTGACCACTAAGGAAACGGTCACCCAAATCTGGTCCCTAGGTTTTTATTTCCAGCTCACAATGAGAAATTCCTCAACTTTCCTACCCTTGCTCAGCCCTCCTGACTCTTTGACGCCCAGTTCAAGTTTGTCCCTTATTTTCTATCTGAACTAATTTGTTCCTTCACAGCACCATCTTTTCTCAGCCTTCCTATCTAAGACAATTTGCACTGATACCCTTTCTTTGGATACAGAGCCATTCAGTCTTCGTAAAGCATTAACTTTTTTTGTTGCCTATCCAATAATTCTTAACAATGAGCTATAGTCATTTCCATATATACAGATAGCAGGCTCACCCCTGCAGCAAGAAATGAGGAGGAGAGGTGGCTTATTTTCCATCCTCATGTCTTAGCTAGACAGATGCCCCTGAAGGCACCCAAATGTTTTGACTGCCTCTGTTTTGAGAAATACTTTCTTAGAAATAGTGTGGCATATTTAAAATAAAACATAGGGTCATATACACTATGTTTCTTCCTGACAGCATACTTGCATGTTATGTGCTTAGACAACAATTTGGTGATTTTTTTTTCCTTTTTTTACCCAAAAGTCATTTATCCCAGCAATAAATGTTGGAGGGTCAAAAAAAAAGCTTCTCAGGGAATGTGAATGAAATGGAAACATAAAAAAATAATTTACCGTAGTGAAGAATAAACAAACGACATTAATCTGAAATTCTAAATAGATTCTTTACTATGTTCTCTTTATAACCAAGATGATATACAGCTATGTACTGTTTAATATAAAAAATTTAATGTTACCCTCTGTCCCAGTATAGAGTAAGCTGTTACATGATTTTCTTTTCATTCCTGCTTGCCTCTTTTCCAGGTAACTTCTGAAGAACTGAATAGCATAATTCAGAATATAATGACTTGGGTTGTGGCTACAGTGACTAGTATATTATACCCAGCCATAACAAAGTATGAAGAAAGGTTGCGAAATAATGCATACCCAGTGTCTGATGACTCTGTCCTTTCTTCAGATAGTTCGAGTTTCTGTAGCACATGCAGTGAAGAGCTTACATATGGAAGCTACACATCTGCAACAACTAAAACATTTCAGGGAGAGCCCTGTGCATTTGCAGTTGACATATCAGTAAGACGACCAACGACACCTTTGAAACCACCCCCTGCCCATGTGGAAAGAACAGTTGTGGGAAAAACATATCACATGGAAGAACAGAGTATAACATCTAAACTCAAATATAATAAAACCAGCTTGACATATGGATACCCTAAGCTCAGAAGCTGTAAATCTGACAGTCACCTTTTAGCATCATTTGAAACAGGCACAAAAAAATCTAAGGATGCTACCACTGAAACAGTTGGCTTAGAGAGTCCACTGTTGTCTAGTCAAAAAGCAAAAGCAATGAATGAAGTGAAGAATTTAAAGAATGTTTTTGTTAACTTTAAGTGTCACTTAAAAGGGGAAACTGAATTGATTTTAGAAAGCATTTTTCAAGAAATAATGTCTGATTTAACACAAGCCATTCCCTCTATTTCTTCTGTTACTGCTGAAGTTTTTGTTGACCAAAGTCAGCCTGAAAAAGGAGACTTGCTCTCCAATGTTGATATCTGTTCAGTAGCTTCAGAGATTGTGGAAAATATGCTTGAGAAGCTACAGTCTGCTGTTGAGAAAAAATGTGTTGAGATGTTTTCGCAAGAGGATTTGTCAGTTGACATCAAACCAAACTTAACATCCACTGGAAAAGATCTCACTCCATCAAATGGAAAACCTTTAGAGACTTCACTGCCTTTGGATCCCATGTGTGATATTGCAGAGGATATGGTGTATGGCATTTTGGAGAAGCTGGTGACTCTTGCTTCTTGTAAGCAAAGTGAACTTCCCCATCTTGAAGATGCAACTAAACTTTCCCATCAGCAACATATGATAGATCCAAAAGCCGACAAAAAGAAGTGTAGTTCTGAACCTGATACAGCTAATTTAATTGTTAAGGAAGAAATACAAAATTTAATATCAAATATTTTTTCCAAGTCTTCTTTGGTTGGCCAAATAGAGGAAGCGATCAGCACTATACTAGGATATGTACAAAGTGAACTTAAAAATGAGAGACTTATTGCATCTGAAGAAACAGTAGTACTCCTTCAGCTACTCGATGAAATCTTCACTCAGCTACATCAGAAGCCAGTAAAAGCTGATGTTCAAAAATGTAAACACTCTAGACTGAGAAATCCTTCTGACATTGAAGAAAAGTACAGACTCACTGGTACTAGATTATCTAATGGTCCTAGGTCGGGAAGACCATTTCCACCTGTCAATGTTCCTGGCATGGTCCTTTATTCTGAAGATGATAGTGAAGAAATAGACAAAATTGTGGAAAATGTACTTGATTCATCTTTCAAAGAGGAAAAAGCAAAATCACAAGAGCAGGTTCCTGAGCATTGGTTTACAAAAGGAAACACTTGTTTTGAATACAAAAGAAATAGCAGACCACCTACAAAGCCTGCTTCTGGAAGAAGCAAAGTTGCATTTTGTCATGGGGGATTAGAGACTAAGCTACTATCTTTTACTAATAAAGAAATTTTAAAGGAAAAACCCTGTTTGAATAGAGACATTTTGATTTTCAGCCAAGATCAAAAGCATCAAATACAAAAGGCTTCAGAAAATGTAGTTAAAAGTATTTTAACAGAAATGCTCAAGGACATATCTTCTGTTCCCCCTGGTCACTTAGACAGTAAAACTGGCAAGGAAGCTTCAGTTCTTGTTTCAGAAAAACCTCAAGGACTGTCACATCAAGAATGGATGGACCAGATGTTCTCTGTGTCAGAAATTAGTACAGTGGCTCAAGAAATAACAGATGCTGTGTTAAATATACTTCATAAGGCATCAAGCTGCATTCCCCAAATCACCAGAAGTTCCGTTTCACCATCAGTTCATCAAACTTCTCTAGATAGTTCTGACACTCCCCACATGGTCAAAGAAGCACCAAATAAAAAGCCATTAAAAGTATGGTTTGACAGTGAAAATAAAATGAAATGCTTATCTTCAGTCAATGTAGATCCTCAAAAGCCTTCCCTGTTAAAATCTGAAGAAAGCGAACCTCAACCTATAGATGACATTACTGATAAGATCATTAACACAATTTTTGAAAGGCTGAAGTTACTCGTTTGTTCAAAATTGCCAATGTGCTTCAAACCTTCACCTGCAGAGCAATCTTCATTACAATCTCAACTTAGTACTTACACAACTAAAGTGGTAAACATTGTTTTGCATGCTATTCAGAATGAACTGGAACTCAATAAGAAAAACCTCAATCTTGGGGAAATAGACCATACCAAATCCCTTAAAGGTAAAGGAGTTTTTGCTGACACTGATAACTCAGACTCTTTTGTCCCAAATCTCAATGATGACATTATTGCATCTCCATTACTAACTTGTATTTGTGAAATTTTATCAAGTGAATATTCAGATCAAAGCAATATTTCACTCTCTTCTGATAAGTCAAGGTCCACAATTTCATATGGAACTGACAATGTTGGTAAACAAAACATTTTGCCAAGTAGGCAGGATAAAAAATCTTTTGCCAAATATTTAGCTACTCCGTGTGCTCTCCACAGTGTCTTTAATGAAAAAGATCTCAAAGAGAATGCCAGATTGCAAGTATTAGATAGTATTGGGGAAACAGTGTCTGAAATGTTATGCAAGCTCATAGGAGCCCATCCTCACTGTCAGCCATCTTGCAGTAAGCTAAACAGAGAGAAGATGAATGAGAATCAGCAAACGGCTACTGAATTGCAGTCTAATATTCAGCTCACTTCCAAAACGATTTTGGAATATATACTCGCAAAATTATGTGATGTTGACATGGATACCAGTTTTGCAAGTTCTGGATTTAAAGCTGTCTCAGAGTCTCTTGATATTGACAGCCTATCATTTGCTTCAATTATTGAGGAAATGACCAAATGCACTGACATCATCTCCAGCATAGTTTCCAGGATGATTCAGGGGGGTAATAAAGAGGTGACTAAAAGCAAGGCAAAAACTGTTGCTCCTGTGTCTTCCAAAACAGGAAGCTCAAAAGAAACACATCCAAATAAACTGAAGGCTGTGGCTGCAGATATTCTTAATATGGTTTTTGCTAAACTGGAAGGGTTTGCCAATGGAAATTTAGAAACTCTGGGTTCTATTAATGATGGAAATAAAAAAAGCAATACGATGGATTTGGAATGTGGAAGTCTCAGTGTTTTCACAGACACACATGAAGAACTATTGAAATCTGCTTTATACATGAATGCAAAGAAGGTATCAAGTACTATTTTGAAAGCTATTCAAACAGAATTAAATATGAACTCATTAGATTTGAGGACGAGTGTAAAAACCCCATCACCTGAGAAACAAATGCTTAAGAATATAGTCAATTTAATTTTAGATGCAGTATCCTCAGATATGTTTAATGAAACTGAATCTGAAGAGAGAGACGTTGAAACTTATCGATACAGGCCAACGTATGGAAATCTTCTCCCTGGAGGAGCTGAATCAGATTCATTTCTAGAAGATGCTGCACATACAGAGAGAGAATTCATTGGAGAGAGAACATCACTAAGAGAAGAAGCTAAATCAGATTCTCTGAAACAATGGTTTCTAGAAAGAACCTTAAACAAAATTGAAGTGAAACTCAAAGAAACACAGAAATCTCCAATCGTTCCTATTATAAGAAATATTTTGAATGAAATTTTTCAAAATGCTTTGGTCAATCAATTAAATGTGCTTTCTCTCTCCCACTCTCATTTAAGTGGCATCTCTCACAATGTTGATGAGCCAATTGCTCAAACATCTGTTCAATTTATAGATAAAATGATGGGTCCTTTGGTATCTGAAGCAGATGTAACCATAGTGGCAGATGATGTTGTTAGAACTGTATTTCATAAACTTTATTCAGCTGCTATGACAGAGAGAAATGCAAGTAAAAATAGGTATAAAACCGTCACTTTTTCAGCAAATATTTCTTTTCATGAACACACCTATGGAGGAAGGCCCTCTGTTACTGTGCTGGACAAGAAACCATGTACTCTTCAGTCCGCATTCAATGTTGACAAACAGGCCAAAGTAAATGTAGTTGAAGATATTGTGCAGGCAATCTTAACAAATTTAGAAACTTTCGCTACTTCCAAAGTAAAATCTCTCTTTTGTCCCCAAATCAACTTCACAGTTCCAGTGGCTTTATCTATTCAGCAGGATGAGAGTGCATTAAGCAAAGCATTATCAGCCAAAGATTCATATTCTGATGATCAATTTTTATGTTGCTCAATGGATCATATTACTTCGGAAAAGACCAACTCATTGTGTCAACTCCCTTTGAATAAATTAAATATATATGCAACAGAAGTTGCCAGAAAAATTTTACAAGGAATCAAACATGAGTTAGATAAAGAAAGGGAAAGTCCTTTTGTAACTCATAACATTGTGGTTTCTGAAAGTATTGCAAGTCAGATTGTGAACACAGTGTTAGATATTGTATCATCTAAAGGCAAATATGACAAAAACAATTCTCACAAAGAAGTTGATTCAGATCAGCAAGAAGGTATTATTGAAAAGCTGTTTAATAAGACCGAATATCGAAAAGTACTTCAGTTTAAAATGCAAGATACTATTGAAGGTATCTTATGTGATATTTATGAAAAAACGTTGTATCAGAATAATCTCTCACTTGCCACACACGCTCTGAAAGGTAGCCTAACTGGTAAACATTTCCAAGCAAATTCTGAAATGTTCATTGAGGGTGCAAATAAGATTATTCCAAAACTTTCAGTTCCTAAGTCAGATGTCATTTTGATATCCAATGATATAGTGGATATTGTTCTTCATAATCTCAGTTCTGCCATCATGCTTGGCATAAATCCAAAGAATTCTACTGCTGCAAGATTGCCCCTCACGTTTTGCGATATGTTTCCAAAAGCAGAGTGTCAACAGCCTCCTCTTACGGGGTCAAAAAGTGAAGGAAAAACAGGGTGTTTCCCATCTTCAAGAAATCTGAAATTAGTCTGTGCTGACGATAGTCAGATAACTGTAGTAGAGAGAGAAGACACCAAGAAATTTGCTCCTGACACATGTGAGGAAAATGCTAACTTCATTACTGAAACTATTTTCAATCGGTTAGAATCTTTTGCCACAGAAAGAATAGATTCATTAATTACTCTTGTTTTCCAGCCTAAAGAAAAGTCATTTGTTAGCTCGGAACTGGAAAATTGTAAACAAGATGACAGCATCTTTCATGAGTCAAGCCAAGTGGAATCAAATGTGGATGTCCTTAAAATATCAACTGAAACTATTCTCAGCCAAGAGCTTGCAGATTCCACTTTTGCCAGTTACAGAGAAAAACTTGGATCCACAATTCATCTATCACAAGCTAGTCTTAAGGAATATGCTGACATCATCGCCAGAGCCATTTTGAAGCTTATTAAAAATGACTTAGACCTAGAAATCCAAAAGACTTATCCATATCCAAACAATATTTCATTCCAAGAAAACATCACTGTGAGTGAAATTGTCAACAGTATCTTAAAGATTTTACACAATAAAAGATCTGTCAAGGAAATTAGTTTTTACTCAAAAGACAATCCTAACTTATTTTCACAACTAAATGTGTCAAATGAAATATTGCTGGGACAAAGAGAGCAAGAAAAAAACACCAAACTCTCTCTGTTTCCAAAGTACCCATTAGAACAAAACCAAATGGCATTAGAAAAGGAAAGCCAGAGAATTGTTTTGGAAGAAATATTTATGAGAAATGGAAAATCAAAACAAAAAGGAAAAACTGCATTAGTCAGTGCAGTGAAACAAGTTTTAAATGAAGTGTATCAAAGAATAATGGAAATCATTGGCCATTTGCCTTCATTTAATGAAATCCCTCACTTTATAGCTAATTCTAAAAGTAAAACATCAGATATGACGCAATCACATATTAACAGTACAGCAAATGATATAGTTGAAAGTGTTTTGGATAAAATGTACTCTGTAGTTGTGACATCATTATATGAAAGTAATAAAAAAGTAGAAGCATCTGACAACAGTGATACCTTACCCAAGAAACCATCATGTGTCAGAGAAGCTAAACAAGCAGGAAAAGGAAGTAATCCCACTAGATATATAATACCACAGGTTTATTCTTATGCAGGCAGTCAAAATGTCTCTCTACTGGACAACACTTTTTTGCAATATTCACCATTGCAAGTGGGAAAGGATTTAGTCCAAATCGTTCTCAGTAAGATCACAGATTTTGCCTCACTTCATCTAGAAGAGACTTTATCCCCTGAAAGTTGTTCTGATGAGTTACAACCTCTAAGTCCACACAGTTCTAAAGTGAGCCCTAAGGGTGGCCCTAAGCCAGGTTTTAAAACAAGTTTAAAAGCAAGATCAAAAGTTACTCCTTTGCCTAAATTTAGAACAAAACTGCAACTAGGACCTAGTGGTGCTAAGGCCAAAAGCAAGACCAAGTTAGGTCCTGGCGAGAAGACTCCAAAAGACAGTCGATCCAAGTCTGCCACTGGGCTGTCACACATCCTATCAAAAGGAGATGCCAAAAACCTACTAGAAATGAAATTGCCCACTTCAGAACTAAAAATATATGCCAAGGATATAATAAGTAATATCCTGGAAACAGTTGTGAAAGAATTTGAAACGGTGAAGCAAACTAGAGCAATGGTAAATGTTACAGCTCTACCATCTGATCAAATCATGGCAGCAAATAAAATAGTTAATAGAGTTTTACAAGAATTATATGCTACAAATAACCACAATATGGTTTATCCGATCAAATGTTCACATCTGGATGATCTCAAGCTTTCACAGGGAAATATAGGTGAAGGGTCGATTGCCAAACCACAAGCATGTTTTTACTTGGAAAATGTTTCTTCACAGCTAGAACAGATTTTTCCTAAAGAAGGTATTTTTAAGAAAATGTTTGACAAATGGCAGGCAGAATCAAGTGACATGGAAAATGAAAAATGTAAGCTATTGAACATAGCTGAAAATGTTTTGACTGAAATTTCAATAAAAGCAAAGGAATTAGAATATTCTCTTTCACTTTTAAATTTGGCATATCTTGAGGATTGTGAAAGCAGGCTCCATAATCATTTTAAAGGGGCTTCTGCTAGAGCTGAAGACACCAAAGCACAAATTAATATGTTTGGAAGGGAAATTGTTGAAATGCTATTTGAGAAATTGCAGCTGTGCTTTTTGTCCCAGATACCCACCCCAGACAGTCAAGAAACTCTAGCAAGTAGGAAGGAACACATTACTACTAAAAATAAATATGATTTCCCAACCGAGGACATCCATGGCAGTGTGCCAATCTATAGTATGAAGAAAAAAGACCAAATTTCTTTGGGCTCTAGCAACCAAGTTGTTCAAAAAATTGTTGAAAGAGTTTTAAACATGTTAGAGTCATTTGTAGACTTGCAGTTTAAACATATCTCTAAATATGAGTTTTCTGAAATAGTGAAAACACCTATAGAAAACCTTTTTTCTGTCCAACAGAGACAATTAAGTAAACAAATGTTGCCAAAATTACAACCACTGAACAAGTTTTCTGATGAATCCAAGTCAAGTACTATTTCCAAGGAAAATGTACAGAATACCCTTCTACAGGTTCATTCATTCCATTCAGAATTACTTACATATGCTGTTAGTATCATCAGTGACATGCTTGGTATAATTAAGAACAAGCTAGACAAAGAAATAAGCCAAGTGAAACCATGTCCAATTGGCATATTGAAAGAGAACATTGTAGCAAGTGAGATCATTGGCACACTGATGGACCAGTGTACTCATTTCAATGAGTCTCTGATCAAAAACCTTCCAAAGAAAAGTTTGTTCCAAGGAGTGGAAAATACCTACATTGTTAATCACGTTGAATTAGCAACTGGTATGAAAATGCCCACATCAAAGTTAAAGGAAGCTAGTTTGGGGAATAATCCTCCACAAATCAGTGTACCCAGTTTGGTGTTTTATTCAGAAGATATGAAAAAAAAGTATAAGGCTTCATCAAATGTACCCTCATATGCCAGAGCCTGTGTAGAAGATACAGTTGAAAGTTCAGAGCCAATGGAAAAGCCTGATTCAGAAAATACGTCATCATGCTCTAGCAACAAAGTACAAGACTTCAGCAGAAAGGAGTCTAACTTTGGCCATTTTGATCAAACCATGAAAGGAAATAGCTCTCTCCCTGAAGGCAGTGTCTTACAAAAACTGTTTAAGAAAGCGAATGAATCCACAGAAGCAGCATTAAAGCAAGTCATGTCATTCATAGAACTGGGAAAAGGTGAAAATCCAAGAGTGTTTCATTATGACACCCTAAAACCAGTTGTTCCGCCAAACCAAATTCAGACAACTGTTTCTCCACTCAGAATATGTTTAGCTGCAGAAAGCATCGTCAATACTGTGCTGTCAAGCTATGGCTTTCCAAGTCAACCACACAATAATGAAAGCAGGGAAACCATGAAACCGTTTTTCATGTCAAAGAAAAACCCTTTGTCTGTAATTTCTGGAGGACAAAAGAATGAGGAGAAAACTTTGCTTAGAATGTGGGATAAAAGAATCAGCTCTATACCTGAAGAAGAAAACAAAAAACCTGAAGCCAGCAGGGAAGATTTCTCTTTATTGGAAAGATGGGAAAATAAGATGTGCCCAGAGATAAGGACCCTGAAGGAAGTTGAAGTCATTGCTTTTGCTGATCATGAACTGGGTCCAAATGAAATTCATTTGGTAGCAAGACATGTTACCACATCTGTGATCACATATTTCAAGAATTTAGAAACTAGAGGTAAGCAAGAGATAACCTCTTTTAGAACTTGACATAATTTAGAAAAAGAAGTCAGGTATATTTAAAAGATCTCTTGTCCCAGAAGTTGCATTTACTATTTTTCAAAAAATAGCCTTGGAGGTGGGATAGTTAATTACTTAATGAATCAGGATACTAAAACAAAAGTTATACATTCACACCGTTTGAATCTGAAAGGGTCTACTGTTCAGTTTTCATTATCTGCAGATGGGAGAAAATAGGACTACTTTAAAGCAAGGGATTTTGGCTGAGCATGAGGTATGAGGTCCAAAGAGTTTTTAAAGATCTTACACGTGATTTCTTTATAATCATACCAAATGTACAGTTATTGACTGAACCTTAGTGATCCATCTTTTCAGGGTGTACAGTTGATGTCTGTGTCATTATTAGTCACGGTTTATAAGAACAGTGGTATTAAACATCTTGTTTTGTTTGCATTCCAGTGTTCTTAAATTCCTTTTTGGTATAATACTGTAAACATATCTTTACAAAGATAGTTTTACTCCCTTTCTAAGAATGTTTATCTGTGTATGTTAGGTTGAACCATATGTAATAGCCATTTTTGTATGTCCAAACCTCTTGATTATTGGCAATATCTTAAAATTCAATCTAATAATACTATAATAGCACTGAACTGGATCAGTAATTCCAGTTACCAATAAGTAGTTGCTACGTTATCAGTTCAGATACATCACTTGCCCATCATTCAAATAGGAGAATACATACTACCTGTCCTACCCATCTGTGCTAGGAAGTCATTTCCCTTCCTTAAAATTGGTATTCTTTCAAGGTGTGCCTGCAATTGAAAGCTCATAAATAGACTTTCTCCAAGCATTTCTTAATTGAACTTAGAGAATTCATAAAGAGAAACAAAACAAACAAGAGAAGATCCATGATTCTGTCCTATTGGTATTTGGCTTGTTTTTTTGTTTTTTTGTTTTATCAAATCTATTCTCTATTCTCAGACGTGTCCAGGGCCTTCCAGGGATTTCACTCACACTCCCTTCTTCCACTTGGAATACTCTTTCCTCCCTCCCTTCGTCTCAACATGGCCAAATCCACTCTAGGAGTCAAAGCTTAGCATAAAGCCTCCCATCTCCACAGAGTCTTGCCCAATTCCGCAGGCAGAAGTATAATAGATGATCAAGTTCTAAGAAAAAAGAGTGTGTTGCTCTGGCTGCCACTCTGAGAATTGGCCATCCCTAGTAGGCATATGATTTGCAATAAATACTCTATTGAATGAAGAAAGAGTACAGTCCTATGCCTAGCTGGTCTGGCCCTCCATCCTTATGGCAAACTGTAACGTAGGGGTTGAAGTACTACTGACATTGCAATCCATCCCTAACCTTTCTGGAGTTGCACACTTCTATTTCAATCAAGCTGTCATTGCAACACAACTCCTTAGCCTCCTAAAAGTAATGCATAGCACAACATTAAATGTTTTGACCAAAAATAGATTTTTAATAATTATATGAGGTCTTGAGAATACTGCAGACATGTTATCATATAAGAATAAACTTGGAAATCATTTTCTGCCCCAGAATTTCCAGCTTTTTAGAGCCCCTAACCATCTAAGTGAGACAGATACCAGCACTTGACTTAGAGATTTGAATTATTCAGCGTTATTTTCTCAACTTTATGGCTAAAATTAAGATTCCACAAGGTAGAAAATAAATATCTGAAGAAAACCCAATTTCTCTCTTAGCTAAGTTTTTCTTTTTCTTTAGTGAGGTGGTCCAAAGGTGAAATTCATATGTAAATAATTACCGATATAATTAATTTTTCATATTTCCCTTAATGTATGCTAAAAATAGTAATGTTTTCTTTTTTAAGTTTCCAGTGAGGAGAAGGTGTCTGTTATTTCTACTTTGCCAAGAAAAAAATGTGACTCAAAACAGCCTCTAAGAAGCATATACAAGGATTCATCACTTTATCAATTTTGTGAATGTCTCACTGAGTCTGTCATTTGCCATTTAATTTTTAGCATTTCTGATAGCACCAGAGATGGTAGAGAAAAAGAGAAAGCATGTGAAAGCCAAAATGCAGCATTTAACAAGATTATTTCAATTGATTCTCAAGTGTTTGAGAACAGGTCAATTTCTGTTGGAGAACTTGCTTTAAATATTTCTGAAATCATTATTGAAATCCTTTTTAATAGTAACATTATAGAGTCTGACATTGCACAGCAAATGTTTCCTTTAAAAACAAAGTATATTTACTGCCCAGGAGTAGCTGCCGCTGACTTTGATGATCTCTTTCAGGATCTCTTAATAGGAGTGATTCATGTACTATCCAAAGAAATAGGAATAAGTCATCACCTTGAAAACACTGGAAGAAATAAATCACTTTCCATGCTTAGAAGCAGTGATGTGCCCATTTGCAACAAAACGAATACAGTGGAAAGACAGAAAGCCTCCAGAGACTGGGAATCCTCTACTCACCAAATTGATCGCCTCATTCAAAGAAATAAATTAAATTATCTGGCATATAAGTTAGACAGTCTGGTTGGTAGCCTAAAAACTCGTGAATCCAAGGAAGTAGTCAATAAAGTTTTTAATATTGTTTTAGATTTATTTTTACCAGATGAACACCCAGGTGAGGTTATGGATTCTGATAAAAAATCAAGTGATCAGCCAAGTAGTAGAATACTTGGAAATAACTTAGAGATCACCCCAAAATCATTTTTTCTTCTCAATGTTGTGTGTGAAAAACTTATCAGAACACTTTTGGAAAAATGCACAAACAGTGTCTTTGCTGATAATTTACCTCTTTCTGATGGGACATCAGCAGAAGAATGTCAACTTTTTAAAATACTTCAAAGTGTAGAAAGTGGAGAATTTGATTATTGTAAGGGAGCAATGGACTGTGAACAATTTCAAGGTGATTATATGTCAGACCTTTCAAAAAACCTGGCAGAAATGGATCAAGATTTGTTGTCATCAGACTCTATGCTTACTGTTATTTCCCATAGCTTAGTTAAATCATTGATGGACAAACTATGTCACGGTATACAAGTCCCCCAAAGTCCACCTTTTGCAAACAAGCATTTAATGTATAAAACAAGAGAAATACAGTCTAGTTTCATAAAAGCAAAAGGGCCAGAATTAACAGAATTGGGACAAGGTAAAGGCTCTTTAAGGTTCATGAGTTATAATGGTAATGGTTTGACAGGATCCCTGAATAATCCCAGTGTAATTAGCTCCAAAATACGAGCACCATTTGGCAAGAAATGTTCAGTGAATTCCTCTTCTGTGCCATCTCTTCTTAAAAGACAGAGAACAAAGGATATGGATACAATAGGCATCTGTAATAAGCTATATCCAGGAGATATGAATACAGGTATTTATTCAGCCACATTTTTGGAGGAAATAATCTCAGAACTGTTTTTTAATCTCTCTCTTTCACTCTGGGGCAAAAATGAAAACATCACTGAGGCCCGGCTCAATGAGATGAATACATTATTTGTCAACAATGTAGTGAATGAGTTTAATAATGCACAAGTCACTGTTTTACGGAATGCTGAAGAAAGGCAGTGTTTTCCACCAATCCATAAAGAAACTGTTAGTAGCATTGTTGGTTCAGTTTATTGTGATGTTTTACAGCAATATAAATTGCAAGTGACCTGTGGTAATAATCTGACACATGACAATACCTCAATAGCAGAACAAATAACTAATGGCATATTGTTAGAGATTTTAGACTACCAACTCCCATCTTGCTTCAGGGGAAAGCACATGCCTAATTCATATTACCCTCTCAAAGCTGAAATTATACTGCAGAAACTTCAAAATAACCTGAGACAATTTACTTCTCAACACAGATCTTCAACAGCCTATAGCACTATGTTATCACACTCATTTTTAGAAGATATAATCAGAAGACTTTTATGTCAACTCATTCCTCTACCCAGTAAGGCTTCTTCTTTGGGAAACAAATATTTCCCAAGTTCAGATTTTAATGAAATGTCTACCTGTATAATAAATAAGGTTATATCAGCCATTTCAAAACATAAAATTTGGTTCACTATATATGATAGTCAATATCTTTGCACAGGAAAAAACCTCCAGAAGATGGTGGATTCTGTTTACAGCAATCTTGTACAAATGTCTGACTGTCTTGTTTCAATACAGAAAAGCATAATCAGCCGAAGTCCAATCATGGTTGACCGAATAGCCAGTTTTATTATTCAAGCAATTATTGAAAATCATCTTCAACCATTTTTGTGTGGAGAAGGTTTACCTCGTCCAAACACTCCATTGGATGCAGTATCGAATATGGTTAAACAGGTTCTCAGTGAAGTCATAGAGTCACACAGACCCCAGACACCATCACTCTTAGGTATTTACCCTCACACATTTGTAGGGGAAATTGTTGTCAGACTTTTATCAAAGATTTTCAGTCCAAAGCATAACACTGAAATTGAACTAGAAAAAATGACCCAAAAAATAGTAAACTCAATAAATAACCATTTTGACAAAGCTAAAATTCATATTCTGTATGATGACAAAGAACAGTCTCACTCCTCTGTAGATACAGATATTGTGGATGAACTCGTCACCTCAGTTTATGGAAACGTTTTAAAACAGCATGGGCTGGACCCTGAGGTTGATAAAGAACTTGAAGACAGTGATATTTTTGTGGAAAATATTACCAATTTAATTGTAGCAGCTCTTACAGATTACCTTCTTCATCCATTATTTTCTGGGGATTTGTCATCTTCCTATTCTCTTTCAACAGCTGAGAATATTTTTCAGGATGTTCTTAGTAATATCAGTAAATCTACCAAGCCAAGTCAGAGTTTATCTCCATACAACACCTTGCTACCATACACATTTTTAGAAGATATGATCAGAGTACTATTATCTAGGATCTTTCCTTCTGCATCTAGCATTGTTCCAAACAAAGAAACTCCAAAAGACAGATCAAGAGTGAATTTCAATGAAATTGCTTCAAAGATAATCAGTGATATTAGGATGAAAATTTCCCAACATGAAATTCGATTTTCAAAAGATGAAGAAGAAACCAAGTTTGTTTATTCAGAAGATGATGTCCAGCATCTCGTTGATTCAGTGTTCAAAAATATTTCACAAAACTCTGAGTCTCAAGAATCAGTTGAGCAAAATATCACAAGCAGTGATGATGTTCTTATTGATAGAATAGCAGGTTTTATCATTAAACATATCTGTCAACAACATCTTCAGCCGTTTGTGGATGGGAAGTCATTACCTTCTTCGTCATACTCATATTTTGATGATGAGAGAAGGCAGTGGTTTTCTGCCACTGTTTATTCCTCAACGTTTTTGGAAGATGTGGTCTCTGGGGTCTTAAGCAAAATATTCCACAGGGTGTTAGGCATTGTACAAATGAAATCAGCAAGAGATTCAGAAGATGAACTGTTTGATAAAGCTGAAAAACTCATAACTTTGATAGCAGAGGAATTTTCAAAAGCCCAAGTTAGCATTCTAGAGAATGCTGAGGAACAATTCTGTTTGCCTCCAGTGGAGACAGATATAGTCAAAAACATTATTGACATGGTGTACAGCAAAGTTTTGCAAGAATATGATATGGAAATAATGCCTGATAAAGATTTTCTAAGTGACACTAAGACACTGGCTGCAAAGATAACTAAAATCGTCCTGGCCGAAACTTTTGATTTCCAAATTCATCCAAATCTTATAGGAAAGCTTCCTTTTAAGTCACACTCCAAACTCAGTACTAATGTTTTGATAAAGAGAGTTCAGTGTGACATTACTAAATCAAGGTTCCAAAGACAAGCTTCAACAATATATACTACTATGCTATCACATACTCATTTAGAAAAAATCATCACCCAGCTTATATCTCAGATAAGTCCATTGGCCTCCAGTGCAGAACACCCAGATACTTGTCAATCAGACCTAAGTAAGACTGTCTTAAAACTGATAAATGAAATCATGTCAATAATTTCAAAACATGCAATATGTATTATTAAACACGGGAATGAAAAACAAAGCAAGATTTCAGAAAAAGATATCCAGTCTATGGTTGATTCCATTTATGCTGATCTTTCACATTCAAATGTATACCAGTCTCTTACAAAAGATAAAAAAGGTATAAGTAACATACCTGTCTCAAAAGTAGCAAGTTGTATAATAAAAGAAATATTTAACCATCATCTTCAGTCATTTTTATCTGAAGATAAAACTCTCCTTTCAGCTGCAGTTGATCAAACTTGTAAACAAAAAGCAATAGATTCTAAACAAAGAGAGTTGTCTTTCATTGTGAACTCAGCTGTCTTTTTCGAGGAAGTAATTTCTGAGCTTTTATGTAAACTCCTTTATGCATTCTCACATAATGTCTTGGCTGCTGAAAACCCAGATACAGTAAAAGCCACAATTACTGGCATTGTTACAACATTAGTAAAGTCAATTGTTCTGGAGTTCAACACATCAGAGATTTTAGTTGCAGATAACTCTGATGATGATATGTGTTTTTCAGAAGGATATAAAGAAATAGTTCAAAAAACAGTCAACCTAATTTATGAAAAAATATTAGATGAATATAAATCTCTGATTCAAGTATATAGGGCTATACAAAGTGACAGTATTTGTTTTGGAAGGAAAATATATCATTTGCTATTGGAAGAAATTTATGATTATCAGGTGCAGTTGTTGGTTTCAGGAGAATTGGTATCTTCTTCTTGTTCTTCCCTTCAAGCTGATAATATCATCAGAAATGTGCTCAGTGTCATCATGAGGGATACCTACTCCTTGCCATCATGTGTTACTGTGCTGCCTCGTTCTCTTTTAGAAGATATGATTTCCAAGCTTCTAGTGCATATGTTCCCTTCAACTGACACTGAAAGTGAACTAGAAAAGGAAGAGGTTTTACCAGATTATGAGTTTGTGGATGAAGCTTCAAAACTGACTGATGAAATTATCAAAGAAATTTCTGAACATGAGATCCGTCTTGCCAGGGCAGAGGAGAATGCAGAAAGTGTGCAGTTAGAAATGATTGAGAATTTGGTTGACTCTATATGTAATAATATTTTGAAAAAATCTGAATTTCAAGCTGAAGTACAGAAAGATGCAGACAAAAGAGGAGGCTCATTCCTCAGTAAAATAGCTGGTTTCATTATGAAGGAAATCATGGATCATCATCTGCAGCCATTTTTACATGGTGAAGAATCATCTTCCAGTTACTTATCTGATTATAACCATGTCTCTGTACTTACTAAAGCTGGTAAAGAAAAGGCACAGCCTTCTCTATATTCAGCTACATTTTTAGAAGATGTAATCGTTGACCTTGTTCACAAATTTTATTCTTTTCCAAGTATTACTGAAGATTCTAAGAAAAAAGAAATGCCAGAGCCAGAGGTTGTCAGCTTGGCTATAAAATTTGCAAACTCTCTGATAGGAGAATTTAGAAAAAGTGAAATTAAAGTTCTACCAAATGCTGAAGAAGTGTTCTCTTTTCCACCAGTTGGTAAAGATACAGTTGATAAAATATCCAATTTTGTGTATGATCAGTTCATAGGAAATTACGAGTCTAATGATATTCAGAAAGATGATAAGAGTAACATTGTTATAGAAATGATTGCTGCTTTAGCCCAGAAGGCAATCTCTGCTTTCAAGATTCAACCACTTTTTTCAGGAGACTGGTCTTCCACCTTCTTTTCATTTCTAAACCCAGATAACATCACCCAAAGGGTTCAACACCTACCACAGAAAATCTCTACACAGATAAACAGATGCTTAAAAGGGAACCAACTTACTTTACCAGAAAAATCATATAAATACACTTCTTCAACCTCAGACCAGAAAAATGTGTTGGACACTTTGGAAATAGACAGAGGTGCAATGAGTAGAAAGAAGAGTTTCAAAACTGAGGAAGCATCAATGAGGAAAGGTGACATCCAAGATCCAATAGTTACCTCTCTAACTAAATTTATGGCAAACAACATGTTTAACTTGTTGTCAGGGTCACCTGCAGGTGTGGTAAATAAAAAAAAAGAGAATAAAAATAAAATGAGAATTTCAATTCAAAAACATAATGAGACTGTATCAAAAGTTACTTCTCCAACTACTAGTGTGAAAAGTAAAGATACTCAGGAGCCAGATTTGAGGATAACACTTAAAAATAAGGAAATTGAGAATAAAAGCATATCAGCTTCAAAAGATAAGGAGGGGCAAGGTAATGAGGTACATACACAATTTCCAGTAGCTACTGATGATAGAGAATGTGAGAAGGAAATACTTGTACCGTATTTTGAGATAGACGATGAAATGAAGATTGACAAATCAGAAAATTCATTCAAAAAAGAAGACAAGTCCTTTCAGCTATCTTCCTTGACATCCAAAGTGAGAAATACAGGGAGCTCAACAGAGAAAACTTTGAGAACAGTTGACCAAAGGCCAAACAATGAGGGGGGAAAAGACTGTCCAGTTCAAGTAGATATAAATGAGGCACAATACTCAGATTATGAAAGTGTTCAAAATGTCATTGAAAATATTTATGATGATATATTAGAAAGAGATTATTCTCAAGAATCAGCAGATTATTCAAAACTCCAGATCCCCCCAAGTGAAACAGCATTGGATGTAATTCAAGAGGTTGGCGAAGATTTTGTACAGTCTATTTCAGCAAAGGATTCATCCCTTTCAATTAACAAAAATCTCCCTGCCAGAGAGAAAGAGATGAAGAGAGAGAAAGATAAAGAAAGAAAGAGAGAGAGAGAGAAAGAGAGAGATGGGGGTGAAAATAAAGAGAAAGAGAGAGACAAAGAGAAAAGGAAAGCTGAGATTAAAAATGAACCTAGTAAAACAGCCAGTCTTCAGCACCTACCAAAAAGTAAACCTGGAATTTTTCCTGCTAAATTTTTAGAAGATGTTATCACTGAAATAGTTAACAAATTGATCTTTTCTTCCTCACCAGAAACACAAACATGTGATAAATGTCAGAAAGTAAGCAATGGTGAAAATCAAGCTGAACTCTATGACACAGCTATGAAACTTCTCAATTCACTGTTAAAGGAGTTTTCAAATGCTCAAATTAAGGTATTCAGGCCAGATAAGGAAAATAAGTTTTCTTCACCTGTAGATAAAGTGTCATCAGTTCCTAAAGTATCTCCCAGCCATAAAGAATCAACTAGAGAAGCATCATCATCTAGCATTCAGAAAATAACGGTAGATAAAATGCCACATATACATAAAATGACTAAAAATTCCTCTTCAGATAAGATACCTTTTCCAGATAAAATACCAGCAACTGATAAAACACTAGTCAACAAAGTTGTTCACTCCTCTATATGCAATATTTTGAAGGAATATAGATCTCAAGACGCCATTTGTAAGAATATAAAGAGTAATGGGGAAAATTTAGCAAGAAGACTAACTAACACTGTGATAAATGAAATTTTTCAACATCAACTTAATTTGATATCTTCTGATAATGTTCCAGCTTCAGCTTGTTTTCCTCTGGAATCTAAGGATGTTGTTAAAAAGGTCCAAAATGTGGCTCAAACAGCCAGCAAAGACTGTCAAACATCATCACCATACACCATCATGCTGCCTCATGAATTTTTAGGGAATGTGATTGCTGCTCTTTTATCTAAAATTTTCTCAACAGTATCAAATACCAAAGCAGAAACATCTGAGGGCAAGTTGTTCACAGAACTGGATTTCCTTCAAATGAAGTTATTAAGTACAGTTACAACAGAGATCTCCAAAGATGAAGATATGATTATACGGTATGTGGAAACCTTACATCCCAATGATGATGAAATTATTCAATTAGTGGTTGAGTCTATGTATAATAATCTCTTGTCACAGTTTGGATCACAAGAGATTATACAAAATTGTGTAGCCAGTGGATGCAGAATCCTTTCAGAAACCATAGTTGACTTAGTTCTACGAGAAGTAGCTGGTAATCAGTTGCAGAACTATTTTTCTGGAGACCTAACTCCCTATCAGTGTGCAGAAGTTGACAGTGTTGTTGAAAATATTCTTAAAGATGTTATCAAAACTGCTGATGCTCCCCAGCCTCAACCATCACGTACCCATATACTGCCTTATAACATAATAGAAGAAATTGCTGTCAACTTTTTATCAAAGCTTTTATCTATGTTTCCAAAAGTGGATAAGGAAAGAAACAAATCTCTTGAAACAGAAATGCAAAAAATAACCTCAAAAATATTAAATTCAATTCAAGAATTTATCTCCAAAAGTAAGATTAAACTTGTACCACCAGCCAAGGAGTTGCCTACTGTACCTTTAGCTGAGAATGAAACTATTGAAAAAGTAGTTAATTCTGTTTATACCAGTGTTTTAAAGCACTCTGGCTCCTATACTTCTATATTTAAAGATTTGTTGGGTAAGAGCAATATCCTCTCTGATATAATAGGTTTTTTAATGGTGAAGGAAATTTCCAATTCTGAATTTCAACGTCAAGTAGAGGAAGAAGTATCAAGTTCAGAATTAGTCCTTGAAGCTGTCAAAATTATGGAAAAAGCGGTCAAAATTATTGATGGATTTAAGTACCAGGAAAAGTTTCCGTGCAAAAAAGGTGCTATGTTAGATGCCATGTTTTTGGAGGAAGCGTTGGCCTTGTTCTTGGCTAAAATAGTAAGGTTGCCAAGTGCCTCAAGCAAAGATGCAAAAAGCTTAAAGCCTGACTTAAATAAAATTGCATCTCAACTGACAAAGTCTGTGACAGCTGAAATTTCCAAAAGTAATATCAGTCTTGTTGCTGCTGATCCTAAGGAACACTTTTTAAATCCAGAAAGTGTAGAAGTTGTTTCTCAAATTATTGATTCTGTTTATAGTGAAGTACTGCAACAGTTTGGAACTCATAACGAACTTTATGATGATATAAAAGATACAAACAGAGTTTTCCCTAAAAAAGTGGCTAATTTGATTATTAATGGAGTTTCAAATTTTCCATTAGATACAGTTAGCTCAAAGAATTCAAATCCAAATCTCTTTGGAGATCTGGACATTAATAGAATTGTTCAAAAGGCACAAGAGCATGCTGGTAAAATGATCCCTGACTTAGAGGAAGAAGACTTAGCTCAAGATTCATTTGGAGAGGAATTTCCAATTAAAATAGTTCCACATGTTGGGAATAAACCAATCAAAATAGATCCACACATTATCTCAGAACACTTAGCAGTAATTTCTGTAAAAACTCAACCTCTTGAGAAACTTAAGATGGAGTGTTTAAGACAAACTGGACATAACATAGAAGAACTGAGAAGAGTATCAATAAGTGGGAGAGGTTACTCCTCAGACACATCTGATGTAGGAGAGTTGAAGAGAGAAAGACGTATCTCATTGGATAGGACTGGACGACTGGCTGTAAAACCCTTAGAGGTAAGTGCAAAAACAATAGAAAAAAAATAGTGATAAACGGTTGTTCTGTGATTCCCTTCTCAAATGTGTACATGGGAATGCATATGTTTGCTGTTATTGTCCAGCCCAACAGGAGAATTGTTGAAGTGGTTCATCCATATAGTCATATGATTTACTGGGACTCACCATATCCGCTCTCTGGCTCACTCCAACGGTTTCAGGCTAGTTTTCCTAAGACAATCAATTTAAACTGGCATTTTTTTTAATACAGTGGGAATAGAGGGACATAGACTTCACAGTAAAATCAGGCTGACTGAAATTATCATCTTCAAGATTCAGAAGATACATAATCTCATATAGTTCCTGTAGTTCTTCATTGTGGATATCTAAGGTGTTTAAAAGGACCAGTTAATAGACTATCAGGATATATGCAGTTTCAAAAACTATCTAAAATAGTTGTAATTTCTCAAACTTAAGGCTCTACGGCATTAGTACTTTTTACTTTTAGAAACATTCATGAACAAACAGACTACAAATTCTTAGATGATACTTATTATTTCACTTTAGTTATATTAGCCTTCCTCAATTTCTTCTACAGTCTAAAGTGCCAACTTTCTTTCCTCTTCTATCCTTGCTCTAGACCCAGCTGCCCTAATGCTGCCATTTTTATGAACCCATTTTCTCTTGCTATAGACCTAGGTCTGACCGGCAGCCCCATACTTGAGCCCCAAATATATTAAACTAATTGGGCCATTAAAATGCCAAGATGATGTCCATGTTAAAAGGAAACTATGCCACTGAGGACAAAGGGATTGTCTGGCCAATAGAGTTATACTGACTGACCACAGTTTGATTTTTACCAAAGCCCCTTGTACTGATAGGGTTCACTCATAAGAGGATTTAGTGTGCTTAGGGATATAATCTGTGGCCTGGAAAATGAGCAAAGTTTCATAGAACCATCCTCTCTGGAGCATAAACTTGAAATGAATTTTTTCCAACACTGTCCTGCAACCCACTGAACTAAGTCTCAGGGCTGGTAAATATGTTAATTAGTGCCGTATGTTTTCACACCCAAATACTGAGATTATCATAGGCTGAGACACTAATTTAATCTGTTTTGCTCTAAATTTTTTGGGCCAGATGACAGTCTTTTCCAGCTATGAAATTCTCTCTTCCATATGAGTTCTCATCATTGCATTAGCATATTACTGAATAGTCTTCATTTATACATAAGTAATCTCGTGTGTCTTTGTGGTACAGTGGTAAGCAGAGCTGCCTTCTATATATAAGTAATCCCTTGGGAGTAGACTATGTGTGAACAGACTGTGGAATAACATTACTCAACGTCAATTTTTAATTATCTGTAGAATTGTCTGTCACAAATCTTACTCTTAGTTACAAGTTCTCTTTACTTAAGCCATTTATAGACTACAGAAAGCAGCAAGAGACTATTTCAACCAGAACAATTACTCCTGTTTTCTTAAAGGAAAGAAAAGCCATCCTAAAAATAAAAAACAAATAAATAAAGCAGCAGACAGCAAGAACTCTATTAAGACATTTGATTTGTACCAATACTATCTATCTCCAGCACAGGGACAAGAGAAGAAACAAAACACTAGATTAGATCAGAGAACCTCGACACGTGTTGGCTCCACCCCAGAGCTTTAGTTTCTGTTTTGAAGTACCATAAGTTCCCAGCACACTAGGCATATATATTAAAACCATATATAGTAACAAATTCCAAAGCCATATAGATTGATTTTGGATTTTCTAAAGCACTGGTTCCCTCCACTAACACAGAAAATCAAAATAGATTGTATTTTAATTTCTTAAGGAGGCTCACTCTGTATTTTTTTTTTTTAAGAAGATATTCTTTTAGGGTTCTATTATCTGAAAAACGGGCTTACAGTGTTACAAAGTGATGTTGAGGTGTGTGATTATTAAATCAATTTGGAGGTTTTGTGGCATCATTAAAGGCTACAGAATTGGGGGAATTTTGTTATTTAATTATAATTGTCTTTTCTTTGATCTGTCTTTAGACATTGAAAATGGAAAGTAAGATTTGACTAGAGAGATGAGATAAAAAATGAAGATTTATGTTTTGAATATTCTTTTGGAAAATGGGTCCAAAGAATCAGGAGTGGAAGGAGAGGAATTAGAGTCAAAGACTTTCACAGTTTTTGTTATTCATCTTTTTGCAAGTCAAGAGCAGATAATACCTTGCTTTTTTGTTGAAAATATGTGCATTTAGGTTTATCTATCATTCTCTATCTAGAATTTTAGAAAAAATAGATAATCATATCTACTTCTGCCACAAAACTTTCAAAGTAAAAGAAAACAACAAAAAGTAACTTATGATGCAACAAAATATAAACTTTAAGCAAAAGGAAAAAGAACCTATGTTAGGCCTTCCTCTGCTACTTTGTAGTAAGATACAGTAGCTCAACGTGATCTCTGAATGTCAAAGAAATGATAGACACCAACAAATATTTCTTATAATTTTCATTTGTTTCTTCTTTTTAAAATATCATTAATATACAAGTCTCATTTAAAGATAATACTACTTAAATTGAAACTATAAATTATATTAAAATATGTATATTATGATAGAACCACAGGAGAAATGATCGAGGCACTTGTTCTTAATATTCGTTATACTTTCAATTCTAGGCTGTCTGCAGAAATTCATTTCAGAATATAAGAAAGCCAGATATCACCAAGGTGGAGCTTTTAAAAGATGTTCAGAGCAAAAAAGATCTTATCATTCGGTTAGTAGCTCATGATATTGATCAAGAAGATTCAGAAAGTGGCAGAGAGGAGGAACCAATGTCTGATGAGGATGAAGTTGTTTTACGAGAGATAGCACAAGAAGAACACGTAGGAGAACAATTTGAAGATCAAGTGAAAGAAGCCATGAAGCCAGCAGAAGGCATGGTTGGTTCTCCCAAGACAACACAAAGCACATACAGCCTGAAAAAATTTTTGTCACTAAGCAAATGTTGTCAACTCACATCCAGTGCAAATATTGAAAGTATTGAAGCAACCTCAAATCATATAATAGAACCTAAGGAGAGACAAGTTAAAAGAGCTGTTGCTGAGCTTGACATGGCCACTAACTCAACAACCACGACTCAAACATCCTCCTCTTGGGAGAAAAAAGCACAGCCTAAGGTGAGTGAGAAGCACAACTGCCCATGACCAGATATCTATGGAAAGAGTAGAGATCTTCAGAAATTCTGTCCAAGAATGTGCCTTAATTAGGTAGAAAAGAATACTAAAATGGTTCCAGTCTCATCCTAAGCCTGGTAATATTTACAGTAGAGAGAGAAGTAATTAACAAATGAAGCCATGAAATTCAGTTGAGGGAAAGCAGATAATGGAAAGAGACCTAGATTAATTAGAAGCCCAAGAGAACAGACAGTGGAAACCATTTCAGAGAAATGCAAGCTAATTATTTAAATCCATTATTTAATAGATTCTAGCCCTTTGTATTCTGGCTAAATTCCCACTGAACGTTTTGTGTAGAGAAGCTTTATGCAAGTATGACAGGACTGGAATGTGGGCCAAGGTAGGAGGAAGTAAAAAGAGATCCATACAAATTCAGATTTGAATCCTGACTCTCACTTAATAGCTCTGTGTCTTTTGGGCAAGTTACATAGCCAACTTTTTTCTTAAAAGTTGCTTGTCAACTTGCCCAAAGTTAATAATCAAGATATTTTGAATATCATTCTTGCAATCAGCCCATAAACTCCACTGTCGTCATGGGGTACAGTTCTTGTCCCTATGTACCATATCCCTCAAATGATGATCTGGACTTCAGTGACCCTTTGGATTGGCCCAGTCCAAAAATATGTGCCAAAACATGTTTTTGGAAAATACATATGATTTAAGATTTCCTAGTGAGACAATTCTATTTATTATCTATTTGACATGATTCCCAGGTTAACATAAAAGCTGAGATGAACCAGAGAAAAAGAACAGAGATACAACTCTCTTCAATTCAGAAGTTTAATTGGTAAATCATCTTAACACATACTCTCATTTATTTGTTGGGAAGCTATATGTGATTTCATGACCAGATACACTCTGCAGAATAGTTTTCTTGAGCCTCATAGTCAGAAATGCTGGCTTCATAGATAGTTAAAGAAATGTTATAGTATAACATTAGCAACAGTCAAAATGGATTATATGAACAATAATAGTAGCCTGTGTTTTTTGGAGGGATTCTAACAGATGTCGCAATAAAGGTATTCTCATAAAAGGTATGGCCATGAAGTCACACATGACTTCCCAACAAATAGATCAGAGTACAGGTTAAGATGATTGACCTGATAAGCTTCTGATTTGACCAGAGTTGTATCTCTGCTCTTTTTCTTTTTGAACTCTGTAAGATATGATTAAAAATATTTGTAAAGTACAGGAATGGAAAACTGTATTCTTCAAACGTTGTGTGAGGTTTATCTTTAAAATTTATCCAAACTCCAATATTATAAGTCACGTTCACTGAGCCATTTCCAAAGAATTATATAGGAAAGAGACATTTTCATTAGAATTATAGGGTTTATCCATCTTTATTTAGTTTTTTTTTTGTTGAAGAAGATTGGCCCTGAGCTAACATCTGTGCTAATCTTTATTTTCTATGTGGGATAGTGTCACAGCATGGCTTGATGAGTGGTGTGTAGGTCTGCACCTGGGATCTGAACCTGCAAACCTCAGGCCACTGAAGCAGAGTGTACAAAATTAACCACTGCACCACGAGGCCAGCCCCAGGGTTCATTCATCTTTTAAGTAATCTCTAAAACTTTTTCTCAGTGTAATGTAAATTAGACTGCATAATATGCCAATAATGTGAGAAAGTACATATCAAACTCTACTTTATGTAATACTTGGTTTGCACTTTTCCAGAAAGAAGAAAAGACTCTTATTACTGAACCAACACACTACCTCATACACAGAATTATGAGTTCATCTTCATACAACCAAGAAGATTTCATTTCATATGCCGGGTACATAAAATTAAAGCAATATGAAAATAGAAATCTGAGATGAAAGTAATGCTAATGGGAAGAATGGGTCCCTGGTAAAACTATGATTGGGCAAGTATTCAGCCATAGGCCTTCCCTCACTCCTTCTTATTCTTTCCTCCTTTAGCTCCCCACTGTGGACACGTAGGTCTCCCCTTTCTACCTGATCCACCATTTCTAGTTACCTGGCCTCTACATCCTTTCTAGTATAGCAGTGTCTTGGATCAAGAATTTGCCAGTGTGTTTTGTTTCTGGTTGTTTTTTTTTTTTCTTTTTTGACCTGGGAGATACGTACTAGGTCACAATAGTATCTGCACTATCAGCCCAAAGCATTCCTGCTCAATTCTAAATAGTTAAATGTTCCAGTGTGTATAACTGCCTATAACAAGAATCCAAAGGTTGGTGGCTAGCATAGGGGAACGGGGGTAGGAGGAAGGTGAAAAGGCTGATTAGGCGTGTGAGTAGTGATGGATTATAATTAGCCTTTGGGTGGTGAATATGATGTAATCTACACAGAAATTAAAATATAAGGATGTACACCTGAAAATTATATAACGTTATAAACCAATGTTACCACAATAAAATAAATTAAAAAATAAAAGTAAGAATCAAAAGAAAGAAGGAAACAGTATAAGTTGGAGCATTCAGAGATGAATTCTAGAAAGCAGTGGAGTTTTATGTGGATCTGTAAGGATGAATAGCATCTACAGGAGGAAATGATAATCCAAGTTTGGATGACTGTAGAAGCAAAGTCTCGACTGTGTGGCATTTATAGAGAAAAAAGAGAACAAAGTACACTGTACACTTGAAATTAATTAATAGCTATATCTAGAATAGTTAAAACTTGTCTAAAATTATTCTTAAGTTTATAGAAATATTCAGAACTTCGCAGAGGTAGTATTTTCTATTGTGGGAGAAGTAATGGGTGTAAGGAGAAAAATCTACTTGGTGACATTTTTTTCCCACATAGCAAAATGAAATTGTTTCTTTTTGACAATGACACTGACACTATTTTGGGACATCCCTTCCTGGCCCATTATTGCCTTTTTTTCCTGCATAATGGTTATTTTAACATACTTAATTAGTAATACAGGCACCTCTCTCTTGTTTTTATCAATGATGAAGACAAAGAGTACAAATAATACCAAATAAAAGCCAATCTAGAGCAAGATGGCAGACCGTGAAATTAGCATGCCTTGTTTCCCCAGGGAAACCAAAAGTAAAGAACTACAGACTGATAAAACAACTTTATAGGAGCTCTGCAAACCAGTCAAATATCTGCAGCAACCAAGTAAATGCCCAATCAAGGAAAAGCCACATTCAAGATGGTAGGAAATGCCAGATTTTTACTTGCCCTTGCCAAACTCTCTCTGCAACATGATGTGGCACAGCTGGGAAGCAATGGCCCAATTCCTGGTTCCCTCTTTTGGGATGGGACTTGTTTGCATTGTTCTCACCTATCTGTGTGATGCCTGAGGGAATGTTTTCTGTCTCACCTGAATAGGAGCTCAGATTGGGAATGGTGGCATAGATTGGATCTAAGCCACAGAAAGCAGTTGATGGGTGCCACAGTACATGAAAATCACAGGGCACTACAGATGCACAAATACATGAGGGCAAGAGATTATAGGCAGAGGAATACAATAGAACATCTAAGGCCCTGAGAAGAAGCATGATGAAATTCTTGGGAAATAAAACATTTAAAAGCAGATCAGGAAAATTGAAGAAAGGAAAAAAAACACACACATAGACCCAGAAGGATGTATGCCCAGAAAAGACTTAAGAACGCATGGCTCTACCTCAGACTGTTCCCAAGGCCCAAAGTCCCACTAATTAATGAATGGCTTCCACACCAATCTCCAAAAACTGGGGGAGGTAGCTGTTTCTTCAGATGTCTAAATTTCAACATAAGATCACAATGCATACAAAGAAACATGGAAATAGAGCCCACTTAAAGAAACAAAATCTTTAGAATGTGTCCACAAAGAAGTATACCAATTGGACATACATGACAAAGACTTTAAAAAGAGTCTCAAGTTTGTTCAAAAGCTATCAGAAGACACAGAGAAAAAACTAAAGGAAATCAGGGGAAAAGTATATGAGCAAAGTGAGAATAAAAACAAAGAGATATAAAGGAGCTGGAAAATATAATAACTGAACTGAAAAATTCACAAGATGGGTTCACAAGCAGACTCAATAAGACAGAAGAAAGTATTAATGAACTTGAACAGAAGTCATTTGAAATTATTGAGTTTGAGGAGTAAAGAAAAATGACTGAAAATGAAGTGAACAGAGCCTGAGGGACTTATGAGATACCAAGTGAACCAATATATGCATCATAGGAGTTCCAGAAGAGAGAGAAAGAGGCAGGGAGATTATTAGAGGAAATAATGGCTAAAACCTCCCCAAATTTGAAAAAAAAAAAAGCATGAATATATAAATATAATAAGCTTAATGAATTCCAAGTAGTGTAGACGCACACAGACCACACCGAGATATAATCAAACTGTCAAAAGACAAAGACAAAAGGAGAGTCTTGAAAGCAGCAAGAGAGAGGTAACTTGTCATGTACAAGAGATCTCCATAAAACTATAAGAGAAATTTTCAAAAGAAATCTCACAGGCTGGAAGGCAGTGCATGATATATTTAAAGGGTTAAAAGAAAGAAAACTGTTAAGTGAGAACTCTATAACCAGCAAAAATACCTTACAATAATGAGAGAGAAATCAGGACATTCTAAGACAAAAAACAATAAAAGGCTGAGGAAATTTATTACCACTAGACATAGCCTACAAGAAATGCTAAAAGAAGTCCATTAAGTTGAAACCAAAGGATACAAAACAGTAACTCAAAGCCATATGAAATTATAAAGTTCTCTAGTAAAGTTAAATACATGAACAAATATAAAAACCAGTATTATAATTTTGGTTCATAGCTCTACTTTTTACTTTCTACAGTATTTAAAAGACAAATGCATAAAAAAGTAATTACAAACCTATGCTGATGGGTACAGAATATGTAACTATGTAATTTGGGACATTGATAACATAGAGGGGATGAGGGTTGATCTATAAAGATTTGCATGCAGTTGAAGTTATAAGTTTAAGAGAATGTCTTGACTTTAGGATGTTCTATGTGATCCCTGTGGTAACAACAAAGAAAATATCTATAGAATGAATACACATATAAGGAAATGAAAAGAGAATCAAAATGTGTCTCTGCAAAACATCAACTGTTACAAAGGAAGGCTGTAGTGGAGGAGATGAGGGATTAAAAAAGCTATAGAACACACATAAAACAACAAAATGGCAGAAGTAATTGCTTCCCTATCAGTAATTACTTTAAATGTAAATAGATTAGAAATTCCAATTAAAAGACAGAGATTGACAGAATGGATTTAAAAAACAGGATCTAACTATATTTTGTGTATAAGAGACTCACTTTAGATATAAGGACACACACAGGTTGAAAGTGGAAGGATGGGAAAAGATATCCCATGCAAATAGAAACCAAAAGAAAGCAGGGGTAGTTATACTAATATCAAACAAAATAGATTAGTGAAAAACTGTTACAAGAGACAAAGAACATTATATAATGAGAAAAGGGTCAATTTCCCAAGATATGACAATTATAAACATATATGCACCAAAATACATGAAGCAAACATTGACAAAATTGAAGAGAGAAATAGACAGCTCTACAATAATAGTAGGGGACTTCAATAGATTACTTTCAATAGTGGATAAAACAACGAGACAGAATATCTGGAGGACTTAAACAAGAGTATAGACCACTTGTACCTAACAGACATATACAGAACACTCCAACCAATAACAGCAGAAAACATATTTTTCTCAAGTGCACATGGAACATTCTCCAGGATAGACCATATATAGATCACATGTAAGTCTTAATATATTTTAATCACAATGAAATGAAATTAAAATTCAATAGCAGAAGAAAAACTGGAAAATTCACAAATATGTGGACATTAACAACACATTCTTAAGCAACCAGTGGGTCAAAGAAGAATTCACAGGGGAAATTAGAAAATATTTGAGACAAATGAAAATGAAAACAAAATACACTAAAACTTATGGGATGCAGCAAAAGTAGTGCTAATAGGGAAATTTATAGCTGTAAATTCTTCATTTAAAAATATTTTATAACAACAACCTAACTTTACAGCTTAAAGAACTAGAAAAAGGAAAAAAGGAAACTCAAAACTAACAGAAAGAAGGAGATAAAGATTATAGCAGAAATAAACAAAATGGAGAACAGAAGATAATAGAGAAAATCAGTGAAACCAAGAGTTGCTTCTTCAAAAAGATCAACGAAATCGACAAATTTTTAGCTAGATTGCCTAAGGAAAAAAGAGAAAAGACTCAAATAATTAAAATCACAAGTGAAGGAAGGGACATTGCAACTGATTTTGCAGAAATAAAAGGTATTATAAGAGAGTACTGTGAACATTTATATGCCAACAATTGGATATCCTAGCTGAAATAAATAAACACAATAACCACCAAGAATGAATCGTGAAGGAATAAAAATTATGAACAGACATATTACTAGGAAGGAGATTGAATCAGTATTCAAAAACCTCCTAACAAAGAAAAGCTAAGGATCACATGGTTTCACTGGTGAATTCCAGCAAAAAATTAAAGTCGAATACCAATTCTCATTAAACTCTTCCAAAAATTGAAGAGGAGGGAATATCTCCAAACTCATGAGGGCAGTATTACTTTGATAACAAAGCTAGACAAAGACACTATAAGGAAAGAAAACTACAGACTAATATCCCTGATGAATATTCATGCAAAAATTTTCAACAAAATACTAGCAGACAGAATTCAACAGCACATTAAAAAGACTAAGTGGGATTTATCCCAGGAATACAAGGGAAGTACAACATATGAAAATAAGCCCATGTAATACAACACATTAACAGAATAAAGGAAAAAAAATCACACACACACACATTCTCATCTAAATTGATGCAAATAAACCATTTGACAAAACCCAATACCTTTTCATGATAGTAACACTTAAACTAGGAATAGAAGGAAATTACCTCAAAATAATAAAACCATAAATAGAAAACTTACAACTAACATCCTCCTCAGGGTAAAAGCCTGAAGGATTTTCCTCTAAGATGAGGAACAAGACAATAGTGCCCACTCTCATCACTTCTATTCAACATAGTTCCAAAAGTCCTAGCCAAAGCAATTAGGCAAGAAATGAAAGCCATCTAAATTGGAAGAAAAAAGGTAAAAGGATCTCTGTTAACAGATGGCATTATCGTATAGGTAGAAAACTCTAAAGATTCCACATAAAAAAGAAAACTTTTAGGATTAATAAATGAATTCATTGAAGTTGCTGGATACAAAATCAACATGGAGAAATCAGTTGCATTTCTATACACTAACAATGAACAATCCAAAAGGAAAGTAAGAAAAAAACTTTGATTTGCACTAGTATCCAACAGAATAAAATACTTAGGAATAAACTTAACCAGGAGGCAATAGACTTGTACATTGAAAACTACAAGACATTCCTGAAGGAAATTAAAGAAGACACAAATTAATGAAAAGACATCCCGTGTTCATGGATTGGAAGACTTATTGTCAAAATGTCAATACTACCCAAAGTATTCTACAGATTAAATGCAATCCTATAAAAATAAGGAAAACATTTTTTCAGAAATAGAAAAAAAATTCATTCTAAAATTTAGATGGTATCTCAAAGGACTCCTAAAAGCCACAATCATCTTGAAAAGCAATAACAAAGTTGGACTTCCTCATTTCAAACTTACTACAAAGCTATAGTAACCAAAAGAGTATAGTACTGACATAAAGACAGACATGCAGACCAATGGAATAGAATAGAAAGCCCAGAAACAAATCCTTCATAGATGGTCAAATGATTTTTGATAAGCATGCCAAGGCCATTTGATGGAGAAAGAACAGTCTTTTCAACAAATGTTGTTGGGAAAACTAGATAACCATGCACAAAAACACTGAAGTTAGACCCTTACCTTATACCATATGTAAAAATTTACTCAAAATAGATCAAAGACATAAATAAAACTGTAGAACTCTTATGAGAAAACATAGGGGGAAAGCCTCATGACATTGGACCTAGCAGTAATTTCTTGGATATGACACTGAAAGCATAAGCAACAAAAGGAAAATTAGATAAATTGGACTTCACCAAAATTAAAAACTTCTGTGCTTCAAAGGACAGAGTGAAAAGTTAACCCATAGACTAGGAGAAAATATTTGCAAATCATATATCTGATAAGGGATTACTATCCAGAATAGACAAGGAACTCCTGTAATTCAACAATAACAAAAACCAAACAACCTGATTAAAAATTGAGCAAAGGATTGAATAGACATTCCTCCAAAGAAGATATACAAATGGGAAATAAGCACGTGAAAAGATGCTCAACATCACTAGTCATTAGGGAAATGCAAATCAAAACCACGAGATGCCATTTCAGACCTCTTATGACAGCTATTATAAAAAAAAATCAGAAAATAACAAATGTCAACAAGAATGTGAAGAAATTGGAACCCTTGTACATTGCTGTTGAGAATTTAAAATGGTACAATTGTTAGGGAAAATAGTATGACAGTTTCTCAAAAAGTTAAACGTAGACTTACCTTATGATCCAGCAATTCTTCTTCTGGGTTACATACCCAGAAGAATTGAACACAGGGATGTGAACAGATATTTATACACTCATGTTCATGCCAAATGTTCAATAACCAAATGGTGGAAGCAGTCTAAGAGTCCACTGATGGATAAATGGGTAAACAAAATGTGCTATATGCACTCAATTGAATACTATTCAGCCTTAGGAAGGAAAATCTGACACATGCTACAACATTTATGAACCTTGAAGATATTATGCTAAGTGAAATAAGTCAGTCACAAAAGGGCAAATAGTACATGATTTCCACTTATATTATATTAGTCAAATTATAGAGACAGAAAGTAGAATAGTAGCTCCAGGGGATAGAGAGAGACAGAAATGGGGTGTTAATATTTAAGGGGTACAGAGTTTCACTTGGGAAAGATAAAAAACTTCTGGAGATGGATGGTGGTGATGATTGCACAACATTGTGAGTGTACTCAAGCATAGAACTATACACTAAAAAATGGCTAATATGGTAAACTTTCTGTTATGTATATCTAACCCGAATTTTAAAAGTGGAAAAAACCCAGTTTAGAAATCACTTTCATTTGATTTGGAAACTCTGTAATATACTATTCCAGGGTTACTTCCATATGAAGAATGATTGACAGATTGTTCTTTTGCTTAACCAGTAATTTCTTCATTCATTAAATACACAGAAGTAAAATGTTCTTTTTCTTTTGTTTTAGTGAAACTGAAGCTTGTACCCCAGATACAAGTGCTAAAATATTAGAAGGTTAGATTTATTATTTTTCTTAATTTAAATTAGAAAGTATTCTAAAGGAGACTTTGTTTACTGTTTATCATGATGAATTTTTTACTTATCAAACCTGAGGTTGATACTGTTTTTTTGTTTCCTGTGAGCTTACCTACTTTTGGAAAATGATGCCTTGTCTGAATTACCACTAAGATTTTATTAATGATTTTGGTCAAGAATATGGTATGATATTATGAATTTATATTTACCATGTTCCTGTGAGAAATAACCACAAAATTAGGGTGTATGATAGTTTCTATCTGAGCAAGAACCCATGATAGTAGCATTTGACAATTTATTTGAGAGGTTATCCTGCCTTTATGCTTAGCCCTAACAAAATGTACCCAAAAAAAACTTTTAGAGCTAATTTTTTTTGCTAACATTAAAATCTGCACCTCACTTTCTTTTTTTCTTATCTCTATTAGCACTGACTCCTTAGAACATTTGGAAGACATTTTGGTTCTCTATTTGTTGAAACCTCAGAGGACCAATGTGTTGTAACAATGATAGAGGTAGTGTCGTTTTTACTGTAAAGTAGCCTTGAAACTCAAACCACAGGTTTACCCTGGCTATTTCAAACATAGAACCCACTCAAGCAGTAACTCAAGAAACACATTCTCTCAACTCTCAAGTGGAAATCATTTCCATTAAGATGATTCAAATATCAGTAAGTATGCCAGAATTTATGAATATATCACAACCAGAAGGTATCACAATAATCACTTATATGGAATCATGGGCTGTTAGAGTCAGAAAGAAGCCGCTTAATACCACCTCCCTCATTGTTTACATGAGGAAATTCAAGCGCAGGGTGAGGAAGCGACTTGCCTGAGGTTACTTGGAGTCAGGGGCAAACCCTTGTCTGGATCCAAAGTCTTTTGACCCTGAATTCAGTGCTTCTCTTTTTCCAACTTCGTTGTGATGATCATGCTTAATCCTTGTATTCTTCGGTAATATTGCAGCTATCCAATCATTTATTTATTCATTCATTAAAGATTTACTGAGCATCTCCTTTGTGTTCTAAGATCCCATGGGTGAACAAGGCTAACAAAGTCCTTGATCTCATAAAATTTAATGTTTCTTGGGGTGGAGCATCAAAGAGTAAGGACATAAACAAGATAATTCCAGATATTGATAAGTTCTTCCTTCTCATCTGGGACAAAAGCCAAAGAAATCGCAATAGCTTGCAAAACCCAACATCACCTGGACATCACCCTGGTGCCCTATTACCTCTCTAACCTCCTCTTCTATTCTTTTTCTGGCTCACTCTGCTCCAGCCTCACTGACCTCCTTGATGTTCCTTAAACATTCCAGGTATTCAGGGCCTTTGCACTTGCTGATCCTTGTGTGGTGCTCTTCCCCCTATATCTGCATTGCTCATTCCTCACCTTCAGATCTTTGCTCAAATGTCACCTTCTCTGTGAGGTCTTCTTTGACCACACTTTGAAATTGTAACTTCATTCTCACCATGGCACCACCTATTCCACTTCTTTGCTTATTTTTCTCCCTGGCACTTATTACTATCTAACAGACTGTGTATTTTAATTAATTGCTTTTTCACTATCTCCCTCTAGAATGTAAGTTCCATGAAGATCACAGCTGTATTCCCAAGAACCTAAAACAGGCATATAGTAGGAGGAGGAATTTAGTAAAATAGGAGAGACTATGGGAGTAACTAAGCAGGGGGTAAGGAAGAACACAGGAATTCTGTTTTATGGTTATGTTATGGTTTATTGGTTGTGTTGAGATTGAGGTACCATTAGACATTCAAGTTGAGGTGTCATAAAAGCAATAGGATATTTAAGTCTGGAGTTCAATGGAGAGATCAGAGCTGGACATACACTTAGTTTCATATGGAATATACAATAAAGTCTCAAATATCTTAAATCTGAATATCTGACATCCTCAACTATAAGGAAGTTTTCTGTGACTCTTCATCAAAACAAATTTCCAGTATATCCTGGAAGGTTGATAGCCATTTAACCTAGAAACTTTGAAATGATGGTTGGAATGATAACCCTCGGAGCAAATCCAAATGATGTCAGTCATTTGAAAGCAAAAGTACCTTCAATTATGTGCAATATAGAGTCAGACATCTTAGAAAGATTATCGACCAACAATGAAATCTTATCAATTTTGTCAGATAATTCAAATAATCAGTTTCTCTCATATTTGCATTAATTGATATTTTACTAGTAGTTTTTTTTTCCCCCCAGAACCTACATTGGCCTAAGGATAATTCAGAAAGTAACCACTTGTGTTGGCTCTTGATGATTACCTGTCTATGAAATGCAGAGTTTTTACATATGATAACTCATTGTGTCCTCTTGTGAGACAGGCAGAGGATAATCTCATTCACATTCTACATACTAGGAAACTGAGAGTCACAGAAGTTAGACTCAACTTGCCAGTGTTTACACAGCTCTTAGTATTGAAGCTAAGACTCAAACTCGGGTTTTCTGACTCCTTAGCAGGTTAGCTGGCTCCCTAGTGGTGGTTTTTTGTGAAACTTCTTCCACAGTATCATTTCTACCTCCTGGGGCTGATTTTCTTTTACTGGGAATAAATATTGACCTCTCCTGGAACTTAGGCAACTTGTAGCTCTATAGCAACTCCGCATATTTCCTCCTGGTATTGCCTCAAAATTCTCCTAATTCCCACCAAAGTATTTTCATAAGACCAGCACCTTCCTCTTTGTTCCAATTATGTGCTTTTAATTAGCTATATAAAATCAAAGAGTGTTGGAGCTGGAAAGGCCTTTAGGAATCATCTATAGGGTGACCCCTCATTTTATAGATGAACAAATAGGCCCGTAGATGTTGAATGATTGTGCATAGATGTTTAGCTACTAAGTTCCAGAGTCTGCCTCTCCTAAATGAAGGGCTAAGACATGCCCCAGAATTCCAGGGATCTCACTTCAGTTTTGTTCCCATTGTCTACACACTGTCTATGTGTATATATCTATACATATATAATTAGAATTAATAATTTCTTCTAAATTCTATGAATTTTAGTAAAAAATAGTAAGATCAGGTTTGTGTCAACACTATTCATGCCTCAGAAAAAATACTATTTTTCCTTCCTCCCACCCACAACAGAAAGTTCTCAGGAACAAAAGCCAGAGAATTCAAGCAGTGTTAAGGTAAGTATTTTTCAGTGGCCTCTAATTGGTATGCCTTGGGTGCAGGTGAATCTAGACCAGTTTTCAAGGTCAGATCAGGGACTGGGTGGTATGATTTGAGGGACAACAGGAAGCTTTCCCTATTCACAAATCCTTCATGATCAGATCTCGCCCCCTTGTTGAGATCTGTCCGTGGTACCTGAGAAATCCCTTAATCAAAATTCTCTCCTTAGAGCTATCATTCCTTGCTTAGTGTACAAATGAGCCATTGTTCCTCCCTAGCACCTAAATACAATTCCATTCCTTAAACCTATTGCTGCAGTCTCTGGAGAAAACCCTAGACGGAGTGAGTCACTTGTCTCTGCCCAGGGCAGGTGGACCCAAGTGAGGAGCTTGGTGGAGGCAGGAAGGGAATAGAAGCTTCAAAAATGGAGGAGAGTGGCTTGCAGGAAAGTGACTGCTGATTCCATCTATTTCTCTGCATGAGAAATAATAACTGGTCAAAGGCAGCTTTCCAAAAGGCCCACCTCCTCTCCAGTGTAAACTTAGGAAATTTCCTCTTCCCTAATCCTTATTAGAAAGTTTACAATGAGGACTGAAGCTACAGATTCCCTTCTCTGTTTTTTCACTTTGTTTCTTGTCTCAATTTAATCCCATCTTTAAGCAAGTCTTCTCAATTCCATGCACACACAATCCATCATTTATTCACTTCTCATTGTCAGAGTAATTTTCAGAACCAAATTTTAAAACTCATACTTAAGAAACTTTTGCCACACCTCCAAACATGCTGGGTTAGTTCCTCATGCAAACTAATCCTCATTTATGAATATAAACATATATTTGACAACCTGAGGCTTTATTTAGGCCATACTTTCCAAGTAAAATCATATGGCAATAAAGGGGAGACACTGAATCTTTAGTCTGAGGACCTGTTGACAAGCCATTCCTTGTGCCATACTGAATTCCTGGCTAATCTGGACCCTTCTGGCTCTTCGTCTTTTCCCTCACTTGATGCTTTTTGCATGGTGAAACTGTGGTTAAACTTGTTATCCAGTCCAGTCTCAAGTAAGGTGGAATAAGCACATTCCACTCTGTTATCACTCACTGATTAAAACTATAAACTTTGGACAACCACCCAGGATTCTGAAAAACAAATAATAGGAGTTTGAGGGGAGGAATCCAATAATACAATATGAATGCAACCAATACAATATGAGTTTCCTGAGGTTTTTCCTCCCATGTCTTCTAGCTTAGCTTCAGGGCAGTTCAAATCCTGGAATTACAGTCACGTGCTGCATAACGACATCTCAGTCAGGAATGGACTGAAGATATGACAAAGGCCCCCTAGGATTAGCACCATATAGCCTAAGTGTGAAGTAGGCTATACCATCTAGGTTTATATATGTACACTCCATGATGTTCGCACAATGACAAAATCGCCTAAGGATGCATTTCTCAGAACACATCCATGTCATTAAGCAACTGACTGTACATAAAGGGAATGGACAGCATAGAGCTCCGAGAGAAACCATTGCTGTCTTACCAGAATTAGAAAGAGGTTTCTGTGGAATGGAAAGTGGAGAAGCCACTTTTTTCCCACTTTTTCCCCTCTCTTGGTCTTACCTCGAGGCAATTTTCAGCCATAAAGCTGCATGGCAATAGTAGTAGAGACTGCTGAGACTCTTAAAAATCCTTCTCTCTGATGAGAGGAATTAGGAAAAGGTGTCCGGTAACCTGAAGAATCTTAGGGGGAAACCTGCTACTTTTTTCTCTGCTTTCTCTTGGCACTTTACCCTTGGTGTGGATGTAGTCACTGGATATGTGAGACAGCACACACAGTGAGGTTAGAGCCACAGCATTCTAGCCATAGAAGCAGAAAGGGGGGCTGCTGAGAGTCAGAGACACTGAAAGAAATCACAAAGAGTAGGGACCTCATAAAAGGACCCCCTACAAATCTGTAGTCTTTCCTGAGTTGTGCATGCATGGAACTGACCTGAAGTTTATAGACAAAAGGCTTTAAGAATTTGAACTATAGCCTTAATACTGGTGCACACACACAGGGATACCAAAAAATACTGCCAAGATTTTGAAACTGAATTTACACTGGAACTCCAGTCATAGAAGGCAGGATAGGATGTATGGTCTGAACCTAAGTGGGTTAATTATCTACTTAAACAAACAAAAAAGCAGCCTTCTCCAAGGGATTTTAAGAATTCTTAGAATCTCATAAATTGTTTTAAATGCCCAAAATACAATCCAAAATTACTCAACACACAAAGAACTAATACAATGTCTGCAACTTTTAAGGGAAAGGACATGAGATGCCAACTCCAACATAGCCAAGATTTTGAAATTTTCAGGCAAAAACTTTAAAGCAATGATTATAACTATTTTCCATGAAGTAATGGCAAATACTCTTGAATCTAATGGAAAGATAGATGTTCTCAGCAGAACTTAAGTATATTTACTCCTCTGGCACATAGTAGCACCTGCTTTCTTTTAGATTAGAGATTTTCAACTCTAATTTTCATTCATTAGAGTCATATGGGCATTCTTAAAAAACAAAAAATCAATATCTGCCCCAACCTCAGGGATTTCAGTTCAACCGGTTTGGGACCCAGGGATTCATATTTTAAAAAAAATCCACAGATACTCTATTGTGCAGCCAGTGGTGAGAATCAGTTGCTTTAGATAGTCTCTGCTCCATTTTATTCCTCAGATGTCCTGTTTGAAACATCTTAATTCATAAGATACCTCAAGTCCTCTAGGAGGAACTATGCTAAAACCCTTATAATGATATCTGGTGGCGTCTACGTAATCTATACACAACAGATTTTATGTTGTATGTGTTTAGGATTTATTTCATTGATTTTCACTTCCTTTTTTAATTGCTAGCATTATAGCACAGTTACAGTAAATCCCAGCTACCTGTCTCAGACAGTTTTATGCCTTTCTGGGAAAATTGCTGCCTCTGCATTCAAAGAGGTAATAAAGGCCTACAGAGCAAAGCCAGTCTTTGAGCCATGTTCCCTGCCCTACCAGGACCACACAGCTTATTGCTCCAGAACCCAAAATGACTAAGATTTCCATAAATGGAAATTGGAATTGTGTTGTGAAAGTCCATTTTCCTTCTCTCCTTGTCATTATATCTTGTATCAGAAAATAATTTATATAACTTACTACATATTCCAATTCAGCCAAAGGAGGGAGGGGGCAGACAGAGCTCATATTTTCTGTGACTTAAGATGCCTGAACCTTTGATCATAATTTAATGATAGTCTAGGCCCATATCTATGACAAGGATCAATCCTTGGTGTTAAAATTGGCAAAAATTATGAGCCTGAGCCTCAGAATAATTCTTGGAGACTGCAGAGCACAGATATTATTTATTGGAAGATACTACAATGGTTGTACTACATCTCCTGAGGATTTCTAGGTATCCATAATATGTAGTGTACAACAAAAGTCTAAGTGAAGTACTTTGCTTTGTCTTGGCAGTTTATCACCATCTTTGAAGGAAACAAGCATATTCCTGGCAGTGGGCATCCCTCAAAAGAAGTCATTTCAGGTACAAAATATACTATCCTTTTAACAACTAGTATAATAAATCTCTCAATTACATCATTTTGAATTTAGAATTTTTGACCATTTACCCTCCTGGAATGAGTGGCTACTCCCTTGCAGTTTTTACACCTATTATCATTATGAGATTGAAACGATATTCTTACTATTTATATATATATAGCAATTGCAGTTTATTATGCAGTTCTCTTATGTTAACCTCAAACCAAAGGGGTACTAGGTAGTGGAACTAATATTTATTAGGTGCCAGCTATCCTCATTAAAGAGGCAAGTGAGATGGGCCAGGCGGTGGCATAGTGGGTATGTTCACACACTCTGCTTCAGTGGCCCAGGGTTCTCCAGTTCAGATCCCAGGCTTGGACCTATGCACTGCTTATCAAGCCATGCTGTGGCAGGCATACCACATATAAAATAGAGGAAGTTGGGCACAGATGTTAGCTCAGGGCCTATTTTCCTCAACAAAAAGAGGAGAATTGGTGGCGGATGTTAGCTCAGGGTTAATCTTCCTCAAAAAAAAAAAAAGAAAAGAGGAAAGTGAGAGTCATTGAGAAGGAAAGTGAGAGTAGGTTACTGAAGGTCACCCCACAGCTAGTAAGCTGCAAAGCTGCATTCAGACACAGATCTGCCTGACTTTAAAGTCTAAGCTCATTCAATGTGACGGTAGTTCACACACTGAAATGTTCACAGGAAACAAGTAGATATATAAACAAGAGCAGTAGGTTGAACGGGTCTGTGGCTCACTGGAGATGGCATGTCCCATCTAAAGGAGCAAGCTGCTACTCAGGGCCAATCATTGGCATGCTGGATTGTTGCCACGTCTTCCAATTCAGGTCTTTCCATTTTCAAAAGAAGCTGGAAATGGAAGTTTTATGTAAAAAATCAGGACTTTTAAATTTTATCCAATAATTCAGAGCTTTTGTGAAACACTTTGTGGACAAAACAAAACTTGTTCACATCCCCTACATTATACTATTCTCCTGCAAATCTTAAAGCCCCAATTTACAAAAGACAGAATGGAGGTAAATAACTGCCTGAGGTTACACAGTTAACAAATGGAGAGCTTTTAGGGTTTGAAAACAGGTCTTCTGACATTGATCCCACATTCTTTCTTCCCTCCACACTATGGTTCCATATAGTTGCCATTGCATCCCAGAATGAAGTCCACATTGGGTAAATGACCAAAGATAGCCTTTAGGTTTGCCGTGAAAAGAGCTATAACTGATAAAGGCAAGAGCTCACTATTCTCTCTGGGGATGAGCTTCATTTGTGCCATTAACCTAGGACACCAGGCACCCATCAGTCATGAAGGAGATGCAGGAATCTAATAGTGAATGCAGATTTGGGACGGTTTTCTCAATGTGTTACCAGGAACTGCTTTGCATTAGAACTACCCGGGATGCTATCCTTTTTCTTTTTTCCCCTGAGGAAGATTAGCCCTGAGCTAACATCTGTGCCAGTCTTCCTCTATTTTCTATGTGGGTTGCTGCCACAGCATGCCTGATGAGTGGAGTAGGTCCACGACTGGGATCTGAACCCACGAAGCTGGGCCAGCGAAGTGGAGTGTGCTGAACTTAACTACTTGGCCACAGGGCTGGCCCCCACAGGATGCTTTTTAACGACACAAATTCCTGAACCCTCTCCAGACTGACTAAGTTAGCATCTCTGAGTAATGGTGCCCAGGAATCTGTATTTTTAATAGGACCAACAAGTTTCAAGAACAGAAAAGCTTTTTTGTCTCTCCACTGAGAATTTCAGAAGTCTTGCAACAATGCTTCAATCATGTTAGTAAAATTTTTATCTTACTCTTCAGAATGTACATCTTTCTCTTTCTTCCATCCTTTTGTCTCATCTGCTGCAGATTTTGGCTTTTTCCATTTTAATTCTTAGGTCATTTAAAAAATAATTACACAATGGCTGGCCCTGTGGCATAGTGGCTAAGTTCGCACACTCAGCTTCAGCAGCTTGGGGTCCACAGGTTTGGATCCCAGGTGCAGACCTACACACCACTCATCAAGCCATGCTGTGGCAGCATCCCACATACAAAATAGAGGAAGATTGGCACAGATGTTAGCTCAGGGACAGTCTTCCTCAAGCAAAGAAGAGGAAGACTGGCACCAGATGCTAGCTCAGGGCCAATCTTCCTCAGCAAAAAACACACACACAAAAACCAAAACAACACAAAACAAAATAATTGCACAGTAAAATACCTAAGCATACTTTTTCTCTTAGTGTTAACCATAGAATATTATCTTTCTTGAACAGAAAAATCTAAGTAACTACAAAAGGTATAGTCATGAACTTTGGTGTCTGATGGAATTAAGAAAATATGGGCTTTTACTGTCATGTGTATTTTCATGTCCTATCACATCCTATCATAAAGTTTCAGAAAAGTACATAAATTCTCACTTCTGTCCTCACATGTAAAATAATCATTTTGTTAAATTAAAATATGATATTCTCTAAGAGCCCATGTGCTGAATAAGTGGTGTAGAAAAATGAATCCAAAAGGAAACTCTTGTCTGTACAGTCTTATCTCATAAAAAAGAAAATTCTTGAAGTTAGTCAACTGAAAACTTACCCCATGTAGGTGAGAAATTATAGCAGTTTTAGTGCGCTTCTGCATTCACTTGAGCCCTCTGAAATAGACACCGTCATGGTATAGAGTTGAAAGTTACTTTCCCATGTGAGTTTAGCTCATCAGGCTTTTTCAGAGTTTTCTGCTAGAAAAGGAAAGGCATTCTGGCACACGTAAGTAGAGAAACATCAGAGCGCAGTCAGTATAATGATGCCATGAAAGTCAGAAAACCTGGACTCTATACCCAGCCACTTTCTACCCATGTGACCTTAGACGAGGTATTTGACCTCGCCAAGATTCATGTCCAGAAATGAAGATACCACTCTTCCTTTTTCCTTCACACGAGTGTTGGAAGGATCAAATAAAAGAATCTTTGTGAATGTTCTTTAAATCCCATGAAGTATTTTATAAATGTCAATTTGTGAAGTCTAAATCATCGGTGCTGCAGCATAATTGCCTCAATTAAAATGTCTAATAAATATCCATATTACATTTTTGCTTTGTCCACAGATACTCCCAAGCCCACTTTTTCCAAACCAGGATCTAAAATGCTAGAGAAGGTATCTTCAGCTCTGTCAAAGGTGTTTTCTAGAACTGGCACCAGTACTTCCAAATCTTCCTCACCACCTCACCAGGACGAGCACTGAAGCTTCCATACCTGATATAACTGTGCTTACTTCCCTTAGGAAATAAAATGGCTTTTGAAGCATAACATAGTGTCCTATATTATCATTCATATAATACTGAGCAAAAAATTAAGAGCAAAAGAAAGTATAATAGGAACCTGGGTGAAAGAAGGGTCTGATAAATGCTTTTGATAAGCATTCTAGCATGAGAAGATGCTGAGTGCTAGGATTGCCTGCGTGCCATGAGGAGAAAGAGACAAAAAGTGTACCTGGCAGACCACTCAGCCCTCAGGACCCACCAGAAAATGAACTTGAATTTTTGCTGTTAGCATTTTAGAGGATATTATCACCAACATAGATAGCAAATTGAGATGAAATTCAAGCTGAATTTCATGACACAGCTATGAAACTGATTTGTTCACTGTTAAAGGTGTATTCAGATTTTCAACTAAAAATATTTACGCCAGACATAAGAATTCAGTTTTCTCCACCTGCAGATAAAGTTTCATCTGTTTATAAAAAATCTCCCAAGCAAAAAGATCCAAGTATGGATAAGCATCTTCTGGAAGTAAATAGTTACTGTGGATAAAATATTATATGTGCATAAAATGACCACTGTAACTAAAAACTTTCCTTTTCAGATAAGGTATGTTGTGGATAAAATACTACCAATAAATAAATCATTGGTCAGTAAAGTTATTAAGTCCTTTATATAAATATTTTTACGTGAACATAGATAAAGACCATACTTGTAAGGACATAAAAAGTAACGAGGAAAATTTAACAAGATGTATAGCTAGTACAATGATAAATTTTTCAAAATCAGTTAAATTGCTGCTTGTGATATGGATCCAGCTTCAGTATGTTTGACTCCGGAATCTGAAAATCTTCTTTAAAAGATCCAAAATGTGGACCAAACACCAAGAATGTCAATCATCAGCATTATCTGCCCTGATGCTGATTCAAATTTAAGAGATTGTGATATTTTCTCTTCTATCTAAAGTTTTCTTGACAGTAGCCAGGGCTAAAGCAGAAACATCTGAGAAAATTTTGTTTTACAAAATTGGATTTCCTTTACTGAAGTTAGTCAGGTTATGACAGGGTGCTCCAGAGAAAAAGATGTGATTATATAGAATTTTTACATTCCAGTGACATTGAAGTTATTTTATTAGTAATTTAGTCTATTTATAGTAATCTCATAAATTATTTGATCACAAAGATCATACATAATCATGTAACCTTTTCAAAAATGATAGTTGGTGAAGAATGACTGGCAATAGAGTTCAAAACTATTTTCAAGAGAACAAATTCTACCAATGTGCGTAAGTTGACAGCAATGTTGAAAGCATTCTTCAGATGTCATCCAAACCACTGATGTTCCCCAGCCTTAGATATCACATGCTTTTAAACTGCCTTTTAAAATAACAGAATATTTTACTGTAAAATTTTTTATCAAATCTTTTATCCATGTTTTCAAAAGTTCTTAAAGAAATAAGCAAATTTCTAGTGGCTGAAATGCACTCTGATTTTGAAGGCATTCTGGTTCACATACTTATGTAGTTAAAGACAATATATAAGAGTAATATACTCTCTTATATGAGGTTTTATAGTGGGAAAGGAGATTTCCAATTTTTTGCAACTCAAGTACAAGAAGAAGCATCAAGTTCAGAATTAGTTCTTGAAGATCTCAAAATTGTGGGAAAACTGTTTAAAATTATTGATAAATTTAAGTTCTAGGAAAAACTTTAATTCAGAAAAGGTTCTGTGTTAGACATCATGTGTTAAATGAAACTTTGTCCATATATGGCTAATCTAGTGAAAAAAATGCTAAAAGTATCAGATTTTTACTGAAAAAAATGCATATTACGTGATAAAATCTGTAGTAGTTGAAATTTCTAGAAGTAACAATCTTTGAGCTGTTGCTCCTGAAGAATGCCTTTTAAATCTATAAGGCATTGGAATGATTTCTCAGGTTGTTGATTCTCTTTATGTGGTACTAGTCAGAGGTTGGCAAACTTTATATGTGAAGGGCTAGATAGTAAACATCATAGTTTTGCAGGGCATATGATCTCTGTCAAAACTACTCCATTGTGCCTTATGTAGCACAAAAGCAGCCATAGACAAAATATCAACAAATAAATGTGGCTGTGACTCAATAAAAATTTATTTATGAATAGTTAAATTTGAATTTTATTTAACTTTCACATCACAAAATATTATTTTTACTTTTTCCAGTGATTAGAAAGTTATAAAACCTTTCTTGTTTGCAGGCTGGTCAAAAATAGATGGGAAGCCAGATTTATCCCATGGGTGGTAGTTTGCTGACCCCTGTACTATGAAAATTTTGAATCCATAAATTAGTTGAGTATGATATAAAGGGCACATAATATTTCTAAAAACAATTAATTTTACAGGTGAAATTTCAAATTTTATTACAAAAAAATAGTATATAATGTTCAAATAGGAAGAAGGCCCTGGCCACAGACTTCGAAAAATAATTGGCCATGTAAACCCTATGAATAGCAGTAAAGCATTGTCTGATATAGCACCAAAAGGTTAGGGGACGGAGCAAAAAGACTGAGCAGGGTCCCGCTTTGCCGTACACAGGGTCACTAGGAGGCAGAATCAACTCAACGGCCCTATCAACAAAAAGGTTCAAATGTTCTTCTCTTTAGTGATTTGGTTATTGAATATATTGCTGAGACAGAACATGAGCATTCTGCTAAAAAAAAAATGAGTTAGAAAAAGATGAGTTAAATCAAGATTTAATTTAAAGCTGAATTTCTAGTAAAAATTGTTTCTCACCCTGGGAATAGCCAATCAAAATGGATCCAGACATAAGTTCAGAACACTTGGTAGTCATATTTGTAGAAAACTCAACATTAGTCTTCACTGCAGCAAATGGAGTAAGCAGCTCCAAATTTTCATCCCCCTTCAGAAACACTGACAAACAAGCAAAAACTGTCAAAACCAACTTTGTCAGAGCTCTGAAAAACAGTTAAAGGTTTAAAGCAGCTAATTGAACACTGAATCAAGAAAAACGTAACTTCAACATGGTAGCAAAGATTTGTGATCTCGTTACTTGCCCTTGTCCCACCCCCTCCCCAGCACAGTAGCAGTCCTGAAGAAAGAAACTTGCATTCCTAGTGTATGTCCCTGATCTCTGGTTTTGGAGAGAGAAGAGCAGACCTTACTGGAAAATTATTATGTGTATCTGTCCATTCCAAACTGTCTAGGAGCTGCATGAGTGAGTGATGAAGGCCCTTGTCTCTGTTTTACTCTCTGTTTTACCTAACTGGGAACTCGGACCAGAAAAGCAGTGAGCATTGCTCAAAAGAATTGAAAGTCAAACTAACAACTCACTGATGCCTGGGAAAAGAATGTGATGGAAACGTAAAACAGATGCCAAAGGCCCTGGAGCAAAAGTTAGGGAGATTCATTAAGAAACTAGGACATTTAAAAGCACCACGTGAGGGAATTTAGAAAGCCATACACATGCCTAGAGCAAAACCTGTGCTCAGAAAAGATCTGAAAGGCCCTAAGCCTTCACCTCAGCCTGATCCTTAGGCTCAGTGCAAGCCTAACTTAGTGATTAAGCAGTGCCCCAGCCCAGACCCCATTCTCGCAGACTAGGGGATGTATTATTTCATTTCCTTGTTTGCATGTTTGTTTTGGTTTTTTTATTTAGAGTGTGTGTGTGTGTGTGTATGTGTGTGTGTGTTTATCTCCTGGTATTTAAAGGACTGTCTGTCAAAACTCTAGTTTAACACAAGGAACAAAGACTTCAGTGAGACCACACAAGACAAGGAATATAGGCTTTGAAAACAAAGTTTGGGAAAGACACTAAACAATATAAATAACGATATAGCCTTCAATAATCAAAATAAAACCCAACAAATCCTGGAAAAGAAGGAGAGATCTTATTAGCAGAGTTACCACATTATAATAAATCAAATGTCCAGTTTTCAACAATAAAAACAAAAAACACAAGGAATACAAAGAAACAGGAAAGGATGGCCTCTTTAGAGGAACAAAACAAATATTACAAAACCATCACTGAAGAAATCCAGATTTTGGACTAATTATACAAAGATTATAGAATAATTGTATTAAATATGCTCAAAATGCTAAAGGAAAACAGAGACACAGACTAAAGGAAATCAGGAGAGCAATGTATGAACTAAATGAGTATGTTAATAAAGAAGTAGAAATTGAAAAGAAACAAAACAGCCACTATGAAAAATGTTTACAGTTTCTCAAAAAGAATTACCACATGTTCTATTAATTGTACTTCTAGGTATATACTTAAAAGAATTGAAAGCAAAGACTCAAACAGAATTTGTACACCAGTGTTCATAGCAGCTCTATCCACAATAGCCAAAGGTGGAAATAACCCAAATGTCTATCAATAGATGAATGGATAAGCAAGATGCAGTATATATCTACAACAAAATATTATTCAGCCTTAAAAAGGAATAAAATTCTGATACATGCTACAACATGGATGAAACTTGAAAACATTAAGCTAAGTGAATAAACAGACACAAAATGGCAAATGTATTATTTCTCTTATTTGAGGTGAATAGAATAGGCAAATTCATAAACAAAGTAGAATACATGTTAACAGAACTGGAGAGAGTGTGGTTTGGCAAATTATTGTTTAATGGGTGCAGTTTCTGAGATGATGATGAACAAATTCTGGAAATGAATAGAATAGAATGAATGAATAGAGGTGATGATTGCACAACATTGTAAATGTACTTAATGCCACTGAGTTATAAACTTAAAATTGTTAAAATGGTAAATTTTCTGTTACATTTTACAATAATAATAATAATAAAGAATACACTTAACAAAAAGGGAGCCACACAAATTCTGGAGCTGAAAAGCACAATGACGGAAAGGAAAACTTCACTAGAGGGGTTCAAGAGCAGATTTAAGCAGGGAGAAGAAATAATCAGTGAACTTGAAGATAGTACAATTGAAATTATTTAGTCTGAGGGTTGGGGGGGGGGGAACTAGGATAAACTCAGAGCCTCACACCAAGACACATTATTATCAAACTGTCAAAAGACAAAGACAAAGAATCATGAAAGCAATGAGAGAAGTGACACCTCACATTCATGCACAAGGATCCTCAATATGATTAACAGGTAATTTCTCATCAGAAATAACTGGGGGCAGATGACAGTGGGATGGCATATTTGAAGTGCTGAAAGAAAACAATTCTCAACTAAGAATTCTATATCCAACAAAACTGTCCTTTAAAAAAGAGGGAAAAATTAAGACATTCTCAGATAAAAGCAAAGGGAGCTTGTTACCACTAACCTGCCCTACAAGAATTTATAAAGAGAGTCCTTCAGGTTGAAATGAAAGGACACTAGATAGTAACTCAAAGCTGTATGAAGAAATGAACTTCTCTGGTAAAGGAAAATACATAGGCAAATATAAAAAACAATATAATATTTTTGATTTGTAACGTCATCTTTTCCTACAGGATTTAAAAGACAAATGCATAAAAATAATTATAAATGTATAGCATTGGCCACAATGTATAAAAAAGTAATTTTTTGACAACATGCAGTGAGGAAGGGGAGATAAAGCTGTATAGAAACAGGGATTTTCCATTCCATTAAAGTTAAGTTGCTATCAATTCAAATTATACGTTATAAATTTAGAATTTTAAATGTAATCTCCATGGTGTCCACATATAAGACATCTAAAAAATACACACAAAAGAAAAATGAAAAGGGAATCAAATGGTTCACCACAAAAAATCACCTAAAAACAAAAGATGTCAGTGATGGAGAAATGACAGACCAAAAAAAAAAAAAAAAGAAAAGCTGTAAAACATACAGAAAACAAATACATTGAAAATCCTTCCCTATCAGTAATTATTTTAAATGTAAATGAATTAAACTCTCCAATCAAAAGGCAGAGGTTTTCAGAATGAAAAAACAAAAATAAACATGATCCAACTATATGCTGCCTATGAGACACTCATTTTAGATCCAAAGAAACAAGTTGAAAGGATGGGAAAAAGTATTCAATGCAAATAGTAACCAAAAAAGACCTAGGGTGGCTATATTATTATCAGACAATATAGACTTTAGGTCAAAAACTGTTAGAAGAGACAAAGAATGACATTATATATTAGTAAAACAGTTAATTCATTAAGAAAATAAAACAAGTATAAACACATATGCACCAAACAACAGAGCCCCCAAAATATATGAAGCAAACATTGACAGAATTCAAAGAAGAAATAGTTCTTAAATAAGTTGGAGTATTCAATACACCACTTCTGATAATGAATAGAACTTCTGTACAGAAGACCAATAAATAGAACACTTGAACAAAATGATAAATTGATTAGACCTGGCATACAGAACACTCTACCCAACAACAGCAAAATACACAAGTACACACAGAATGTTCTTCATATGTTAGGCCACAAAACAAATCATAATAAATTTTTAAAAACTGAATCATACAAAATATCTTTTCTGACCACAGTGGAGTGATGCTAGATATCAATAAGGAAAACTGGAAAATTCACAAACACTTGGAAATTAAACAACACTTTTAAACAACCAATGGGTCAAAGAAGAAATCTCAAGATGAATTAGAAAATACTTGACACAACATAACAAAACTTATAAAATGCAGCAAAGGCACTGTTCAGAGGGAAATTTATAGCTGTAAATACCTACATTAAAAAAGAATGAAGATTTCAAACCAATAACCTTAACTTTACACCTTGAGGAACTAGAAAAAGGAGCAAACTAAACCCAAAGCTAGTAGACACACTGAAATAATAAAGATTAGAGTGAAAAAACATGAGACTAGAAAAATGATAGAATATGAAGCTGTAAGTTGTGTTTTTGAAAAGATGTACAAAATTTACAAACCTTTAGCTAGATTGACAAAAAATTAGGAAAAGTTTCAGTTTTTCACCACTGAGTATGATGTTAGCTGTGAGTTTTTCATAAATCCACTTTATCATGGTGAGGAAGTTCCCTTCTATGCCTAGTATTCTGAGTGTTTTTATCATGAAAGACTGGTTGATCTTGTCAAATGCCCTTTCTCTGTCAATTAAGAATCATTATTCTTTTAGTGTGTTCTGTATTACTTTCCTAGAGCTGTTATAACAAAGTACCACAAACTGAGTGGCTTAAACAACAGAAATATCCCACAGTTCTGGAGACTAGAATTCTGAGATCAGTTTGGGTGGGGCCATGCTCCCTCTGAAGGCACTAGAAAGGATGTGTTTTAAGCCTCTCTCCTACCTTCTGGGATTTCCTTGGCTTGGAGCAGCATAACTCCAATCTTCACATTGTGCTTTCCCTGTGTGTGTTTTTTTACATGACATTTCTTTCAGAAGAATATGAGTCATAGTGAATTAGGGGCTCACTCTACTCTTAACAAATAATTACATCTTCAATGAACTTATTTCCAAATAAGTTGCCCTTATGAGGTATAAGAATTAAAACATCAACATATAAATTTGGAAAGGATGCAATTCAACCTGTAACATGGTGTATTACATTCATTGGTTTTTTTATGTTGAACCTCCCTTGCATTGCTTGGATAAATCCCACTGACTCATGGTGTATAATCCTTTCAATATGCTGTTAAATTCAGTGTGCTAGAATTTTCTTGAGAATTTTAAATCTATTTTCATAAAGGATATTGGTGTCTAATTTTCTTTTTTGTGATATCTTTACATGGCTTTAGTGTCAGGGTAATGATGGACTCATAGAATGAGTTAGGAAATGTTCCCTGCTCTTCCATTTTTGGAAGAGTTTGAGAAATATTAGTGTTAATTCTCATTTAAATGTTTGGTAGAATTCACTAGTAAAGACACCAGGGTCTAGACTTTTCTTTGTTGGGGAGTTTTTTATGCCTTGTTTCATTACTGCTATTCAACATTGTGATAGAAATTCTAGACAATGAAAAGAAATAAAGGCAACCAAATTGGAGAAAAGAAGTAAAACTCTCTCTACTTGCAGGTGAGAATAGAGATCCTCTATATACGCAAATTCACAAGAAGGCTACTAGAAGTAATAAATGAATTCAGCGAGATCACAGGATAGAAGATGAACTCAAAAAGTCAGTTGTATTCCTATACACTTGAAATAAATAATCCAAAAAAGAAATTAAGAAAGTAATTTCCTTTACAATGGCATCTAAAATAATAAAATGATAAGAATAAATTTAAGCAAGAAGGGGAAAGACTTATACAATGAAAAGTACATAACATTTTTGAAAGAAATTTTAAAACAATTAAATAAATGGAAAAGGGTCTTCATGTCCTTAGATTTCAACAATGAATTATTAGACATGACACCAAACGCATGAGAAATAAAACTGGGCTTCATAAAAATTAAAAACTTTTATGCATCAAAGGACATGATCAAGTAAGTGAAAAGGCAACCTACAGAATGGATGAAAATATTTTCAAATTATATATCTGATAAAGATTTAACATGCAGAATACACAAAGAACTCATATAAAACTCATACTTAAAACAAAGAACAATTAAAGTATGGGTAAAGGACTTGAACAGACATTTCTCTAAACAAGATATAAAAATGGTCAATAAGATTATGTAAAGATACTCAACATCACTACTCATTAGGAAATTCAAATGAAAACCACAATGAGTTACCATTTCATACATACTAGATTATTTTTTTAAAAAGAAAAATGACGTGTTGGCTAGGATGTCAAGAAATTAGAACCATTATACCTTGCTGGTGGGGATTGCAGCTGCTGTGGAAAACAGTTTGTTGGTTCCTCAAAAAGCTAAACATGGATTTAATATATGACCCAGCAACTCCACTCCTAGGTATATACCAAAAAGAATTGAAAACAGGAATTCAATCATATACTTATACACTAACATTCATTGCAGCATTATTCGCCAAAAGGTAGAAACTCAAGTTATATATCAACAGATTAAAGGACACAAAAAAAATGTGATATATACATATGACAGAATATTATTCAGCAATCAAAAGGAATGAAGCCCTGAAACATGCTACAACATGAATGAACCTTGAAAATATTTGTTTAATAAGTGAAATAACCCAGACACAAAGGACAAACTTTGGTTCCATTTAAATTACATATTATGTATAATATGAAAATTCATAGAGAAAGAAAGTAGATTAGAGGTTCCCAGGAGGACAGGTTGGAGGTAGGAATGGGGAGTTACTGCTTAATTGTCGCAGTTCTGTTAGGAGTAATGAAAGATTTTTGGAAATTAGTGGTGATGGTTGCTCAACACAATATAATGCCATCGAATTTTACACTTAAAAATGTTTAAAATGACAAATGTTATATGTTCAACCACAATTTTAGAAAGTTTTAAACCCTCGACTTCTGGGGAAACTGAAGATGTTATATTTAACTAGATCTGGTTATGTTGTATTTAACTGAACTGAGAAGAGCATCAGTCAGTAGAAAGAGTTACTTAGGCACAACAGATGCAGAAAACAAAAAGAACGACCTACCTCATTGGATAAACCTAGAAAACAATGTAAAGTTCTTAGAGGTAAGAGAAAATGGCAATGAAAGGAAGAAATGAGCGGGCGGCAAGACAGGTTCTTCAGTTCCACTCTTCTTCAAACTGAACTCCGGGAATGGGAGTACAACAAAACTGACTAGCTGAAATTGTAATCCTCATTGACCATTCAGAAGAAATGCAAACTTTTACAGTTTCTGGAGTTCTTTATTATAGATATTCATTATCATGACACTGTAAGGATGCAAAAGAGCCAGTAGATACAATAATGGATAAACTAAACTCTACTATAGTCTTAAATTCTCAAATTTAGTGTTGCACAGTAGTACTGTTCTTAATTTAACAACATTAATTAAACTTTAAACACTAAATTTCCCTTGCTTTTTCTTATTTTACTTTCATTATCTCAGTTGCCATATATTTTCACAATCTCATTATATACCCAAATTCTTTCCTCTTTTACCCTGTCCTACAGCCTGCTGTCCTAATTTTGCTAATTTTATGCACAAGTTTCAATTCAGGAGCTTACCAAGTGAATAGTTTTATGTCATACTCTATTTTTTGGAAAGCATAGATTTCATGACCAAATGCAATGTACAGTTTCTCCTTGCTGCATGGTCAGAAATGCTGGCATATAGAAATTTAAGGAAATTTCATGGTATTTTTTTCTTAATTTATATCAAACTCTACTTTATCTACTACCTGACTTGCATTTTTTCCTAAAGAAGAAAGGAAACCAATTACTAAACCAACACATTACTTCATACATAGAATTGTGGGTTCACCATCATACACCCAAGAGTATCTGATTTTATTTGCTCGTTACATTCAATTAAGTCAATTAAAAATATAAATCTGAGATGTAAGTTATGCATATGGCAAGATGGGGCCCTTGATAAAACTTTGAGGAAATCAGTGCTCAGCCCTCAGTCTTTGCTGACTGCTTGACCATTCCTCTATTCCCCGACTCCTTCCTGTGGTCAGTTCCTAGACCTCCCTTTTCCAACTGCTTCCCCATTCCTGTTTCCCTGATCTCTACCTCTTTTTCTTGAGATCTCCTTTGCTGTGCAGCCATGCGATGGATCAAATATTTGCTAATGTGTTAGATTCTTTAGTTGGGAGATATGCACTGAGTCAACAATAGCACAGTGCCTGCACTACAGGCCCCAAAGTTCCCTGATTCATAGCTTACATTCTAGATTTTAGTGATCAATTTATTCAGTTTGTAAATCTAAGTCTCCTTAAACTTGTAAACACAATCTACAGTCTGTCACTTACAATATTCACTTGTAAATACAGCAATTTGTGTTAAAATTAAAAACACTTTTACTTATGTTCTTTGTTTAATGCTCAATTAGTTTATCATTTTGACAACGTAGAATTACCTTAAACATTTACCACAGCTTATAAATTTCATTACGTAAAATTCTTAAGGTATTTCAAGCTATATGAAAAAATTAGTCTATTTTTCTCAAGCATCCAAATATCTACATCTCAATCTAGACAACAAATGCTTCCTACCACTTATAAAACTCTTTTAAATCTAATAAATTAGACTTTTAAATTTTAAAAAATCAAACACTAAAGTATTTCAAACAAGCATAAAAAAAGCATAATGATTACAAAATTTGTCTCTATATTTCTTAAACATAAATAAATTAGCAATGCTATGGATTTTTATAAAAATGTGCCTATTCAAATACACCCACACACAATTATACAGATGAACATTATTATGATTGGAAGATAGCTTTAAGCTTTGTGATCAACAACAAAATTTGGGATGATGGATTCATTGGTGGGTGTCAATCGAGTACTTGAAATGACTGCAGGTTACCAGAAACACATCAGTGGTCACCATTCTAAGGACCAGACCAATCTAAGAGCGATAATCATGGAGGAAACCCAACTGACACTATTTACTCAAATGAAACAGTCATCCCCAAAAGACTCTGATAGGTTGTTTAAATAGACTGAACACATAACCAAAAGAGACTATTTAAACAAGAAGAATCTCAGATGTTGTCGATTAAGAAGTTTATTTCTCTGTAAGCAGAGTGAGAGATCCCAGGAGAGTCCAAAGGAAGAACTATTAGAACACAGACAAAGACAAAGAGATTCATGTTTTCTCTGAGTGCCTGAGTATTTCTGAGTAAATTTGCAAAGATTGTGGCTGGGACTTTTGGCAATGGCTTTAAGGAGTTTAATGAATCCTCTTCCTCAATAACAAGTATAAAACTAAACAAAATTATAAAAACAAACCATATCAGGAATCTGAAAATAGACCAAGGGCAAACAAGAAATTAGGGAGGAATTATTCATAATAACCTACCAGAATTTCAGGTAAGAACCTGAGATGAATAAGAGAGGTAAGAGAGTCTGTTGTTCCATGGGGCTGCTCCCTTCCTTCTCTCTCCTCATCTTGGTCAGCTAGGACAATTTTCCCAGGTCATGGCTCACCACCATAACCAGAAGCCTTGCTTCCAGAAAGGGCACAGCTGATTTGGGGCTGAAGGTAAAAACTTGCATGATTTTTCCATTAACAGTAGTGAACTCAGTAGGAAAGAAAGGGGAAAACCTGCAACTCTGCTAGGACAAGTTTATAGTCATGGTTGTGTACAAGTGCTGTTGCTAGAGGTCCTGGATATTGGAGAGCTATATATTAGAGTGAAATAAGCCATCTACACATTCCTGATGGACTCAAAAAACTAGGTACATGCATAGGGGATGCTTGAGAGATCCTGAGATCTCTGATACCTGATATACCTTAGCTACCTGAGAAGTGAAAGCCGAGGCAGACTGACTTATTTTGAAAGCATTCCAATATACATGCAGATAAGTCGACTGAGGTTTAAAGCCTTAAGGACTCCAGGTGTATGAGCATATCCTCTTCCCCAATCGTTGGCTGACACTTAGCTTTGCAGACCTTGGGGTGACCTCTAAGATCCAAGGCTAAAAAATAAATAATTAGAATATAAAATATGAGGAGAGACACAACCAGATACATTCTTTGAGGTGATAGATTTGGCAGTTTAATCCAAGAAAATTACAAAAACAAATTTAAATAAAGCAGAATATTTGCTACATATATTACCTAAAATGCACAAGCGTTAAAGTTAGAAAACATGCAAAGAATCGAGAAACTGTGACCCATACTCTAGAATAAAAGCAGGCAATATAAATGGACTTTAAGAGGGCCTAGATGTTGTATTTAGTAGACAAAGACTTCAACTATTATACATATGCTTAAAGAATTAAAATAGGATAAAACTGACTCAATAAAGAGGAATTTTCTAGTTATCTTTCTGTTATTTCTCGTTTAATTCCATTATGGTCTGAGAGCAGACATTATATGATTTCCATTCTTTTAAATTTTTTAAGGTGCATTTCATGGCCCAGAATGTGGTCTATCTTGGTGAATATTTCGTGTATGTTTGAAAAGGATATGTATTTTGCTGTTGTTAGATGAAGTAGTCTACAGATTTCCATTGTATCCAGTTGAAAGTCCTTATTGATTTTCTGCCTGCTAAATCTGCCCGTTTATAATCTCCAAGTATGATAGTGGATTTACCTATCTCTCCTTGCAATTTTATTAGTTTTTGCCTCATATAGATTGTCAGTCTGTTATTAGGTGCATACATGTTAAGGATTGTTATACCTTCTTGAAGAATTGACCCCTTTATCATTATGTGATGCCCTTCTTTATCTCTGATATCTTTCCTTGCTTTGAATTCAGTCTGTTCTGTCTAAAATTAATATAGCTTCTCCTGTGTTCTTTTCACTAGTCTTAGCATGGTATATTTTTCTTTATCTATTTACCTTTAATCTATATGGGTCTTTATACTAAATGGAGTTTCTTGTAGACAACATATAATTGAGTATTTTTTGTGTGTCTGTGAGGAAGATTGGCCCTGAGCTAACATCTGTGCCAATCTTCCTCTATTTTGCATGTGGGACACCACCACAGTGTGGCTTAACAAGCAGTGTGTAAGTCTCTGCCCAGGATCTGAACCTGTGAACCCTGAGCCACCCAAGTGGAGTACACAAACTTAACCACTACACTACCAGGATGGCCCGAGATTTCTTTTTTTCTTTTTTTTTTTTTTTTTGACCCAGTCTGACAATTTCTCTTAGTTGGTACATTTAGACTACTGATGTTCAAAGTAATTATTAACTATAAAAGAAATTAGAGATCAAAACCATTAATCTTCCCAAACTTCTTGGATCATTTTCAATCATTTTAATGTCAGAGAATTTACTGGCAAAAAAACCTAGTGCAAATATTGCCATATTATAAATTAATTAGATTATATGAAGTTTTCAAAAATAATACTAAATTATAAAATTTCCAATATAACAAGGAAAAATTGTGCTTTCAATTAAACATTTCTATGCTATAGCACTTATAAGAATGCTAGTTAATTTAAGAATGCTATTTAATTTAAGCTTTCAAAAATTGAAAAGCAGAGGGAAATATATTTTTGTGAGGGAGATTATTTTATGATGGGACATATGATAACTATAGGCTTTACATTGATAGAATAAAATCACCACATTTTGAATTTCTAAGAAAAATATTGAAAAATTCTTACTGAAATTTCAAGAAAGTTATAGCAGAGAGTTGATTTGGGGGAGATAAAATAGTTATGAGAATTTAATTATTTGCAATGTGTAAAGTACTTAGGACAACCTGACACACAGTAAATTTAAGAGTGCTCAAATGAAATAATTAACATACATTCCCAACCAACTTCTCATTCCTAATTTCTTCTCTGGAGAATTAAAACAATCCAGGAAATCATATTGAAAGAGAAATGAGGTTCATTTAAGATACCCAGTTTGCTTTAGACCAAAAGCAGAGTTAACAGCCATGCAGTTTTGTTTCAAAGGCAGTGGAGGGCCCTATGGCAGGAATATCTTGTGATACTTCCATGTGAGGTAAAATATTAAATTTGGAGCTGTGCTAGGAGTTCTGGGGGTAAAAAAAATAATAAATAAAGTGCTCATGTCAGTTAAATTTGGTTCTTGGAAGAGTGAAGTTGCTCTTTCTACCCTGAAAAAGATGTGAAGATACTATGTTGGTGAGATAAATTGCTCCCAGTGGGCACAGTGGCTTCCAAAGAGAATATTGCCATTTGCACCAGAAAGATCTGAGGTAAGAGAGACAAGAGTGTAGTAATGACTTTTCACCTCAGTAGATGCTAACTACAAGTGCTATGCTGATGATCTTGAAAGTTAAATTAAATTGCACACGGGATTTTAGATTTATATTCTGATGCTCTTGAATACCACAAAGGGGATGGAATCAAATCTTTACTGAGCTTCTACTATGTCTCAAGCATTGCATACAGTGGAGAATAGAAGAATAAGTAAAACAGCTTACAGCCTTTGGTTCAATATAATATGCAAGGAATACATATTAACTGATAATCCCGATACTGGTAATAAGTGGCATGACAAATGTAAACAAAGCATGAAAGAAAGATAAATGAAAAACATATCTAAATGTACCAAATCACATAATTTTTAAATTCGAAAACTTTCAGTTTTGTGGGAATTACATAAATAAATTTATAGAAAGTGAAAATATAAAGTTTTTTGTAATAAAAAAGATGACTGTACAACTAATGGAAATAATAATAAAAAGAACTGAATTATACCAACATCATGGAAAAGAATCTGGAAGTCAGAGATAAAGGCATATAAAGAAACACTGATAGATATGCAAGCATATAAGAAGTCTGGCAGGTGATTTGGGAAATTGGACAATTGTGTTAGCTCTGAGTAGCATTCATTTTTTTTCTTTTATAAAATGTAAATATCTCATGGAATGCAAATATTCATTATTTATCATTTATTTTAATACCAACCTTTAATATTAAAAAAATCACTTCTTAATATTTCAACGTCACAGATTTTCAAGCACTTTTAACCATGGAGATACTTGAAATAATGGTAAATTTAGCAACGTAAGAAAAAGAATTATATAAAAATGCCTACTGACAAGCCACCTTTCTCTCACTACATCAAATACATTCAGATAGGAAAATTTTGAAACATGAATTTCATTGTAATTTTCTGGATTCCACAAAAATACTTAGTTTCTCAGTTGCATAACCCCTCACTATAGCAGATTATACAATCATATGATCTGGAAAAAATCATCAGGATTCTTTATGTATTTGCAGATTTACAGTCAGGATTTATTCAATTCATTTTTTTCTGGTAAAATAAACATTAGGAAGAGAAAACAAAATAATTTTTAATTCTCCTCAAATATCCATTGAGTAGTCTAGATATGATTCCTCAAAGTAGTCACATTTCAAACATATTTATGAATTGCTAAATGTTATGCTGCTATGCTATGTTTTTGAATAACCTAGGAGTCCATGTTTAATTATTGGTAAAAAATATTAGGTAGTAAGCGCATTGTTCTGATGTTTATTACAGCACAATAATTAATATGCTTAGTTCGTTTACACAAAACATATTAAAGTTTCATTGCATTTCACTGAAAGTAAGATTATTATTTAAACAAAATGAAATTTTTACATTAGGACAAAGGACATTGTCAATTTATTATCCTCATTTCAACCATTTTACAGGTGAAGATCATGTTTCAAAACCATTTTTTAAAGAATTCTTCATAAATAAGCAAAGGCCACACATTCCCAAAACCCCGTAATCAAATGCGTGATGGGAAAGCAATATATTCACGTTCAATTTAGTCAACAAGTATTATATGAGGTAAGCACCATATGATTGGAGAATAAGACCTGTTATTCAATGATTGTTTCTTTATCTGATGACTTTCTAAAAATTTATTAATTCATTCAGGAGACATTACTACAGACATATTGTGAATCCTTTCCTTAATCTTAGTATAATAACTGTTAAAATTTCAAGTCATCTTATCAAGCCAAAAAACTGATACGTATAAATTACAATATTATCCCATACGACTGCAACTAGAAAAAACAACAGTGAAATATATAGAAAAACATCTATATGTCAAAAATACAGTGGAAGTGGAACCTTTTACAAATAATATTTACAAAGATTTTTTTATAATACTAAATATTTAACACCAGGAAAATATGTTAAGGAGGATTTGAAAATTTTTTCTGAATAATTTTATCAATGAGAGAATACCCCAAATCTGGAAAAAATGGCAGCATGTGACCAAATGCCAACCACTTCCCCTACACCCTTACTTGCTGAAACTTGACAAAATAGCCAAAGAAAAATTTACTTACAGAAAACTTAACATATGCTGAAACTAAACAATGGTGATAACCTCCTAAGATAACCTTAAATGAATAGAACCAATAAGCTGAATAATAGCCAACTAGCAATTATCCTTTCTAAAATATCATTGTGACATTGCTTGAAGTAATTCTGGGAAACCTCATTGACTGTCTAACTTTACAAGAGATGAAAAGGACTGTGAGTGAGAAAGAACCACCTTCTACCACTCACCACATAGTTTTGTAAACACATAGAACAAAGACGAAAGAAAAGGGATCCAAACACAAGGCCAAATGAGTGATGGAGTATATTTTCTTGTATTTGGGGACCAACTACTGTATTATTACTCAGGGGTTAAGGATAGAAAAGAACATGAAAAAATGGTAACTTCTTTATTTGGAGCTATGTTTGCCACTACCATGTTTCAACAGTAGTTAGATATTGGATGAAGCCAGCAGACAGGTTGGGGCAATAGAGAAAAAGAAGATGAATTGATATTACAAAATTTATACTTTAATTTACTCTCTATGGGTATCCATACGGCAAAAAAAGACAATGAACATAAACTCTTACCTCACATAATATACAAAAATTTACTCTAAATGGATCATAGATCAAAATGTAAAAACTAAAACTATAAAATTACTGGAAGAAAATATTAGAGAAATTCTTTGCCATCTAATGTAAGAAAAGATTTCTTCAGAAATAAGCAAAATATTTTAACAGACGTTTATCAAAAAAGTTCATGGATGAGAGGCTCAGCAAGTAAGTGGACTAAAAATGATGGCATACCTATACAATGGGATACAACTCTACAATAAAAAGAAAATAAACTATTGCTGATACATGCAACTACATGGATGAATCTAAAAGTTATTTTCCTGTGTGAAATGAAATAGACACAAAGTGCATACTACATGATTCTACTTGTATAAAACTCCAGAAAATGGAAACATCTGTAGTGACAAGGGGCAGATCAGTGATTGCAGCCAAAGGCAGATGAAGGGATGGGCTGCAAAGATGCATAAGGAATCCTTTTTGGCATAATGGATGTGGTCTTCATCTTAATTGTGGTAATGATATCACAGGTATTTTATCACTCAGACTTCATAGAATTTTATACTTTCAGTGGATAATTTTACATGAATTATAACTCAAGAATTCAATAAAACAAATATATAAAAGAATTTTTGTGCAAGGATGTGCATTGCGCTACAATTTTAAATAGAAAAAATAAAACGATTAATTTTCAATATACAAGTTCAAACAATTTATAATCCAGTTGCCCAAATAAATTACACTAAAAACAGAACTTATTCTTAATGAGCAATTTAAGATCATCATAAATAAAGTTTATTGGACTGTCAAAATATCTTGGCCCAAGAGATCAGAATGAGTCTTTCTGTGTTTAGAGTTTGGTTTTGTAAATATTTAGAATAATTACATTGATCTTACTTTTTTTTACATTAATCATCTACTACTGTGTATTTCTTCTATTATGAAGTACATATCCAAACACATCATTTGTGGTTAATCCATATCTAAGCATTATAATATGGTGAATAATAACAGAGTTGGGAAACAAACATCCCTGGGTGCATATTCTCTGTCATTTACTAGCAATTTCACCTTCGACAGGTTACTTACTCTCACTGTAAAAAGGAATGCTAAGAATTCTTATTTCATAGAGATATTGTGAAGAATTATTGAGACATTTAGATGATGCTCAATAACTGTTGTTACTTTCAATTATTATTAATTACTGACCTTGTTTAGCAACTTCATTTTACAGATGAGAAAACTGAGATCTGGAAAAGTTAATAGAATTATCCAAGGTCACAGATTATCAAATTCAAAGCCAGGTTTACTACTATGTATTCTAAATAACAGTTACTTTGCTATACAGCTTGCTGATGGACTTCAGTTGAATTTATCATTCCTTCAATATATTCTAAAATTAATGAATTAAGATTTGTATAAATCATGGATAGTTTTCACTCAGATTCAATATCCTCAACCTCATAACTTAGAACAATGGCTTTATCGCTTCTCGACCTTCTGCCTAAGATCAAGTGTAGAACAATGGCTTAATGTTCCTTCACAGGCCAGAAATATTCACTCCACTACTGAGTCTTGTGCAGATGTCCCACACTCTGTAAAGAGATGAGGAGAACATGAAGGTCTCACCCATCCCTACCCCACACCAAGAAACCCTTCGTGCACTGCAGTGAGAAACCTGTTTCCAGGTACTAATTTGGGAAAATTCACAGGACTCTCCTTGTTTGTTTTTCTTTTCTCAAAGGATCACACACTTACACTACATTTTGTCCAGTGTCTGACAATAATTATTTCATATATTTTCGTCTGCTTTTAGATTTTCTTTTTGCATAAGGAGAGAGGGTAAATCCAGTCCATTACTCTGCCATGGATGGAAAGGGAGGTTATTGTCTTATTTTTTAATTATTTAATTGGCAAACTATTAGGTCATTTGGGTTGGAAACTTTCTACCAGGTTCTAGTCAGCTGGTATATTAAAATATTTTATACACTAGGATTTTTTCAGTTCAAGTGTTTTATATACTAGGGTTTTATCAGTTCAGTTCATGATCAAGAGGATTTTATATACACTCTCTGTTGTGCACAGGAATCCCCTCTGAGCTTGAGCCTCTAAGTCTAAATATACCTGACCTTAGAAAACAACTAAGGGTGTATGAGTTTAGTTTTTTCTTGACTTGAGAAATGTGGTTTAGAGAAATCATTTTTTGATGTTCTAAACTGGTTCATCATATCATTCAGGAACAATTATATTTTGTGTTTTCAAGTTTCCCATTGCTAATATGTGCCAGGCTCTGATATACTTAAATATATTTATAAAAAATTTACATCTGATCATCTTTTGTAGATGATTACACAAAGGACTCCAAATTCATAAGCTTCAATTTTCTTTAAAAGTTTGAAACATGGGTATTTTGTTTAACTAAGAAATAAAAGTTTCAAAATACTACTACAACACAATTAGAATCATTGATCATTACCAATATGCTTTGGTTTAAATTATATATTCATTTTCTGGAAATTATATATTTCTAACTTGCTGACAGCCTATTTTAAACACTGAATAAACTATTTTACTCTCTAATGTATTTTCTTATGATTTATTTTTTATTGTAATATAAGAAGAAAGCAGCTGCATTCTCCAGCTGTGACAAAGTGTTTCAATAAATGAGACGAGCAACATCAGTAATAAATAAAGCAATTTACTTCTTTACAGAAATGACTATCTCTATTTAATATCAAAGCTGTAGCTAGTGGCAGAGCCTAGCAGCTGGTATGGCTACAGTGAACACTCACTGGGAAATTAGGTTGCCACTATATCAGCTATATGATACTGACAAGGGTATACTAACATTCCTGGGGAAAGCATTTAAGAGCTTCCCTTTTGAAATCACTACCAAGGAACTATCTCATTTCACTCAGGTCACTGATATCAGTTAAGTGACAGAATGCAATCCATTGCTGCTACCACAAAGCAATTAACTCCCACTTCCCATTGTAGGCAAAGAGTCAAGAGTGCTATTTAATGACAAATAGGAAGAAATGTACTAAATCCATAAGTTTGATGCCAAAAAAATTATATTGCATCTCTAGAGGTTGCTATGTTTTTAGAACAGCTAGAGGTTGTGAAAATAGATAGAGCATGTTCCAATGTGAAGCTTTCAGCTAATTCATCATTTTGCTCGTGCACACACACACATGCACACATACATACACACACACACACTTCCCCTGGTTATAAACTACCACAAGTAAGACTACTGTAACAACATTAAAATTTTCCCAAGTGTCTTCAGAACTAATTGTATTTTCCTGCAACCACTAAATCTATAAGTATCTATGGTTAAACTGAGTTTTCTGTCATTGTTCACTGGAGAAAACACACAACTACCCAACAGCTATGTATCAAGTCTCAACCTGTAATCATATTCTCACACTAATATCTGGATATTTGAGATCATGGCATCATCTGTTCCTGGACCCAGGTATGTGTCTTGAATTACACATATCAACAACTAAGAACTAGTATTATGTTCTCATTTGATTGAAATATTTATAGCTTATATATGTATATCACCTTACAGTTTACATTATATTGATATATATATTAATACATTTAATAGCTATGTAAGATAGATATGAGAGGAACTATAGTCCCACTTGAGATGAGATCACTAATTTCAGAAAGGTAAATAATAGCTTAATGGTACGTATCTAATCATTTGCAATCTGTCTGTTTTCTAGACTGTGAAAAGGGGAAATTCCACAGAATAACTGTCCTTCAGACTCAGCACAACTGAGACAAGTGTCATACTCTGTGGCTTAACTGGCTACTAAATACAACAGGGAATATTCCCAGAAGAGTTATCAACACAAGTGGAATAAAGCCAGCTCTTAAAGGCCCCATATACAAATTCACCCCTCTCAGAGGGAAACCTAAAATCACCAGAAAGTAAGGTGCACAGTCCTTTGGTGAAAAGAAACTCACCTGGTAGGCTCTGGGTGCATCTCAGTGAAAGGTGAGACCTCTCTAGAGACTGAAACATTGCGGCGGCCATTGTTGTGACCTACTACAGGTGTGCTGATACAGACACTGGCAGACGTCATTGGAGTTCTTCCCCTAGCTGATTAGCCCAGGGGTCTGCCACACCCACTAGAGTGCAGATTTAATGCATTTCAGCCATGGCAGGCAGCCTGCCCTAGAAACTGGCATCACACAAGAGCAAGCCCTTGGGCAACTTTTCAGCCTGCACAGACTAGGTGCCTGGATCCTCAACAGGCAGGTGAGTGTGTCTGCCTCTGTGGGCTAGGACCTGTGTGAGGATGAGGTGAAATGTGGGGGGCATTGGTGGAGAGGGGGGGCCTTGGCAATGACACAACTGGGTATGTTCCAGGGGGTCAGGAAGTGTGCATAGGCCAGGACTTTGTTGATGGCGTGTGTGGACCTGTGGGGAGTGAGGCTTATCAGTAGCAGAAGACCTGTGCTTCACAAACAGCCACAAAGAGGATTGGCTCCACCTTCCAAAGCTCGAAACAATTGGGTGCTCCCATTCCTGGTGCCAGCCCCACTCAACTGGAATACTAAGATAGCTAACAAGAGGCTTGCAGGCCTGAGGCCTACAGCAGCTGTAAGCCCTTAAGCCTAGCAACCAGATACACTGGGTGCCTACTCATTTAACAGGAAATCTGCAACAGGAGTGTGCTATTAGATCTAGTAGCCAATGGTACTGGAGCTCCCCAAACCTGATTTACAAACAGCCAGCCAAGGAGAGAAAGCCTAGACATCCTGAATAACTGTAGTAAAAGCAACCCTGCAGAAGCAGAAGGATAGAAGTAGCCCATACGGGGGTCACTCCTGTAACATTTGGACTGGTTACAGGAGAAAAGCAAACTGCTAGGCCTCAAAAGGTGTCTCTTATAAAAGGCCTCTTCTCCAAGAACAGGAGACATAGCTGACTCACCTAATACACAGATATAAGCACAGAGAAAGGGCATGATGTGGAGGCAAAGAAATACATTCCAAGAAAGTGAACAGGACAAAAACTCGGAAAAAGAACTAAATGAAAGAGAAATAAACAATCTACCTGACAAAGAGTTCAAACAAAAACTCATAAGGACACTCACTGACATTGGGAAAAGACTAGATGAACACAGTGAGAATGTCAACAAAGAAATGGAAAATATAAAAAAGAACCAATCTGAAATGAAGAATATAATCCTAGAAATGAAAAATTCACTAGAGGAACTCAATAGCAGAGTAGATTATACAGAAGAATGGGTCAGCGAGCTGGACAAAAGACTAGAGGAAATCACGTAAGCTGAACAGATAAAAGAAAAAAGTTATAAAGAATGAGAACAGTCTAAAGGAACTCTGGGACAATATCAAGCACACCAACATTTGTATTATAGGTGTCCCAGAAGAAGAGAGAGACAAAGGGGCAGGGAATCTGTTTGAAGAAATAATAGCTGAAAACTTTCCTTACCTAAGGAAGGAAACAGACATCCAAATACAGGAAGCACAGAGAGCTCCAAATAAGATAAACCAAAGAGGCCCACAGCAAGACACATTATAATTAAAATGTCCAAAATTAAAGATAAAGAGAGAATCCTAAAAGCTGCAAGAGAAAGGCAACAAGTGACATAGAAAGGAAAGCCCATGAAGTTATTAATGGACTTCTCAGCTGAAACCCTGCAGGCTAGAAGAGAATGGCATGACTTATTTAAATTGCTTAAAGGAAAAAACCAACAACCAAGAATACTCCTTCCAGCAAGATTATCATTCAGAATGGAAGGAGAGACAAAGAGTTTCCCAAACAAGCAAAAGTTAAAGGAGTTCATCATCAAGGAACCAGTTCTACAAGAAATGCTGAAGGGACTTATTTAAGTGGGAAAGAGAAGACCACAAATAGGGATAAGGAAAGTATCAAAGAAAACCAAACAGGCAACGAAACCACTGGTAAATGCAGAAATACACTAAAGGTAGCAGATCAACCACTGATGATGATAATATGTAGGTTAAAAGTACTAAAATTACCCATTTCAATGATAAAAGGGTGATGGATAGACACACACAAAATAAGAGATTAGATATGATTTCAAAAACATAAAATGTGGGAGTTGGAGAGTAAAAGAGTAGAACTTTTAGAAAGAGGTCCAACTAAAGAGACTATCAACTCAATATAGATTGCTATATATGTAGAATATTATATATGAACCTCATGGTAATCACAAACCAGAAACCTTTAATAAACAAATTAGTAAAGGAAAGAAATCAAGCATATTACTAAAGAAAGCCATCACCCCACAAGGGAAGAGAGTAAGAGAAGAAGAAAGTAACAGAGAAGAACTACAAAAACACCCATTAAAAAATAACAAAATGGCAATAAATACATATTTATCAATAGCTACTTTGAATGTCAATGGATTAAATGCTCCAATCAAAAGGCATAGTGTGGCCGACAGGATAAAAAAACAAGAACCACATATATGCTGCATACAAGATACACACTTTAGACCTAAAGACACTCACAAACTGAAAGTGAAAGGATGGAAAAAGATACTCCATGCAAATCGCAAAGTAAAGAAAGCTGAGGTAGGAATACTTATATCAGACAAAATAGACTTTAAAACAAAAATTGTAACAAGAGACAAAGGGCACTACCTAATGATGAAGGGAATAACCCAACAAGAGGATATAACACTTGTAAATATATATGCACCTAACATAGGAGCACCTAAATATATAAAGCAATTATTAACAGACATAAAGGGAAAAATACACAGTAACACAATAATAGTAGGGGACTTTAACCTCTACTTACACCAATGGAAAGATCATCCAAACAGAAGACAACAGGGAAACACTGGCCTTAAAAGGCACATTAGAACAGATGGACTTAGTAAATATATGTAGAACTTTACATCCAAAAACTGCAGAATACACATTTTTTTCAAACGCCCATGGAACATTCTCCAGGATTGATCACATATTAGGTCACAAAACAGATCTCAATAAATTTAAGAAGATCAAAATAATACCAAGCATCTTTTCTGACCACAAAGGTATGAAACTAGAAATCAACCACAGGAAGACAATCACAAAGCCACAAACATGTAGAGATTAAACAAAGCGCTACTGAACAATGATTGGTTCTATGAAGAAATCAAAGGAGAAATCAAAAATACCTGGAGACAAATGAAAATGAAAATATGACAACATCTATGGGACACAGCAAAAGCAGTTCTAAGAGTGAAGTTCATAGCAAGTCAGCCCTACCTGAACAAACAACAAAAATCCCAAATAAACAATCTAATGGTGCACGTAAAGGAAGTAGAAAAAGAATAACAAACGAAGTCCCAAACCAGAAGAAGGAAGGAAATAATAAAAATAAGAGCAGAAACAAATGAAACAGAGACTAAAAAAGTAATAGAAAAAAATCAATGAAACCAAGAGCTGATTCTTTGAAAAGATAGACAAATTGACAAGGCTTTGGCTAGACTCACCAAAAGAAAAAGACAGGAGGCTCAAATAAGTAAAATCAGAAACGGAAGAGGAGAAATTACAACAGACAGCTCAGAAATACAAAAGATAAGAGAATACTATGAAAAACTATATATACAACCAACAGATTGGCTGATCTAGAAGAAATGGATAAGTTCTTAGAATCAGACAACCTTCCAAAACTGAATCAAGGAGAAGTAGAGTATTTGAATAGACCAATCACCTGTAAAGAAATCGAAACAGTAATCAAAAAATTAAAGTCCAGGACCAGATGGCTTCCCTGGTGAATTCTACCAAATATTCAAAGACTTAATACCTATCCTTCTCAAACTCTTCCAAAAAGTTGAAGAGGAGGGGGTGCTTCCTAACTCATTCTACAAAGCCAACATCATCCTGATACCAAAACCAGACAAAGACAACACAAAAAGAGAATACTACAGGCCAATATCACTGATGAGTATCAATGCAAAAATCCTCAACAAAATACTAGCAAATTGAATACAACAATACATTAAAAAGATCATATATCATTCTCAAGTGGGATTTACTCCAGGGATGCAGGGATGGATCAACATCCGCAAATCAATCAACGTGATATACCTCATTAACAAAATGAAGAATAAAAGTCACATGATCATCTCAATAGATGCAAAGAAATCATTTGACAAGATATAGCATCCATTTAGGATAAAAACTCTAAACAAAATGGGTATGGACGGAAAATGCCTCAACATAATAAAGGCCATGTATGACAAACCCACAGTTAATATCATTCTCAATGGAGAAAAACTGAAAGCTATTCCTGCAAGAACAGGAACGAGACAAGGATGCCCACTTCCACTACTCTTACTTAACATAGTATCAGAAGTCCAATCAGGCAAGAAAGAGAAATAAAATGGATCCAAATTGGAAAAGAAGTGAAACTGTCACTATTTGCAGATGATATGATTTTATATATAGAAAACCCCGCAGAATGCACTAAAAAAAACTTTTAAAAGTAATAAATGAATACAGTTAAGTTGCAGAATACAAAATCAACAGACGAAAATCAGTTGTGTTTATATACACTAACAATGAAGTAGCAGAAAGAGAAATTAAGATTACAATCCCATTTACAATTGCAACAAAAAGAATAAAATACCTAGGAATAAACTTAACCAAAGAGGTGAAAGATCTGTACACCAAAAACTATAACACATTGTTGAAAAAATTGAAGAAGACATGAAGAAATGGAAAGATATTCTGTGCTCTTAAATTGGAAGAATTAACGTAGTTAAAATGTCCATACTTCCTAAAGCAATCTATAGATTCAATGCAATCCCTTTCAAAGTTCCAACAACATTTTTCACAGAAATAGAACAAAGAGTCCTAAAATTTATATGAAACAATAAAAGACTCCAAATAGCCAAAGGAATCCTGAGGAAAAAGGACAAAGCTGAAGGTATCACACTCCCTGATTTCAAAATGTAGTACAAAGCCATAGTAACCAAAACAGCATGGTTCTGGCACAAAAACAGACACACAGATCAATGGAACAGAATCGAGAGCCCAGAAATAAACCCACAAATATATGGACAGCTGGTTTTCGACAAGGGAGCCAAGAGCATACAATGGAGAAAGGAAAGTCTCTTCAATAAATCGTGTTGGGAAAACTGGGCAGTCACACACAAAAGAATGAAAGTAGATCATTATCTTACACCATGCCCAAAACTCAACTCAAAATAGATTAAAGACTTGAATGTAAGACCTGAAACCATGAAACTCCAGGAAGAAAACATAGGCAGAACACTCAGTTTTAGCAGCATGTTTTCAAATACCATGTCTGACCAGGCAAGAAAATTAATAGAAAAATTAAACAAATGGGACTACACCAAACTAAAAAGCTTCTGCACAGCAAAGGAAACCATCAACAAAACAAAAAGACAATCTAGCTATTGGGAGAAGATATTTGCAAACCATATATCAGATAAGGGGTTAATATTCAAAATATACATAGAACCCATACGTTCAACAACAAAAATCCAACAACCCAATTGAAAAATGGATAAAAGATCTGAACAGATTCCTCCAAAGAAAATATACGGATGGCCAACAGATACATGAAAAGATGTTCAACATCGTTAACTATCAGGGAAACGCAAATCAAAACTACAATGAGATATCACCTCACTCTTGTCAGAATGGCTATAATTAACAAGACAGGAAACAACAAGCGTTGGAGAGGACATGGAGAGAAAGGAACCCTTGTACACCGCTGGTCTGAGTGCAAACTGGTGCAGCCACTATGGAAAACAGTATGGAATTTCCTCAGAAAATTAAGAATAGATCTATCATATGATCCTGCTATTCCACTGCTGGATATTTAGCCAAAGAACTTGAAAACACAAATGCATAAAGATACATGCATCCCTATGTTCATCGCAGCATTATTCACAACAGTCAAGACTCGGAAGCAACCTAGGTGCCCATCAAGGGACGAACAGATAAAGAACATGTGGTATGTATATATACAATGGAATACTACTCAGCCATAGGAAATTATGACATTTGGCCATTTGTGACAACATGGATGAACCATGAGGGTATTATGCTAAGTGAAATAATTCAGGGGGAGAAAGTCAAATGCCATATGATCTCACTCATAAGCAGAATATAAAAACAATGACAAACAAACACACAGCAACAGAGATGGGATTAGTGGTTACCAGAGGGGAAAAGGAGACGGAGGAGGGTGAAAGGTGTGATTAGGCACACGTGTGTGGTGATGGATTGTAATTAGTCTTTGGGTGGTGAACATGATGTAATCTACACAGAAATCGAAATGTATTATGATGTACACCTGAAATTTATATAATGTTATAATCCAATATTACTGCAATAAACAATTAAAGAAAATAAAAAGAGTGGTCAAGCTCTGGCAAAATCTAAAAGTAGTGATCTTTTTGCCTGGCTTCAAGATAAAAGTATGCCAGTGGCCTTCAACGGAACTATATCATTTTCATTACCCATTAGAAACTATTTTTAATGTCAAAACAAATTTTTCCTGGTGAAGAGGTTATAAGTGCCTCCTCTGGCATTTCTTGAAATGTATTATCTGTGTAAAACTTTATCAAGTTGTACTATCATTATCCATCTTTCATCTCATGCCCTCATTGGAATATGAGCTGAGGGGCACAGGACTGTGTTGTTGCTGGCCCACAGGTAGTCAAAATACAAGTGGTAAATTAAAAGAAAATATTTGCAGCATAAAAGAAAAATTAGGCACAGGACTTGAACAGACATTTCTCCAAAGAAGGCATAAAATGGGCAACGGATATATGAAATGCTCAAAACTACAATGAGAGATCACCTCACACTTGCTAGGATGGCTACCATTTAAAAAAAAAGATAAGTGTTGGTAAGTAGTGTAAAATTGGAACTCTTGTACACTGTTGATGAGGATGGAAAATAGTGCAACAGCTATGGAAAATAGCATGGAGATTCCTAAAAAAATTGAAGGTAGAACTATCATGTGATCCAGTAATCCCACTTCTAAATATATATCCAAAAGAATTGAAATCAACGTCTTGAGGAGATATCTGCACTCTTATGTTCCTTTCAGCACTATTCACAATAGCCAATATTTGGAAACAACGCAAGTATCCATGTACAGATGAATGGATAAAGAAAATGTGGTATATGCATACAATGGAATATTACTCAGCCTTGAAAAGGAAGGAAATTCTGCCCTTTGCAACAACATAGATGAACCTGGAGGACATTATACTGGGTGAAATAAACCAGTCACAGAAGGACAAATATTGCATGATTCCACTTATATGAGTTATCTAAAATAGTCAAATTCATAAAAGCAAAGAATACAGTAGTGCTTGCCAGGAGCTAGTGGGTGGGGAAAATGGGAATTGTTGTTCAATGAGTATAAGTTTCAATTGTGCTGGATGAAAAAGTTCTAGTATACCTGCTGCACAACATAGTATCTATAATTAACAATACAGTATTGTGCCCTTCAAAATTTGTTAAGAAGGTAGATCTCATATTAAGTGTTCTTACCATAAAATAAAATTAAAAATAGAAAAAGAACACAAGAAAACTGTGGGAGGTATTGAATATATGTATTACTTTAATTGTAGTGATGGTATCATGGGTGTTTGCATATGTCCATACTCATCAAATTGTTAATATTAAACATGTGTAGTTCTTTGTATATCAATTATACCCCTGTAAAGTTGTTAAAAAAGTAATAGGGAACTTTCTCAATCTGATAAAGTGAATCTAAGAAATAGCTACAGCCTAGATATTCTTTAATAAAGGAAATCTGAATTATTTCCTTGTGAAATCAGGAAAAGGTAACAATTCCCACTTTCAATGGTCCTATTCAACTTTGTGCTGAAGGTCCTAGCCTTTGCAATAAGCAAAAAATAATTAAAAGACAAAAATACAGGAATGTGAGAAGTAAACCTTTTACAGATGTATAACTGTTTGAATAGAAAATTCCATGGAGACTGCAAAAAAAGCTACTAAAATTTATGAATGAATATGGTAAAGTTCAAGGATAAAAGGTTAGAATAACAAAACCGGTTGTATTTTCATTAACTAGTGGCAACAGTTATAAAACATTTAAATGTCCATTTACTATACACAAAAAATAAAATACCTAGGGAAAAAATCTAACAAAAAACGTACAATATCTCTACAATGTAAACTACAAATCACTCAAAATAGAAAAATAAAAAAGGTGTAAATAAATGGGGAGATATACAATATTCACAGAGAAATACACAATATTCATGGACTAAAACATCCAATATATTTAGGATAGTAATCCCTTCCATTTGCACTATGCATTAAATGCAATTCCAATTATACAAATTGACAAGCTGATTCCAAAATTAATTTTGAATTAAAAAGTTGGAAGATTCATTCCATCTAATTTTAAGAATAAAGCTACAAAAATCAAAACCGTTTGATATTAGTGAAAAGATAGACACATAGATCAATGTAACAAAATGGAGCTCCAGAAATAGGCCCACATTCATAGGGTCAATTTGTTTTTGACAAAGATGCCAAAGCAATTAAATTTAATTTGTATGCATAAACATTGAACATTCTCCCTTTTTTCATGCCATGCATAAAAATTAACTCAAAATGAAAAGCACACTTAAATGTTCCACTATAAACTAAAAAATTTCTTAAAGCAAATACAGTTTATTTGCAATCTTGCAAAAATTTCATAGATAGACTAAACAAAACATGAAACATAAAAGAAAAACATTATAAATTAGGACTCAAAATAAAATTGTTCTCCAAAAGACGTCATTTACGCAATTAAGAGAAAAGCTGTTGAGCTGCCAGGTGTCAAGGTAGTAAATTAGGACAATGAGCAAACCAAAAGTAAGTCAAGACTTTATTCACTTACTTTTTGTGTGTATTAGTCAGTTAGGGCTCCCATAACAAAGTACCCCATACTAGGTGATTTAAACTCACGGTTCTGAAGGCTGGAAGTCTGAGATCATGGAGTCAGCAGGGTCATTTCTTCTGAAGCCTCTCTCCTGGGCTTGTAGATAGCCATCTTCTCCCTGTGTCTTCACATGGTCCTCCCTCTGTGTGTCTGTCCTGAAATCTTCTTATAAGGATACCAGTCATATGGATTAGGGCCCATCCCAATGACCTCATTTAAACTTAATTGCCTCTTTAAAGCTGTATTTCCAAATACAGTCACATTTTGAGGTACTGGAAGTTAGCATTTCAACATATGAATTGTGCAGGGACACAAGTTAACCATAACACTGTGATAGCGCAGGCAAGAGACAAAGAAAAAGAAAAATGCAGGCTGCCCAATGTTCCATTTTTCTCCACAGAATGGTACTGGGAGAGGGTCAGTCAAATGATATGGAGCCCAGTGGCAGAAAACATCTCATGGCTGAGAATCCTGAAAAAATAAAAACAAAGCCCTCCTGGCTTCTGTAGACCCAGGTAGCAGGGAGGAAGGAAGAAGTGCTAGGAGTGAAAAAAGTGCTGAGTCAGAGTGGAGAAAAGTTTCTTAGTAAGGAGGTTTCAGCTGACACACCTAAAAAGTGTCTGAGCTGTGGTCTCTGAATGAAGGCAATTGGGCTAGGGACGCTGACATACACACGAGCATGGCTGGCCCAGGGATGGGGGGCTGTGTCCTTGACTGCCACTCCTTCCCTACTTAAACTCTCAAAAATGGGTGTTCATGAATACAACGTATAAGTGAAAGTCTACATTTTTAATATAATATTAGAAACATGTAATCTAGAAGCAATTAAAATAAACTTAAATTACCAGTGTACTAATAAAGGAACTGTGGAAATAAACGAAGGCTACCCAAATGAGAATGAGCAAAGCTCACTTACTCAGAGCTTGGTATAGCAAGGGAGTCAGCCATCAACTCTTTTGTGTGGCAGACTCAAAGGTAGGCAGATGAATGGGAAAGCTTTATATGGGGAAAAAAGGGGAAGGGTTCAAGTATCCTCTTGGAGGATGCTCCATGGAGAAGCTGTAAGTGCGCTAACTAGAAGCAGGGCATCCTATAAAACTGGTTATGGGAGCATATTTGGCATTCTCTTGGTTGGCCCTAAGTTGGAAGCAGGAGCAAAAGTTAGGGAAGCTGTCAGTTATTCATCAAGTTCTGGCTGTTTGGGGCCAATGGTTACCGAGGGTTTCTTCAGCTTCCTGGACTGGTTGCTGCAGGTTGAAGATCAGAATTCTACTTTTACATATGGTCTGGCTGTCAGTCATTTGTATATTCAGCCTCTCAGTGAGGAAGCAGGAAACAATAGCACAGAATTTCATAACATAATTATACTGTCAGTTTCTGAAAAAAAGCCCAAGTAATATATATTCTTTTGCATTTTTATCTGAAAACTAGAGTTTACATGTGGAATTGAAAGTAACACTGACGTGTCATATATAATTAGAATTAAAATTACATTGTAAAGTATGAAAAGTGTTCACAAAGCACAAAATTAAGTGCAATAAGCATGAACGCACCATAAACACTGAGGAAGAAAAGAATCAAAGCCTGGCATTCCCCAAAGGACAGTGAATGCAATGCAAATCCCAATAAGGCACGGCACAAGATCAGCGGATTAGAGATCTTAAAGGCAAATTATTATTTTTAGTTCACTACATGTTTTTCCAGGAAAAAGACCAACAACTTGGAATAGCACGTTAGAGAAGGCACATATATACCCAGGCCTTGATGCAATGAATGGCTGGAAAACAAACAAAACATGTAGATGTCTCTCAGCCAGGGTAAAAATCAATGTCAGCTGCATTTGCTCTCTTTATTTAAAAGAATAAAGAGTGCCAAAACCTCAAAGAAGAGAAAGTAATGTTTTACTTTAAACGGTAAATATGTTTCTCATAATCTGTTCATTTGACATGATGATAAACAGTGTAGTCTCTGAAATCAAACTACCTAAGGTCAAATCCCCTCTCTGCCACGTATAAGCTGGTCGTTTCTCTCTGTAACATGAGATTCTTGTCATGATTACATATCATATATTTGAACCACTTAACATAATACCTAGGTTATTATCTGGGTTATATATACCTGGGTTAATATCTCTTCAAAGTTAGCTGTAAATATATTATTCACATAAAGCATAAGTATTGAGTGCCTAACACTCTTTAGTCACTGTTAATCACTGGGGATATAGTACTAAACAAAACAGACACAGTCCTGCTGTCATAGTTGCATTCTGGAGCACCATCAATGCTATAAAGGAGACTAGGGCAAAGTAACAGCTAGAGAGTGATAGCGCAGAGAGCAGTGTTCTATAGATAGTCCAGGACGAACTCTTGGACAAAGTAACCTTTGAGCAAAGACCTGAAGGAAGAGAGAGGAAAAGCCACATGGAGAAGTAGAAGAGTGCACCTGATAGAAGGAATTTGGGGTGTCAAGTACATTTCAATACAGTTTTAATATGTTCCAAGAGCAACAAGGCCACATTGGTGAAATGGAAACCATGGGGTATTTTGATGACTTGATTTTATTTTCAAAGGATTATACTGGCTGCAGACTATACTGACTGCTTGTAGTAGCATGGACTATAGGAAGACGTAGAAGATAGAAGAAAGATCATTATCTTTGTCATTGTCTCCCCACCCCCCATCTCTTTCTCTCTTTATACTATCTATCTATCTATCTATCTATCTATCTATCTATCTATCTATCTTTGTTGTTGTTAGTGTCATCAAGCCAATTCCGACTCCTAGCACCCTTGTGTACAGCAGCGCAGAACTACCTGGTCTTTTTGTGCCATCCTCTCACCTTCTGATGCCAAATCAGACAATGCTCTGTGGCTATTCATAGGGTTTTCACGTCCAATTTTTTTGGAAGTAGGTAGCCAGGTCCTTCTTCCTAGTCTGTCTTAGTCTGGAAACTCCACCGAAACTTGTCCACTGTGGGTGACCCTGCTGGTATTTGAAATTCCGTTGGCATAGCTTTCAGCATCACAGAAACATGCAGCTGCCACAGTATGACAATCGACAGACAGGTGGTGTGGTTCCCTGACCAGAAAATGAACCCAGGCCATGGTGGTGAGAATGCTGAGTCTTAACCACTAGATCTCCAGGGCTGGGCATCTATCTATCTAGAGTGTATTATATTGCATACATGTTGTGTATATAAAAGAAGAAAGACAATTATATATGCCTTGTTTATCTGAGGTAACAGAGAGAAGACTCTCTTGGAGAGAATTTTTTAAACAAAAGTAAATGGAGGATATTGTTTTGCTTTGGTTTTTGTTTTTGTTTGTCTTGCTATAATTTTAATAAAAGTTCAGGACCCAGTAAAATGAAATTCAGTGAAGGTAAGTTTGTAAGCATCTAAGACAAGCATGTCTGAATCTGGGTTCCGTAACCTTCCACAAATTACTTAATCTCTCCGTGAATTTATTTCTTCATCTTTAAATTGGAATAATGCTAGTACCTATAGCAAAGTTTTTTTGGTGAGAATTAAGTAAACATATGTAAATGCTTAGGGAAATGCCTGCAACATAATAAGCATTTAATAAATATTGGTTCTTCTTATTATTATTATTGAAGGAAATAAAAAAAGAAGAGAGGGAAAAAACGTGATTTGATTGGCCAAACATCAATGTAGCTCTAAAAGAGTATTTTAAATTGTAACGTAAACTAGTAGAATTGTGTCAGTGTAGGTGATGGCACTCAGCAGCATAGCGGGGAGTCTCTGGGTCTGAGATCTCTGAAGGACAGCAGCAGCTCAGGGTCTTTTATAGACCAGGGTTTATCACAGGTATGGTTAGCAGGTGTTGAGCACAGTTTTGCAGGATATGCAAAGCAAACAGTCTCTAAATGGTCTAATGTAAAAAATCTGAATTTGGTGCTGGCAGCCTTTTGAGCTAATGGGTCCCAGCCTACTAAGAAGAAATAAACAACATAGGGCCAGTATACAGAGGCCATCTTTGTCCCATTTATCTAGCAGAGCCACCCATATTTACCACGTGATGTGGACATGGTTGGTTCAGAGCCAATTGGGTGGTCATGGACCCTAAAGTAGCAAGGTCCCAGAAGGAAGCAGGTGTCAGAAGAAAGATCTAACAGAGAGGTAAAGAGGTATTCTTCTACTCAGGCTCAAAGGAAGGCTGAGAGAGGCCAGGACTATTAGTGAGCCTGATCAAGACACAGAGGGCAGGGTATCTGTTACTCTGAAATGGACTTTGGCAGCAAGGGTTATCTGGGCAAAGAGTGACCAGAGGACCCTAAAAACAGAAATGTCCTGTCCCCTCACCTTAAGAAGAGGTCCCATTAGTCATACTTCCAAACACTTCTCCATCATTTGTAGATGAAGTCTGAGAAGCCTGAGAGACTAAGCATTTTTACCTACAAAGACTGACTATTTCCACCAGAGATTTTTGTTGTTGTTGTTGTTGTTGTTGTTGTTGTTGAGGAAGACTTGCCCCAAGCTAACATCTGTTGCCAATCCTTCTCTGTTTTTTGCTTGAGGAAGATTAGCCCTGAGATAACATCTGTGCCAATCTTTCTCTATTTTCTAGGTGGGTCACCACCACAGCATGGCTGATGGGTGGTGTAGGTCTGTGCCTGGGATCCGAACCCATGAACCTCAGGCCATCGAAGTACAGTGCAAGAATTTAACCACTGTGCCACTGGGCCAGCCCCGTATTTCCATCAGAGATTCTTGAAGTTGCTTATTTTATACACTATGTCTAGCTTTCTGTTGATTTTCCTTTAGCTGCTATCCAGGAAAAGGGGAGGGGAGGGCCTGTGAAGAAAAAGAAATCATTTCTTGACAAAGAAATCATCTTTCATCTGCACATGTGTGCGGTTGTTTGAAGATTTTTGCAGGCCCTCTGTATAGTCATTATTTGAGATTTTGGTACAGGGGGAGGTGTAGCTTCCATGTTTAGTGAAGAATCTTCACAGTTGCTTGTATTTTCATTAGTGCTTGATTTATTCAACTTACAAACTTAAAAATCTACATTCTTTTAAACTCCTAAACACAGTTTATAATCCAGTATCTTCAATTATAAATATAGTAAGGTAGGTTATAATTAAATACTTTTATTTGGGATATTTGTTTTTTTAACAGCTTTATTGAGGTATAATTGATATACAAAGAACTAGACATATTTGATGTACACCATTTGATAAGTCTTGACATAAGCAAACACCCATGACACCATCACTATGATCAAGGTAATAGACATATCCAACACCTCCCAAAGTTTCCTTATGTCCCTTTGTTGTCGTTGTTTAATTTTTTAGTAAGAACTCTTAACATGAGATCAACCTTAACAAATTGTGTAGGGCACCATACTTTAGTATTAACCACAGGCACTATGTTATACAGTGGACCTCTCGAATTTATTCATCTAGCATAACTGAAACCTTATATCCGTTGAACAACAACTCCCCATTTCCTGCACCCTCCAGTTCTTAGGAATCTGTATTCTATTCACTGTTTTTATGAGTTGAATTATTTTAGCTACCTCATATAAGTGGAACCATGTTTAATGCTCAATTAATTTTCATTTTGATGAGTATTTCCCTAAACATCTAGCAGTGTTTACAAACTTGATTTTATCAATTCCTTAAGACATTTCAAACTACAACTGAAAATTTGGTCTATTTCCTTCAACCATTTGAAATACCTACCTCTAAGTGTAGGCAGATTCTTGGTGTTTGAAAAACGCTTTTACATCTAATATATCAGAATAAATTCTTTTTAAAATACCCTTAAGTGTTTCAAACAAACATACAGACAGACACAATGATTATAAAACTTGTCACTACACCTCTTAAATACAATTTAAAGTATTAATGTTATAGATTTCAATTAAAAACATGCACACATACAAACAGTCGCATGTACACACATTCATAAATGTGGATGATTATTGGCATAGTGGACAGCATTAAAAATAAATATATCAACTACTTGAACACTGATCCAATCATAGACACCTCCCACTTTCTCTCATTCGCACATCCATTCACTCTTACATCACATTCAAACCATCCATAGGTGACCGTATAAAGACCCATACACCCAAAAGCACACACAGACTGACACTTATATATACATATATAAATACGACTGGAATGTACTTACAAATATTATTGGAATAACATCAATCCAAAAATAATCTTGCTGTATTAATGTATTCTGATGCTTTAAATATGTGATATAATAAATAATATCAAAATACTTATGAATTAACAATTGAATTGCTTCATTCAGTGTTGCAAAATAAAATATTCACATAAAAATCTTTTGTGGAATTGGCAGCTACATAGCATATATGTTCCTTTTTGCTTAAAATACGTCATTTCTTGGGTGAAAATTTGCTCCAGATCCTTAAGGAGTCACTTTTTGTTCTCAAAGAGAATGTCATGAAGAATGGAACATTTTTGTATAATATGTTTCCTTAGATGTTGTCAAATATTTCAGCCATTTTTATGATTATTGTAGGCTTTGCATCTTTTAATCTGGCCATGAGTTTTTGCTGCAACTTTTGAACATACTTACTACTAAGTCATGGAGTTGGAAATGACTAGCTGAGAATGGCCATTATGAAATAGCACCTGAGTTGTATATTCAGCAATAACAGAATTTGCAAAGTAAAGCACAAAAAAAAAAAAAATCAAACTCATTCTGTTAAGACTAGGCTTTCTAAAAAAAGATAATTTTATGTAGTAAATGGTTGATTCATTTCTCAAAATAAAAACCTCCTGCTAGTTACTTTCCGAATAAAAAATATTTTTGTGGTTCTGGGTATATACAAACATGAAGTTTTAATGCTTTAAAATATATGTAGATTCAGCTATTCATCTGAAAATATGGTGCATTTAAATATACTTTAATATTAATGTTGAAAAATGTTATAATTCATCGACAAGTTTATTTTTAGTTTCAGCATGAATTCATAATTAGACCAACCATGGTTTGAACATAGTTTATGTTGGCAACCAAGAAAGTGAATATTTTGCGTAATTGAATCATAAATTGTACCCATTATACCTGGACTTTACATCTATATCGTTTAGCATAGCTCTAACATCCTTAATTGCATCCTGTATTATTTTTGTAAAACAGCTTTGTTTTATAGATTTATTGCACAATTATATCAGAACAACGTGAGGACACAGAGATATCACATTCATTTTCTAAGCATATTTTTCTTTCCATTGTGTTTTATGGTTTTATAGGAAACTGCAGTTCTGTATTTTGTATTTTATCTTATATTGGATACTCCATTAGTTTAATTGAAATTTTTAAAAACTTACAGCAGTCAGTAGCGAAGGAAGTTTATTTCAACCTTTTTGGTAGATACAGAGACTTAGCACCAGATCTTCCATCAGGAAGGCTTACTGCCTAACAGCGGAGACAAAGGCGAGCACACAGCTTCCAGCCCGTAACTTCTTCAGAGCCTGCCTCAGCCGCAGAGAGCTGGCCTCACCCAACTCACATCCTTCCCAGGGCAACCTGCATCCCGTGACTGAGAGAGATGAGAGGACAAGGGCCTCATCCAGGGTATCGTCTGATGTGCAGCACTCTCCTGAGAGCTCCCTGCCAGCCTGGCCAGGGCTTTTCTTGAGTTTGAGGATGACATTACAGTAATTTTTCGACACAAAGCCCAAACCAGCAGCAGCAGCAGCAACTGGGATCTTTTTAGAAATGCAAATTCTCAGCCGATCTTAGAAGTACTGAATCAGATATTCTGGGAGTGGATATCAACAATTTCTGATAGCTGTTGAAGTATGAAAGGCACTGCTCTCCTCTATCCTTCTTCCGCTCCTTTCTCATTACGGACGTTAATCTCTAATAAATATCTTGCAGCCCAACTCTTTCTCAGTACTTGCTTATTTGGAACCCGACCCGCAACAACTTTGTTGTACCAGTACTACATGAATCAAGACTCTTAATATCAACTTGAAAATAAATATTTATGATATTTTTAAGAGCTCACAGAACTTTATATGTGGTCAGGTCTTTAGTAACCCAAAAGCATTACAACATTCTGTTAGGGAGCCCTTACTTGTGTTTAGTCTCTTTGTTTTAATCTTACTCCTGTAAACTCTGCTCAGTGATGCTGGAGTTAGAACTGCAAACGGTATTTAATCAGCTCCTTTGTCAGCTCAGAGTTAATCTCTCCTAATGGTAGTCACTTGTGGAAGATCAGAAAGCTGGAAATGAGGAGAAGAGCTTCCAGCTGCCTGGTTTGGTTGATCTCTCTCTGGTTAGGATGGCTAGGTCCAGAATCCAACTTCTTTTGACACACCCAGCACCCATGTGTCACTCCCTCTGGAATATGAATAACAGCCCAGAAACATGCACTCAGGAATGAAAGTTTGAGAAGAACCAAGTTGTATCCACCTCTCCTCTTCTGTCTAAATGACATCAAACCCCAGCCCCTCATCAGAGGTCTGAGCACCAGCTGCAGGATGTCCCCTTCACTAGGTTTAGGTAAATTCACCTCTTCCCTTTGGCTTCCCTGATCAAAGGATGGTGGGGGGTTTACACAGTTTTGATTCTCTGGGCTCCCTTAGCATCTCTCTTATCCTCTTTTAGACTTCACCTATGAAAACAGCTGCCTGTATTAAATCTCTGGGTCTTTTTTTTGCTGGACCCTGACTGATATAGCATGTATTCTCTGAACTACAGTGGCATGGTCTAAATTCTTATACATCAAGAACTTTAGTATATAAACATAAACATTGTCAGGACACAATGTGAAAAGATGGGGCAGCGTGAGAGCACAAGTCAAGTCTTATGAAATTCCTATATTGGAAAATCAATAAAAAACACATGTTTAAGTAATGGTCTTCTTTTTCACAGTGCATACATATGCAAAACAAGAGCTAGGAAGTATGCAAAAAGGCAACTTCACCTACATCTAATTAGAATCTGCTAAAGTATGTCTTAAAAGATACATTGAGGAAATTTTCCATCCATTCAAGTTGTGTGGTTTCCCCTTTAAGACATGAAGTATATCTTTTGTAAAAACATTGAAATTGAGGGAAATATTTAACACAATATTACAGACAATTCCAAATCACTACTAGTATGTATTTATACCAAACTATTGTAGTATTCAGCCTTGAAATGCTCCCCT